>NC_140081.1:15969374-17169374 GCF_964194135.1 Talpa europaea
CAAATCCTGAAAGTGAAAGACCTGTTCTATTTAATTTAAAACTATGCAACACTTTTAATCAGTAAAATATTTAATCATTTTGGTAGCATATTTTTCATAATTGCATGAATTTTCACATCTTTATAATGCTGTTAACTTTTTGAAAATATTTTTAGTATCATTATGAAAATGTCACAAAGTGAAAATTGTTATTGCCTCCCACACCTATAATTTCTAAACATGGTTAAAATTATAATAACAGGATTTTCACTGAATTTGGATTATAGTCTAACAATTAAAACATAATTTCTATCGTAAAATGCATTTCATATCTGGAGTTGAATATTTTATAAGCATTTCTTTGTGACTTTATAGCAATGGTGATATTTTAATTATATTTTTGTCACTTAAAAACCCTCTGTCTGATTAACCATAAATCAACATGGGTCATTAGCCTGAAAATAAGGAATAAATCATGGACACCACCTACCTCATTCTAATCTGATATTTGATAATATTACTCGTGGTCTTATTATAGGCATGGCAAAGGAATGTAGACTGGATAAAAATACAGTTAAGTTGGATTTATATTGGTTGAACAAGCAGATTTAAAAGGATATTGATTCCTGGATTGGCGACCATGGAGAAGGCTCTCCTGTGGTCTGGCCAGTCAACTCCTTTTTATCAACGGGATTGATAAACACATCAACAAAATACATATTGGTTGGGAGAGTACTGAAGTTAAATATAATTTAAGGCAGAAATGGGTATTCAAATATCTTGCTAATGCTTGAAAAGCAATCACAGATCAAGGTGATAAAAATTTAACTGTACAAAGGAGGAAAACCCATCTTCATATCTCGAACAAAGAATCAACATTGTTTCAACATTAACATAAGGTAGTGTGGAAAGGCCTGAGGCAATACTATATCCAAATACCAATTCTTCACAGCTACTGCCTTTGTGAACTTGAACAAGTACTCACCTATCTACACAATGGTGAATACAATTCCTGCTTCACAGACTTTTTAGAAGAATAGAATTTTAAGTCTGCCTGCCATGATGAACTTTAATTATCGCTATAATCCCCAAAAGAAATCAAAACTTAACTGTAGGCTCCAGTTCAAGGGAGGTGATATATGCTTGGCCTGAAGACATCTGAAGAATTGAGCTCCATTCTAGACACTATGCTTCAGAAGGAATTTTGGAGAACATCCAGAGAAAATCTAGACAAATCCATTTACATAAAGAACTTTTGAGGAAAATGGATATTTTTGTCTTGAGAGGAAAGCCTAAGGAGACATGATAGCTGTCTCCAAATATTGTGGAGGAAGTAGTATTTTTAGTCAGTGTTACTCCAGGAGGCAGAAGAAAGACCAATACTTGGGAAGTTTTGGGAAAATAAATTTCATTATGATCTGAGGACCCTCTCAATGATGACATCTGTTCACCAATGGAGCAGGCTGTTTCAACAAGCACCACACTCTCCATCTTTTAAATATCAGGGAAAGTATAAATAGAATTCACTGTACAGCTGGGAAGGCATTTTTAGAAATATTATATTACTTAAAACTACTCATTAACCCCATAAGTCATGTATTATCATTCTTTTCCCCATATTTCAGATCACAGATGGTTTGACTTACCCCAAATCACACTGACAGTTAAGTTTTAGGTCCATACTCTCAGAGTCCAAAATCTGTGCTTATTTCAGAACCTAAGTTTGACTAAGGAACTCATGAACTGTGTTGAGTTGGTATTACAAGCCATCTCCAATGTCTTAAGAATTATGAATTCATAATCAATATATTTAAGTTTTCAAATCACATCCAGTCTGATTTCATTCTAGTCCACAAGCAGTTCTCCCTTTATATATACTGTGTCAGGCATAGAACATTCATTATTTCCTTTGATTTGTTCAGCAACCCTGTGAGGCAAGAGAGCAGGTATTATTCGTGTTTTATGTATAGAGAACCAAAATTGTGAGAAGCTAAATGATTTAACCAAGGTCACAGAGTTCCACAATGACAAAGTCAGAAAGCAGAATGTCTGATCGTATATACAGTCCTTTCCACACACCAGGCATCGTGAAATTAATTAGAGATTAAGGATTTCTGCAATGGACTAGGAAGCAGGACTATAAATGCTTGTTGGGTAAAAACCAGTGAGCATTCAACAGCTTTACCCAAATTATTTTTTGTCAATAAATTATTTATATGAAATATAATTGGCAAAATTGTAAAGTTATAGAACTGCGAGGTAATTTTTCAATTAAATAGAAAGCTACATAAAGGTTTTTTTTTTTCTTAATGTTTAGAATGACACAATGTATCTTAATAACATAGTCAGTATTCCCCAACTGTTATAGTCAGGAAATGCTTCCTAATTTATGACCCTGATTCCTGCTCCAGTTTCCACCACATTCCCTCATGGCCTGTCCTCTGAGGAAAATGAAACAAACAGAAAAGTTTCTTGTACATTTCCTTTCATCTGTATAATCATCACTAAATTATTAAAAGAAGGCTTCACTATGCTAAAGCTTGCTTTCATATTATGACATTGTCACCTGTTCTGCTTAGATCTCTATAAAAATAATATCTTTATTCCATTCACACACTAACCAAAAGTCAAGGTCATTTGAACCAAACTTTTAATTACTTATGTACGTTCTCCTCACAAGAATACCACAAAAAGCATCACAATGAAATAACTTCAGCATCCCCGCATGATTAAAAATATTTGAGTAATGAGCAGAGAATATTATCATTTAGGTTCTTAGTAAGAACCTTTATTACCACTGCAAACTACACCAGTGGTTCTTCACTTCCTGTAATCTCACATCTAAACCAAAAAGAATCAAATGTTAAGAAGCATATTCCATTTATTACGATTGTATAACTCATCACCCCAAAATATGGTGGGATAAAATAGTTCTTTATTACGCACAAGGATTTATGGATTGGGAACCTGGATGAGAAAAAGAGGAGGAACTTGTATTTATTTACTCCACAATGTGGATCTGAAAGACCCCCAAATTGGGGAGTTAGAATCATCTAAAGGCTCCCTCAGTCAAATGTCTGGTGTTTGATGTTGTTGGTTGGGGACATCAGTTCTCCATTTTGGCTTTCCATGTGACTTCTCCACATAGGCTAGTTTGCCTTTTCTCACAGAATGGAGGCTGATATACAAGGACAAATATCTCAAGGGTGAGAGAGAGCCAGGATAAACTGTAATATTTTCTGATCCAGTCTTGAAAGAGTGTTATTGCTACCATACTTGAGGTCAAATTGGGGAAGGAATGGTTACTCTCCTTTCTCTTTGTGGAAAGAATGATGGTGATGTTGCAAGAGGAGCATGTGGAAAGTGTCCATATGTAGCCATCTTTGGATCATTTCATGTGCCACAGTGAACCCTGGTCACATTTCACAACCCACCCACATGCAAAATACATTCACATCTTGCAAAAGATGTTCTATTACAGTATCAGAGCCAGGCTCAAGATCCAGAATCAGGGCCTCCCCAGTGGCGCAGCGGTAGAGCGCTGGGCTGCGAAGCTGCCCGCAGCCCTTGCAGCGCTGGTTTGATCCCCGGCCGCCAGCGAGGGTCCCACATGGGGCACAGACCTCTCCTGCCACCCGCTGCTCCCCTCAGCAGTGTACTTCAGTCCTTCTGCCTGTTATGCTTCCCGCTCTGGCTCTGGTGAATTCTCTCACTGTACCCAGTGCTTATATAAATAAATAAATAAATATTTAAAAAAAAAAAAGATCCAGAATCATATTATCTACTTCAGGTGCAGGTGTTCCTCTAATACTGTTTCATTTTCAGGCCTGTAAACTAAAGTCAAGTTATCTATCCCCCTACACACCCAAAAGGCAATGGTTAGAGAAATAAAGGATAGCTACAGCTAGACCCTTCAGTACAAAAATGGGACAAACTGGGGACACACAAGAGTTTCAGGTCAATAGTAATTCTGAAATCCAGTCAGGCACATATTACTAGTTCAATTTCAGGGTTCAATCCTACCGTCTGAGAATGAGTCCTCTGCCTTCTTGGTTCTTGGCTCTACCCTCTGAGTCATCCTTCCTTTGCTAGTCAAAAAAATACCCAGCTTGATAGTTTTTGCAGCTTGTTTCCTGTCTATAGATATTTAGAGATCAAATGGTTTCTTTTCATTTAGTGATTTCTCTGTCCAGTTCAGTTTCACATGATATAATTTCTCTAAAAATGTACATTCCTTGTCAATCAATTCACGATCTGCTCTCACAAAACCAAACTCATCAACCTCTACAAGATAAGCCTTATCTGCCTGAGGTAGGAACAATACCCCAAAGACTGTTAGATTATTATTCCTGTTGCTTAGGAGAGAGACTGACTAGAGCTCCAAGGCACCACTTTAGAACTTTCTGAGATCTTACCAAAATATTTCATAGTCACATCATTGGTAGATGCTGTTTGTCTTAATGGAAGAATAGGCTACCTCTTTCCTTCTGTATTTTACTATGAGCAGTAAAAAGAAGCCAAGTGATACCTTTACATTCTCTCTGAAAATTACTATGGTAGATCATCCAGTTCATCAGCTGCATTTTCTACTTTCCAAGTTATCACAGGTGACAGTACTAAATTTTCTACTAGGATATAACAAGAAAAGTTGTTAGAAGAAATGAAACTCTTTCTTCTAATTTCTAAAAATATTTTCCTTCTGTTCACTTAAGGTGGCACTGCAAGCCCCCTCAGGGACATAACAATGTCCCCAATGCTTTTCCAAATCCTAGAAGTGTTACTCTTGCCAATACACTGTTCCATTATAGGTTTTGTTACAACAACATCCCGCTTTCATGTACTACACACGTTACAGCTACTGAATGGCATGATACAAATTACTCCAAGACAGTGCTATAAACCAATCATTTATTTTCTCATGGTTTCTATAGATAAATAATTCAGTCTAATTGTTAGGGTTCTCATGGGCATTTCTTTCTTGGAGTTTCTCATGCAGTTGTAGTTGATACTGCCCAGGGTTGCAGTCACCTGAAGGCTCAAAGGAAACTGGAAGGTCCACTTCTAAGATGACTTACTCATATCACTGGTAACATGGAAGGGGCCCCAATCCTTCACATGGGCCTCCCCGTGGGCCTTCTAGGACGTTATCACAGCATGGCAGTTGGCCCTCCTCAAAGCTAGGAATCCAAGAGATCAAATTAGATGATCTCTTGGAGTTCCAGCTCTGGAGATCCTGATTTAATTGTTCTGCAGTAAATCTTCCCAGTTTATCAGAATATGGAAGAAAGAAAATCTAAAATGAGATCAGGAATGTGAAGAGAAGCAGAAGAAAACTGGCTAAAAGAGTTGCCAGAAACCAGAAACTGATTGTGGAGATATGTCCTACAAGGGTGAAGACCCTGCCCAGGAAGACTCAGGTCCCCAGAGAACGTTCTGCTCATGTTTCCAGGGAAGGAGGTGGAGGGGGATCACTGGCATTTGCTAGTTGTTCCTCTACTCAGCATTGAAGACGGCTTGGTCAATACCCTAAACCCCCTAAGCACTTCAGAATGGTTTTTATCCTAAGGCTTTGCCTAGTCCCTCTCTAATCACCCTGCATGGAAACACCCTCCCATACACCAAATAAAGCCTCAAAACATCTACGATGAAGAAAAATGAATGAGACCTGTAATATTTTCTGCAACAAAATTAAAATTAACCAGCACATTATTCCCTAAGCTAGTTACTTGTTATGCACCTGCATCACACTATGCTAATTGTTTTAGATGCATTATCTAATTTACTACTCTCTAAAACATGGAAAGAGCTAGGTTATCCTATTTTATTTATAAGGAAATTGAAATTCAGGTGGGGTTCCTACCAGGAACAAATCACCTAGCTCAAAACTGGTAAAATCTTTGTTTCTATTGGATTTCAGAGTCTAGTTTCTTAACCTCTACATTACAATGTATCTTCCTAATATTTAGGTAAATATTTGTTGGGTAGCTCTAAGCAGACAGACCTATAGTCAACATGAAAACTATGTGATTTACTGATAATATCAATTCATATGTAAGTTTCCAGGATATTTTCCAGATTGTATGTAGGGAATTGTGTAGATAGAAGCTTTAGTTAAATGAAGTTCAAGTTGGAGAAAATCTGGCTCAAGCCAGGGTAGAAGTGGAAGAGAATTATTTCACAAGGGCCTCCCATGGGCCTTCTAGGACGTTATCACAGCATGACAGTTGGCCCTTGACATTGAGGGGCTGACTTGTCATAGCCAGTTGAAGATGCCTGCCAGTCAAGAGCATATTTAGTCCTGGATCTCAGAAGTAAAATAAGCAGGAGTTATGGGCTTACATATCATAGTGGAAAATAAGATATGAATGACTATCCTGGGAGATACTACTTGGTCTGAAAAACTAAGTGGTCCTCAGACAGAATACAAATCAGATCTTCCAAACTTCAAGACAGGCAAGAGAAAAAGGAATCAGTTAAATGACACCATAATTCAAAGGAAAAAGAGTGTGGTTACACGGGATCAGAAAGAGTGTACATGTGTTTGGAAACAGAGTCAACAAATTTGCCAATACCTGCACAATACCCAAGTAAGTTAAGTGATGGAGCGAGCTGACCTTTGGAGAGGAAGGTTATAGTGCAAATCGGGTCAGAGGAGGACTAAAATAATATAAGCACTATAAAAAATTTTATCTGGGCACCTTGTGATGCATCCTCTCCACCCTGAGATTTGAGGTAAGGATTCTTAATGCCCACATTACAAAGCATGGAACAACATACATTTGCACATAAAGAACAAAGTTCAGAGAAGAACTCGGATCTGTCTGGTTTTAAGACACTTGCACTTCCTCTGGTAGGTATTTTCTCTTTTTGATATAAAATTCACATAGCATAAAAATCACCATTTTAACAATTTTAAAGTATACTATTCAATGTTTTTTTTTTTCACTACTGATACATTTACAATGCTCAGCAACCATCACCACTAACTCCAGAACATTTTCACCACTCTAAAAACTGCACTCATAGTTATTCCCTTTACCCTTTTTCACCCAACCCCTGGCAAGCACTAATCTATTTTCATTCTGTATGGGTTTGCCCACAAAAACTGTATCTTATAATCTATTGCTTTATATGTCTGCTTTCACTCATTTAGCATGTTTTCAAGTTAGTATAACTATAGCATGAACCAGTACTTCATTCCTTTTAATGGCTGTGCAATATTCCATTGCATGGATATAGCACATTTTGTTTACACATCATCCACTGATGGGTGTTTCTGTTCCTTTTATGTTTTGTCTATTATGAACATTTGTGTTCACGTTTTGGTGTGAATATTTGTTTTCAGTTCCCTTGGGTAAACACTTAGAAGCTGGATTCCTGGGTCTTAGAGTAGCTCCATGTTTACCTATTTGATGAACTGCTAGCATGGACTGATCCCACTAGCAATACATGAAGATTTCACTTCATCTGCAGCCTTGCCAACACTTACTTCCCATTGTTTTGTCATAGTCACCCTAGTGAGTGTGAAGTGGTGGCTCATGTTTTTCATTTGCATTTCCCTAATGATTAATACTGTAGAGCATCTTTCAGGTGTTTGGTGGCCATCTGTATATCTTCTTTGGAGAAATGTCTATTCAAATCTTGACATTTTGAAATGTCCCAACTTTTTAAAACTACATTTTTATATTCAGGCCCAGTGAAATATCCCAGGTTCACCTTATACTTTACCTGCCCCAGACTAAGAATCAGGAATTTCTCCAATGAGTCTCAGTTACTTTTAGGGGAACAAGTACTTCGAAACAACGAGACATGTTCAATGTTACTGGGATGACATTTTTTCTAAACTTTTTCAGCTAGTTAGGAATTTTTGTAAGCTATTGTTTAAACTGATTTCTCCTATGCAAATGTAAATTGTTTTCCTTCTTTTATCTCATATCTTTATCAAGCTTCTTTTTCTCCACAATGATAAGCCAGGTTACCAATAACTTTTATGTATTTGCTCACTTGCTCTGTCCTACAATAAACACAAAGTTGTTGCAAGTTCACTACATCAATTCCACTATCAACAATAATACTAAGTTCAAAGTTTTTCATAATTCTTCTTGTTAGAATACATGACACTGAGTTTGCACAATTAAAATACTCAAGGGCCTCCCTAGTGGCCTAGGGGTTAAGTCTCAGCCCTATCATCCCTAAGGCCTGAGTTTGATCCCCAGCCAGGTAGCTAACCCACATATGGCACAGCAGACCTCTCCTGCCTGGCCCACTGGCCCCTCAGCAGTGTACTTCAATAAATCCGCCTGTTCTGCTCCCCGCTCTGTCTCTGGTGAATCTTCTTACTCTCCACACCTCTGGCCTATACCCTAGTCCTTCTATGCAAACATTAAAAAAAGAATACTCAAAAACTACTTTAAATAATTCCATTGTTCCAGTGTGTTTGTTTTATCAATATCACATGCTTACATTCATATTTTTAGTTTAGATTTAAATGTAATGTTGGACATCTTATAGTTCTTTAATTTAATTTCAATTTTTATGTAGAGTTTTATTTTTACTTGAAAAATTGGCTCTGAAAAATGTTGATAATGATCAACAAGTAATCAAAAACTGATGAAAAACATCTCCCCAGTTGAAACTACTGTTATATACCATTTGGGTTAACATGAAATATCATGTCTAGTTGGTGGGTTGATATTTCCACCAGCAATTATAGAAACTTTGCATTGTATACCTGCCAGTTGGTGATTTTTAGGGTTTAGTTCATCTTTTGCTTTCTAGATATGATGTTGGACGTAGACTAGAGTGATATTCTCATCCTTGAGTTGCCTATTAGAATAACCTGGGGAACACAGAAGAATATCACTGTCAGAGCCACAACCCAAAGCAATTCAGTCAGAATCTCAAGATGGTGGGGATCTCCAAACAGCAGAAGCTTTTAAACCAGCCCAGTTGTTTCTAACATGCCACCAAAGTTGAGAATCCCACACTAGGAGAAATATTTTCTTTCTCCATTGGTACTTGCCTTCTTCTGTCTTTAAACCTGCACCCCAATGTTTATTGCAGCACTATTTACAATAACTAAGCTATGGAAACAACCCAAATGCCCAAAAATAGATGACTGGATCAAGAAGATGTGGTACATATACACCATGGAATATTACTCGGCAATCAAAAAAGATAAACTCATGTAATTTGCAGCAACATGGATGGAGCTGGAAGGGATCATGCTCAGCAAAATAAGCCAGAAAGAAAAAGAAAAAATACCGGATGGTCTCACTCATAGCAGGAAAGCAGAGGATCCAAATAAGGGATCAGGACAAAAAACTAATTATAATAAAGTAAATATCAAAATCAACAGGCAGCAATAAATCAGAGACATACTACGGGGAGAGGTGGGGGAGAAGGGAGTAGGATCAAAACAAGGGAGGGAAGAGCACAAGGGACCATGGTGACAGTTCATAGGTGAATGGTGGGGGGAATTTTATGGGGATTATAACCAATATGAAAATACATACATTGTACAATAATGTAAAATGATGTAATATATATAATTAAAAATAAAATAAATAGAGCTTAATGGCTTATTTGACCCATAGCTGAATCAATTTGGTGACTGTGGAGTAGAAGCCCGGCAGCCTGGGGTAGGTTTCTACCCTCAGTACTACCTGAGAAACAGTGGGACTTGGAGAAGATCTGCTTATCTTCACTTTGTAAAGAAAGAGAAGAAAACACAAGAAACAGCCACATCAAAACAATTAGATTATGCATATCCTGAAATATTTATTCATGAAAAATGTTCTCACACTGGCTCTCTACTGTTCCCTTGACCTTAGAAAAGTCATTTAGCCTCTTTGCACTTTAATCTCCATTTCTATAATATGAGAGTTTTGGGCTAGTCTATTACAAGTCTTTTTATAAGTAATACATTTGACTGATTTGGGAGAGGAGCTAGAAAGAAGACTAACATTTTGGAAGACCTGAAATGATATGCTAAGTAAATCTGTAGTGATACTTTCACCATACCACCTCATTTAGTGCTCTCAGGAACCTTCAAGAGAAGCATAAACTTTCACAGATAAGGATTATAAGGCCAAAAGTACTTAAAGAGATTTGTTTAAATTCACAAGGTCAGGAAGTGATAGGGACACCTTTCTCTCCCCACTGGGTCTATAGTAATGCATGTAAATGATGTAGTTTATTGAAGTTTAATAAAGCTTTGGTTTTGAAAATAGTGATTAAATCCTGTCCGTGATTTAGACATCAGAAGATTGTGCAATAGTCTGGAGGAAGTTTCTCTGGGGCCATGTAATTAAACTTAGCTTATGACCCAGGAAGTGGGTCTAAACCAGAGTTTGCAGACATCAAGCACCTTTGGAAAACCTTTTTCCCTCACCCAACTGTGTCTCTACATTCTGATTTCATCTACATAGAACAATGAGGCTATTTCCTTAAAGTCAACAATCCCATGCAAAGCCTTAATTTAACAGAATTCCCCCTTAGAGAACTGTCTCTCCTTCCTTCCCTTCTTCCTGTTCTGGAGAAGTGGACAGGGAAGGAGAAGAAACTGAAAGCATGAAGTAAATTCTACTAGTGTTATTGCCATTTTTATCTGGGGGGAAAAACAGTGGCATCAAAGAGCTAGACATATACTGTTTAAGTCTACATATATGTAAAATGTTTTAAATACCTCCTAAGTACCTTTAAAAATTAACTTTAATTAGACAAATTCCCCTTATAAAAGACTGCAAAAAGACTCAAATCCCATTTGACTACTACTATCTGAATGTTCTCCCATATTCCAGCTATGGGAGAGTTTCCTATCACTACTACAATAAACTACTACAGACTGAGTGGATTAAAAAATTTGCATTCAGGGCCTCCCCAGTGGCGCAGCGGTTGAGCGCTGGATTGCGAAGCTGCCCGCAGCCTCTGCAGTGCCAGTTCGATCCCCGGCTGCTCCCCGGCCACCTGAGGAGGGTCCCGCATGGCGCGCAGACCTCTCCTGCCGCCCGCTGCTCCCCTCAGCAGTGTACTTCGGTCCTTCTGCCTGCTCTGCTCCCCGCTCTGGCTCTGGTGAATTCTCTCACCCTCCCGCGCTTCTGACTGTACCCAGTGCATGTATAAACAAAACAAACAAACAAATAAATAAAATAAATCTTTAAAGAAAAAAAATTAAAAAAAGAAAAAGAAAAAAAATTGCATTCATTATCTTAAAATTCTTGGAGCCGAAAGTTCAAAAGGGATATTAATGGGGAGAAAATCAAGGTGCCAAAAGGACTGCTTCCTTCAGGAGAGTCTAGAAGAGAATCTGTAACCTCAATTTTCCAGCTTCAAGATGCACTTGAATTCATCTTCCATCCCTCCATCTTCAAAACCAGCAATATAGCATCTTCCAGTCTCACTCTGATTGTGACTCTCTGCCTCACTCTTTAAAGGATTATTTTGATCACATTTAGGGCTGACTCAGATATTCCAGGATAATCTCCTCCTTCTGAAAATCCTTAATGCAATCACCTCTGCAAGGTCCCTTAAACCATGTAATGTAACATATTCACAGGTTCTGAGGATTCAGAATTGGGTATCTTTGGGGGCCATTCTCTGCCTACCATGCCAGCCTTGCATTGGGCCACCACTTACCTCATGTTAGCTGCTATCTAATAATCCTTAATGATTATCTTCTTCCATTCCATGCTGCTATTTCCACCATGCTTTCAAGAAAGAATAGTGTGTAATGCTCTCACACTTCCCTTGGTTCTGCTTTATATTCAAAGTTTATGAGCTAACATCAGTCAAAATTGTTCTTGAACATTCCCATGGCAAGGCAGAAGAACAAAGGGTAATCTCAGAGGAAAACCCAATGAGAAAGAGGGAAAATAAAACACTGTTTCAGAAATAAAACACTGTTTCATTTTTTTTTTTTTAGGTAAGAGAACTGCAATCATTTATTAAACATTTACCATATGACAGATGTTACTATTTTATTAAACAGCTGCCTAATGTCCAGTGCTGCCTGGACCTTTTTCTTCCCCCTTCCTTGAAAAGAGCCTCCATCAAGCCAACACTTGCTCTTTGAAGAAAACACACTCCTTGAAGAGGAGTTGCTCTTTCCCAAGGTAAGCAATCCAAGTTCTACTACAATTTTTCTTTTTACAAGATAAAACCTTATCTTCTCATTCTCCCTGACTAGTTGGTTAGCCGGTCAGTGACCACTGACACTACACTACACACACTACACTACACCCCCCCCACACACACACACCCCAAAGACAAAAATTGGCAGAAACCGTGCAGCCCAGGGGCCTCCCTGGTGGCGCAAGGGGTTAAGCACTGTACTATGAAGCAATCAGTAGCATCTGCAGCCCGAGTTCTATCCCCAGCCGGCGAGGGGGAAACCCACATGGCACAGCAGACCTCTCCTGACTTACCCGCTGCACCCTCCAGCAGTGTATTTTGGTCAATCTGCCTGTTCTGTTCCCACTGTCTCTGGTGAATCCTCTCATCCCCTGCATCTCTGGCCTGTACCCATCTCTGTATGCATAAATAAATCTTTAAAATAAAAAGAAACAGTGCAATCCAAAAACATGAATGAAGGAAACATTTCTCAAAATCAAAGACATCAGTGAAGATTTCTTCATTATGGCAAATGAAGCCAACTCCCTGAGTCCATCTCTTGCTCCTTGGCCTATGAAACCTAAATAAACAACCCAGCTGTGCACCTTTGCTCCCCATTTTCTGATTACACAAAGACAGAACCAAAGTTTTGAAATGGGGCCTCCCGGATGGCACAGTGGGTTGAGCACAGCACTGTGAAGCTGTCTGCAGCCTCTGTGGTGCGGGTTCGATTCCTGGCCTGACGGTCAGGTAGATACCAACTTGGTGCAGCAGACCTCTCCTGCCTCGTCCCCTGATACCCTCAGCAGTGTCTTTGGTCGATCTGACTGTTCTGTTCCCCGCTCTGTCTCTGGTGAATCCTCTCACCCTTCCACGCCTCTGGCCTGTACCCCAACTCTTGTATAAATTTAAAAAAATCACAAAGTTTTGAAATGATCAGATCCTTATACAGTGGTAAGGGGGATGTCTCAAGACAAATGTCACCTATGCTAATTTCTATATACAGAAGGGAGACAAGATGAAATTTTAGTGTCCTTGGAGACCACGATATTGAGGGGTCCTCTATCAGTCACATACCTACCTAAGTGATATTAGGCAGAAGGACCAATACCATGACAAATTCAAGAATATGGAATATAAATTGAAAAACAAATTCTCATATTCAGAGCAATTCTTATTAGCAAGAAACACATAGACTACTTTCTGATTTGAGTGGAAACAGATGCCATATAACAGGTATAAATTAGGTGGATAAGCAATTTTTATGTTAATAACAATGTGACTTAAAAAGAATGCTCTCTGGATGCAAATAATTATTTTAAAATAATGAGCTCATGATAACCATCTGCATTAGGAACCTATATTTTAACTACAGAATATATTTTGCTTTCACAAATTTTCCTGTTTTAATGAATTTACTATTATTTCTGACCTATTTTATTTTATGGGACTGAAAAGTGCTACTGAGAACATAATTGCTAATTCCTTTAACTGCTCCCATTTCATTAAGAAAGTTTATCTACATATATCACTTGAGTCAAATAAGAAAAGTATCAAGGAGGGACTCCCCGGTGGCGCAATGATTGAGCGCTGGGTTACGAAGCTGCCCGAAGCCTCTGCAGCACCGGTTCGATCCCCAGCTGCTCCCCGGCAACCGGAGGAAGGTCCCACATGGCGCACAGACCTCTCCTGCCGCCTGCTGCTCCCCTCAGCAGTGTACTTCGGTCCTTCTGCCTGCTCTGCCCCCTGCTCTGGCTCTGGTGAATTCTCTCACCCTCCCGTGCTTCTCACTGTACCCAGGGCTTGTATAAATAATAAATAAACAAATATTTAAAAAAAAAGTATCAAGGAAACAAAACATAAGAATATTTTCAACAACTACAAGTTTAAATGTGACATTTGATGTCAATTTTGATCTTCTGAAGAATTCTCGTGATATTAATTTCTATATTCCATAGGCCAAGGCTCCATTAATAAACAAACAAATAAATGATAATGCTGGAAAAATATATTCAGATAGGTATGCAGTTCTGTAGTAGATCAAAGCAGGCTACAGCGGGGTACAAAACCAAGATACAAAAATCACTTGTGTTTCTATACATTAACAACAAATTATCTGAAAGAAATCTTAAGAAAGTAATCCCATTTACAATTTTGCCAACTATACCTTAAAAACACCTCACTGACTTTTTAAAGTTTATTATATAACAAAGTTTATATCAATAATGTTAAAGACCTCATCTATTATTAGAGTGAATGCAATGCAATCTCTCTCTCTCTCTCTCTCTCTCTCTCTCTCTCTCTCTCTCTCTCTCTCTCTCTCTCTCTCTCGGATGGTATGTACATTGTAAGGAATAATGATGAGGTTGTGAATAACAAAATAATAAATACTGAAGATCTGAAACACCAAAAAAAAATAAAATTCTTAGGAATAATTTAACAAGGAGGTGAAAAGTTCTGTATACTGAAAACTATAAAACATTGATGAAATCAATTGAGGAAAACACAAATAAATTGAAACCTCTCATGTTCTTTGATTTAAAGAATTAATATTACCAAGTCTATAAGACCAAAAGTGATCTACAGATTCAATGCTATCAAAATGACTATGGTGTTTATATAAATAGAAAAAAAAAACCTGAAATGTGTATGGAACCACAAAAGACTGTTAATAGCCAAAGCAATTTTGAGAAAAACAAAAATGGAGCCATAACATTTACCTATTTCAAACTATAATTCAGAGATATAGTAGTCAAAAACAGCATGGTACTGGCATAAAACCAAACATATGGATCAAAACAGAGAGCTCAGAAATAAATCAAGGTATATATAGTTGTATCACGAGCACACAGTGAGGGGAGAATAGTCTATTCAATAAATGGTGTTGGAAAAGTTCTATATGTACAAGAATGACACCAGAACCCTGTCTTAAACTGTTCAAAAAAATTAACTCAAAAATGGGCCTCCCCAGTGGCGCAGCGGTTGAGCGCCGGGCTGTGAAGCTGCCCGCAGCCTCTGCAGCACCGGTTCCATCACCAGCCAATGGTGAGGGTCCCACATGGCGCGCAGACCTCTCCTGCCGCACCTGCTGCTCCCCTCAGCAGTGTCCTCCGTCTGTCTGCCTGTTCTGCTCCCCGCTTTGGCTCTGGTGAATTCTCTCACCCTCCTATGCTTCTGACTGTACCCAGTGCTTCTATAAATAAATAAATAAATAAAACTTTTTAAAAATTTAATTCAAAATGAATTAAAGTCTTAATACCTGAAACTATAAAGCTCTTAGAAGAAAACACAGGAAAGAGGCTCTTTGACATCAGTCTTGACAATGGGTTTCTGGATATGCTGCCAAACACACAGACAAAAAAAACAAAAATAAACTACATCCAAAAAAAAGCATCTGGGGGCTTCACTGGTGGCGCAGGGGTTAAAGTCTCAGCACTGTCAGGTTTTCACCAGCCACTGCTACATGAGTCCGATCCCCGGTCAGGGAGCTAACCCACATGATCTGAAATAGTGGAAGGGGGATTTGAACCCCAGCAGGAGAACTCTAGAACAGAAATCATTATGCCATTACCAACTATCTAGTCATTTATTCATTTCGTGGCCTACAAGAAATGGGCCTCATTCCTCAATCCCCTCCCTATGTGGGGTGGAGAAGAGTCAAATTTAAAAGTTTGGATAAATATGTACTTTTAGACCTTTATCTGAGATCTGGCAATGTTCTGAATGTATTACATTTACTTCCACTTCAGATTACATAAAGTGTACTATCATCTTCGTGATTTATCAAAAGATTATTAACTGCATTTGATAGGACAAATACCCTCTCTCAGTGTGGGCATTATTAGCTTGCTGTGTGATTGTTAATTCCAATCAGTTTACATTAGGTTGAACTGCCAAGTTCACCAGAAAAAGGTAATGTATCTTCAAAATAAATGCTGCTTTAGGGAAGCTTTTCTGCCAATCATTATATTCTTCACAGAATCTTAAATGAGCCAACACAACTCACAGAAAATTGCCCAGTCGGATACATCAAGTAGATCCTTCACATTTGCAAGCTAGTCAATTAATTCAAAACATTATTAGCCCAGTCAAGAGTTACAGCTAGAAATAGTGGTTGTTTCTAAGTTAACACAGGAGTGTAGAGCAGGTTGATTTCACAAACAATTGCCCAAAGGAAGGTTCTTGAGGTATCTGACTGAATCAAGAAGAATGATAGCTAACTTGAACTAAGCTTCAGTTTTGCTACTTCTTATCAAAGCAATGGGGGAAGTAAACATGAAGAAAAATATGTGTTTTACTTGTATGGGGTTCAAGTTTTGTCATTTACTGCTATATTTTTATGTATCGGTGCTATAACTCAATGAAGCAAGTTATGTGAAAATGACCATCTTAGATTATAAATATTTATAAGTCTCTTCCTCCAGTGAGTGTAGCCTCCCTGAGATGAAGACCTGTTTCTCCTTTCTTATGCCACAGTGCACAGGCACCAAGTCCTTGGTACAGTTGCTCAGAAAAGATATAATTTAAGCAGAATTGAATTTGGATAGCTTCATTTTTTTTAAAGATTTATTTATTTATGCATACAAGAGCTGGGGTATAGGCCAGAGGTGTGGAAGGTGAGAGGATTCACCAGAGACAGAGTAGGGAACAGAACAGGCAGACTGACTGAAATACACTGCGGAAGGGAGCAGTGGGCACAACAGGAGAGGTCTGCTGTGCCATGTGGGTTGGCTGGCCAGGGATCGAAGATGTGCTGCAGAGGCTGCAGACAGCTTCATAGGTTGTGTCTTAACACCTTGCACCACCAGGGAGGCCTGCTTCGTTGTGTTTGTTTTGTTTTTGTTTTTTTGTGGGACCCTCGCCAGTGGCCAGGGAGAGAACCAGTGCTGCAGAGGCTCCGGGCAGCTTCACACCCCAGCACTCAACAGCTGCACCACCTGGGGAGGCCCTGTTGTGTTTTTTTTTAATATTTTATTTATTTTTTCAGAGATTTATTTATTTATGCATACAACAACTGGGATGTAGGCCAGAGGCATGGAGGGTGAGAGGATTCACCATAGACAGAGTGGGGAGCAGAACAGGCAGATGTACTGAAATACACTGCTGAGGGGAACAGCAGGCGAGACAGGAGAGGTCTGCTGTGCCATGTGGGTCACGTCTCTGGCTGGGGATTGAACTCATGCAGCAGTGACTGGTGATAGCGTGATAGTGCTGAGACTTTAACCCCTGTGCCACCAGGAAGGTCCCTCTCCACTGTTTTAAATAACTATTGCTCTGTATGCAAAAAAAGCACAAAAGGATTCAAAAGGATCTAATCAACAGATATATGAGAAAAAATCCAGGCAATTACCTAGCACCATACACACAAATTAAGTCAAAATGGATTTAAGATTTGGATGTTAGATCTGAAGCCATAAAATTCCTAGAAGAAAACATAGATGATATGCTTCTTGACATCAACACTTCTTTGGGGATTCTGCTCCAAGAGAAAGGGAAACATAAACAGAAGTAAATAAATGGGACTACATCAAAGTAAAAATCTCTGCTCAGTGAAAGAAACTATCATCAAAACATAAAGGCATACTGGGCCTTCCTGGTGGCGCAAGGGTTAAGACACAACCTATGAGGCTGTCCGGATCCACTGCAGCATGAGTTGGATTCCCGGCCTTGGATTCCCGGCCGGTTGGGGAGCAGCCCACATGGCACAGCAGAACTCTCCTGTCTTGCCCGCTGCTCCCCTCAGCAGTGTATTTCAGTCAGTCTGCCTGTTCTGCTGCCTACTCTGTCTCTGGTGAATCCTCTCACCCCCACACCTCTGGCCTGTACCCCAGCTCTTGTATGCATAAATAAATAAATCTTAGAAAAATACAAAAGAAAAGGCATACTACTGAATGGGAGAAGATATTTGTACATCATATGTCTGGCAAAGGGTTAATATTTAAAATGTATAAAGAATTGATGAAACTCAACAGCAAAAAAAAAAAAAATTCTGCTTTAAAAATGGGCACTAGAGCTGAACAGACACTTCTCCAGTGAAAACAAACAGATGGCCGACAGGGACATGAAAAGATGGCCCATTGTCTCTTATTATAAGGGAAATGAAAATCAAAACAATGAAATATCACAGTACACCTGGGAAAAGTGGCTATTTTCCCAAAGACAAGATAAAACAATAAGTGTTGGAGAGGATGTGGAGAGAAGGGAAACTTTGTACACTGTGGTGGGAATGTAAATTGATACAGTCAGTATGAAAAGCAATACAAAGATTCCACGAAAAGACTAAAAATAGGGCCTCCCCTGGTGGCGCAGGCGGTTGAGCGCCGCTCTGTGAAGCTGTCCGCAGCCTCTGCAGTGCTGGTTCGATCCCGGCCAATCGGCAAGGTTCGGCACAGCAGACCTCTCCTATCTCACCCGCTGCTCCCCTCAGCAGTGTATTTCAGTCAGTCTGCCTGTTCTGTTCCCCGCTCTGTATCTGGTGAATCCTCTCACCCTCCCGCACATCTGGCCTGTACCCCAGTTTTTGCATAAATAAATAAAATAAATCTTAAAAAAATACTGAAAATAGAAATTCCATATGTTTCAGTTATCCCACATCAGGATATTTACTCAAAGAATACAAAAACACTAATTTGAAGAGATATATGTACCCCCATGTTCATTGCAACATTATATACAACAGCCAAGAACTGGAAATAACCTAAGTGACCATCAACAGGTAACTGGATAAGAAATATGTGGTGTATAATATACACAACAGCCTATTACTCAGCTACATAAAATATGAAATGCTATTATTTGCAACAATATGGATGGACCTAGAGAATATTTACTTAGTGAAAAATGTCAGATGAAAAAAAAAAAAAAGAAAGCACCATATGATTTCATACAATTTCCAAACAAATGAATGAACTAAATGAAACAAAAATAAATTTTCAGACCATAAGTCCTAATTAGTGGTTGCTAGAAGGGAAAATGGAAGATGAGAGGTTAAACTGGGTGAAAGGGGTCAAATGTATGGTGAATAAAAGAATTGGACCATTAGTGGTACAATTAAGGTAGTATGCACAGATGTTGATTTATAATGACACATACCCGAAACATACAATGGTATAATACAGTGTTGTTTTCATAAAAAATATTTTAAAAACACAGGAAATGGTCTGACCTAGTCTACTATATTAACATTACTTTTATTTTGGCAGCTTTATTGATATATAATTTATGTATCATACATTTCACCCAAATAAAGCATATAATTCAATGGTTTTTAGGATATTTATAGGAGTTCTATAACCATCACCTCAACTTCAGAACATTTTAATCACTCCCAACAGAAATACCCATTAGCAGTCTTTCCTCATTTGCTTCACCTACAGCCTCTGAAAACTACTAATCTACTTTCTGTCTCTTTAGATTCGACTATTCTGGACACATATATACTTAGAATGAGAGAATATGTGGCTTTGTGCGTCTAGCTTCTTTACCATACCACTTTATTTTTAGTTGACTTTGATTTCCATCATATTGGCAGCATATATCAGCACTCCAGTCATTTTTACGGGTAAGTAATACTCCATTGTATAAATATACCAGCTCTTGCTTATTCATTCCTCTGCTGATGGACATTTGGATTGTTTTCACTTTTTGGCCACTATGAATAATGCTGCTATAAACCTTCATTTAAAATTTGTAAACATAGGTTTTCATTTTTCTTGGACATAAACGTAGGAGTAGAATTGTTGAGTGCTATGGCAATTCTGTTATGACTGAGTAAATTCTATTAATCTGCCCTTAAATGCATTAATTCCATCTTCTGTTAATTTCTACTCTACTAACGAGACAATCCAAGGAGTGTTGTTGTTTGTATTTGTGTATGTGTATTTTCTTGGTTAGCCTATCTTTTCAGTTCTATGATTTACATTTGTTTCTTTTTTAATAAATTTGATTTCTTTTTCGAGATTTCCTAATCCAGACACAGAAAGACAAAGGCTGTATGATCTCGCTTATATGTGAAATCTAAAACAGTTGAACTGGTAGAAACAGAGAATAGAAATGTGGTTGCCGGGCCTCCCTGATAGCACAAGGGGTTAAGATGCAACCTATGAAGCAATCCGCAGGCTTTGCAGCACGAGTTTGATTCCCCCGGCCAGCCAGGGAGCAACCCACATGGCGCAGGAGACCTCTCCTGTCTCGCCCACTGCTCCCCTCAGCAGTGTATTTCAATAGATCAGCCTGTTCTGCTCCCCACTCTGTCTTTGGTGATCCTCTCATCCTCCATGCCTCTGGCCTGTACCCCAGTTCTTGTATGTATAAATAAATAAATCTTTTAAAAAAAAGAATACGAAAGGCTATGATAGAGGACTGTGGGTGCCTTGTTGGAGGGTGTGATGCGAGGACATGCATCTGAGGTGTGATCTTATGCCTCTGAATCATATGCAGTGTTGTAAACTAATGTTACCTTGATTAAAAAAATTAAATAAATAAAATAATGGACAGAAGTTCTCAAAAAATACTATATTACACACCTGAAATATTTCTAAGAGAGTAGATCTTAAGTGTTCTCATCACCAAAATTAAAAAAAGAAAATCATACAGGAAACCTATAAAACCCTTGTCAGATTATGTCAAAATCTGATTCATCTTGGTGCTAACAGTTGACTGTCATTTTTTTTCCCCATGCATTCTGTGAGTTGCCTGGTTCTTAGCATAAAGGGTGATTTTCTCTACGATGTTCTGGACAATATGAGACTCTGGGACCTATTTAATCTCCCCTTTTTCAGCAATGCAGTCCCCTGTTCAAGTTTAGTGTGAGGACAGTTTGTCGGGCACGTTTGGCTTCGGACTGGGTACCACAAACCATCTGGGCAAAAGTAGGGAAGCAACTCACACTATCACATTTCAGACAAGTGAAATGGAGATTTAGTGTGTCTCTTGGCCCTGTTAACACTCTTTTTGCTTTTAAGGTTTATTTATTTATTTATACAAGCACTGAGTACAGTCAGAAGCATAGGAGGGTGAAAGAATTCACCAGAGCCAGAGCGGGGAACAGAACAGGCAGACCGACGAAATACACTGCTGAGGGGAGCAGCGGGCACGACAGGAGAAGTCTGTGCGCCATGTGGGACCCTCTCCCATGGCCAGGGATTGCACCAGTGCTGCAGAGGCAGCTTCGCAGCCCAGTGCTCAACTGCTATGCCACCATGGGAGGCCCCTTGTTAGCACTCTTCTGCAGAAAGTGGGCCACCGACTCACACCACCTTATTACCTCGGATGGTGGTGAAAGCCCAGCTTCCCACTGGGCCTTGCTGATACCAGCAAGGTGGGAAGTTGATTTACTGACACCACCTTGTCGCTGCTGAGTGGGAGTACAAGCTTACTCTCCCCACTGGACCCCTCTCACAGGAGGAAAATAGAGTGACAACCAGCCCCACCTCCGACCTCTTCACTGATTCTCTCAGATGCTGGGTAGGGACGGAGGGGCAGCTCCAAGCTGGATGCCATGACCATTACCCTGGGTGGGGAATCAGAACTGCACCTGCTACTGCCAGGTCCCTAACACTACCCCTGCGGGCAATCTGGAGCACCGGCTGGCTGCACTGGATAGGAGACGGAGATCAGCTGCCCTGAACAGTCTGCTGATATCACCCGGCAGGGGAATTCAAATGCTGTCTGTTTCCTCCAGGTAGGAATCAGAAGATAGACTCTACCCACTTGCAAGGCTAGGTTCCTGCCTAGGTCCAACCCAGCAGGAAGGAGGAGATTAGAATGCCTGGACCTGATCCAGGGGGGTAAGGCAGTGGCACAAGTCAAACCTCACTCAGGGGCCTTCCCAGTGGTGCAGGGGTTAAAGTCTCAGTGCTATCAAGCTATAGGCAGCCACTGCAGCCTGAGTTCAATTCCGAGTCAGGGAGCTGACCCACATGGCACAGCAGACCTCTCCTGTCTCACCCGCTGCCCCACTCAGCAGTGTATTTAAGTACATCTGCCTGTTCTGCTCCCCACTCTGCCTCTGGTGAACCCTCTCATCATCTGTATCTCTGGCCTACACCCCAGTTCTTGAATGGATAAATAAAAATAAATCTCTAAAAAAGCAAAAAACAACAAATCCTCGCTCGGTCCCATTGAAATCCTGGAGGTGGGGGCAGTTTTTTTTGTTAATTCACCATTTTCCTAGGGAAAAGGGACTTGGTGTAGGAGGGGAGAGTTTTCTTTTGTTTGTTGCTATCAGCAGTTCTGGATTAGAGGATTCTAAGAGATAAAGATATTTATCTCTTTGTTCAGATATATGGCAGGTAATAAGAAAACTCACAAAGAAAAACTATAAAGTCCTTGTCAGATTATGTCAAGATCTGATTCATCTTGTGCCATACCTCAAGTACCAAGGTCCCTAATGCTAGGCATTCCACCTTTTTCTTGCCACCTTTCAGAATCTACAATCTTATGCTTGTTTATTGTCCTATAGCCAAGGATCTGGAAAAATACATATGATCTGACATGCAAGTGATATGTCAACTTGCATCATTTGAATGGATTTTTGTACTAAACAGTTTTCGACCCTCTTGAAAATCAAGTTGACAGTAAAGAGCCCATTTGTGTGGGTTAAACTTGATACGAAAGGTCAGCATTGCTAACATTTTCCCTAGAAAATCCCCTAAGAATATCAAA
This sequence comes from Talpa europaea, assembly GCF_964194135.1. Taxonomy (NCBI): domain Eukaryota; kingdom Metazoa; phylum Chordata; class Mammalia; order Eulipotyphla; family Talpidae; genus Talpa; species Talpa europaea. The sequence continues at coordinate 15,992,130 of NC_140081.1, forward strand.
ATATTTCTGTCTTTTCCCCCATATCTTCCACACGCTGTTAATGCTTGTCAGAACTGATAGCGTCAAATCGCTTTTAAGAGTATAGTCATCTAAAAGTAGCTCTGATTTTCATGAACTAAGAAAGAAAATAAAGGCAACGACTTAGAATCCAATCAGGTAGTTAAATGGGTACATTGTTGTTAGGAAAAAAATAGAAAAGGGCATGATGCAGCTGGCTTCAAAGTCATACAACATTAAAAATCTGTATTTTGAAAACTATAAAGGTTTGAAAGTTAAAAGAATAAAAAAAGATTGGTTCAAAAACAAAACCAAAAGGAAATTCTTACACTTTACAGGTGGAAGTCGCAAAATCATGCCCCCCCCAAAAAAAAATGGAAGCATCGTGGAAATTCACAGAAATAATAGAGCATAGAACTGATCCCCACATCTCTACTTACACAAATCCATGTGTTGGCTTTAAGGACCCAGAAAGCAGCCGGCACAGGTCCTGGAGCAGTTCTCATATCACGCTCTCATCTGTTTCTTGTCTGTAAAGTAGAGCACACAGTCACGCTAAATGTCCAGAGAAAAACTGCACGTTGCCTTCCCCACCTTACTCCTTGATGATTATTTTTGGGAAAGATACCAAGAAACATAGTGAAACCCAAATTGACACCTGGATTGCTTTGGTTTCCTTTCCTTTATATCAATTTTGTTGCCTTGTAAATTGGTTTTTGTACATTGAGGGCAAGGAGAGTTGAGAGAAGAGAAGGCCACTCCAGGTTGGGAGGTGGAGGTTTTAATCAGTGAGAGAATTCACCCAGGAGGCTGATCTTGGGTGCCCACCCACTGCGGGAATCTTAGCTCATACAAAGGATGATCTCTCAAGGCTGAGTCCTTGAAAACCAGCCCCGCTGTGGGAACGCTTGGTAGAACCTACACTGCAAGGGTCCTCCCCGGTGGCTCAAGGGATTAAGTCCCAGCACTATGAATCTATCCACAGCCAATGAAGCACAAGTTCGATCCTCTGCCAGGGAGCAACCCACAGGGTGCAGCAGACCTCTCCTCTTTCACCCACTGCTACCTCGGCAGTGTATTTTAGTCAGTCTGCTTGTTCTGTTCCCCACTCTGTCTCTGGTGAATCCTCTCACCCCCCACATCTTTGGCCTGCACTCCAGCTCTTGTATGCATAAATAAATAAATATTTAAAAAAAATAGAACCTACACTTCAGGAACAGGTACAGGCGAGAAGTGCCTCCGATTGTCCTCAGGATGACCACTTCCACCAATTTTCAGCTCCAGACAAGTACATAGAAATTCCGTTTCTTCCATGTAAGAATTTATGCTTTCTGGGGCCTTCCTACTTCTTAATTAATTCAATTGAGAGATTATAGAAATAGTATTTAAGAATATTAAATTTCAGCATGATTTTCTATATGTAATCTTTTGCATTTCTAAAATGCATAGCGCATTTCTACAGTCTTTCTACAGGGTGGATGTGGTTAGACCAAATTCCAAACTTTGAATAAATCCAATAGTATTAGTAGGGAAGCATGATAAGATATAAGGTTAAAGCAGCACTTTTAATCTGGTCAAATTGCAACCTCTAACCTTTAATTATTTGTGTCCACCTCTTCATCCAAGATGTAAACAATTATTCCACCTAGGTCTAGGGTAAATGTGTAATTTTCCAAAATTTATTTCTGTGCACATGACCCAGGTTGGGAAAAAGGAGGCAGTGAGCAGAGACTGGAAGATATAATTGCTATGAAGAAAAAACCACGTCTCTTGTTGAGCGACATCTTAACAGCACAGTTTATTAGCAAGCTTGATAAGTCTCGATAACCAACGGAGTGAAACTTTAGAAATAAAAGTAAGAAGCGTTTCTGTTGGCTTTAATAATTACTAAAATAAAAAGGGTGAGCAGCAACTTACAGCTTGTTTCAGGAAGGCTTTATGGCAAGTGTGGTTCTAAAAGGATACCTCTGACTCACTAGTCATTCCAGGCATGTAGAGCAAGATGAGGAGGGAAGAAAAAAATCTACCCGGGAAAGGTATTAAGAAAAGAAATATGTTTGGTCATAGAGAATGGAGGGAGGGAAGTAGAAGAGACCCAGAACAAGCCAGGGGAAGCAATATAAATGGGACGAAGGGATTAAAGGCCTGGGAGGTGAGGGCAGGTCTGCATTAGTTTGAAAGGCAATGAGACCAGGTTAAGTGATTTACTAAAGGTTCCCTACTGAGTCACTGGCAGCTCCGCTTCCATCCCTCCTATTTTGGGTTTCCTCTTTAGTTCCTTGTCTCTACACAGAAATAGACATTCTATGTGATTTTCTCTCATTGCAAATCTTTTATACTTTAACTCAGAAAGCCGTGTTTAGAGGACTGTGTAGGTGGTTGTTTTTAATGTTGAATTTTCCCCCCTTCTTTGGGAAAACTGCTGGTATAGAAAGCTTCCTTGACTCAGTATTGAGACAAATAAAAGACAAATGCGTTATTCTACTGAGAGTGTTGAAATGAAAGTTTGCTTTGAAGTAGGGTACTAGAATACATATGAGAGAATGCTGTTCTTGTCATAAAAACTGGCAGCTGAGCTTTCTCTGCCCTGTCAGAGAGAATGACAATCTAACAGGGCCAAAGTGAGACTGAGGGAATATTTTTTTCTTTAATCACTAACTCAACCTGTGCTCAGAAAAGGACAAATATTGGAGATACAAAGTGACCCCAAAATTAGTTTAAATAAATTACAACTCAACCTGCTATTGTCTATTGGCAGGAATGTGATAAGTAATGGTAAAAATTCCTAAGTATTTTTAATAAGCTGTTGAGCTATTCCTATACTTTTGACATAATATAATTTAATAGAAATCTCTCTATCTTTAGAATGCAAGCAGTTTAAATCCACCCATCTGGAGTCTGGTATTTGAAACAGTTATTTCTAGAAGTCTCTGATTATACAAATCAACACAATTTCTAATACAAAATCTTTTAAAAATGACAACAAATACATTCTTGGATTTTTCTCTGCAGAATTAATCTTGACTATAATTCCATATCTTGCTGACTTTGATTTTTAACACTATCTATTTTTCAAAATGTGAATCAGCCTAATATACAATGTTTAAAGAAAAAAGAATACACTTAAAATGAAAAGAAACCTGAACAGATATTCTTTCAGTCAATAAATATTTATATTATATTCCTCTTACTCATTACAATGCTAAATTTAAGTGAGAAGTGGCTCTTTAAAATTTGTTTGAAATAAATTTATTCATTTAAAAATGTCCCCAGTTTTAGTGAGGTATTATTGACTTACAACACATAGAAGTTTAATGTTTACAATATGATGATTTGATGCACATATATATTGTGAAATGATTACCACAATACAGTGTAGTCAGTTATAGTCACCGTGCGGTATGCTAATAACTTATTCATTGTACATGTGGAAATTTGTAGTCTTTGACCAGCATCTCCATGTCCCCCGTACCTCAGTCCCTGGTAACTACCATTCCACTCTCTGCTTCTATGAATCAAATTTTTTGATTCCACATATAAATGAGAATATACAGTATTTGCCTGGCTCTGTCCGACTTCACTTAGCAAAATGCCCTCAAGGTGTGTTGATCTTGTCACAACAGGCAAGATTTCCTTGAATAATGGCTGAATAATATTTGTGGGTGTGTGATATTTTCTTTATCCGTTCAATCCATCAATCGACATTTAGTATCATTCCATGTTTTGGCAATTGCAAATAATACAGCCAAGAACATAAGGGTACAGATATATCTTCAAGACAGTGATTCATTTTCCTTAGCTATATATCCAAAAGTGGGATTGCTGGATAAAATGCAGTTCTGCTTTTAATTTTGTGAGGAACCTCTACATAGCTTTCCACAGTGGTTGTATCAATTTATAATCCTACTAAAAGCACATAGGGTTCCAACTTCTCCATAGCTCTGCCAACAGTTGTTGTTTTCTTGTTTCCTATTAGTAGTCATTGTGACAGGCATGCCAAGTGGTATCTGATTATGGTTTTCATTTGCATTTTCCTAATGATAAGTGGTGCTGAACACAGTTTCATATGCTTGTTGTCCATTTGTGTTTTCTTTGGAAAAATGGGGTTGTTTGGTTTTTGTTACAATTGTGTTATATGAGTCCATATGTATTTTTGGACACTAACCCCTCATCTGATATATGGCTTGCAAGTAACCCCTCCTTATTCCATAGTTTGTCTTTTTATTCTGTTGATGGTTTCCTTTTCTGTGCAGAATCTTTTCCGTTTGATGTAGTCCCACATGTATATTTGCTTTTGTTGCTTGAGCATTTGGTGACATTCAAAAATTTATTGCCACGACCAATGTCAGGGAGCTACCCCTTATGTAATCTTCTAGTAGGTTTATAATTTCAGGTCTCACATTCATGTATTTAATCCATCTTGAGTTAGTTTTAGTGATGGTGTAAGACAGGGTTCCAATTTCATTCTTTCATATGTGGATATTCTGTTTTCCCTCCTTTCCCCACTGAGTATTATCGGCTCCCTTGTCAAACATTAGTTGACCATATATGCATAGGTTTATTTCTGGACTCTCATCTCTGTTCCATTGGTCTATGCATCTCTTTTTATGCCAGTACCATACACTTTTAAATTTAAATCAGTTTTATTTAAGAATTTCCAACATTGAAAACTCTTGGAAAAAGTTTCCAAGCACAGGACAAGAATTGCAGCAAACAGCATTCGTAACAATAGCTAACATACATTAGAACTTTAACCCTTATTTGAGACACCCCACACTCACTGGTGAACTCTGCTTCCAACTACTCCTGCAAAGCACACCACAAACACAGTCCATTTTCTCAACCCATCAACTCCAGCTCACATTACCACTATATATCAGTAAGAGAAGAGAAACATAACATACAACATCCACAGCAGCTGATGAAGGGATGGGGGAATGTAAGTATCATTCCACTTAAGACAGTCGACTAACATGGATTATCTAAGAGCAAAACTCAAACAAAATCACAGATGTGGATATCCTTTGAATGCAAAGACATCCTCATTTTATTTGTTATCACTGCTCTCTGCATACTTTCTCACCAATTCCCCCAGAGTTGTTCACTTTCCAAGTTAAGATTTCAAAAATATTTTTAATTGAGAGTATTATGTTGACATTTATTTTTCATTCCACATCATCTTCAGCCAAGATCTGAGCATTTAACAATTCTCTGACTAATTGCTGGAAGCTTAGTGAAAAGCATCTGGAGACTGGTGGTAGAAGAGACTGGTGGTGCACTATAACAGTGCAGTGACTTCTGTGGATGTCCACATACAGCAATTGCCAGCCTACAGCCTTCTCATATTCACCTGATGCCAGTGACTCTTTGTCAAGGCATATTTCTTCAAAGAAGAATTTCCGAACAGCTTCAACATCTTTAAGGTCAGATAATATGAAACGTCTAGGTCTCACCTTTGCAAGTTTTTGTTTCTTCATTATTATAGTCTGTTTTTTAAAAATTTGGGTCACTCTCTCTCTCTCTCTTGCAGTCAAAGTTAATGCAGTACCCGATGTAAAAGACTTGGCATACATCCGCAGAGATGGAAAAGTTCTAGCCCGCCATCTTCACTTGATTGCTGAGTTCAGGCAGCTGCAGGGCCTCCAAAGAAGCCATCAGTCATGAGCCCTCTGGGAGAACAGAGCTACTCAGACCTGACAGATGCTGCAATGGACCACTAGCACCATACTTTTTTGATTACTATAGGTCTGTAGTATATTTTGTAGTCAGAAAGTTTTGTTCTTCAGGATTGCTTTGGCTATTTGGGGAATTTTGTGATTCTATGGGAATTTTAGAAATATTTCCGTGAGTAATAACAATAGAATTTTTAATAGGGATTCCATTGACTCTACAGATGGCTTTCAGTAGTAAGAATTCTTTAATAACAACTCTGATTCATCAACATAGGATGTCTTTCCATTTATTTGTGTGTTCTTCAATTGATCAAGATCTAGTAATTTCAGTGTACAGGTTTTTTACCTAATAGGTTAAACTTATTCTTAAGTATTTTATCATTTTTGATGTAATTGTAAATGGGATTGTTTCCTTTATTTCTTTTTCAGATAGGTTCTCATTAGTGTCCTAATTTTTGTATATTGATTTTTCTATCCCCCTATATATATTATCTACAATCAGAGACAATTTTACATTTCCCTTGCTGATTTGGATGCTTTATTATTATTTTTTTGTCTAATTACTCTGCCTAAAACTTGCAGTTCTTGATCTGAATGGGAAAGCTTTTACCCTTTCACCATTGTGTATGATGTTAGTTGTGGGTTTGTCCTATATGGTCCATATTATGTTAATGTGTTTTTCTATATCCAAGTTGTTGAGAATTCTTTTCAAAGAATTATTTATTTGGGGCCTCCCTGTTGGTGCAAGGGGTTAAGATGCAACCTATGAAGCTGTGTGCAGCCACTGCAGCATGAGTTTAATTCCCAGCTGGCCGGGGAGGTGACCCACATGGCGCAGCAGATCTCTCCTGACTTACCCGCTGTTCCCCTCAGCAGTGTATGTCAGTCAGTCTGCCTGTTCTGCTCCCCACTCTGTCTCTGGTGAATCCTCTCATACACACACACCACATCTCTGGCCTGCACCCCAGTTCTTGTATGCATCTTGTTTTGCAGTGGCTGCACACAGCTTCACAGGTTGCATCTTAACCCCTTGCACCAACAGGGAGGCTCCAAATAAATAAATCTTTAAAAAATATTTATTTATTTATACATACAAAAACTGGGATATAGGCAGAGGTGTGGGGGAGAGAGGAGTCACCAGAGACAGAGTTGGGAGCAGAATAGGCAGACTGACTAAAATACACTGCAGAGGGGAGCAGCGGGCGAGACAGGAGAGGTCTGCTGTGCCATGTGGGTAGCTCCCAGACCAGCCAGGGATCAAACTCATGCTCTTCTAGGTTGTCCAATATTAGTGTATAATTATTCATATTAATCTCTTAAATCCTTTGTATTTCTGTGATGTGAGTTGTAATGCTTCCTCTTGTTTAGATTCTACTTTAATCTTCTCTTTTTCATGTTAATCTAGTTAAAAGCCTGGCCATTATTTTGTACCTCAAATAAGGTACAAAGGTAAATCATTCTTTAAAAAAAAAACAAAAAAAAAACTGTTTCCCCTTTATGCTTTATCTTATGTCCCTACTGGGACGAGCTTTCTTGTCCTCACCATCAGTTCAATCACAGGCCAGAAACCAGTGAAATCTATTGCAGAGAAGAGAAATGAAGTACAAACATAATAATTATTATATAATTATAATGCTTATTTTGTTTGCTGTCACTTTGTATGGTGTACAAAAGAAGGCAACATAATAAAGAACACTGTGCTGGCTCATTTCTGTTTGCTCATCCCCTTCCCCTCTCAGTTCCCTTCTCTAGCCTGTCTTTCCTCTCCTGCTTTCAGGAAGGTTGATCCCCATGGACTACACCACTGGACTCCTTCGTTGGCTAGCTTCCTGTTGGCAGGAGATGGAAGGTTGGGAGGAGAGAAAGTTCTAGGCATTTCTTCTCTACACTATCCAGCTCAATGCTGACTTTCTGGTAGCAGCTGCAGTCCTCCCATTAAACAGCCCCTTTTCTAGATTCCACTGTTCAAAGACCTCTCCTTGGCTCTTTGAAGGGGTCCAAGAGTGTGAATGCCTTTCTGCTGATGCTATTCTTTTTTTTAAGATTAATTTATTTATACATACAGGAACTGGGGTACAGAGCAGAGTTGTGGGAGGTGAGAGGATTCACCACAGACAGAGTGGGAAACAGATCAGGTGGATTGACTAAAATACACTGCTGAGGGGAGCAGCGGGCAAGTTAGGGGAGGTCTGCTGCACCATGTGGGTAGCTCCCTGGCTGGGACTGAACTTGTGCTGCAGTGGTTGCAGATAGCTTCATAGTGCTGAGACTTAACACCTTATACCACCAGGGAAGCCCTGATGCTATTCTTTGGGTGCTTCAATATTTCCTTTTAGTTTTGGTCCCCCCCATATATGCCCATTCCTCACTAAGTTGTCCCTCCACTAAAGTATCTTCACCTAAACCTCTGGAGTGAAATCTTTCTTGTGAGAATGCTGACTGATACATATGATTTAATTTGATGTTCTACTTAAGTCAATCTGAACAGACTCTACGTTTCTGGAAAGAATGCCCAAATCCCAATTTACCTTTGAAATCACTCTTAATATTTTGTTATATATTGTTCTCACTATTTTCTAGAGAAAATGACTGTAGTTATCAAAAAGGAATCTGTGTCACCCAAAATAGTTAAAATCACTGCTCTATAAGTACTTCGTCTGCTAGATATTTCTTGTTAGTAGAGTCAATTCTGTCTAGCATTATTTCTATCCAGCTCAATGCTGACTTTCCTGTAAATTTCTAGCTAGTTTCCAAAATAAGACTATAATGTGTTTGAAGAGAGGAACTGTTTCATATGACTGTTTATTTCTCCAGTTCTCCTAGCTTACTATTAAAAAAAAATAGTGGGTATCCAAGAATCAGACTTTTGTGGAGACATGGAACTTTTTTTTTTTAAAGACAAAGTAGATCAAATGAATCTAAACATTACAGAGAAATGCATGCTTCATTTAAAAATCTTTCATAAAGTTGGATTTGTCAGAGTGAGTTTACTCATTACCTTAGTTATACAAGCAGTTTTAGAAGACAATGCAATTTCTAGAGCTGAGAGAATCCCCATGGATAGATTATAAAGCAAGAATCATAGAGGTCAGAGGATATTTAACATATGTGGGAAGAAGGGCAGTAGGAGAGGAAAGAGTGTAAATATATTGAGGGAACATATCAAGACAGAAAGGGAAAAATAAACTTCTAAAAAATAGTAATAATCTAGATAAAAACAAACTTTAAAACTATAGAGCTTGAAAATAAAAATAAAATATATACCATGATTTTAAATTATATAATTCTTTACTGTATACAATATAAGTTTTTCCTGTATTAATGCATGAAGGCAATGCAACCCTAATTAAAATAACAGGGTTTGTGAAGGTACTTTCTCAATTCCTATACTTATTCAGTAAATATATTTTGAATATTTATTTATGCCAAGTACTATGCTACTCTCTAAAAGAAACCCATGAAATTTAAAATATGATAAAATGACAATTTGATTTTCACAGAAAGGATTGATTTCTCAATAAATGGCATTGGAACAAGTAACGAAGCCTTTCAAAAACAAAAATTGCTGGGCCTCCCCGGTGGCGCAGCGGGTTGAGCACAGTGCTGTGAAGCTGTCCGCAGACTCTGCAGCGCGGGTTCGATGCACGGCCAGCCAAGGTGATTCCCACATGGCGCAGCAGACTTCTCCTGCCTCGCCCACTGCTCCCCTCAGCAGTGTATTTTGGTCCGTCTGCCTGCTCAGCTCCCCACTCTGTATCTGGTGAATCCTCTCACCCTCCAGCACATCTGGCCTGTACCCCAGCTATTGCATAAATAAAAAATAAATCTTAAAAAAAATGCTGTATCCCTCATGCAGCCCTTCAAAATAAATTTGAGATACATTAAAATATAAAAAAGTAAGAACCTTATAGAATATCATAAAGGGTCTACCTGGTGGCCTAGGGGTTAAGTCTCAGCACTATCATGCTATTATCCATTGCTGCAGCCTGAGTTCCATGCCCGGCCAGGGAACTATGCACAGATGGCATAGCAGACCTCTCCTGTCTCGCCCACTGCTCCCCTTGGCAGTGTATTTCAGTCAGTCTGCATCTTCTGTTCCCCACTCTGTCTCTGGTGAATCCTCTCACCCCCCCCCCCACCTCTGGCCTGTACCCAAGTTCTTGTATGCATAAATAAATAAATCTTTAAAAAAGGGGAAAAGATGGGAGTGTTTGGCAACATACATTTGAAGAAGTGTGACCCTATACCCCTAAAACATAGAGTGTGGCAAACCAATATTATTGCGGTAAAAGAAATAATTTAATTATTAAAAAAATTAAGGAAAATGGAGACCAAAAATAAAGTCAAAATATAGCAACAAACATGACAAGCCAAATATAAATTCCTGCAATACATCTTAAATCGATAAGAAAATGACAATACACACGAAAATGGGGGAAAGAAATTATCAGGCAGTTCACAGGAAAAGAAATATAAATATAAGAAATAAATTTGAAAATCTAGAGGATTCCCTGGCTGGGTGAGGTGGCCCTGGGAGATGGGTGGGTACCACACACACACACACAAAAAAAAAAAAAAAAAAAAACGCTCCTAGGAAGAAATGGAGAGATGCTGAGCATGATGGGGCATGACTGGGGCACTGGTCATGGGCATGGGGTGAATACACATATTTATAGAGGTTAGAACCTACAACCCCTAAGCCAAATGCAATGATATAAACCAACTTTACTTCAATAAACGTAATTTGGGAAAAAAACTTAATAATAACTAGGCTTGATAAAGCTATGGGGAGATCCCAAATTTGACAGAATCATAACTGTATGCTAATTTTTAGTAGAACAGTTAGTAACTAGCATAAATTTAAATGTACGTACCTTTTCATCAGAAAATGTTCAGCTAAACATTCCTATCTCCTTAAACTTTCAACTGCCTTGTTTCGGGATTCATTTTAGATACTCATAAGTGTAAACAAAAATAAAATAAAATAAACATGGCCTAAGTAAGATAGAAGGTTATGTTTCTGTCACATAAGAGAAGTTTCAAGGTTGGCAGCCTTGAGAATTGTTATGGCGGCTCTATGGTCATCAAAGATTCAGGTCTATATTTTTCTATTTTATTATTGTTAATACATAGCTTCCATTTTCAATGTCACTTAATGGACCAAAATGTCTGTTGTGATCCAGCCATAATATTTGCTTTCAATCCAGGGAAGAGAAATGGGAAAAGAACAACAATCAAAGCACGGATCATCCAAATAAGGCAGCTACATTAAAACAAAATCAGTTAAGGGGACCTCCCTGGTGATGCAGAGGTTAAAATCTCAGCACCATCAAGCTATAGCCAGCCACTGCAGCACGAGTTCGATTCCTAGCCGGCCAGGAAGCAACCCACATGGTGCAGCAGACCTCTCATGTCTCACCTGCTGTTCCCCTCAGCAGTGTATTCCAGTGGATCCACTTGTTCTGCTTCCCACCCTGTCTCTGGTGAATCCTCTCACCCACTGCACCTCTGGCCTACACCCCAGTTCTTGTATGCATAAATAAATAAAAATAAATCTTAAAAAAATCAATTAAGACCCTTTGACACATTTAGTAAAATATTGGAGCAAACATTGCTTAAACAACGGGCTTGGTTTCCTTACACAGCAAGACCAGAGGTAGTAAAAGCCAGAGGTTATTCAATAGCTCAATGACCACATCAAGGTCACCAGCTCCTTGCCATAGCTCACATATACCATTCCTCAGTGTGCCCTCCATGTTTTTCCTGTCAAGATTCCAAGATTGCTGTTTCAGCTCCATGCCTGCCTCATGTCCTTAAAAGTGCTTAAAACAGAGGGGAAATAATAGTAGGGAGCTGTTCTTTACATATTGCTCTCATCAGCGAGGACTGTCTTGTGCAAAAGAATCAGCAGCTTTTTCCTCAGCCTTTCCCTCCACCACATGAAAGGCTGGGAAATGGGAATATGTAGGCACTCTGAGTTTTCATCATGTAGGAATAGTGAAACTAGCAAAAAAGAATGTCTGTCAATTTCATTGGTAGACAGCCAATAGTGTCTGTCATATATGCTGAGAGAGAGAAGAGCTAACAGAAGGTTTAAATACATATTAGAAAGAAAGTGACTGTAGATGAATGTCTCAGAAGACAGAGGCTAGGATTCTATCCAGATCCTAGAGCACTAGTGGAGCAACAGTTCATCTTTTGAAATAAGGAGGAAAAATAAATAACTGAAGATATTTCAGTTAGTAGAGGTCAAGTGCAGGAAGCTGAGGGTATTTTACTTGGGATGACCAAGGAAGGCAGTGGAAGACCACAGAGTTACCATGTTGGACATTGCATGACCAAAAAACATAGCTAGGAGAAGAAGATGAATGCATTACCACTCATGTAAGAAAACTCACTTTTCTTTCCTTTTTTCCAATTTAAGAAAGCTCAATTTTCATCTGCTATTTTTAAATGAGAAAGGAAGTAATATATAAATTTCATTTTATAATGTGAATTGTATGAGATGAAAACATTATGGCGGGGAGTGCAAGTAATTGACTCAGCTATTATACTCAGAATTTTCCATCACAAAGTCTTAAATTAGTATTTTTTACCACTTAGAAAGCTTCTCATATGCCTCTCGCATTTGATTAGCTTCAATCAATTAATATCTGAAAAATTAATGCTAGTTTATACCATAATTATGATATAAAACTGCAAAAATAACCTATTATGGGACAAACTAGCCCTATATTCCAAATTTTATGAGTGATTACATATTTAATCCACCTTCTCCTTTTAGAAATATAATTTATTAACAAAGCTATTTTACCATTATATTGAAGTGTCAAATTATAAAGACTTAAATCGAAAACAAATGTTTTGAAGTCACTTCCTGGTGTTTCACATTTTTCTATATCATAATCACAGGCTAGTCTATTATCTATAACATGCAATGTGGGGATTTGCTTTTCATTCAAATGATGGTTTTCATTCTTAAGATGAAAATGACATAGCTAGAGACTTAAGTTGAAGTAGGTGAGATTATTACATAAATGACAGACACTTCCTATGGAGAAACATCCAAGGGCCCATTTATTCATGGATTCAGGATAATGGGTCTCTTACTCTTTCAGAGCTGATTTCAGAAATTAAACAATGTAGGAATAAAGCTTCTTAGTTAATTCGTAGCCTAATTGTTTCATGGTCTTATGAGTTCAATGTTTCGATGAATAGGAACACAGCCAAATGTTTTTGAGAAACTACTTGCTTATAGCATTAGAAGCATTTATTGTAGAAGGGTCCTTAGGAACTCAGTGAATAGAATACAATTTTTAAAATTCATCAATTTGAATATGGTCAGTGCAAATTGACCACATCGATTCTCAACCTATTAGCAGTTGAAGCCTCATTTCTACTGAAAATTTTGCAGAGATATCAAAGACTTTATAAGGAGGATGTGATAGGAGGATATTTAATATTTACAACTATACAGTTGGGATAATAACCATTCCACTTTAAATAACTTAATTTGCATTCATTAATAGACAACTGTAACTATTATGTTTGTGTCATAGAAAGAGAAATTAGAATAGGAGGATTCTGTGTATGATGAGAATAACTAGATAAACAGAATCCTCTAATTTTCTAATTCAGTGTCACTGCCTCATTTCAAAAGCTTATCATTCTCAAGTAGTAGGACTTTACATTATTGGTAATTATTATCTTCGTGCTCATATGAATACACAAGTAACACACTAATAAGAAAGCCAATCACAGAGCTATATATTTGAGGATGTATTTTTTTTTCCCTTTCCCAACACTGACAATATGTTTTTACGAAGTAATCCTTGGAGTCTTGCTTTATTTTGATTAAAGGGCCATTTCTGGGTTATTGATATAATCTGTAGTTCCAAAACAGACTTGTAGAGGCTTTGAGGCTGACCGATAGTCAGGTTGTTGTAAGAGACATGCTCATGAATTTGTAAGAATGTGCAGGAAATGGGCCTCCCCTGGCGGTGCAGGAGGTTGAGCACCGCGCTCTGAAGCTGTCCGCAGCCTCTGCAGCTCAGGTTTGATTCCAGCTGGCCGGCAAGGGTCCCACATGGTGCAGCAGACCTCTTCTGTCTCGCCCGCTGCTCCCCTCAGCAGTGTGTTTCAGGCAGTCTGCCTGTTCTGCTCCCTGCTCTGTCTCTGATGAATCCTCTCAACCTACCACGCATCTGGCCTGTACCCCAGTTCTTATATAAAATAAATAAATAAATCTTTAACAAAAAATGAATGTGCAGGCAAGACAGGAAAAACAGGTGCATCTCAGATACAGGCCTGAAGGGGACTGAAGCCTTCTTTAGAACTATCATTCAGAACTCAAGGCAAATCCAGAGCCTGTGACTCCTCTTGGCTACTCTACAGCCAGCCTACAACACTCCTTATGTGGCCATGATGAAGTTGCCACTACTGTTTCTGCTACTTCTGCTCTCTCCACTTGTAATAAGCCCACATCTACTCCTCTCTGTTTTATGTTATGGCACTTTCTGTCTCAGAAAGTCTTAGAGTTTGGTCCCACTGCCAACTCTGTGTCTTTCTTTATTATTCCACACAATCAAACCCTAAGAGCAATGATCTGATATTTACAATCACTCCCTTTTAAATAATATTCATGTTGGACAGAGTATTCTTCTGGTTTTCTCTGTTGATTCCTCCTTCCATAAACTATGGACTAGATAGATGTCAGCTCTCTCAAAGGGGACCCGGTTAGCACAAATACCTGTGGTTTATATAGTCCTCTCCAAAAATATGCTTTGGAAAATCATATCCAGCTTTGTTTTATTTAACAGCAGAGCTATAATTCCAGGTTTAGTGGCAGGGCATAATGTCAAAATAATGTCAATTGTCTATCAACTTTTATATCTATGGAAAATACACTCTTGGCTGAGACTTTCACACTTCTTTAATACCTAGTATTAAAGAAGACTCCAAAAGAAAACTGCTGTTGAATCATTTCTGCTTCTATTCAGGTATACCCAAATTAGAACAGCAAAACACTACAAAATATTTAAAATCAATCAAAACATCCATCAGCATTTCATCTTTTGCTAGATAAAAAACAATTCGTCCTTCATTTTATGCCAACACATTCTTTCTTTCCACTTTAGTAAATACTATTTATGAGACTAATTAATGTCTCTGTGGATTGCCAGGTTAAGGATGAAAGGTGGAATCCTAACTACAAATAACCATCTCAGCAAAACAGGTGAAACATGACTCAGATATAGGCTTTAGCAATGCTCATTCTAAAGTCATTTCTTGTTTTGTGGATATTCTTCCAATTTGTTTTGAGGAAATAGAGGACAAGATCTTAGGTAGGTAATATACATACATTTCACAACATTAAAAATTTACATAACAAGTAAGTCTACAGCTATACAGATTGGCTATCATTACTATTAATGTTGTGAAAAAAATCAACCCCAATGGAAGCCCTGAAAAGACACTTCTCCAAAGAAGACATACAGATGGTCAATAGGCATATCAAAAAATGCTCATCATCACCAATCATCAGGAAAATGCAAACCAAAACCACAATGAGATACCACCTCCTACCTGTAAAAACGCCTCATATATTAAAAAAACAAAACCAGAAATGATAGATGCTGGTGAGGGTATGGATTATAAGGAACCCTCATACGCTGTTAGTGGGGATGTAGACTCGCCCAGTCCCTATGGAAACAGTATGGCGGCTCCTCAAAATATTAAAAATAGATAGCCCCTATGACTCAGCATTTCCACTCATAGATATCTACCTGAAGAATGCAAACACTGCAGTGCTGTTTACAATAGCCAAATTATGGAAACAACTTAAAGGCCCCAGGACAGAGGAGTAGATTGAGTGGATGTGGTATATACACACAATGGAATACTACTCAGCTATAAAGGCACATATGAACCCTTGCCATTTGCAACAACATAGGTTGGAGATGGAGGAGATTATGCTAACTGAAATGTCAGAAGAAGATAGATAAAACCTGGCTGATTTCACTCCTGTGTGGAATATAGGCAAACTAAAAGGAACAGACAAAACTAAATCAAAACAAACCCTAGAAATATGACGGTAGAATTTAGGCCACTAGAGGCAGAGGATGCCTAATGGAACTATGAGTGCTTTGGTGGTGGGTGTGGTGAGGTAACATACATTAGCAGAAGTGTGATCCTAACACCGTAAATCATATACAGGGTTGTATACCAATGTTGCCGCAATAAAAATAAATAAGAAAATATTTTTTAAATATGAAAATTAGGGGCCTCCCTGGTGGCATAAGGGGTTATAAGACACAACCTATGAAGCTGTGCTCAGCCTCTGCAGCATGAGTTCAATCCCCGGTCAGGGAGCCACCCACATGGCACAGCAGACCTCTCCTGACTCACCTGCTGCTCCCCTCAGCAGTGTATTGCAGTAGAGACCTGCCTGTTCTGCTCCCCACTCTGTCTCTGGTGAATCTTCTCACCCCCACACCTCTGGCCTGAACCACATTCTTGTATGCATAAGTAAATATGTTTTTTAAAAAATAAAATTAAATATGAAAATTAAAAACTCAGTAACTTATATCTGCAAAACTTATATTATTAAAAGCCTATAAATTTTCGAGGCCACCTCTGCTTTCTAATATTGGCTGTGTGGGCTTGGCTTTACGCTTTGGGTCATGTTTGGGGATAATCCATACAGCCACTCAAGGTCACAAACCGAAGGGACAGTGGCTACCTGGGCCATGTGCCTCCCGTGGCAGTCACAGAAGCATATGACTAAGCCAGAACTGGCAGAGAACATGCTTGTATCATATCTGCTACACTCTACTCCCAAAGCAAGTCATATGACCAAGACTTAGTCACGAAGGTTATAAATTATATTTGACCTTAAAGCAGAAAGGGTATGAGAGTCAATATGTGCTAAACAATCATCAGATCCACCTTGTTCCCCAGTCACACAGTTTCTCACTGGATATAAGAACTGTTACTCATTTCTTGCATATAATCCACAGCAAGTCTATGCAACATATAAGTCTCTTTACGGGTAACCAGTGTAATACCAATGGCCTCATACCATACACACTGTTCTAGACCTTTATCTCTCCCCCATTTAATGATATGTCTTAGAGACCATTACATGTCAGTACACGTAGAGTTACCTCATTTAAGACACTGTATATTATTACATAAAAGGAATAAACAATAATTTTTAGCAAATGTTCTATTGGTGGATATTTAGTTTGTTTCCAATACTATGTCATTTTTTTTAAGATTTATTTATTTATTTATTTATACAAGCACTGGGTACAGTCAGAAGCGTGGGAGGATGAGAGGATTCACCAGAGCCAGAGCAGGGAACAGAACAGGCAGACTGATGACATACACTGCTGAGGGGAGCAGCGGGCGGCAGGAGAGGTCTGTGCAACATGTGGGACCCACGTTGGCAGCCTGGGATCAAACCAGCACTGCAGAGGCTGCGGGCAGCTTCGCAGCCCAGCACTCAATCGCTGCGCCACCAGGGGAGGCCCTATACTATGTCATTTTAACAAAAGCTGCAATGACTGTCATTGTATATATTTGTGAAGAGTTGTAGAAAATATTCCTAGAAGGGATATAGTTCCAAAGATTCTTGCATTTTCAGTTTTGATAGCTCTTTTCAAGTTTTTTATTTTTTTTTAATTTTTTTTTTAATAGAGGCATGTTTTATTTTTATTTATTTGTTTGTTTGTTTTTGTTTATACATGCACTGGGTACAGTCAGAAGCGCGGGAGGGCGAGAGAATTCACCAGAGCCAGAGCGGGGAGCAGAGCAGGCAGAAGGACCGAAGCACACTGCTGAGGGGAGCAGCGGGCGGCAGGAGAGGTCTGCACGCCATGTGGGACCCTCCTCCGGTGGCCGGGGAGCAGCCGGGGATCGAACCGGCGCCGCTGAGGCCGCGGGCAGCTTCGCAACCCAGCGCCCAACCGCTGCGCCACCGGGGAGGCCCTCTTTTCAAGTTTTTTAAATAAAAAATAGGTTATTTAAACTACCATGAGCAATAAAGAAGAGCCTGATTACCTAAACCCTTGCAACACAAATCAAATCATTTTCTTTTTGCCAAAATGATAAATTAGAAAAAGACTGCTTATTATTTGAATTTGTATTTCACTTCCTATGGGTGAAGCTGATACATTTTCGTATGACAAACAGGCATGTCTAGTCTCTATGGTAGACCTCCCTGGTCTGTAGGGTCATCATCTATAGCGTCTCCCACCCCACAGACTGCTGCACAGTAGTGTTAGGAAACTATATTTGTATGGAATAATATCATTTCCTAAGGAGGAACCCAGACTCAAGTGTGGGTTCCTGAGATAAAAACTCATGAAGACAAACAAGTAAGAGTACACTTTTGGCCTGTATTTTACATTCCTAAGTTAAATCATAAGACATTCAAAAACAGACTGTGAACTGCCTCCCTGGTGGCACAGGAGTTAAAGACAGCACTATCAAGCTATTGCCAGCCACTGCAGCACGAATTCCATGCTGAGCCAGGGAGCAACCCACATGGTGCAGCAGACCTCTCCTGACTCGCCCGCTGCTCCCCTCGGCAGTGTATTACAGTCAATCTGCCTGTTCTGCTCCTTACTCTGTCTCTGGTGAATCCTCTCACCTCCCACACCTCTGGTCTGTACCTCAGTTCTTATATGCATGAATAAATACATCTTAAAAAAAACAGACTATGTATAAGTCTTTGGCAGTAATTTAAAGAGAGATATATGTTTTTCAGAGCTGAAAGAGAGTAATCTCTGACTCTCTGAAACAACATTCGCTACCTCAACTGATGAAGACAACATCCAAACAACTCTTTTTTTACCAAAAGTCCAGAGTAACCTACAGATGCTATGAATAACAATGACAAACACCAATAATCAATCCTATCCACAGGGTTCACACAGTAAGAACCATAACACCAAAACAAACCAAGGAAAATGAAAGAAGCACAGCAGGATTCAGCTTCCAAAATACTCTGTGTTCCTGAGAGAAATATTCTTCATAAATAAAAATACTAAAATTAACTATGTAACTAAGTAGTTACACAGTTAATTGCACTGTGACCCCCCCAGGTAATATTTTTTTTCCTGGAGAAAATTTTATAGACACATTAACGTTGTTATTCATAACAACTTGAAATTAAGAACTGAGATGATGGACTTGAAAGACTGCTAAAGTTATAGCAGAAGGTACTGTAGTAGATAAGAAAGTTAGACTATAACCAATTATGTTCAACCTTTAATGCAACAATTGTAAAATTTAGTATGACTCACTGGTCGCTGATTAAGAGGTTCAGTTGTCAGTGCCAGATAAGAAGTGTCTAATCTCTCCCAATATTAGAGCTACAGTATTTTAACTACAAATAGTGTTTGCAACTCATTGGGCACCCATTATTGAGTTCACAAAAAACTTGCTAGAATACTCTCTTTAGAGGAAGTGCCATGCCTCTTTACAGACAGAATAGTCTTTAAATGGGAGTCTTTGGTGATCATGGCAATTCAATAAAACTGACTAAGACAGGGGTTAGGAAAGACCTACTCAACCTGAATTTTCTGTGGAAAAAAAAAGTATTATGTGACTCCAACACGTCCAAGTTGTTCCTCTTTTGTTCTTATTCCAGGTTAAGTAATGATATGACCATATTATTAAATCTCTGACCTCCCTTAGAGACGCTCTCAGAGTGTTTCTTCTGAAATTCAAGGTCATTGCCTCTAAATATCATGTATTCCTGAAACAGTAAAGACTTAGCAGTTCCAACAGCCCCTCAAGGGCCTTTACGTTTTCTTTTTTCTAAGTAATTAAAATTACATAAAATTGAAGTATTCATATCAGGAATATATTTGATGAATATACCAATTTAAATAAAAATTAAAGAATATGAATCAGTAGAAAATGTGAAAGTATCTTTTATTATGCAGCCTTTATGGCAAGTTGCTACTTGTTATAACCTCAGATCAGACCAATCTCTTCATACCTGCAGTTCATCATGGACTATTTTTGCTACAACTGTCATCACCTGCTGACCTGGCTGCCTGAGAGGAAGCATCAGAACATGGGCTCAGAGAGGGTTCAAATTTCCTATGAAGTTACCAACAATCCTTACACTAGTTCTCCTTGGGACAGTTCACAGTCAATGTATCATGCACAATTGTATCCAAATGAAATATACCTAAACTCTAAGAGAAAACGTATTTGTCTCAAACTTTCTTCTCACCCTCTCCATAACTCCAGTTTTCATGACTAATCTGTTCAGTCCAATAAGTAGGAATACAAACATATATGTCACTCAATATCCCCCACCAGATGATATAGTAAATGAAGCTGCTTGAGTTTCTCAACTCTATGTGAGTTGTTTATGCTACAACCCCTTTCCAAGGGCCAAGCACTATAATTTAATCTATAGGAAGGAATTTTTAAAAATATTTTATTTATTTTTTACACAGAAGAACCAGGGTACAGGCCAGAGGTGCAGGGGGTGAGAGGACTCACCATAGACAGAGTGGGGAGCAGAACAGTCAGGTCTCTACTGAAATACACTGCTGAAGGGAGCAGCAGGTGAGACAGGAGAGGTCTGCTATGCCATGTGTGTAGCCCCCTGCCAGCCGGGGATCGAACTCATGCTGCAGAGGCTGAGAAAAGCTTCACAGTGCTGGGCTTAACCCCTTGCGCCACCAGAGAGGCACCACAAAATAGTTTTGAGTGCAATTATTCACATCAGTACTACTTGTCCACAGGAATATCTCTAGCACCTATTACTGAGTGGCACAGTGTAGACACTAAATAAATTCCTGTTGAGGGAAGGGAATTCCAGGAAAATTGAGTGGACAAAATTGGGGTCTGGTTTCCATATATTAAAGAGTGACATCATGTATGCCTATGGTGCATACTCATGTCAAATGCACCTTGTTTTTATTTATTTCAAGAGTTAAAGGTGAAAAAGAAATGTAAGATAATCCAGTTTATCCCACATATGTTTACAGCCTTCTCTTTCACATTAGCAATATTTCCTCTAGTTTATTATAATTACCCTTTGTGACAAGATTTTGATCATTTACACATGACTCCATTCAATCATATAACAAAATTAGATTTAGGAGACAGATTTCCCCAAACCATACAGTGAAGTTTCTTTTCTCTGTTATAGTTACTTCAAAGGTTCATCTAACACTCTGCTGGCATTAAGCCTCAATGTAAGGAAGGGAAATGTTAAGATACTCATGTTTCAAATTTTTTTAAATATGCATCCTTGTTAGTAGAATTATAAAATTTCATAGCACTTCAATTATTTTATCCATTAGTCTGATTTTACCTCATATTCTTTTCTGCCCAAATCAAATGGGAATGAGCCCCCCAAAACCAACGTGCGCCATGGCCACAGGAAAAAAAATGGTCACTGATAGAAGGAGAGGTGCTCCATTGTGCTGGGATTACACATGTACTGGATTCTCAGGCACACTTTAAGAGTGTAATGAGGAATAGTATAATTCAATGGCACATCCCTATAAATAAAAGAATTGAATCACACTATTTCTCAGCACTCAGTTCTGAAAAGGCAAACTTCCCAGAGGCCACAATTATCAGTGCTAGGGTGGCTCAGCTGGACATCAAGTAACATGATAAAGATAAGTGGTCCAAAACTCAGGTGAAGTCTTTGAATGTGATAATTCATAATTAGAGCCATCACGGATTTGCTGTTGCACCACATCGTGTGCAAATCATTTTCATCAGCAACATCTCAAGCTCAGTTTATAATAGCCACCTAATATGAAATTGGTTTCCGTAGACTTTCTTTTCATGGGCTATAACCTTTCTTCTTCATGTTCTTCATGGTTAGCTCAGTCCTCGTCACCCAGCAGATATCTGGGTGTCAAGGGTGCTCCACAATATGCAGTATAATGCTTTCAGAATCATTTGAAAGCAAATGCCTCAGGCTATTCATCATTTCACAGCTATCTTAGAGTCATAGTGACACATAACATAGAAAGACATCCTGTTATATTTCTAAGAAATTACTGTTATTTAATATCTTACTTGCAGCAACACCACCTATACCTTGCTCACGTTACACACAGATCAAAAATTTTAATGATAAAGAAATTGTTGCTAAGGTCCTGTTCCACACATTTAATGGATTTTTTTTTTTTGTATTTGTATTTACAATTTGAAAGTGCGTTCCCATATATTATTCCTTCTTTGGACATACCTGCTCCGACAGACATAAAATTGTAAATACATTGTGAATTGCATCACTTCCCTAGCCCTCTCTCTCAGTGTCTCCCAGCATAGCTTCCTAAAATTGCTGATGATCTCATTTATACTATTTAGGTTATGTTATGTAAGGTACGACACCATATTGTTAAGATGATTTGATTTTTTTAAAGTATATGATTCTGTTATAAAATTCTGTTATAAAATAGCTACTTGCAATATACCGGTAATTTTTAAAGTGTGAATCCTGGAACAGTTATATCAGAACCTTATGAATAACTTTTTCTTAAGAACTTTAATGTGTAACAGATATCTATGTACACGCCTACAAATTCAGATTCTTCTACTCCCAAATCTCATAAATCAGAATCTCCGGAAGTGAGGTCAGGGAATTTGAATTTTCAGCTACCTGGGGGCTTGCTACACACTTCCAAAGGCTGAAAACTATTGTCTAACAATGTGCCTGATTTTTCTCAGGGTCCCCACTGTAACTTAGAAGAAAGTTCTGTGCCTTTAGAAACTGCAAGAACTCTTTAAGGCAATTAGCATACCATTTAGGGAGTAATTCAAATTTAAGAAAAAAAGAACAATGGGATTTAAATTATCATCAAAACATACTTCTGTGCAGTACCCTGTACTCGGTGCTCTAAAAACTGTAAAAATTGATACAATTTCATAATAAATATTCAATCTGTAATGATGAGCTCTGTCAATCTTAGAAAAGATAAATGTAGGGTTTAATTAGAAAATAGATGTCTCTCTGAATGTGAGGTGAAAGCTGGATAAAATGCATTTCTGTCTGCTTCATAAGGTACCATTCAAGATATGTCATTGTTATAATTTGAAAAGTATTATTCAGAAAGAAGACAGATTTCAGTTCAGTAGCTTTGACTGTAAGAAGACCAAGAAATAAAAGCCAAATGAATGAAAGCAAAGTCACAGATGACTGAATTTAAAAATTATCACATATCTTTAAATTTAGCTAAAGAATTAGCCAAATCCCAATTTGCCTCTCAACAAATTGATAGGCCAGGGGATCTTTGCAATACGAGCTATTTCTCTTGATGTAAACTTAAGTAAGGTAGTTTCCTATTTTCCTATTCCATGGTGCTTGGCTTATGTCGCTTTATGAATTATGTTCTGATATTTTTAGGTTACTGAAAATGTCAAAATAATATTGCGTTAAATGCAATGTCTTCACATCTTTCATGAGTTTAAAACAGCCCATTCTCTAGGATAGCAATTAGATGACATCAATCTGACTGTGAAAGAATTTTATCCGGGGAGTTCCAGGAAGGTATTGCAGAAGTGACCTATAAATCTGGCATGCAAGGCTAGGTGAGACCCTGTCAACTAAAGGCAGTAGGGCGCATATATCTGAACCAAGTCTGGGAAAGACTGGGCTAGATAACAGTAGAAGGCTAGAGTTCCTAATTCACTTTTTCCTAGATCGTTCTTATCACAATGACATTTCATAACAAACACCACAAAATACCCGGTGGCCTACAATAACTGTTTATTGTTCACATGCCTGCAGTTAACTGCTGACCTTGTCTAAGAATCAGCAGGCTGTTGCTTGAATAAACCATCTTCAGCCCTGATGATTAGAGCAACTTGACCTAGTCTACATATCTATCATCATCTAGAAGTTTAACCCAGGCATATGTTTATGCAATAACTAAAGTACAAAAGAGAACAAGTGGAAATATGCTGGAGAGCTAAAGTCCTAAATTCAGGACTGCTACACACTCACTTTTATCATATACTATGGTCGACAACAAGTTGTAAGATGGGTACAGATTCAAGGGGTAGGAGCAGCATAGACTATGTATCTTTAGTATAAGGAACTGCAAGATCTCGTAGTAAAGGGCATGGCTATTGGTGGCGTGAAGAATTCAATTCACCATTGCATTTTCCATTGTCTGCAATGTTGAATTTCTGTTCCCTAGGTACCACAGTACCCAATGTGGATACTAAGAAGTTTAAGATCTGACAGTGATTCTCAGACATGGAGGGCTTGCTAACATACAAATTGCCAGGCTCAGTCCCCAGAGTTGCTGATTCAGAAAACTGGGAGTGAAATCTGAGGAACTGTATTTGTAGTGAGTTCCCAGATGCTGCTGATGCTGCTGACCACGAGAAAATACGTGGAGAGCCACTGTTTTGTGGATTTGAAATGAACAGGACCTTGCTGGATACTAAAACACTGACATTTATAGGAAAGCTGTATTTATTAGGAGACATTGATATTTATAGGAAAGGCAATTTTAAGTAAAGTGGGAGAATCTGACTGAGGTCATTTCCCAGATACCCAAACAGCTCATTCAGAATAAGCAAGTTAATCAGGGACCTTTGCTGCTAGCTTAACATTACCTGATATAACTGCCCCAGGTAGACTAGTAAACAATGTAAGGCTGGGAATGAATGATCCATCTAGTGTCTACTGAAAGCCACACACAAAACTCTACACTGGCAAATAAATTTGAGAGCATCATTTTATTGGAAAAAATAAATAAAATAAATGTTCGCAATATCCATCACCATTTAAGTCGGTAAAGGCACCCGACTTGTTCTAAGATCAAATTAAATGCATGTTGGGGGACTGAGATAAGCATTAAGAACTGAGATTCTGTGTGAGCTTTTCCAATTTAAGCCCTGATTTCTGCAGCGACATGATAATAATAAGTTAAGGGGTTATTCCTGAAGGAGAAGAAATCACAATGAAGCAATGAATAAGTGAGACCTTAATTTTGGGGAGAGTAGAAAAATGCTGTTAAACTATTTTCAGGAGATCGATGAACTACAACCAGTAAAGATAAAGTGATAAATGTGAAGGAATGAATATTGAGACTTATGTGAGACTTAGCTTACCCTGACACTATAGTTAAGTACCGATCAGAAAGAAAGAGCTCATAAGCTATTATTAGGCAAACGAAAAAGCAGATTACATTTTACCTCCCAAAATGCTACCTTTAAAAGTGCGCAGGCAAATATCAAAAGTGAATCAGTATTTCCAGGTCCCTATCTTTGGAGGCATCTTTAACCTAGTGCTAATTGCAACCAAAAAAAAAAAAAGAGAGAGAGAGAGAAGGTGCAGAGAACATATGAACTCATTCAATATCAATGCCAACAGTGTCTTTCAATGCTCATTTAAAAATTGGAATTAGTGTAATAGAAAGGGATCAAAAGAAAGGGGGCACATTTTTAAGGTTTTAAAACTATTGATCCCCAATTTTTATATTTTTATATTTAATCATAATCTTTTTATTTAATACTTATATTTAATTTAATGTTTATAGACTAAATGAAAGGGTAAAAACAATTTTTGGAATAAACACAAATCTGCTATGCTGATGCAGATTTGGGTTTTTTTGTTGTTGTTGTTTTTAAAGATTTATATACTTATTTATACAAGCACTGGGTACAATCAGAAGAGTGGGAGGGTGAGAGAATTCACCAGAGCCAGAGCGGGGAACAGAACAGGCAGACTGAGGAAATACACTGCTGAGGGGAGCAGCGGGCGTGGCCGGAGAGCTCTGCATGCCATGTGGGACCCTCGCCAGCGACCTGGGGATTGAACCGGTGCTGCAGAGGCTGCGGGCAGCTTCACAGCCCAGCGCTCAACCGCTGTGCCACTGGGGAGGCCCTATGCTGATACAGATTTGAATGGAACATTTTGTAAGTTTATTTAATAAAGTATATTATGTGAGCATGTATTTAATAATATGATGACCATTATTGGTCATCATAGATAGTATAAGCATGAACTCTTAAAAAGACTGGTTTTGCTACTGAGCGAGATCTCTCTCTCTCATCATTAACTCCCTTGGCCAATTGAGAATTGAATTCTAAATGGACAGAAACAATAAGAAGGATATTATAATTTCACACTAATGTTATTTTTATTTTTTATCTATTTGAGTGTTTTCTCCATGAAGTTCCCACCTCCACTACCACCTACAGTGAAAACATTCACTGGAATACTACTCAACAATCAAAAATGATAAACTCATGCCATTTGCAGCAACATGGATAGAACTGATGGGATTATCTGAAGTGAAGTGAGCCAGAAGAAGAAAGATAAATACTGAATGGTGTCACCCATATGTGGAATAATGAGAAATCAAAAAATGATCAGACAAAGACAAACTTTAAAAGTGAGCCTTGAGGGTCTCCCCAGTGGTGCAGTGGATTGAGCACAGCACTGTGGAGCTGTCTGCAGCCTCTGCAGTGTGGGTTCGATTCCCGGCCAGCTAGGGAGATACACACATGGCACCGCAGACCTCTCCTGCCTCTCCCGCTGCTCCCCTCAGCAGTGTTTTTGGTTGTCTGCCTGGTCTTCTCCCTGCTCTGTCTCTGGTGAATCCTCTCACCCTCCTGTGCCTCTGATCTGTACCCCAGCTCTTGTATAAATAAATAAATCTAAAAAAAAAAAAAAGCAAGCCTTGAAAGCTGACCTGAGGCATACTGGAGGGAAGGGAGAGGTAGAGGAACAGGGGGAGGGGAGGAAAAGGTGGGGGCGAGAGTGTAGGAGAGCACAATGGACTATGGTGGAGGACTAGGGGTGCTCTGGTGGTGGAGCTATGGTGACCACACCTGAAGGGAGAAATCCTATAATGCAAAAAAAAAAAAAAATCAAGAACGTAAAATAATGGTATGCCATTACTATTTTTAATTTGAAAAAGTCTCCATAGAAGATATTTAAATAAATCTTTAAAAAAGAAAATGTTCCCCTAAAACCCAGTAGAATTAATAGACTATTTTCTCTACAGTGGTTATCACACAATCTGAGTTCCTCGTTTGTTTTTTTCATGCAAACCAAAAAGCAAAGCTGCATGAGAGTATGTCTAAAGATAGCAAGTAGCTTTTTAGTTAT
Organism: Talpa europaea; assembly: GCF_964194135.1. Taxonomy (NCBI): domain Eukaryota; kingdom Metazoa; phylum Chordata; class Mammalia; order Eulipotyphla; family Talpidae; genus Talpa; species Talpa europaea. The sequence continues at coordinate 16,018,920 of NC_140081.1, forward strand.
CTGTGAAACCTCACTTTAGATGTAAGTGGAGGGAAATCATTGGAAGTTAGGGAAAGAAATGTGTAGAGAAAAAGACCTGTCAATTTATACATACATACACACATATAAATCATATATATTGTATGTGTGTATGTATATAATATATATATTATTTATATATATATGTGTGTGTATATATATGTGTGTATATACACATATATATACACACACACACACCATTTCTTTTGCATCCATCAGAATAGGAAGGTAAATTTAATCAGGGCAGGGGATAGCGGCTGGAGCAGAAATGCAAATAAAGGAAACAAAATTGCGGCAAGTTTCTTAAACGTCTTTTCTCAGTGATTTGATAATATGGGTCTTCAGATAAATACAGAATCTTACTCCAAGGATAAAGATAATGTTGCATTTTTTTAGACTTTTCATAACAGCTACTTTTCTATGTTCTTTTGACCTCGGCAACAAGAATTTCAGAAAGTAGTAGGATTAAGTTAAGTTGCTGGTATCTAGAAAACTTGGAATTGAATTCAAATAGAAATCTGAGCTCTCAGATGGATGAAAAATTTATCAAACTGGTTCCATTTTTAAAAAGACTGTTAGTGTCATATAACTAATGCACTTTTGCTTCCAAAGAAGATAAATTACCTATTTGTAGCATATGAATTCTGGAGTGCAGGGCCTTGATTTAATGCATCCAGTAAACCAATGAGCCAAATTTCACCAAAATCCAACAAAAAAATCTAAGCTAAATGACAAGAATAATGATTCAGCCGAGTATTCATTCCAGAATCTTCTGAAATCTAGGCCAAAATATGCCATGCTTCTTTGGGTGGATCAACGAGGGTCTATATGAAAAAAGACAGTCCCAAGTTCTCCCACAGATATTTGCCTGTACTGCAGCCATACTACCAACAAAATCATTCCCAGCTTCGAGTCAATGGTAGACCATAGCTGTTTATCCCTCTTGTAGCTACCTAGACACCCACTTTAGCTCACAATGGATCCCACAGTGTTCTTTGAGTGGTCCCAGGCTGAACTGGCCTCTGACATCAACATCTCTAAGACATCAGAGGCCATTTCAACCTGGGAGTACACAACACATTTTAATCTGAAATTAATTACTGGTTCAGCTTTCATTTCCCATTCCTTTTATATAGCAGAAAAGTAGGAATAGTGCTTTTTTTTTTCATTTCAGAGAATACTATGGAGATCTTAAGTGGAGGCAGATCAATTCAATCCCAAAATAAACATATTTAGAGTGATGGACCCCAGTAAAGATGAAGGCTGATGGGAGGTTTCCTATTGTCTAGGCACTTTAGGCAGTAAGCATTTTACTAATATGTTTCAATCAGTCCTGACAACAATGCTGTGCCACAGGGGATATTCCTATCTCCATTCACAACTTTCCCAGAGCCATTCAGTAAATATTTGAATCCAAGAACATGGGTGATTTTCCTCTCTGTCTTGTTTTCCTTAAGCTTATTAATGGAAGAGACAATACTGGAGAAACCTTATGTTAGATAGTGAAGCCAAAAGATTTCGAGAGCAAGTCTTTTCTCGGTTACCACTGAATGCTCTCAAAGTCCAGACTCTCTGGTCAGTGGTTTTATTATAACTAAACTGGAAATAGGGTGTATCTAGTATTTAGTATTTTTATCTCTTGAACTCAGCTCCAAATTAATAGTGCTGGATTTATTTTCAATGGATAGGAAAGATATGAAATAATTTGCCCAGACTATTTTCAACAACATTGTTTGGTAGGGGATGAATGTTAGGCTGGGGCCGCCCCGGTGGCGCAGCGGTTGAGCGCTATGCTGTGAAGCTGCCCTTAGCCTCTGCAGCACCAGTTCGGTACCCGCCACCAGCGAGGGTCCCGCATGGCGCGCAGACCTCTCCTACCGCGCCCACTGCTCTCCTCAGCAGTGTATTTTGTCATCTGCTTGTTCTGTTCCCCGCTCTGGCTCTGGTGAATTCTCTCTTCCGCGCTACTGACTGTACCCAGTGCTTGTACAAATTATAAATAAATAAATCTTTAAAAAAAAAAGAATGTTAGGCTGTTTGATTTCTGAAAAATTACTTCTTTTTGCCTACAATTTCATGGTCAACTTAATGCTTTTCACCAGAAACATCAAACTTTCTGATGCCTCTGGGAACTTTCAAGCACCAAGCCATATAGAAAACAAGTCATATAGTAGCATATGCAATTAAATTTGGTCACATAAAGTTCTTTGCTTCCTCAGTGAGAATGAAGACAAAACAGCACCCATCATCTTTCTGCTTTTTGCATAAGCGCTCTTACAATTAATATTCACATGCTCAGGCCTCCCCTGGTGGCACAGAGGTTGAGCTCTGGGCTGTGAAGCTGCCTGCAGCCTCTGCAGTGCAGGTCCGATCCCCAGCCACCGGTGAGGGTACCACGTGGTGCGCAGACCTCTCCTGCCGCCCACTGCTCCCCTCAGCAGTGTACTTCGTTATTCTGCCTGTTCTGTTCCCTGCTCTGGCTCTGGTGAATTCTCTCACCCTCCCGTGCTTCTGACTGTACCCAGTGCTTTTATAAATAAATAAATAAATATTTTTACAAATAAATAAATAAAATAAAATAAAATTCACATGCTCTATCTTAGAACACACAAAGAACATTCCGCTGCTCCCCAGAACGTGTCAAGGTGAGCCATTTGTCCCATTGCAGTAAAAGAAGGTCTTGGAAATATTGTACATTTATAGCAATTTTTTTCTTATTCTGAACTTTTCCAAGATGTACAGATACAGTTATTTTTTTTTTCTTTTAATGTGTGCAGACTAACAAGTCTCACCTTTGGGTTTCATTGCAAACATTCTGAATGCCACTGGACAAGATGGTTTATACTATACTATGTAAGGTGGGGGCACTTTTCCCCCAGAGTACTGATCTAGGGTATCATTGCTCCCACTTTCAGTCCCCAACTCCAGCATTGTGCATGCTGACTTCTATATGTGACTTTCTATAACCTTAGTTGCCTCGTCTGTAAAATGAGACGACAGCCCTTCTCTTTGCCTTAGTTACTGTAATAACAACAAAGCACTGCATCAATGAAAGGGAGTATTCAAGTCATAATTTCACATCACTCCACTCCCTTTCTTCTGCTAGCCAGGTAGCCATCTAGCTACACCCCCTATTATTTCCTCCCTATTGGCTACAGCCTTGCCCTTTCTCTTTTTACTTCTTTGTCTTTGTATTACTTTCCCCATACTTCCTCAGTTTGATTTTCTTTTCTCTTTTGGCCCTGAGATCACTTGTCTTTTTCTCCTTGGGGTCATCAGAACAAACAGACACACAGATCTCTGTGATCAGACAATCTCATGCTATCAGTAGTCACTTGCATTATTCCCATTTGTTCATCCCCTCACCCGAAGAATTAAGTTGATCGGATATTCAAGAATCATAACTTTATTTTAGGTAGCTTAAGAAAAAAAGAATTCAAGTGGACCTAAGACTGTGCCTGTGATACAATATAATGTTTATATCCATTATTTTTTAAGAAGTACCCACTGGCAATTAAGAATATACTATGAGGGTCCCCCTGGTGGTGCAGGGGTTAAGTATCTGTGCTCTCAAACTATCGCCAGCCACTGAGGCATGAGTTCGATCCCTGGCCAGGGAGCTAACCCACATGGCACAGCAGACCTCTCCAGTCTCGCCTGCTGCTCCCCTCAGCAGTGTATTTCAGTGAATCCACCTGTTCTGCTCCCCACTGTCTCTGGTGAAATCCTCTCACCCCCTACCCCGCATCTCTGGCCTACACCCTAGCTCTTCTATGCAAAAAATAAAATCCTTAGTCTCAAAAAAATTAAAATTATAAAATTAAATTAAATTCCCTGTGTGTGAAAAGTTGAAGAAAGTACACCATTTAACAGCCTGTGGCAATGAGTGCCTGGGATAAGACAGTCCATGGGGTTGTAGATTTTTTTTTGTGTTCTTTTAATGGAATTCATGGAAAAGAGAATGACTTTTTTTTTTTGCTGTTACAAATTCTCTCGCGTGTGGAAACTTTATATATTTTAATGAAACACTTTGGCATGCCTTGTATATCTCTAAGAAAACATTTATATTATGAAAGTTTTATCAGTATTTCTGATTTCACATTCTGAACCACCCAGTATAAATTCCATGGGGGACGGGGAGCAATTCACAAAAAAACATGTAAGACAGTTGAAAATTATGCTTTACCAGCAGCAGTGTCTTCTTCACAAGAAACTAGTCACTGCCAGATTTTGTGACTTGAACAATTAAAATCATCTATGTATAAAAAGTACAAATTCTAATATTTATTATAAATTATTTTTAAAAGTAAAGTGTTTCTAGCCAATTAGACACAAGCAGCAAAGAAGTGTCAGTAAGTTAAAAAAAAAAAAAAAGCTGGCTGGTATGCTCCTTTCATTGTGCCTGGACAAAGGCACATTATAAATACCACCAAAAATTGGAGGTAAGTGTAATTATATACATTATACATTATATATTATATTTAAGGGAACTGAGGGTCTGGAGACATGAGTATTGTGCTAAGGGTCACAGGAAGTTGTTCTGCCTTTTTTTTTTTTTAACTTTTTTACTTTCATGTATATAAGCACAGGATACAGTCAGAAGTGCGGGAGGGTGAGAGAATTCACCAGAGCCAGAGCGGGGAGCAGAGCAGGCAGACTGACAAAGTACACTGCTGAGGGGAGCAGCGGGCTGCAGAAGAGGTCTGCGCGCCATGCGGGACCCTCGCCCGGTGGCCAGGGATCAAATCGGCGCTGCACAGGCTGCAGGCAGCTTCACAACTCAGCGTTCAACCACTGTGCTACCAGGGGAGGCCCCCAAATTCAGTCTTGTTCTTATTTGTTACAGAGTTTCCCCACTCTGCTGGTCATTTGAGGAAAGTGTAGTCCTGTTTCCCTCCCAAAACACATGAGAGAAACCTCCTCTGGTGTTCTCAGGTCCTCTAGCTAAACTGCCCTGCATCATTACAAGGGAGGATGACCTCTTGGGGTTGATTAAATGCTTGACTAGCTGCTGTAGGTATGTGATGATGGGGACAGGAACTAGATGTACTATTAATTAAAGAACAGAGATTGGAGAACCTCTGAGATGCTCCTTTGTATGGGGCCCTGTTTCTTGCCTCTCATACAGAAGACAGTCCCCTCTCAGGGGGAAGATAGACTCTGCAAATGTCAGATCTGCCTCATGCTATGTAAAAATACCCCTTATCTGGCGCCCCACTAATCTTCCCATGAAAATATTTACACCCATCACTCTAATTCCCTTCAATTGATCCCAGACCTCTTTCTGAGATTGAAGGAGTCCAGCTCTTCATCTTTGCTTTTAGTGGTGATGCTAACATAATGTTAGGTCATCCAGGTCCTTGGCTTTTGTTATGATGCCAAGATTCTGGATGTAGGAAGATTCGGGATATAGGGGCCTCCCATCTCCAGCCAGGGAGCTGACCCACAAATGGCACAGCAGACCTCTCCTGTATCACCTGCTGTTCCCCTCAGCAGTGTGTTTCAGTAAACTGTTCTGTCCCCCATTCTGTCTCTTGTTAGTCTTCTCATCACCCTGTACCTCTGGTGTACACCCCAATTATTCTATGCAAAAAAAGTCTAAAAAAAATCCTGCATGTAAAAAAAGGAAAATAAATCAACAAAATCCTCTTTTTCTCTCTCAAAAAAACTCAGTCTCGAACATGAAGAGTCTGTGCCTTTGAAACCCCACATGTTATCGAGAAGGGAGGGAAGCGCAGAACCCTGCTCCCCTCCCCCGCCCACAAAGTCAGCACTCTCTGACCAGCAGAGAGGAGGGAAACAACAAACCAAAACGGCCAACAAGAAAAACAGACGCAGCAAGCGGGAATGTGAGTGGAAAGGAACTATTTCAGCCACCACACCCCGTGAACGGGAGCTGTGGAGAACCCTGCAGGATCCGCCGCGGAGGTGAGCTCCAGGCACCATTAAAGAGAGCCCCGCCCCCCAGGAGGAGACCAGCACCAGCACACAGCCCCGGCCACCCGGTAAGCTTGCACGGAAAGCGGCGCACTGGAAAAGCAGACGCGGATCCGGATCGGATCACAGCTGCCCAGGTCCCCGCGCCTGTGACCTAGGCTTGCGGGGAGACCGCGGAGTCCCTCCCTGAGTGAGCAGGAACAAGGCGCCCAGGCAGGGAAGCGGGATTCAAAAGGCGCCATTCCCGCGCCACTGATCTGGGCTACAGCCCGCATCCTGGAACTGAGGGCTTTGGAACTGAGACCCGGGGCACGAAATTAGGGGCGTGGGTTCCCCACGATGGTGGGGCACAAGGCAGACACAGCACCCCAAAGCCGTGGAGGTGTACCCTACCATCCCCGCTCTGCTCCCTGTCTCACGGGGTGGAAAATCAGCTCCCCAAGGGCTCTAGGAGAGATCTCTGGCGCCACCTAGCGACTTGAAGCCAGCAGAGGCTCCTGAAGGAGCTAGTGGCCAGCTGGGGAGTTAGCCAATACCGGGCCCCTTCCGAACAAGTAGTCTGAGCCCACAGGGAGAGCGAGCACCCACAGCCGAGGCAGACCAGGCGCGCAGAAGAGAGTGCCTGAGACCAGATGCGCAAGGAGTGTGTCCCACATCACCATTTTAGAACAGGGACATTTCTTCAGTAAAGACTACCTGCAGAATGCTTCCTCAGGAGCCAGAGGTGAGCGGGGGAAGTTCGCCCATGCCAGACCCCCTCTGGCCTGCAGTCCAAGCCCAGAGGGGGAGCAGGAACCCACCGCCGGGGCAGACCAGGCGCACAGGGGAGTGTGTCCCCACATCGGCATTTTAGAACAGGGACCTTTCTCCAGTAAAGACTGCTTGAAACTGACAGATGACTCCTGGAGGAACCAGAGGGGAGCAGAGAAGCCCACCCAAGATGCCGGCCAGTCCCAACAACACAGTGTCCCAACGCATACGGCAAATTAGAAAACAGACAGTAGGGAGGAGAAGAACCACACGCAACCTAGCAACTCTCCAGAGAAAAAGCACACCACAAAATGAAAACCAGCCCCCAGATTGCAACGACAATAACTTGGAAGAATTTCTGAGCCTTCCAGAAAGAGAATTTAAAATTGCCGTGATTAAAAAACTGACAGAAGTCATAAAGGAAAACAATGATAAGGGAAAAATAATCAACGATCAGAAGAATGCAATTGAGTCCCTAGAGAGGGAAAACAATGGTCAGAAGAAAGAAATTGAGTCCCTAAAGAGGGAAGTAAAAGAAATGCACGAGATCAAAGAATTAATGGAAGAACTAAAGAATTCTGGGAAAAGCAATGAAAGCAGAATAGATGAAATGGAAGAACAAATAAGTAATCTTGAAGACACAGAAATAAAAAGAACCAAAACAGAAAAGGAAAGAGAAGTACGAAGGAAAAAGAACGAGGAAAGACTTCGGGAACTATCTGACTCCATGAGGAAAGGAAATATAAGAGTTATAGGAATACCAGAAGGAGAGGAGAGAGATGTAGGAACAGAGAAAATATTCAAAGAGATAATTGAAGAGAACTTCCCAAATGTGAAGAAGGAGCTAAAAATTGATATACAAGAAGCAAGAAGAACACCAAACTTCCACGACGAAAGGAAAAATACAGCAAGACACATAATAGTAAAGCTCCCAAGAATCCAGGACAAGGAAAAAATAATGAAGCTGGCAAGAGGGAAGAAATAGATAACATTCAAAGGAAAACCAATCAGGCTGACATCAGACTTCTCCGAAGAAACAATACGGGCAAGGAGAGAGTGGAGGGACATAGTCAACAGACTCCAAGAAAACAGATGCCAACCAAGAATACTCTATCCCGCAAAGCTCTCCTTCCTCTTTGAAGAAAGAATATAGACCTTCCCAGACAAACAGAAACTCCGGAATTTCATTGCAACTAAACCCCCACTCCAAAAAATACTACAAGGAGTCCTAAAGCCAGAACCTCAGAGGGACGAATAACAATGAAAGAAGGCCAAAAAAAAAAAGTTATTAAAAGAATAAATAAATAAAATCAAAGGAAAGACAAACACAATGGCAAATACAGATGTTAACATGTCAATATTAACTCTAAATGTAAATGGACTAAACTCTTCAATAAGAAGACACAGAGTTGCAGCCTGGATTAAGAAACAAAACCCAACCTTTTGCTGTCTCCAGGAAACACATTTAGCTACAAAAGATAAAAATAGGCTCAAAGTCAAAGGACTGAAAACAATCCTACAAGCAAATGGACCAAAAAAGAAAGCAGGAACAGCAATACTTATATCAGATAAAACAGATTTCAAACTCAAAAAGATAAAAAGAGACCCCAATGGTCACTACATTATGATCAAGGGGACAATACTTCAAGAAGAAATAACACTAATTATCATATACTCACCAAACGAAGGAGCACCAAAATATATCAGACAACTGTTGTCCTCTCTGAAAACAGACATCAGAGAAAACACATACGTAGTGGGAGACTTCAACACACCACTATCAACAATGGATAGATCAACAAGACAAAAAATAAGTAAAGAAACCAAAGCTCTAAATAAGGACCTAGAGCAATTGGGCTTAACAGACATCTATAGAACACTAAACCCCAAAAAAACGGAGTACATATTTTTCTCAAGCGCACACGGATCATTCTCCAGGATCGATCACATACTGGGGCACAAGACAAACATCAACAGATACACCAAGATTGAAATCATATCAACCATCTTTTCTGACCATGAAGGCATCAAACTAGAAATAAACCATAAAAAGAAGCCAAGGAACTTTCCTACCTCATGGAGATTAAAAACCACACTACTGGAAGACCACTGGACTAATGAGGAGATCAAAGAAGAAATTAAAAAATTTTTTGAATTGAACGACAAGGAGGACACCAATATCCTAAATGTATGGGATGAAGCAAAAGCAGTAATAAGAGGAAAATATATAGCAATAGAAGCTCACATCAAGAAACAAGAAAGAACGCAAAGAAACAACCTAATCTCAAAGCTCAAAGATCTAGAAAAAGAACAACAAAAAAACCCCAAAACCAGTAGAAGAAAAGAAATAATAAAAACCAAAGCAGAAATAAATGAAATTGAAACTAAAAAAACAATCCAAAAGATCAATGAAAACAAGAGCTGGTTCTTTGAAAAAATCAATAAAATAGACAAACCCCTAGCCAGGCTCACAAAGGAAAAAAGGGAGAAAGCACAAATAAACAGGATCATCAATGAAAGAGGAGAAATCACAACGGACACAGCAGAAATCAAAAGAATAATCAGTAACTACTATGAACAGTTATATGGAAACAAGTTTAACAATCTAGAGGAGATGGACAAATTCCTACAACTCTACAATCACCCAAAGCTAGATAAAGAAGAAATAGAACACCTAAACAGACCAATTACAATTAGCGAAATTGAAATGGTAATCAAAAACCTCCCCAAAAACAAAAGCCCAGGACCTGATGGATTTACAAATGAATTCTACCAAACATTCAGAGACGAATTAGTGCCTATCCTTCACAAACTCTTCCAAAAAATTGAGAAGGAAGGGACAATACCAAACACGTTTTATGAAGCCAACATTACACTAATACCAAAACCGAACAAGGACAACACAAAAAAGGAAAACTACAGGCCAATCTCCCTAATGAACACTGATGCAAAAATCCTCAATAAAATTTTAGCTATCAGAATCCAACAATGTATCCATAAGATAATTCACCACGACCAAGTTGGATTCATTCCAGGGGCACAAGGATGGTTTAACATCCGAAAATCAATCAACGTTATCCAACACATCAACAAAAAGAAATATAAAAACCATATGATAATATCAATAGATGCTGAGAAAGCTTTCGACAAAGTGCAACACCCATTCATGATAAAAGCCCTTGAAATTCTTGGGATACAAGGAACATACCTCAACATCATAAAGGCCGTCTATGACAAGCCAACAGCCAGTATCATTCTCAATGGTGAAAAGCTGAAAGCTATTCCATTAAGATCTGGAATAAGACAAGGATGTCCACTCTCACCACTGCTTTTCAATATAATACTGGAAGTCCTAGCCAGGGCAATAAGACAAGAGAAAGACATCCAAGGAATCCAAATAGGAAAAGAAGAAGTCAAACTATCACTATTTGCAGACGATATGATATTATACATAGAGAACCCCAAAAACTCCACAGAAAAGCTAATTCAACTTATCAATCAATTCAGTAAAGTGGCAGGATACAAAATCAACACGCAAAAGTCAGTAGCCTTCCTATACACAAACAATAAATCTGAAGAAGAAGAAATCAAAAAAACCATCCCTTTTGTTATTGAAACAAAAAAAATCAAATATTTGGGAATAAATCTAACAAAAGAGGTAAAGGACCTATACAAAGAAAACTATAAAACACTGTTAAAAGAAATAGAAGAAGACACAAAGAAATGGAGAGACATCCCCTGCTCATGGATTGGAAGAATAAACATTATTAAAATGGCCATCCTTCCAAAAGCAATATACAGATTCAATGCTATTCCAATCAAAATTTCAATGTCATTCTTCAAAGAAATAGAACAATTATTGATGAAATTCATATGGAATCACAAAAAACCCTGAATAGCCAAAGCTCTCCTGAAAAAAAAAAGAAGGGAATGGAGGCATCACACTCCCAGACTTCAAACTATACTACAAAGCCATAATCATCAAAACTGCATGGTATTGGAACAAGAACAGACATACAGACCAATGGAATCGAATAGAAAATCCAGAAATAAACCCACAGATTTATGGTCAACTAATCTTTGACAAAGGAGCAAAGAATATGCATTGGAGCAAAGAAAGTTTGTTCAATAAATGGTGCTGGGAAAACTGGGTCGCTACATGCAAAAGAATGAAGCTTGACCACTACCTCACACCATACACAAAAATCAACTCAAATTGGATTAAAGAACTAGACATAAGACCTGAAACCATAAAATATATAGAAGGAAATATAGGCGAAACACTACGTGATTTGCACATCAAAGACATCTTTACAGACACATCACCCAAAGCAGTGATAGTGAAGGCAAAGATAAACAGCTGGGACTACATCAAATCAAAGAGCTTTTGCACAGCAAAAGAGACAATAACAAAAACAAAGAGAAACCCCACCAACTGGGAGAACATTTTTGCACCCAACTCTAATGATAAAGGACTGATCCCAAAAATCTGCAAAGAGCTGATGAGACTCAACAACAACAAAGAAAATAATCCAGTCAAAAAATGGGCAGAAGAGCTAAAAAGAAACTTCTCTGAAGAGGAAATGCAAATGGCCAACAGGCATATGAAAAAATGTTCAACATCACTTGTCATCAGGGAAATGCAAATCAAAACTACCATGAGATACCATCTTACACCAGTGAGAATGGCACATATTAAAAAAACTAGCAACAACAAATGTTGGCGAGGGTGTGGAGAAAAAGGAACTCTTCTGCACTGTTGGTGGGAGTGCAAACTGGTCCAACCACTGTGGAAAGCTGTGTGGAGATTTCTGGACCTACTAAACATAGAGCTTCCATATGATCCAGCAATTCCACTCCTAGGTATTTACCCAAAGGACACAGAAACATCCATTCCAAAGAACACCTGCACCCCTATGTTTATAGCAGCACTGTTTACAATAGCTAAGCTTTGGAAACAACCCAAATGCCCAAAAATAGATGACTGGATCAAGAAGATGTGGTACATATATACCATGGAATATTACTCAGCATTCAAAAAAGATAAACACATGCAATTTGCAGCAACATGGATGGCGCTGGAAGGGATCATGCTCAGCGAAATAAGCCAAAAAGAAAAAGAAAAATATCGGATGGTCTCACTCATAGCAGGAATCTAGAAAACTTAAATAAGGGACCAGGAAAATGAATAACTATAAGAAAGTGAAAATCAAAATCAACAAAAAACTATGAACCAGAGACACTTTTAGGGGGGCGGGGGCGGGAGGGGAGGGATTGGGGTCAGAATGGGGGGCTGCAATTGTATGGGGAATATAACAATAAAATTTATATAAAAAAATAAATAAATAAATAAATAAACCCCACATGTTATCATTACAGCTGAATTTAATGCAGTACATACACATGTTGATTCTCAATGATACACATCTACAATTATATAATGTTTTAAAATGCAACATTACTTCAATTTTTTAAAAAAAAAAATCCTTTTTGGAAACTCAATTTGTTCTTTTTTTCCTGAGATCTTTTGTGTCCTCCCTTCCCTGGGACAAATAAATACCTTACTAAACACTATGGACTCAATGGAAGGGGAAGAATGTATAAGAGGTAGGGAAAAGGTGAAGAAAATCAATATAGGTGAGTAAAACCCAAATGTCATCGAGGGTGACAAATCACAGATTCCATCCAATATTAGTCCCCATCATAAGTGGTGAATATTGGCACTCATCAAAGTATCACTCCAAACGGTAACAAGTTGGGGCCTCCCTGGAGGTACACGGGGTTAAGATGCAACCTGTGAAGCTATTCGCAGCCACTGGAGCACAAGTTCAATCCCCAGCCAGGGAGCTACCCACATGGTGCAGCAGACCTCTTCTGGCTCACCCACTGTTCCCCTCGGCAGTGTATTTCAGTCAATCTGCCTGTTCTGTTCTCCACTCTGTCTCTGGTGAATCCTCTCATCCCCCCACACCTCTGGCCTGTACCCCACTACTTGTATGCATAAATAAATAAATAAATCTTTAAAGAAACAAACTATAACAAGTTGACTGATAGTAACAATGAAACAATGGCAGAATCATTATCACGTCAGAAAACTAAATGGACAGTAACATAATGTTGTCACTACTGGTTTGCTTTTTGCAAATTATCTTCCAATTATTTACCAGTGCTTATAAGCACATGTTGCTATTAGTCCCTTCTTTGTTGTGACCAAATTTTTATAATAAAATTCCATTAATAAGGGTTAGCTGAGTGAGTCTCTGCATCTTTAAACATGAAAGAGCCTAAATAATTCAGGCATACTCTAAATCCATTATTTTAATACAATGCCTCAGTGCAGCTAAATAAATAAGTGAGGAAATTAAAAGACTCATAAGAGGCTATTTTGCTCAACTCCACACAAACTGAAAATTTGGGATAAGGTAGATAATTTTCTAGGAAAATAAAATTTACCAAACTAATCTAAAGAAAAGAAAGCATAGGGCCTCCCCGGTGGCGCAGCGGGTTGAGCGCAGCGCTGTGAAGCTGTCTGTAGCCTCTGAGACACTGGTTCGATTCCCACCAAGGGAGATTCCCACATGATGTGACAGACCTCTCCTGACTCACCCGCTGCTCCCCTCGGCAGTGTACTACTGTCCATCTGCCTGTTCTGCCCCCTGCTCTGTCTCTGGTGGCTTCTCTCACACTCCCACTTGTATAAATAAATACATCCTTTTTAAAAAGAAAAGAAAGCATCAAAAATGTTGAATTTCTATAGAAGAATTAAGGAGGGAATTTTACCCAATGGCTATTTCATGAAGCAGTAGTAAGAATAGGGATGTCAATTTGGCTTCTACAGGGGCCTTCCTGGTGACTCAGGTCTTAAGTCTCAGTGCTATCTCAGCAAGGGCCTGAGTTCTATCCCAGGCCAGGGAGCTACCCACATAGCGCAGCAGACCTCTCCTGTCTCGCCTGCTGCTCCCCTAGCAGTGTATTTCAGTGGATCCACCTTTTCTGCTCCCCACTCTGTATCTAGTAAATGCTCTGACGGCCCTCACCCCCCCACACACACACCTCTGGCCTACACTCCAGTTCTTCTACGCAAAAATAACAACTTAAAAAAAATCTGGCTTCTCCAAAAAGCACAGGTCAAGTCTTGAAGTGCGTAAGATCTACTAGACAATGGTCTGTGACGGATAAAGTGCGATGGAGCAAGAGAAGGCAGGGAGAGGCTTCAGACCTCAATGCAGAGCTGTGGAAAGAGAAGAAAGAAGATCCAGGAGAAAGAGCCTCAGACTAGAGTGCACAGACTACAGTACCAGGTCAACCGAAAGTCAAGCAGAAGTTGCCTCTTAGAGGAGCCCCACCCCTGGCAGAAATGACCAATTTCTAGCCTGGTTCTCACCTGTGTAAAAACATTTTTCCAGAAAGTCTTTTCAACCTAGCCTATGTCACTTTGTCTCTCCTTACCAAACCATTCTGGTCAGCATAGCAGCAGGTGATACTATATTCTCTATGATCTTATAAAAACGTTTCCCTAATTTTCTCTCCGTCAGAAGCTATTGCCCCATTTCTGTGTTCTCTTGGGCAGCAAAACTTCTCCAAAAATGATCTCTATGTTCACTATAGTTAACTTTCCTCTAGTTTTCTCTTAAAACCAATTCATTTGATTTTATATCCCACCATTCCAACAAAAATACATTCATCAAGTTCATTGATGAATCATCTTCAAGTAACATAAATATGTGTGTAGGTATTTGTGTAATTACAAAATAATCTAGATTTTATTGCTAACATAAGTCTACTAAATGAAATCTAAGATGTCTTTGATGTCGTCTTGTCTTTCAGATATATCCTACTGGGAAGGCAGTGAAAATACTTTTATTTCAAGCTTGAAATAATTCACAGCTCCATGGTTATACCACCGACTAGATTTACAGGTCATTTGTTTCTGTTTCTTTTTTTATTTTTTAAAAAGATTTATTTATTTACTTATACAAGCACTGGGTACAGTCAGAAGCATGGGAGGGTGAAAGAATTCACCAGAGCCAGAGAGGGGATCAGAACAGGCTGACTGACGAAGTACACTGCTGAGGGGAGCAGCGGGCGGCAGGGGAGGTCTGCGCACCATGTGGGACCCTCACCGGCGGCCGGGGATCTAACTGGCGCTGCAGAGGCTGTGGGCAGCTTCACAGCCAAGCGCTCAACTGCTGTGCCACCAGGGGAGGCCCACTTTTTTATTTTTATAACTCTCTTGTTTTTACTTTTTGACTCAATATTGTTTTTAAATTTACATGGTCCTAAGTCAAAATTATAAAATATTGTATATTGAAAGGTCTAGTTTCCATTTCAGCCTCTTTCACCCATTTTGTAGTCATTTTCATTATTTCATAGTCAGTTTAGTTGTTAATAAAACAAAGCTTTATTTTTAAAGCATAACCAAATGGATTCTCATATGTCACTCACTATCTTACAAAACATTTGTATAGTGAACATTTTCCTCTGACCTTGCCTCTTGCCTGCCTACCTTTATTGTTTTTTTGGTTTTTTTGCACTTGTCCAGGTTTACCTGGTGTTTTGCAATTGGTATATCACTCAGATAGCTGGTTACATCATTTATATGTATTATTTTTTTTGTTTTTTTCCTGCTTCTTTTTTTTTTAAGATTTATTTATTTATTTATACATACAAGCACTGGGTACAGTCAGAAGCGCCGGAGGGTGAGAGTATTCACCAGAGCCAGAGCGGGGAGCAGAGCAGGCAGAAGGAACGAAGTACACTGCTGAGGGGAGCAGCGGGGGCAAGAGAGGTCTGCGCACCATGTGGGACCCTCCTCCGGTGGACTGGGAGCAGCTGGGGATTGAACCGGAGTTGCAGAGGCTGCGGGCAGCTTCGCAACCCAGCGCTCAACCCCTGCACCACTGGGGAGGCCCTATATGTATTATTTTTATATCCTGTGGCATTATACATGTTTTGATACATATCATATGCAAAATGATGGTTTAGAAGAGTTGTGCAATATTGGAGATTTACATTTGGATTGCAAGATGTGACTGACAGATATGCCAGTGGCCCAGGATGTGTAACCCTCAGTTTGATGACCTGTTTGCGAACCACTTTCCTGTGGTTCTTATCTGCATCAGTGCCTAAAACAGGGTGCAGATCCTGCACCAGAAACATCCCCTCCACTCCACTCCAAATAGACCCAGTAGAGTCTCCATGTTCCCCATCATGACACCTTAATGGGTCAACTCCCTGCCTTCCCCCCTTTAGGTAACAGAACTGGGCTGAATCTAGATTTCTACCACTTCCAATAACACAATTTTTAGGAAAGCCACTTATCTTCCAAGCTGCATAGATCAAGATATACACTGGACGGGAAACAACAAGCAACTTGCAGTGTGGGCTGTATTTTACAACATTAGGAGTGGTGAATTTAAAGATGTTACACAGGACCAAATTAAGACAGCTTTCTCCCTTTTTGGTGATGTGCTCCAGCTGTGATGATTGGAGTTTGCAGCCACATTAGTCTTTGCCAGAGACAACTTTTGGTGTTCTAAGGAAAAGGCTGCCGCGTTGGAGATCCATCATCTCTCCCTTCAATTTGTCTTCCAGGAAGTCAACAAGAACAAGTTCATCTACCAAATCCTTCATTAAGTTACCAATGGCACAGGTCATGCCACACTACCAACCCCAACAACCATAATCCTATTCTGAGGGACATATTCTTCCTTAATAAGATTTTGGGGCCTCCCTGGTGGTGCAAGGGGTTAAATCTCAGCACTATGAAACTATCACCAGCCACTGCCGCACAAGTTCGATACCCCGCCAGGGAGCTGACCCACATGGCGCAGCAGACCTCTCCTGTCTCACCCGCTGCTCCCCTCAGCAGTGTATTTCAGTCAATCTGCCTGTTCTGTTACCCACTCTGTCTCTGGTAAATCCTCTCACCCCCCACACCTCTGTCCTGTACCCCTGTTCTCGTATGCAGAAATAAACAAATCTTAAAAAAAAATAAGTTTTTGAATCAGCTGACCGTTTAGAGTTGCTATATTGGACTCAGAAGCAATAGGAATCCAGAGTGCACCAAGGATGGGTGTGGGTGATGGGCAGCTTTGAATCCCGAAGGCAGTTGCTCCAGAACTCCCAACTTCCTTCCTTCTTTCCTTTCTCCCTCCCTCTTTCTTTCATGCAACATGTCTTATAAATCATTCCATAGAAAGGTAAAGCTATCAGACTTATTCCTCCCCTCTCAACTCATCTTTCTACCCTGCTACAGAGCACTCTGTTTTATAGCTGTAGCATGCTTATTCAAACAGTGCACATTTAATGGACTTTTGAAAGATTTAAGTCTTTTTGTCTTACAAAGAGTGCTACAATAAAAACCCTTGTGTTAAGAAGAACAATCCTTCAATTTGCCTAGAATCAATGGGTTTCCTGAAATGTGAGACTTTCAGTGCTAATACCAGGAAAATCCTAAGCAAATCAGAACAAGTTGGCAATTCCACCATATTTCACAGAGGATTGATAATTTTTGAGACCTTTCTTTTAAAACCAGGTACAAGGTAGATCTTTCTATTTGTTCATATTCTCCTTTTCCTCCTTCCAGTGTGCTCTAAGGTTCTTTTTTCACAATGGTCTTGAACGTTTTTCATTAGGTGTGTTCCTAGGTCATTTTTCTTTTTTGACACTGCTGTAAATGAGATCTTTTCTACCTCTACATTTTTAATTGATTGTTGTTTTCATACATTCCCAAAAAGTCATTGATTTCTACACATTTAAGCTTATTTCCCAACTCCAAGTGCTGATCTAGCAGCCAGGCACCTTCCCATTGTAAGACTACTTTGCCCCAGGCATCCTGAGAATCTGTTACTGCATCTCCTCTATCTGGCTTCCCAAGGAGCAAAGAGAGAGTGATCCTGCATGCAAGTGACACATATCCCTTCTGTTCCTATTCCATTGCCTGTAGTTCAGCCAATGCCCCTGCTTACCAGCAAGGACTTAGGAAATACAGCCTTCAATTGTGCCTAGGAAGAAAAGAATAAATAAGCCTACTTTCAAGATCCACTGGAATAGAAGTACAATAGGTGCAGGGGCTTTTGAACTTTTGATTCTTTGATGAATCACAAACACCTTGAATAGCACCGAGTACACTTTAGGTGCTCATGGAAGATATGTTGACTAAATAATGTCTTTAACATGAAAATGTTTATCTATCTCACCGCACTGTGCTAAGCATTGAGGAAATACTAAATAAAGGTTTTTACGCTAAATTCAGGATAAAGGTAAAGGTGGTCACTTTTTTCTTTTTCTTTAATACTTCATGGGAGAAATTCACCAACACAATTAAATAAGAGAAAGAAAAGATTAGGTAAAATTATCCCTATTTTCAGGTGATAAAGGGATATATCTGGAAAGTTCAAGACAAACCATTTTAAAACTAGTGCAAACAAGAAGAGGATTCAACAGGAATATTTTTGGAAGTGGGGAGCAGACATTTTATATAGTATAATTAAAAGGTGTATAGAAAAAAATTTAAAAAATGGGAAGGGCCTCCCCTGGTGGCGCAGCAGTTGAGCACTGGACTATGAAGCTGCCCGCAGCCTCTGCAGAGCCAGTTTGATCCCCGGCCATCGGTGAGGGTCCCACATGGCACAACAGACCTCTCCTGCCGTGCCCGCTGCTCCCCTCAGCAGTGTACTTCGGTCCTTCTGCCTGCTCTGCTCCCTGCTCTGGCTCTGGTGAATTCTCTCACCCTCCCGCGCTTCTGACTGTACCCACTGCTTGTATAAATAAATAAATCTTTTAAAAAAATAAAAATTAAAAAACGGGAAAACCAATGTGGGGAGCACTTCCCTAATAGATACATAGCAAAACGCTTCATTTAAACTATGTAATATTGCCATAAAAATAGAAAGAATGGAACATGAATTTTAGAAATAGACATGATTCATAGAGAACTCTAGAATTTGAAAAGAAAGACATCCTAAACCATTTATTAGGAATAAATATTCAAAGAATGATGCTGGGAAAACCGGAGAGCAATCAGGGGTGGGGGGAAGGGGCTGAGCCACAGTTTGTACCTCATACAAGAGGTTAATTGCAAACAGATCAAAATTTAAATGTACAAAATATGAAAGCATAAAAGTACCAGAAATAAACATGGAGTAATACTGAAGCACTCACTATACATGTAAACATTTTTCTAACTATAAGAAAATAAGAAGCTATGATGGCTATAGTTAACATAATAGAAATCAAAACTGCCTATGGAACCCAAAATAAGTGAATGAGTTGAAAATGTGGTAATTGTTGGGCCTCCCCGGTAGCGCTGCGGTTGAGCGCTGGGTTGCGAAGCTGCCTGCAGCTTCTGCAGGGCCGGTTCGATCCCCGGCTGCTCCCTGGCCACCGGAGGAGGGTCCCACATGGCGCGCAGACCTCTCCTGCCGCCCGCTGCTCCCCTCAGCAGTGTACTTCGGTCCTTCTGCCTGCTCTGCAACCCACTCTGGCTCTGGTGAATTCTCTCACCCTCCCGTGCTTCTGACTGTGCCCAGTGCTTATATAAATAAACAAATAAATAAATAAATCTTGAAAAAAATGTGGTAATTGTTTATACCTTCTATCACTAAATATATTAGTTTGCTAACAAACTAACAGATTGTCAACCTTCTCCTACACCGTTGGTGGGACTATAGACTGGTGCAGCCCCTATGGAAAATAGTATGGAATTTTCTCAAAATATTAAAAATACACCTACTATATGTTCCAGCAATTCCTCTCCTAGGTCTCTAGCCAAAGAATACAAAAACATTAGTTCAACAGGAAATATGCACTTCCATGTTCACTGTAGCACTATTTACAATATCTAAGTTATGGAAACAACATAAATGCCCAAAAACAGGCAAGTGGATCAGGAAAACATTGTGTACATGCACAATGAAATACTATTGAGTTATTTAAAAAAAAAAAGATAAACTCTTGCCATTTGCAACAAAATGGATAGAACTGCAAGGGATCATGCTAAGTGAAATAAGTCAGAAAGAGAACATCAAATATGGTGTCACAGATAGAATACAGAGAAACACAACAAGGGGTCAGAGAAAGCCAAACTAGTAACACACCCTAGAAATCTGACTGTTGCACTTAGGCTACAGAGGGATGGGAGACAGAATAAAGTGGGGGAGGGAGCTCAGTGGAATATGGTGGAAGACCATGGGGGTTTTGGTGGTGGCTGTGGTGTGATAATAATACCTGAAAGAAGGAGGGGGGGCATCCTATACCTCTAAACCACAAAAATGTTGTAAACCAGTTACCTTAACTTAAAAATGAAAAAAAAAAAAAAAACTACCAAAATACCACAGGCTGGGGGGCTCACACAACAGAAATGTTTTTCTTAGAGTTGTGAAACCTGGAAGTCTAAGATCAAGTTGTCAGCAGGTTTGCTTTCATCTGAGGCCTCTCTCTTTGGCTTGTAGATGGTCACCTCACCTCACAAATTAACTCTCCATATTTGTGTTGTCTGCATTCTAATTCCCTTATAAATACACCATCATGGATTAGGATATATTCATATTACTTCATTTATTTTAATTACTCTCAAGGCTCTATCTCCGTACACAGTTTCATTCTGAGGTACTGGAAGCTAGGACTTCAATGCATGAATTGCGAGAGAACACAGTGTAGCCCATAACAAAAGGAAAGGATTAATGTCACTAATATATAAGGAATCTTGCCAGGAATTCACAGGGAATCCTCTTTTCCCTACCTCTTATACGCTCTGGGGTTATCATTACCAAACTCTGAAGCTCAGACCAAATCCGCCTTGGGCCTGGTTTTGTAAATAACATTTTATTAGAACAGAGCCATGCCCGTTGGTTTGTGTATTATTTAGTGTTCAGTAGTTAAGACAGAGGCCCTATGGCCCACATTGCCTAAAATATTTACTATCCAGCCCTTTCTAGAAAAAGTTTCCCAAGCTGTGGTCTCAGGCATAGACTGAAGGTTAGGAAATGTATATAGGCCAGCAGGGGATAAAAGCTGGGAAGATGGGCAGGTTGGAATATGGATTATTGTCTAATGTGCCTGGGACAGTTTCAACTTACACCTATCATCCCAGCAGACTTATTAATAAATATACACTTTTACCGTCATAAATGCCCTGGATTGAACAACAGATATGACCATTTATATGGGTTGAGAATCTGTGAATGTAATCTTATTTAGAAATAAGGCCTTTGTAGCTATAGTCAAGTTAAGATGAGGTCATTAGGGTGAGCCTTAATACAATATAGACTGTCTTATACGAAAAGGAAAATTTGTACAGAGACACGCACAGAGGAGACACCGTGTGCAGAAACAGGCACACAGACACTGCAGGAAGATGGCTGTGAGACAACGGAAGCACAAATTAAAGCGATGCACCTACAAGGCAAGGCTCGCAAGGACCACAAGACTAGCAGGGAGGATTCTCTCCCTCAGGTTTCTGAGGGAGCGCAGCCCTGTCAAACCTTTGTTTTTGGACTTTTAACCTCCACCTCTGTGAGAGAATACATTTCTATTAAGTCACTGGTTTGCAGTACTTGGTCACAGTAGCCCTCAGAAATTAATATGGTCACCCCAATTAATCAGGATTTAATATCTGAAAAAAAAGTAGCTAGGATTCAGGGATGATTATTAAACTATCCTGGGTTAAAATATGGAGAAACTAAAGGTGAGGACACCACTTAAGAGGCTATAAAAATAGAAGACACTGGAATTAATTGGGACCTTGTCGCAAACAGACTCAAGCCAATTTAGTAGGTTTTTGTTAAATGTTAGGTACTTTGCCAGTGATGAATAGTCTCCATAGACCAGATGAAAAAAAAAAAAAAAGGATTTCAAGTTATTCTCTTTTAAACTCTTATTATGTGCATTTAACTTTGGTGAAGTTTGCATCAACCTATGAATGATGTGTGAAATCCAAAGTCTGCTTAAAATGGATGGCATGCAAAGGAGGGAGGCTGATGTCAATCCTTCCTTGACAGGAGCTGGCCTCCTCTGCAGCCTCACTTCCAGGTGGTAATTTACAATTAGAATAAAGTCTCAAACCAAATTCTGCCAAACATGCAATATTTAGTAGCAAACAAACACGGCCTGTTCTTGTAAATTCATGAAGTTCTACCCCGCTGCCTTTTTAGTCCTTTGACAAGAAGCCTGTATGAAGGATTCACTTGAGGTACATGAACTACATTTCAGTGGCTAGGTTCAGCCAACTTTGGAAATGACCCCACACAATTTTTGCTAAAGGCAGCACCTGCAGTTAAATAGCACCCTAGCTGAAGACGACCACTCCGAGGGCTTCACCTCCAGGGATACCTTGTACTCTTGAAAACAAGGATCTATATATTGAAATACCACACATTTCACCCATTAAAAATACTTTTCAAAAGCTAATATGTAAATTATTAAACCTTCTTGCGTTACTCTGATGTGAGACAACTGAAGCCAAAACAGGAAAGCATACTCTAATTAGACCGTTCCAATGCTAATTAACCACACCTGAAGTGTGAATGCTTAATTAGGGCATTTCAAAGTTAACCAACAGTGTAGGATTAAACATCACTTTCTATGCCAAGGTATGAAAGTAAACTAGAGACAATAGCAGGTCTGAAGTAAGGGTGTAAGAGGGTGGCTTTTTCTTCCTAACCTCAGTTCTCTGACAAAGGAGCAGAGAAATGGGCTTACACTGGGATGTCATGAATCTAGGTGAAACTCAAAAGTGCCTGAAGGGCTCTGGTGTCTGCCTCTACTACGCCAACCATATGTGAGTGTGTGCACGAACTCCTACCTGAAGGTGAAGCAGCCTTTCAATTTCAATAGCAGTTTATTGACAATGTACATGCAGCAATCACTTTTGGATATTTTAAATTTTTTGTGACTTATTTCTGCCCTATGTATATCTGTTTAGTCTTCTTTGGTTGCTACAAAAATTAGATATATTGGGCCTCCCCTGGTGGCGCAGGTGGTTGAGCGCAGTGCTGTGAAGCTGTCCGCAGCCTCTGCAGCACCGGTTCAATCCCGGCCAGCCAGCGAGGGTCCCACACGGCGCGACAGACCTCTCCTGTCTTGCCTGCTGCTTCCCTCAGCAGTGTATTTCATCAGTCTGCCTGTTCTGTTCCCCACTCTGTCTCTGGTGAGTCCTCTCACCCTCCTGAGGCATCTGGCCTATACCCCGGTTTTTGTATAAATAAATCTTTTTTTAAAAAATTAGATATATTTGTTTGTGTTGATTTTTTTTTGTGTGTGTAACCACCCAGATTGAAATAATTGTTTTGACCTTACTCCTATCTTCTACTACTAAAAATAAGAATTGTGAAAAACATATAAAAGTTCTATTTTATAGAAGACCTAACTAGAGATGTGATCATTTTATTAATTTATTTCCTATAACATGCCTTGAAATTTCCTCACTCCATTTAACTTCCATAGGCATCTGTTCACATGTAAATAACTCCCAGGACACCTAACTTTCTTTGATGATATTTACACCAATTTTAAAGTAATTACTATACATTCTTCATTGTGAGACTTAGTAACATGGAAAAGATGGTTTTCCTGAGTTTAGTTCAGATTTGAATCATCTGCAATCAACAAGGAGCAATGTATTATATCAGTGATGATTATTGTGTCAGCTTAATACAGGGCTGACCGATAAACATCAAAAGTGAATTTGAGGGCCTCCCCTGGTGGCGCAGGCAGTTGAGTGCAGCACTGTGAAGCTGTCCGCAGCCTCCGCAGCACCGGTTCGATCCTGGCCGGTTCGATTACGGCCGGTTCAATCCTGGCTGGCCTGTGAGGGTACTACATGGCACGGCAGACCTCTCCTGTCGTGCCCACTGCTCCCCTCAGCAGTGCATTTTGTCAGTCTGCCTGTTCTGTTCCCCACTCTCTCTGGTGAATCCTCTCACCCTCCCACGAATCTTGCCTGTACCCCAGTTCTTGTATAAATAAAATAAATCTTTTTTTTTAAAAAAAGTGCATTTGAAAAACAATTTTAAATTGGGGGTGATTAAGTTTAATATGGAGATTTTAGATGGGACAATGATTTTAAGTTCCAGACGGAGTGTTATGTTTGTAGGAAAGGATATTATGCTTTTAGTATGGTGGTGTCGGGGGACCTCGGGGGGAGGTTGCAACGATGTTGAAAAGGCAATGGAGTATCATGGGGAAAAGCTCAGAATCAAGAGTGAGAACTAGAAGACCATTGCTATTATTAACTACTTAACCTTAAGCAATTCACTTAACTTCTTTGTGACTCAGCTTCCTTTTATTTAAGGATGGAGTAATTGTAACGTTACCAAGCCCACAGGATTGTTACCAGGTCCAATATGATAATGTATATATAATATCAGTTCCGTTCTTTTTTTACTATTTTCTCCATACTTCTAACTCAAACTTCAATTCTTCTATTGACTTCTCTATTACTTTCTTTTCTTACCTTGTAGGAAAGAGAAGTAGATTATTTCTACTTCTAGACTTTGTATATTTGTGTTCTACACACACACACACACACACAAAAATGGGGAAATGAACTGATAACAGATTATGGGCATCTTGCCTGAAAACATTTGCATTTGAAAATATTTTGAATCAAGTGAGCAAGTCTGTAATGGTAGATTCTTCAAATTCTACCTGAAAAAGGAACATTTCTTCCAGAAAAAGCACATAACTGAAATCACATCACAAATGTAATCATATCCCCGGCCAGGGAGGTGACCCACATGGCTCAGCGGACCTCTCCTATCTCCCCGCTGCTCCCCTCAACAGTGTATTTCATTGGATCCGCCTGTTCTGTTCCCACTCTGTCTCTGGTGGATCCTCTCACCCCCCGCAACTCTGGCCTATACCCAGTTCTTGTATGCATAAATAAATAAATCTTTTTAAAAAACATGTGTAGGGTAAGGAAAAAATGTCAGGCTTTTCTGCCCTCCCACCATCAGGATGGATGACAGAACCCTGCGGTCCTGAATGCATGCCTGATGGCGGCACCTGGAGTAGGGTGTAGGCAGAGGTAGATGGGATTCACCTGGGCTAAGACTGGGCTTTTAAGGGCGGCGTCACGGGGACCACGGGGACACCAGCAGAAGCCAAAAGCCGAAAGAGACGCCGAGAGGAAGCCAAGAACAAATGGAAGCTGAGAGGAGCAGAGAAGCAGAGAGAAGGCCAGAGAGCCCAGACAGAGTGAGGATTTGCTGGGGGCTGGGAGGACAGCCAGCCTCCCAGCACCCCTTTGTGCTGTATGCCTGGTGAACCCCAATAAAAGCCTGCAAAACCCACTGAGGACTGTGACTCCTCCTTTACCCGGTCTCCTGGATCATAGAAAACCTGCCCTGTGTCATTCCTGACCTTACAACATGTAATCATAAACTCAAAAGGAGTGTTCTCACTTCTAGACTAATAGAAAGCTGGGGGAGTGGGGAGAGAGAGAGAGAGAGAGAGAGAGAGAGAGAGAGAGAGAGAGAGAGAGAGAGAGAGAATGTGTAGGTGTGTGTAGAAAATACCTAGGATGTAGACTAAAGTGTGGGGGTTGAAAGGATTTACCAGCCAGAGTGGGGAGCAGAACAGGCAGATCTGCTGAAATACCCTGCTGAGGGGAGCAGCGGGCAAGACTGGAGAGGTCTGCTGTTCCATGGGGGTCAGCTCCCTGGCTGGGGATCAAATTCAGGCCACAGTAGCTGGAGAGAGCTTGATAGTGCTGAGACTTTAACCCCTGCACCAGCAGGGAGGCCCACAATAAGCACTTTCGGCTTCTTAAGCTACACATCTGAAACACGTGCTCAACCAAGCCTTATCCCAAAGCAGCCATAGATGCTATGTTCCATCAGAAATTCATTTACAAAAATAGGATGTGAGAGCTGGATTTGGCTCACAGGCTATAGTTTTCAGACGCTCCCACATCCTTCCTGCTTTGTCCAGTCACAGGAAAAAGTAGGTGTCCCAGGAGAAGAGGTATTGAACACCAGAACTTAATCTTTAGTTCCCATATTGCATTGGCCCCAAACAATGTGCAGAATTTTCTTGGCCTTATCTTCCCTGTACTCAGCCCCTAAGGCAAGCATGATGCCCATGAGCTGTCCTAAAACCAACTAAAATAATGATCAGGAAAAAATAGGAACAAATATTTTCCTCTAACTCTGTTTAGTGAAAGCTCAGGATCTTAGATGCAAGAGTGGGAAGCACCTGTAAACCCTGCTTGGCAACTTGGTGGTTCTACCTGTCTCGGGTAAAATGAAGGTATCTATGAATGAGGACTTTCGACGTATCTAAAACCGTGGGGATTAGCACACTAGCACTTACTGAGAACCAACTGCCTGCAGAACTGTATGGGAATGCAAAATGAGAGACACATTCCCTCAAAGACCCAACAGCCTAGTTAGGGAAGCAGAACACATACACATAAGAAAAATAGTAAACAACGCTTACAAAGCCAAACGTCAGAGAAGTATATCTTTATAAAGCAGAAGCTGACAGCATCAGTACTTCAGAGAAGACTCCATAGAAGAATAATCAGTTAGGTAAGAGATTGCAGAGGAGGCAGAGCAGAATGCCATCCCTGCCACCAATTCCTCCCAAAACAGAAGAGAAAAACCTTTTGGGACAAAGAAATGCCAATTTCATTTGTCAGAGTGCTCCCTGTAAGTCCAAAGGTGGTAAGAACTGTGAACTGCTAAAAACGAGGTGCAGTATCGGGGTGTAGGGTAAGGTAAAAATATCAGGCTTTTCTGCCCTCCCGCCATTAGGATAGATGACAGAACCCTGCGGTCCTGAATGCGTGCCTGATGGCGGGCACCTGGAGTAGGGTGTGGGCACAGGTAGATGGGATTCACCTGGGCTAAGACAGGGCTTTTAAGAGCGGTGTCACCGGGACGCAGTAGAAGTTGAGAACGAGTAGAAGCCGAGAGAAGGAGCAGCAGAGAAGCAGGAGAACGAGAGAGCCCATATAGAATGAAGACCTGCTGGGGATTGGGAGGGAGGCTGGCAGACCTCCCAGCCCCCCAGCACCCGTTTGTTGTCGAGTAAGGGTGAGGATCTGAGGACAATAACTCCTCCTTTACCCTGTCTGCTGGATCAGAAAACCTGCACTGTGCCTCTCCTGCCCTTACATGGGGCAATTAGCAAAGTCTTACTTGTTAAACACTACCTGCTCCGGCTAAAACAAAACACAGTCATTTGGGGTGGCTTGAGAACTACATCCGGGTGGCGCAGTGGGTTGAGCGCAGCACTGTGAAGCTGTCCGCAGCCTCTGCAGCGCGGGTTCAATCCTGGCTGGTTGGGGATCTACTCTCATGGTGCGGTCAACCTCTCTTGTTACGCCCGCTGCTCCCCTCAGCAGTGTATTTTGTCAGTCTGCCTGTTCTGTTCCCTGCTCTGTCTCTGGTGAATCCTCTCACCTTCCCATGCATCTGGCCTGTACTCCAATTGTTGTTGTATAAATAAATTTTAAAAAATCTTTTTTTTTTTAAAAAAAAAGAACTACAGCCCTGAAGACACAGCAGCAAGAAGTCCTTGCATCTGTTCTGCAGTTGCTAGGTTTGGGGCACACTCTGGTCTGCTGCACACATTAGGCTACAAGTCAGTCTAGTTCTGATTACTGCAAAACTATGCAAAGTCGAGTTGGTGATTGGTTGCACTTCAAGCCTGGGCGTCCTGTGGCAGGTCAGCTTTGTTTCAGTTGCATCCAGGAGGTGGACTTGACCCGGCATGCCTGAGCAGCCCCACCTGCCTCCATGTGCCTGCACTTGCCTCTAGCTTGCCCCTCAACAGCTTCCTGATTGGATTTCCCCCAGACACTGCTGGCTCCAGCTTGTCATCTTTCCTTTTTTAGATACCTCTTGCCATATTTACCAATTTGTTTCAAATTTCATACATAGTTCTTAGATCAAAAATAGATTGGCTGGGGTCTCCCTGGTGGCACAAGGGTTAAAGACAGCGCTATCAAGCTACAGCCAGCCTCTGCAGCATGAGTTCGATCCCCAGCTGGCCAGGGAGGTGACCTACATGGTGCAGCAGACCTCTCCCGTCTCGCCCAGTGCTCCCCTCAGCAGTGTATTTCAGTCAGTCTGCCTGTTCTGCTCCCCACTCTGTCTCTGCTGAATCCTCTCACCACCCCCAAACCTCTGGCTTACACCCCAGTTCTTGTATGCATAAATAAATAAATCTTTAAAAAATCACAATCAGGTCTGTTTTGTTTCAAAGATCATATTAAAAAAAAAACAGATTGGCTGGTCAACGCCCAAAATCTATTTAATCCCCCGACATCCCATTTGTTGATACTCTGTGCATTTCAACATCTACATACACGAGATTATGAAATTCTAAAAATAGTTTTTGGAATGTAACTTGAAACATTTCCTTCACATTATGTGTTTTTAATATTATATTGAGTTGAATGGGTAAAAATGCAAACTTTTCACATATAAACATTAAGCAAAACATGAGAGAGGCATAATATTCTATTAAGTTTGGATTTTAAGCCATCATATTCTACTTCCTTATCTTTTATAATGAAGAGTAGCCATCTTCTTAATCTCTTCCCAACTACAAAATTTGACTATAAAATCTGTTACTTGTTTGGGTTTTGCATGTTTATTTTTTTCCTTCCAGGAACTTGACTGAAACAGAATGTAATTCAATATCCAGGATATGTGAATTGGTTAAACTATTTGGGAGATGCTCCCCATCTCTGCATCAATGGAATAAAAGGATCAGATCAGCTTCTTGGTTTTTTTGGAATGTTCTCAAAACGTGTTTCTCAAAGTGTCACCTGTCCAAACAATAACAACATTTCCTACACCTGAAGCTTTATTTATTTATCGGAACTCTCTTCCAGACCGTTTTGTCTTCCTCCTGTGAAGTATACACATAAGATAAGCTAGGACCAGGCCTCCCTGGTGGCGCATGAGTTAAAGATAGTGCTATCAAGCTATCGCCAGCCACTGTAGCACCAGTTCGATTCCCAGCTGGCCAGGGAGAAACCCACATGGCACAGCAGACCCCTCCTGCCTCGCCTGCTGTTTCCCTCAGCAGTGTATTTCAGTCAATCTGCCTGTTCTGCTCCCCACACTCTGTGGTGAATCCTCTCACCCCTCCACCCCACACCTCTGGCTTACACCCCAGCTCTTGTATGCATAAATAAATAAATCTTTAAAAAAAATGTGCTAGGAACACCCAAAATGAATGAGACTCGAGACTATTGAGTTTACAGGACAAGTAATCACTCTGTGCCCACTGAAAAAATATTTGTTTACAAATGTTTGATTTCTGGGCCTCCCTGGTGGCACAAGGAGTTTAGACGTAACCTATGAAGCTATCCACAACCTCTGCAGCATGAGTTTGATCCCTGGCCAGACAGGGAGCAACACACATGGCGCAGCAGACCTCTCCTGTGTTGCCGGCTGCTCCCCTCAGCAGTGTACTTTGGTCAATCTGCCTGTCCTGTTCCCTACTCTGTCTTTGGTGAATCTTCTCACACACACACCTCTGGCCTGTACCCTAGCTCTTGTATGCCTAAATAAATATTTAAAAAATATTTGATTTCTGTTGAATTTATCACCATCAAACTTGCTTTGAAAATTTTTGTTGTAAAATATACAAAACAAAATTTACCATTTTTAATTATACAATTCAGCAACATTAATTTCATTTAAAAATTGGTAAAGGGCCTCCCTGATGGTGCAGGTGGTTGAGCACCACACTGTGAGGTTGTCTGCAGCCTTTGCAGTGCGGGTCGGATACCGGCCGGCCGTCGAGAATCCCACATGGCGAAGCAGACCTCTCCTGTATAGCCCGCTGCTCCCCTCAGCAGTGTATTTCATCAGTCTGCCTGTTCTGTACCCCGCTCTGTCTCTGGTGAATCCTCTCACACTCCCGCACGTCTGGCCTGTACACCGGTTCTTATATAAATAAATGTTTTTTAAAAAATAAAAGTTGGTATAATTGTCACCACTATTTCCAGAATTTTTTCATCATTACAAACAGAAACTGCACCAATTAAATAACAATGCCTGATCTCCTATTGCCTACTACTTGGTAACTTCTGTCTACTTTCTGTTTCTATAAATTTGCCTACTCTAGGTACCTCCTATAAATGCAATCATACAATATATGTCCTTCTTATTTCACTTAATATACTTCTTTTTTTATTTTTTAAAATAAATTTTATTTTTATATTCCCCATACAATTGCAACCCCCTTATTTTGACCCCAATTCCTCCCCTCTCTGCCCTCCTTTATTATACTTCTATCCAAGGTTTATTCATCTTGTAACATGCATCTAAATGCCATTGCTTTCTATGACTGAATGGTATACCATCGTATTTTCTTAATATTTATTTATTTATTCTGCATAGAAGAGCTGGAGTGTAGGCCAGATGTGTGTGGGAGGTGAGAGGATTCACCAGAGATGGTGGGGAGCAGAACAGGTAGATTTACTGAAATACACTGCTGAGGGGAGCAGTGGGTGAGACAGGAGAGGCCTGCTGTGCCCTATGTGGGTCACCTCCCTGCCCGGGGATCAAACTCAGGCAATAGTGGTGCTAGCGCTGAGATTGAACCCCTAGGCCACCTGGGAGGCCCTCCATTGTATTTGTACATCACATTCCATTTATCACTTCATCTGTTGATGGACACTTGAATTGTTTCCTCATTCTGGTTATTGTGAGCACTGCTGCAATAAATATTGGTATACAAGTACCAAATTTTTTTTAAGATTTATTTTATGCATACAAGAACTGGGGTACAGGCCAGAGGTGTGGGGGGTGAGAGGCTTCACCAAAGACAGAGTGGGGAACAGAACAGGCAGATTTACCAAAGTACACTGCTGAGGGGAGCAGCGGGCAACCCAGGAGAAGTCTGCTGCACCATGTGGGTTGTTCCCTGGCTGGCCAGGGATTGAACTAATGCCACAGAGGCTATAGACAGCTTTGTAGGCCCGCACACTAACCTCTTGCGCCACCAGGGAGGCCCACCAAGTTGTTTTATAATAAAGTTTTTCTGATAGTTAGATGGTGAGGGACTAGCCTGTTGCCTTGACCACATCCTTTTAACTAATGGCAGTCACAAACATCTAAATACCTTCCAGTTGGCTATGAGCAAATGGACTTTGATTAAGTCATGATACTCAGTTTCCTTATCTGTAAAATGGTGATACTAATAGTACCCATATCAAAGTTTTTTGGGAAGATTAAATGAGTCCATTTTTATAAAGTTTTTAGAAAACTATCAGTCACAGTATGAACATTAAACAAATACAGCTCTTACTATTTTTAGCTATCTTCCATCTTTTAGGGACACATTATCCTGCTGCTACTGTAGTTGCAATTTAACACCACCTTTTAACATTCTACCCAGGTCTGCCCTGTGCTCTAACATGTACTTTTTCCAAAGTCATCCACTTCCTCTATCAAAATTCTCCCATGTGACTGATCTTATCAAGATGAGGAGTGAGACTTTATTGACCCATTCAGCACTGATATATAAATTACTGATAGACACTAGCCATAAGACATCTTTATGACTCATAGCTTCTTACATCAAAGACTTGCAAACTTGTGAAAATATAGAGAGATGCAACAACTCCAATAGTAACTACAATATTTCCTGTTGCCACATTTTCAATGACAATCTAGCTTAAAATTCATGATTTCCCCTCAAGAGAGAATTCAAAGACAGTTATAGAATTTCTAGTGGCCATGGGAATCATAAACTTCTAAGCCAGTGCAGACCAGAAATGTAATCAGACTGTGTTATGGAATGCAATTTAATATTTAATAATAGTTCACAAAGAATATTGCAATAAAATATAAGGTTAATATAATTATTGCCCTTACAAAAGATGAGATGCATTCCATATTTTTGTTTGGGCTTAATAACTGTGATACAACAATGATCTTATGTTTCTAAACTTTCTGGACTTTGCTTTAAGAAAATTTAATATGAACCAATCAATCAATACAAAGGTAGATAAATACCAAGCCCCCAAGAATAATAAATGTAACAATCCTTATGGTACATACCTTAAAACTATTAAAAATTAAAGATGTTTAAACTATTAAAAATTCCAGAAAATGATCTCATATCAGTAGCTTCCTTAAATACTATGCTTGCTGGTATATTTTATAGATGTGTTTACTAAAATCTGATTGTTTACTGCATTGAGATTCAGTTAGCTGTATATTTTTAAATAGAAGTGTAAGTTGGTTCGAGAAATTCTTTCTTACTAGTCACTAGATGCTATATAACAGTAGATGTGAAGGCTGGGGAATCTGATTATCTGTTTTCAAGCACTTCCAGATACTATTATCAGTCAGTCAGTTAACAAATCTGTGCTTGAGTCCTTCAAAGGGTTGGAGATAAGAATGAGCAGGGCTAAAGTAATGGTGTTGGAGTCTATGAATTCAGAAACCTGGGTTCTAAGACTTAGGGTAGCATTAACTTGCTGTTTAACCTTTGGGGGAGCTTATGGTTTCTGTAAGAATGAATTATTTGGCAGACCACTAATAGCCATTATCTTTAACTATACCTACATGAAACAATCCAGTCCTGTGTGGTGATGGCAATGGCCAAGCAAGCGATGCGGATTTACAAGACACACTCCTGACTGCAAGAAACACTGATTTGGGGGGGCCTCCCTGGTGGCACAAGGGGTTAACTGTCAGCACTATGAAGCAATCAGCAGCCACTACAGGACAAGTTTGATTCCCAGCCAGGGAGGTGACCCAATAGTACCTCTCCTGTGTCTCCCGCTGCTCCCCTCAGCAGTGTATTTCAGTCAGTCTGCCTGTTCTGCTCCCCACTCTTTCTGGTGAGTCCTCTCACCCCCCACACCTCTGGCCTGTATCCCAGTTCTTGTATGCATAAATAAATAAATTTTTAGGGGAAAAAAAGAAACACTAATTTAGTGTGTAGAAGACACTGTTGCTGATCTCCCCTCAGACCTTCCCATTGAGCTGCACCCAAGCTAGAAGTGTCAGCAAGTGCATTTCCTTGCTTGAGGTCTTGCTTTGGTTATTAGAGTCCACTCTGTGTTCTGCAGCAGTAGACTAGAGGCACTACAGAATTTGTGTAATCCTGCAGTCCTCAACCAGTAACTGCTAAGAGTTAATATACATAAATTCCAGTTCCCATACCCCTGGGTGGATTAACCACTCCTCGTGCCCAGGTTGCACTAACACCTGGGCCCACTGTACAAGTTCACAGCATTCTCCAGTGTGGTTAAACCTGTTACTCACAGTGGTATTTACCTTGACAACTTATCTTTATTGACTCTCTTCTCTCCCAGCCTCATCTTCCCCTTTTTTCTGGAGCTACTAAACAGATATAAGACTTGTAATCACATCCCTATTTTAGGTTCTTCTGCAATAGCCCAAACTAAGTGATAACTGTGTGTGTGATACTGACCTTACTTCTCTATCCCCCAAAAACTTGTCTACATACTTTCTCTTCCCAGACCCCATTCTATGATTGGAGCTCCCCTATCCATTCTGTCTTTAGACTGGCTGCTAGGCCCAATCAAGACAGCTATGTTAGGGCCTCCCTGGTGGTGCAGGTGGTTGGGCGCAGTGCTGTGAAGCTGTCCTCTGCAGTGCCTGTTCGATCCCCACCAGCCTCAGAGCAACCCACATGGCAAGCAGACCTCTCCTGTCTCGCCCGCTGCTCCCCTCAGCAGTGTATTTTGTCAGTTTGCCTGTTCTGTTCCCTGCTCTGTCTCTGGTGAATCCTCTCACCTAACTGTGCCTCTGGCCTGTACCCTGGTTCCTGGTTCCTGTATAAATAAATCTTAAAAAAAAAAAAAGATAGCTATGCTATTATGTCCGTATTGCAGGTGATATATATATATATATATATATATCTTGATTTGCTATATATATATATATATATTTGTATACTTAAATTTGCCAAAGCTGTGCATACCTTAAATTCTGAATTTGTATCATCTTTGTCTCTGTATCTCTAGTGCCTAACATTATACCTAGCATATACGGAATTTAATTATATGACCTCTCCGGTTTGGAAGACTTTTTCCTTCCCCCATTATTTCAAGTGATGTCCTAGATTTACGGTTTAGGACTCAGGTTGCAGTCTCCTTAGTGAAATCATCCCCAATTGCCACACGCTTAAGAATGCATCCCATGCCATATGATCCCATGAAGACATTGAGGGTACTACTTCTTGAGTATCACTTACATTATCAGGTATTGCCTTCTTCACTTTTCTATCCCCTAAACTAGCTTGTCTACCAGCTTCTTGAAGTGGAGGATGTTGATCCATTCCTCCTTGTTTATCCCAGATCACAGCATAATAACAGACATTGTTTAATGCATAAAGAAAACAAGTCATTACTGGTTTTACTTAGAGTTCATGCCTCCTTTGACTCTCCCATATGTATATTTGTGCAAGCATGATTAAGAACACAAGAAATAACAATCACAAAACAAAATCTGTCTAGTGGCTGAAGTCTGTATGCTTAAGGGCAAAAGCCCTTTGCTCTGATCTGATTTTTTGCAAAATTATAGTTCAATAGTTTGCTGCTATTAGCCTGCCAAGTTGGTATTGAGCTTTGAGGTACTGTGATTACTATAAATTCAAATGCATTTATTTCTGTATTATTTAAGAACTTGGGTGTGTGAGACCAAAAGGTTTTCTGACTATAAGTTTAAACTCTTTAATGAGTCCTACTGGTCATATCACAATGTCCTTCTGTATATCTCTGCCTCTACACACAGAATTTTAAATACTGGTGCCACAAATTATTCTTAATACAAAGCAAGTCAGAAATTTGTCTTGAAATAACTGACGACTCATCTCTTCAAGTTTTGCAAGGACATATTTATACTTGGCATATACTATAAATAACAGCTGGTAATTTTGCCACAACCATTTTCTACTCACTTTTAGTTATTCCCACATTTCTTCTTCTTCCCATGTTGAGTCTCACTTAAACACAAGTGCCAGTTCAGAGTTTGCACTGACTTGTGCCTATTGACTTGTTCTGTTAAAATCTTTTTTCTAACACATTATTAAAAGGAGTTATATGTGGTTACTTTTATAAAATTATTATTCTATAAGAATATAAGTACTCTGATGAAAAAATACTGACAGTTTACAGTAAATCAAAGGAATGGATTGGGGACCTGTAGTTCCCAAGAAAAGGTGAAAGTTCTAGTTTTGGCAAAATAATTTTTAAAATAAACACCAAGTTTATACAGACGAACAAACAAAAGAACATTCCCCATACTTTGTAAACTTGCAATCTTATGAGATGGACAGAAAACTGTAAAATTAAATACAAGACCTTGGGGCCTCCCTGATGGCGCAAGGGTTTAAGTCTTAGCACTATGAAGCTATCGTCAGCCACTGCAGCATGAGTTACATCCCCAGCCAGGGAGCTGACCCACAGGGTACAGCAGACCTCTCCTGTCTCACCTGCTGCTCCCCTCAGCAGTGTATTTCTGTTCTGCTCCCCATTCTGTCTCTGGTGAATCCTCTCATCACCACCACCCCCCGCCCCCACCCCGCATCTCTGGGCTACAACCCACCTCTTGTATGCATAACTTAATAAATCTTAAAAAAAAAATGAGACCTGGGAGTCCTGGAGGAGTGTATCAGAGAGATATGAGATATAGGGTTGAGAAGGAAAGGAAAGGTCGATGTAAATTCTGATAGGGAGCTTCTGGGAAATTCCATGTAAAAAGTATCATGTAAATAGGTTACAAAAGCATTCCAGAGGGCAGGAAAGTCTCAAGTTAGGGACCCATGGCAAGGAAGTGGTAGGAAGAATGAGTCAAGTCTTGCTCATTTAGTTCCTTTCCTTCTGATTCCTCCACCCCCACCCATTCTTAACAAGACACTTTGTCTAATGTTTGCATTTTTTATTGTGCATTATTTCATTGTGATTATTAGAACATGATTTCATTCCTGTAGGAATGTAGCTTACATCTCCCTGAGTGAAGGAACCAGGTCTTTTTATTTTTATACCCAAAACCTATCCTAAGACAAACATTCAATAAACAAATATCACAAGATCCAAAGTATTAAGTTAATGTGGAAAATAGGTTAAGAAGTAGAAAGACAATGTGATTAAATAAATCCAGAAGTCTTTGAATACTAGAATAAGACTGACTTTATTCTAACAGGAAGATATACTAATAATAGCTTCTGTTGATGTACCAGAAACTTTGAATAAGTCATCTCATTCAATTTTAAAAACTCCCCTGTTAGATGGAACATTATTATCTCCATTGTTCAGATTATGAAACCCAGGTAGGGAGGCTAAATCTGGTGCCTTGCCCATAGTCATTGAGAACCTAGTATGTGACAGGTATTGTTCTAGATGCTTCAGTTAAATTGGCCACCAAGACAAAGCGGGTACTTACTTATACTCCCTGGGTTCTATGTTCTGGTTGAGTGAGACTGACTTTAAAGAAAACCACCAAAAAGTAAATAAGAAAATTCACATATGATGATCAAGGGCCCCAAGGAATCTAAAACAAGCTGGTTTGCTTGGGAGTGAGTGGGGGTGATACCGAGGAAAGAGTCTTCCTTACTCAACAGATTAAGGCTGTTCCCAACATAACACTCTGATCTTATGTTATTCAGGGGCTGGATGTGGTCAAATATCAGTTTTGGAAGAATAGCTAGTGGTCATGTGAAAGATTGCGAGACAACCGTTCCAATTAGAAGAGAATAAATTATCATAAAAAATGATGCTCCCCTCAGTGGTGTATCTCAGTAGATCTACCTGTTCTGCTCCCCATTCTGTCTCTGGTGAATCTTATGACCCCCCCACACCCCTCTGGCCCATGCCCTAGTTCTTATCTGCATAAATAAAGTAAGTCTTAAAAAAAAAAGAATATGGGAGGAGGGTGGAGGCAATGATGATGATGTTGTTGCTCATCTGTGATGGCACATTTTGAATATTTACTCAGTAAATGTCCAAGGCTACACAGTTTTCTTTGATGGAAAGCAAAGTGGGCAACTATCACTACAAGGTATCCAAGATCATTTGGGATTGTATTTAAGATAATTTGAATTACATTGGAAAAGACATTAAAGAATGTAACTATCACATAGGAAAAGTGCTATTTCCATTTTAAATC
This sequence comes from Talpa europaea, assembly GCF_964194135.1. NCBI lineage: Eukaryota > Metazoa > Chordata > Mammalia > Eulipotyphla > Talpidae > Talpa > Talpa europaea. The sequence goes on from NC_140081.1 coordinate 16,055,738, forward strand.
TCTTTCAATCCCTCTAATTATGTCAAGAAGAAATTCTCAATTTGAGCTATTTAAGCTATTTTGACTTAACACCTCTCTAACATTTGCTAATCTCCTTTTTTAAACAAAGAGTGAGCAGGCCTTATGTTCAGAGTCTTCAGCAGCCAGCAGTATCTAGCAGGAATTTAAAGTTTATTTTCATTATATTAATTTTTCCAGTTACCCTCTGCTTATGGTCAGTGATACTAGTTTACAATTTATGGAAGTGATCAATCCTTAACTTTTGTCATGAATTTATTTCAATAAGTCAGTGGATTTAGAAAAAAAATATTGAGGAAATAGCGATGTACTTAATTTGAGCATTTAGCAAAAACATAAATATGCTAGAAGACTGGAGTGTGACAATAATAAGTTACAAAAGGCACCTGGAATTGAGTAAAAGCTCAGAGGATTTGAGCCACACTTACTCAAAAGATTGTGAAGTTACCTAGGAATTTCTACAAGACTGGGTCCCTGGATAGGTTTATAGATTCTGACCGATTACAGACTGACAGATTCTGCTTCATGCATATTGGATTTTAGAAAACAATATCCTCAAGAAGCCTGGCACTTAGTGGTACATTCAAGCCTGAAGTTCAAACCTAGGTCTGGATGAGACTTAAAGACTCAGAAGTTGGTTGGTTTCCTATCACTGTACAACAAATTACTGTAAACCATGGGGCTTGAAACCACACAAATTTATTACCTCACAGTTCTGAACATCAGAAATTCAGGTGGACTTCTCTGCTAGAAATAGAAGGTCAAAATCAAGGCTGAGCTCCTTTCTGGAATCTCGAGACAAGGCTCTACTGTTAGCATCACATGTGTTATTAGCAAAGCACTGCACAATTCCTGGAAGTTATAAGACTGAATCCCCCTTTGTCTTGCTGATTGTTGGCTGGGGATTGCGCTCAACAATCAGAGACCACTGTCCAGTCCTTGCCTGTGAGCATCTCAATGTCAATAACAGAGAACCTCCCTCACCTTGAGTCTCTCACTTTGAATCTCTGATTTCTTTAGCTATCAACCAGAGAAAACTGCTTTTAAAGAGCCATTGTGACTAGACCCACCTATCTTAAGGTTGATTCGTTAATGCCTTAATCTTATCTACAAAATTATTTTTGCTTTCTAACCTAACATAACCAGGGGAGTGACATGAGAAGACGGAACAGGCATAAGAGGAGCTATCTTATAATTCTGCTTACCACAGAAGACTTCCACATAAAGTGCATCTTTATGTCCATTTATTAGTTCAGCAAACATTTAATGAACATCTATTATACTGCCAAGCAATTTGGTATTTGTGCATTTAACCAAGGAATACTGTTTCTCCTAGCTTTGATGTGGAGCATAACATTCAAATACTTTTCACCAAGAGGGCATGAGTGGGGCCCTGGGAGTGCCTGCTGTCATCCCCTCTTGTACCACTCAGATCTACTTGTGCCCACATTAAGTTTATTCTGTACTGGCACTGCTTCCGCAAGATGACAGGCCAGTTATTTCTTATTTTTAAAAAAATGTTGAAAATAGTTTTTCAACAGAATCACCAAACTTCTGCAACTGATCTTGAAAACAGAATAAAGATTTATCATTTCCCTCCTTTATCAACCATCCTGCTTCTCATTACACTGGCCAGCACTTGTAGAATCTGAGGCCCTGGCTACTTTGTCCTCCTTGGGCAATGGTTGAAGCAACTGCCTGTGCACAGTTATGAGCAGGCATGAAAGCATCAACACCCACCCCAGAGAGGCTCCTGAGCTTGAAAAATACTCCTCAAGGCTTCCATCATGTAGCAACAACCCTACCTGCTCATGCTCATCAGGGTCGATCACTCATAGCCATAGAGTAAACCCTCTGCATGATGGCTTCAAAATGGTCCATATCTATAGAATTAGCTTTAGTGACACTTTACTGTGTCTCCTTGTAGATATGACACCCACACCCAAGGGCTAGTATTTCTCATTCAACACATCCTACATTTTGAGAAATGGGAAGCATAAATTCCCCAGGTGGATATATAGGAATAATAATGAGAAAGTTAACTTCTATGTTTCTGTTCCCAAATCTGTACATTCTACATATGGAGAATACATTACTATACAATAGCATGGCTGCTGATTTACATTATTTAATCATTAGCAATATCCCAAACCTACAGGAATCCATTCCCTAAGCCCCCTTTCGTCATTTCAACAAGGAAATAGAGCAGATAGTGAGCTATATAAACCAGGGGATCCCATGAACCATGCACATACCTCATAATTTCATAACATGGTGGGTCCCTGGTTCTGAGGCTGTGTCCTGTGGCATTCTATAATGGTACATCAGACATTCTGAAGCCTTCAGATATTAATATCAGCAGTACCAACACAGACAAGAAAGGCAACCCATACCAGGAATGCATGTCACCCCCACTAAGATGGCATTTCTGCCTCCTCTTGAGTGGAAGGGATAGTTATAGGCTGAATAATGCATATATATATATATATATATATATATATATATATATATATATATCAGGTCCTAATACCTGGGCACTGAAATTGTTACACTATATGGGCAAAAGGTCTTTATGGATGTTATTAAAGATTTTGATATGTGGAAAAGGCAGCATGACCCTGGAGGCATACTGGAACGATTGGCTGTGAAGTGGCAGTGGTTCATTTGAGCTCGTACTGACATACTGAATCACACATGTACCAGGACAGAATATTTCCCCTTTCATCAGCTCATTGGTGAGGACATACTATGAGGACATTGGTGAAAGCACAGGCAGGGAGAAATGTCAGCACAGATATGTGACATGGGGGTTTGGACTATTTGTTTACGTAACTTACTGTTTCTTGGGAAACATCAAGGAAAAGAGAACTGTCTGGCTTTCCATATTGAATCAATTTAAAGATGTTCACTTCTTGAAGCCATTTGATGACAGCCTCAATATTCTGTCAAAATATTTTCAACAACCTGATCTATAAGTTATTTCTTCTAAGATTCAAAGAACCATCCACCTCTGTTTTAAGATTGGCTCCAGTGCCTTGCCAGGATGCTAAATTCTAAGTCAGGAGAGGCCCACAATAAAATCTCCATCCAGTTTAAAGTTCCATGACCCCTACTCTTCTTCAGCACCTACATGTTGCCCCATTTCCTGCTGATACATATCTGCATGACAGAGAGCAGGAGCAGAACTCCCCAGCTTGGGTCATGCTGAGGCTTGGTCCAAGTCATTGGTGGAAGCTTTGAGGGTAAGAGAGAGCAGACCTGTAGGTTCACCTGCTTATTCTTAAATCTGCCCACCCCATTTCATAAGACTCTACTCTTCCCTATTGGGATTTACCTTTAGCTTTAGGATATTTTCTGAGGTTGTGTATTCAGCCTCCTTTGTAACTCCACCACGTTACAACCAGATCTTAGTAGCGATTCTAAACATGTCTGTCCTCTGCCTCTAGTATAAGCAACTCCTTAATAGCTGTCACAGAGCATTATGACATTCATACCATGTCTTGAGCTGACAGTCGGCTGACCTCAGCTTGCACATTTTTTTTTCCTCGGCTTCCAATCGCAGCTAACAACAGCCAATCAGATGCACAATCCTTATAATCACCCCCCCACACACACACACACCTCTGGGATATTAGAATTCTTGCACCTATATTCCATCCTGTTTCACCATATGTGTAAGTCTTTGCAAGCATGATGCTACAACTGGCCAAGAGTCATCAACAACATTCCTCTCACCACCAGTGGCTCTTTGTTATGCTTTATCCAGCAAGAGATCTAATTCTAGCATCCCATCCTGAGCTTTGCTTCCTAGAACCACTCTGAGACTTAGAATTTCCAAGAAGTAAATGCTGAGACAAAGACTCAAGTGAAACTCATTTATTTGGGAGTCAGTTCCCAGGAAACACCAATCAGAGAATAAGAATGTGATAATGGGAAGGAAGAAAGCCAATGTGTAAATGAACCAGCAGGTAGGGGCTGTGCAAATGTCCCTCAGTCCTGAAAGGGATCTCTGGGAGGCAGTATTAGCTCCTCTAGAGTTGAGGAAGCTGGAATGTCTTTCAACGTCCATCCCCTATTGGCTAAGGATTTCTAGAAACCCATAATTCAGTACAAAAATTCTTTAAAAATAAGTAAGTTGGGCCTCCTCGGTGGCACAACACGTTGAACGCAGTACTGTGAAGCTGTCTGCAGCCTCCTCAACACAGGTTCAATTCCCAGCCAGCCAGGGAGATTCCCACATGGCACAGCAGACTTCTGTGTCGCCTGCTGCTCCCCTCAGCAGTGTTCTCAGTCCGTCTGCCTGTTCTGCTCCCTGCTTTGTCTCTGGTGAATCCTCTCACCCCCCACCACCCCGTGTCTCTGGCCTGTACTCCAGTTCTTGTATAAATAAAAAAATAAAATCTTTTAAAAAATAAATAAGTTATAAACCAATGTTACTTCCATAAAACATATATTGAAAAAACAAACCAGCACTTCCAGCCAACCCCTTGCCTGTATGGGCTGAGATCAAATCCAGGTGGAGAGTCTCAGGTGTTTGCAAGAATACACTGTCAAAATGTACTGGAACACTAACAGAGTGTGATGGGTTCTAATTGGGATATTCAAATTTCTATGAGAAAATGGACTGATTCTGCTGGGGAAAATTCCAATAAGGTTTCAGAAATGGGATCACTTTCAGCATGGGAGCTGATATCATGAAGGAGATGCAATTTCCAAAAAGAAAAAAATGCAATGTGCAAGAAGGGCTAAGACCAGTGTGAGAAGAAAGTCTACATCTGAAAAGTGCTCTGAGAAAGGGTAGACAGATGTCGAGTTCAGTGTTACTGAAGTTCAGGGTTATGGGTGGCAGTCATTTTTCAGACTTTCAATGTCTCTGAGGCTCATAACTACTGGAAAATTTTAACCAGGAGGAAAAAATTTTTAAATGGCCCTTATTGAATTTGCTCAATAGGTGACATTATAAAACAAAGGAGACAGCAAAAAGAAATACCAAATATTAATCTCTCTTATGCCATGCATAATTTTCTTCTCTTTATAAGGATTCACAGACAACAGTAAGCTATTCAGAGGTTTTGAACACAAGCATGAATTTTATTTTGTTCTGACTTTTGTAGCTGAAATAACTAAGTGATTTTCAATTCAGTAGTTATAAATCTTTCTACAAAAACATGCACACAATTTTTATTCCCACATTGCCACCCTCTTTGCCACTTGCAGATGAATTATTAGAACAAAGTTATAAACCTCCACATATTGAATGTCTGTAGTAGAAAATACTGACATGGCCATAAAAAATATTTTCATTTTTGTCTAGCTTTGCTCACTGCTTCAGCATTTGCTCATCCCCTTCTCCCCTGACCCTCTAAATATACAAGCCAGTTGTATTTGCTTTGCTTTGCCTTTTTACTCTTGTCTTACTCCCTTTTCAAAATGACATGAATTGTATGTTTTAACTCTATAAAGTGGTTGAGGAAAATAATAATGTCTGCTGAAATCGACTTAATTTCTGCATGCTAATGCTTTGTATTGTTTATTCCCAATAAGCATGTAGATAAAGAAAGAGACTCCATTTTTTAAGTTAAAAGGGATGGAGTGAGTTGATGGTTACAGTAGTCATGATTGATTATTTTTAATATCTCAAAGAAATGCTAGTTGTTTTTTCTTTAATTTAGCATTGTTTAAAAAATGTACTTATTGCTTATATTGGTTAATTCCTGGATGTATGCATCCTAAACTTTTTTTGGCATTTACATCAAATACATGTCTTTGTGACTCATAACTGACCTGCAATGCCACCATTTCTTTATTTCAATTCACATTACATACAAGAATGAAAATAATTCTACCCTACTTTGCTTTTTTATCATTTCTATGAAATATTAAATGTTTAAAGTTATGTTGATATTTTGTGAGCTAAAATGGTTGCTCACACACAGAGGTGATGACTACACATTTTATAATCTCAAGGATATTATGGAAGATTCTGTAGTGGATGGCAGGGGAAGAATATTTATCAAAAATATTCTGAATAAAAACTAGAAGTAGGATATTTTATGATATTCAGGCTGAGGTAAATTCCTGAATTTGTTTTATCTGGGAACAGCATTTTCATCCCACAATTATAAGTGAGACTTAAGTGGAAATGATAATTCTGATTAGTAATATCTAGAATCTATTAAATGATTACTACTGGAGACATAGTAACATAATTATCTTATTTTAGCCTCATAACAGCCCTGACTTGAAGGTGTTAACATCTTTATTTTACTGATGAGAAAACTAGACTCAGATATGTAGTGTACTCCAAGTCACGTGGCAAGTAAGTGACAAATCTGGTATTTAAACTAAGTCTGTAACTGAGGTATATTACCTCTCCAAATATTCTCTGGGAGCCAGGAAATACTGACTTAATTTTAAAGTGACATAGATGATTAAAATTAGATCCATTTTTGTAAGCAGAATATAAATGGGAGAAAGAAGCAGAAAAGCACTGGATACTCGAAAATGGGAATGAATTTGGGATACACCAAAAATAAATGAGCTCCAGAATAGAAGGTTATAGAAACAAAGACAGTCTACAGTCACCCAATTTCATAATTTTGCTAAAGGCTAACCCTGGAAGCAGGACTATTAAAACTAAAAATATATATCAAGACTAAAAATAATCCTATTATTTGACAGAGTAATTCTAAGTCTAATATGGTTCTTTATACATTATTCAAAATTCTAACCCATAAAAAATAAAACTATTGCAGCAGAAATGTTTATCTACCATTATTCTAATATAAAAGTTTAAAAATAATATTTATAATAAAATAAATCAAACATTGGGAAGTAAAGGTTAACTAAATTATGGAAAATAATCTCAATGAAATATTCAGTACCAATAAAAATTATGTTTAGAAAGAACATGCAACAAGGGCCTCCCTGGTGGTACAAGGGGTTAAGACGTAACTTATGAAGCTGTCCGCAACCACTGAAACATGAGTTCGATCCCTGGCCAGGGAACTGCCCACAAGGCATGGTGGACCTCTCCTGCCTTGCCCGCTGCTCCCCTCAGCAGTGCATTTCAGTCGATCTGGTTGTTCTGTTCTCTGGTGAATCCTCTCACCCCCCCTATACACGTCTGGCCTTCACCCCCCCACACACACGTCTGGCCTGCACCCCAGTTCTTGTATGTATAAAAAAATCTTTTTTTTAAGTACTTAATGTCTTGCTCATATTGGAGCTTTTGCTGGACAAGACTGTATCTTTATAAGTGGAATGCATCGTCCCTGAGAGAAGGGACCATGCCCTATTCACAATATGCCTAGAACTTACTGGGCTTCTAATAAAGGTTTCTTGATGGGTTTACCAGCAAATGTCACCAAATCCTAACAAAATGCCATAAGAAACCTCCAAGTACAGCTTGCTGAAACTATAATTGAAAGGTTGACATGAAGCAGAATGCCTTTTTATTTTTACTTTATTTAATGCTTCACTGCACGTGCAGTGCATTTACATGGTTTAAAATTCCTAAGTTATAAAAAATGCTACAGTGGTAAATATCTCCCTTCTGCATTCTTCCTCCAGCCACCTAGTTTCTCTCCCCTATGCAACCAATCTCATAAGTTTCTTGTATTTCCCAAAGAGAACTTTCCTATTTACAAGCAAAAATGCATATATTAAATTTCATCTTGAATATTAAACATTTACTATGTGCTGAAATTCATGCCAGCTACTGTGCTAAATATTTCACTTTTGATCATTCCAACAGCTCAATGAGGCAGGTTTTCTTCTTTATTTGCCCTGCTTTATTAAGGTATAATTGACGAATAAAAAGAGTATATATTTAAGGTGCATAGCATGATGATTTGATATACGGATACACTGTGAAGTGATTACTATTATCAAGGTAATTAACACATTCATCACTTCACATAGCTACCATATTTTGCGCGTGGCAACAGCACTTAAGATCTACCCTCTTAGCAAATTTCAAGTATAAATATGATATTATTAACTATAGTCACAAGTTATCAGAGAAATGCCAATCAAAATCACAATGAAATAGCACCTCATGCTTGTTAGTGTCACTATTATCAAAGAGACAAGAGGTAACAAATGCTGGTAAGGATGTGGAGAAAAGGGAACCCTTGACCCTGCTGGTGAGAATGTAAAATGGTGCAACCATTCATGAAAACAGTATGGAATTAAAAGTAGAACTACCACATAATACAGTAACCCCACTTTTGGCCATTTATCCAAAGGAAATGGAATAAGTATCTGAAGAACTATCTGCACTTCCACGGTCAGCACAACATTATTTCACAGTAGCCACCATTGGACACAAGTGTCTGTTGCTAGAAAATGGAGAAAAATGATAGATTATTATTCAGCTGTAAAAAAGCTTAAATTTGGGCCTCCCCGGTGATGCAGCGGTTGAGCGCTGGGCTGCAAAGCTGCCCGCAGCCTCTGAAGTGCTGGTTCAATCCCCAGCCGCCAGATGAGGGTCCCACATGGTGTGCACACCTCTCCTGCCATGCCCGCTGCTCCCCTCAGCAGTGTATTTCGTCAGTCTGCCTGTTCTGCTCTCCGCTCTGTCTCTGGTGAATTCTCTCACCCTCCCGCGCTTCTGACTGTACCCAGTGCTTGTATAAATAAATGAATAAATAAATAAATAAATAAATCTTTTTAAAAAAGCTGAAATTTCTGCCACTTGTGACAACATGGATGAAACTGGAGGACATTATGCTAATTGAAGTTAGTGAGACACAAAAAAAGACAAATACTATATAATTTCACTTATATGTGGAAGCTATAAATGTCAAACTCATAAAGGAGGATTTTTCTATTATCTTTACCTTGTAGATGAGGAAACTGAGACAAACAAGTCACACAGCTGCACAAACCACAACTGATATTTCAGCCTAGGGAGTCTGACTCCAGACCTCAAGCACTCAGTCACAAAATATATATAGTTCCTCTATATGTTGAATATTTTTATAAAAATTATACATTAAAAGTGAGTCTCAAAAGATTATATAGCCCACATAATGCAAAATATATTTACAAATATCTGGAGAGAATAGGATATGTACTTGCATAATATTAATAATTAAGGAAGCATAGTTGTGAAATCTGAAATTTCAGATTTGGATCCTTTATCTTATGACAGACAGAATTTGGTCCCACGGCCATGTTACTACAGCTGTGCATGGATACTATGTGTTCAGGTGTGGTACTATAGAAAGAGAACACCAGTGGGGCCTCCCCTGGTGGTGCAGGCAGTTGAGTGCTGCCTGTGAAGCTGTCCGCAGCCTCTGCAGCGCGGATTCGATCCCCGCCAGCCAGCGAGGGTCCCACATGGTACAGCAGACCTCTCCTGTCTCGCCTGCTGCTCCCCTCAGCAGTGAATTTCGTCAGTCTGCCTGTTCTGTTCCCTACTCTGTCTCTGGTGAATCCTTTCGCCCTCCCACACATCTGGTCTATACCCCAGTTCTTGTATAAATAAATAAATAAGTCTTTAAAAAAAGAGAGAGAACACGAGTGTATCAACTGGAGATATTTCTCCCAATGCAATGGAAGGGGAATTTTCAAGGAGGATCATTAATTTTGTCAAATGCTTTTTTTTATATATATATATATACATTCTTTTTCTTTTTAAGATGTATTTGTTTATTTATACAAGCACTGGGTACAGTCAGAAGCGTGGGAGGGTGAGAGAATTCACCAGAGACAGAGTGGAGAGCAGAACAGGCAGACTGGCGAAATACACTGCTGAGGGGAGCAGCGGGCGGCAGGAGAGGTCTGCGCGCCATGTGGGACCCTGGCCGGTGGCCGGGGATCGAACCAGTGCTGCAGAGGCTGCAGGCAGCTTCGGAGCCCAGTGCTCAACCGCTGCGCCACCAGGGGAGGCCCTATCAAATGCTTTTAATCATAATTCTTGCCCCTTTGCTTTCATTTCAAACTCCTCCATTCCTCTCAGATCTTCATCCTGTTTGCCTTCCTTCACTGATTCATCTGTGCTAATTCATCTGTCTCCACTGCTCCTATATGCTTACTCTTTTACATTTGTCAATTAACCCTGTGATTTCAGCTTGGCTAGGCAATCATTCTTCCTTTTCTAGGAAACTGCTGACTGCTTCTACATAATGTAGAAAAAGCTAACAGTTGGTACAAACAGATGCTTTATACATAAAATAAGAAAAATAAACAACTGAACCTACAGCTAACTTTATGCTAAAAGTGCATGGCCAGGTTACAGAAACTTCTAGTAATTTTTAAATAGTTAAAGATGATTTTAAGTTTTTGAAAAAATACAAAACTTTGTAAGCTTACACAAAAGTAGAATAAAAAGTACTGCACAAACTTCAATGTGCCCAATTAAATAACCCTCTCTGTCTGCTTGAAACTGTGTTAAAATGGGAGCAGTTCTTGCTGATATTTTAGTGCCAATTTAAATAGAATTTAATACAGATGGTATTCTCAAATAATGCATGATAATCAAATGTCGATTAAGTTAAAATTATTATTTTACTAGTAGATTTAGAGAAATATTTGAGCTCTTAGCAATACAAGATATGTTATAAGGGGGATAGTACTTGTTTTTTATTTTTAATTTTTAAAAAAGATTTATTTATTTATGCATACAAGAACTGGGGTCCAGGCCAGAGGTACGAGGTGGTGAGAGGACTCACCAGAGAGAGTGGGGAGCAGAACAGGCTGATTGACTGAAATACACTGCTGAGGGGAGCAGCGGGCGAGTCAGGAGAGGTCTGTTGCACGATGTGTGTTAGCTCCCTGGTGGGGCATCGAACTCAGGTAACAGTGATGATAAAGTTGAAACTTAACCCCTATGCCACCAGAGCCCCATGTCAGGTTTGTCATCAACACTAGATGTAAACGAGTGTTTTCAAAGTACTGAAGGAATATGACTTGGAGTATAGCATTTTATACCTAACAAGATGTGATTTAAATAAGAGAACACGATAAAACTTATTCCCAGTCATATAATATTTCAAAAGCTTTACTACACAAAGGCAAATTTAAAACATTTAGATAACTGCTTAAAAAAAAAGACAAATCTGGAGAAGTTTCAGGAGATGAATGAAGTAAAGGTAACTAAATAAATGCCATAGTAATGGTTGTTGTTTTTAAAAAAAAAATCAAGATGGAAGAAAAGGGGGAAATATATACATGATAACCACTACTTAAAAGCCAAACTTAGTGATACTAAATTTAGCATGCATTTAAACACCTAGAATTCTTGTTTACATGTGGTTGATGCAGGAGGTCCACAAAGAGGGTGGAAAGTTCTGAGATTCTAGTAAGTCCCTACCACTTTTGCCTGGGGACTGGGGCATACAAGATTGAAGAAAGGGGGAGAAAAATCAGGGGAAGATTTCTGCAGTCTGGTTGGGATCATTTCCATATTTCTGGTTGTGTCAACTGCAGGCTGGGCAATATCACAGAGGAAAAGATAAGAACCTCAATACAGATTCAGTTGGACTTCAAAATTCTGGTATTCATTCCTGATCTGCCTACTACTATTTCCTTTTCTGGGTTTTCAAATGATTGCTCCATGTATTCTGTGAGGGTTTTAAAATTGTTAAGAGGAAGCAAACGAGTAAGGGGTGCCTACTGCACTTTATCCCGAACTGGAACCGATATCCTTTGATAAAGTTAAAATAATTCAAATTTAAAATGAGTATACTTTAGGAGTACCTATGGAAACAAACAGAAAAGAAAAACCCCACATATAAACAGAAGTCAGGATGATGGTCTCCCTGTGTGCCGGGAGGCAGTAGGAGTGTAGACAGGGTTATCATGCCTTATGTTTGATACAGGTTATTATCCAGATGGTTGTTTTTGTTTTGGATGGTGCTTTCTCAAACATTTACAATCCATGAAAAGCCAGTAAACAAGTACCAAAGTCAATAAAAATGACTGTTAACCAAAAAACCTAATCAGTACCATTGTGTACACCTGAGATGCAAACAGGAAAAAAGAAGAAAACCTTTTCTCCCTTGCCTCTGAACGGGTCAGAGGTTATAAATCAGGGAAGACTAGCTCCATGACCTGAAATCTCTGGGTCTTATTACAACAACAATGTTCTTTTTACTCACACAAAGGTGAAGTTCGAAGCTTCTGGTTGGGCATGTAGGTGTCCTCTCAGCAGTGACTGGGGAGCTGGGATCCTTCCACCACGTGACTCCACCATTTTAAAGTCCTTTCCTTCAAGCCTTGCCTCTCAAGAAGGCAAAAAAGGAGAATACAGACAGACGTAGACGACCTCTCTGGAGATTTCAGGTCTCAAGCTTTGATGATGGCTGCAAGGGACCTGTCTGCAATCCAGTGGCCCAACTTAGATGCCAAAGTTCTGACAAAGAGCAGTTTTCAGTGCTAAAAAGGAAATTGAACAGTTCAGTAAACACACAGCATCGTCTCCATCACAAGAGATTTTTATTATCATGATACTAAATATTCGATTTTTAGTTATTCCCTATATTATGTTGTAATTATGTCCTGCTATACCTATTATCCTTCTATATCTGCTAAAAATATATGCCCGCCCACAACGCCCCCCACCCACAACGTACACACACACACACAATAATACCTTTTTGGCCTCCTGTACAGTTGCTTTTCTTGGTGTAAAAACTAGTTCAGAAGGTCATAGTCAAAACGGGGCCTGCAGCGCGGCCAGCAGGGCAAGACTGGCGTTTTCCCACCATGAGCGCCTAAGCAGCCACAGCCCCAGGAAAAATGTGGCGGTTTCCCGGGCATTTGCCAGAAGGGGCCGCCCCTGCCCCCAGGGCCCCAGCCTTGTTTTGAGCTAGGACTGTGAGTGGGAGTTTCCTGCTGGCTCCACCCAGCCTGCACTGCTGCAGGAGGCTGCAGGACCGCTACCTGGAGCCCAGGCACTGGCTTCTTTATAGTCTGCACCTGGATCACAGAATGGAGCAGCGGGGCACTAGCTAAAGGAATCAACCATGTTCATCAGCTCATTAATTTTTCGGTGCCAGATGGGCCGATGGGTCGTAAAATGGTCCAATCAGCCACTTTGAATTGAAATTGGTCCAGTCAAGCAGGTGTCAAGGATGGGGCGGGGGGGGGGGGGAGTGGGGGGGAATGCCCTGAAAGAGTATATAAGGCCCATTCTGGGGATCTCACATTGTTTAAATACTGGCATTTACGTAATGTTAGCACATCCTACCCCGTGCTATTCTGAAGTGTTTAGCAAGTTGAAATATTAACAGGTGTAATTTCATCATTTTTCTCTTCATTCAACAGAAACATAATCATTCACTCTGCTCTTCTGTAAGATAAGGATAAACTGAGCAGACTGACACACAGAACCGAGAAAAAGATGCTCTGCTGGTAAAAGCAATCCAAAACAAAAAACAGTACACTCCAAATTTTTGCTGAACTGGTATTAACTCTTTCATTTACAGTCCGCCATATCAAGAATAGTAAGCCAACAAAGGCAACATACAAAGGAAATAGAAAAGTGATGATTTTCACTAAAGGTAATAGAGAAAGTAATCAAATGTAAGAGTGGAAGAGTAGTGATTACAAGAAGGTACAATTGGGGGTGGAATAAAAGAAAGTACAAAAAAAAAAGTACAGTTTCCAACTTTGTCACTGAAATATTGAGTAAGCTATTAATAGTCTGTATGACTTGGTTTCCTCATCTGTAAAATAGTATCTGTTTCTTTTGGAGATTAAGTGAATTAGCACCTATAAACTGCCTCCAACAATGCCAGACACAAAATAAATAATGAGTAAATGCTAGCTATTATCATTTCACTAAAGAATTGAACAAAGCTTTGATTAACGCTAAAAAGTCAAAGAGATGATTATCTTAATTATCTAGTTTCTATGCTACCTTAAATTACACTAAATTATGTTTCCAAAAGAGAACTCCATTTATTTCCTGAAAACACCTTTAAAAATAAACAAACCCTACCTTGTTATATCTGTTTCACAGGAAGATCCCCATATTTTAATATTTAACTGCATATGTATCTGCCAACAATTTATTAATTTTTATTGATTATTTTTATGATGTGGGAGTTGACTTTTGTTCTTCTGGCTTTAAGATGAACTTCTTTTTAAAAAATTGTTTATTAAAATATGAAATATCCACAAGAGTGCGCACTTCATATGCATATAGTTCAATGGACTCTCATAGCATGAATTCCCCCAAGGAACCAGCATCAGGATAAAACAAGAAACACACATACCCTGTACCCCTCAAAGCTCCACTTATGTAACAAGGTATTCACTACTTTTGTAACAGGGTGGTCCCCAGGAAAGGGGGAGTTTCCAGGTTTCCTGCTCTACCCAAAGGGATGGTGGAGCTGAGCAGAGAGAGAAGAAGCTGGAGAAGAGGCTGAGGAAGGAAGGAAGCAGGATGGGGAGCCAGAAGGAGACCTAGAGGAGGCACATGGAGCCGAGAGACATGTGAAGAAACTTCACTTGCCTTTTGGTAGTGGACTGGGTGACACAGATGTGGGCAAGACTCATGGGGAGGTGAAAATGGCGGTTTTTGTTTTGATTTTGATTTGGCTCTTTTCCTCCCAGACTTGTCTTGTTGTTTCTGATCCTTTTCCATGGGTCCCCACTGAAAGGTGCTTTAGACTTGTAGCAGGCTTTTGGGCCTTGCTCTGGGCCAATCCTGGTTGGGTGGACTTTTACCCACCAGAGGATGGGTAACTTTGGGTGCTTTAGAAACTATATTCTTTGTCTTTCTTGTATTGTTTACTAGTTGTATTAAAGTTCCTTTTCATTAAAGTCTCATATCTGAGCCTCCCCGGTGGCGCAGGGTTGAGCGCTGGGTTGCGAAGCTGCCCGCAGCCTCTGCGGCGCCGGTTCGATCCCCGGCTGCTCCCCGGCCACCTGAGGAGGGTCCCACATGGCGCGCAGACCTCTCCTGCCGCCCGCTGCTCCCCTCAGCAGTGTACTTCGGTCCTTCTGCCTGCTCTGCTCCCCGCTCTGGCTCTGATGAATTCTCTCACCCTCCCGCGCTTCTGACTGTACCCAGTGCATGTATAAACCAAAACAAACAAACAAAAAAACAAATAAATAAATAAACAAGACATGCCTCTAGAAAATTTAAAATAAATAAATAAATAAATAAATAATAAAGTCTCATATCTTTTGTGTTGATGCAGCAGATGGCAGAACCTATTTAGAGCCGGCAGCTTTGGGGGGGGGGGGCTGGGGTGCCCCTCTCCTGCCCTGTAACACTTTCACCAAGGGCAATCACTAGCCTGATGTTTTACAGTGTAGATTAATATTATCCTTTCTATACATACAATTTCACAGGATGTACTCTTTTACATCTGGCTTCTTTTGCTCAACATCATGCTTGTAAGCTTCAAATAAATTGAATAGCTGTAGGTTGTTAGTGCTAATTTCTGGTGCGGTGGCCTGCAGTATGTATTCATCCATTATACTGTTGATGAGATTTGGGTTATCTTCTGTTTGGAACTTCCTGAATGAAGTTGAAAACTTTCTAATACATGTTTTTGGTGAACATACGTATGAATTTCTGTTGGATATATACCTAGGAATGGAGTTGATGGCAGCATACCTTTACATATGTTTAAAATTAATAGGCAATGCTGAAAATCTGTAAATTATTGAAGCAATTTTTATTTTCCCTGAGTAGTAGGAAGTTGCAGTTGCTCCAACTCTTTGTCTGCATTTTTCTATTGTCCATTATTTCAATTTAAACATTCTAGTGAATGTGTTATGACGATGCATTGTGTTTTAAATTTACATCTCATTTATGTCTAATGAAGTTATTTACCTTTTCATACATTCATTTGCCATTTGGTTATCCTCTTTTGCAATGTGTGTAAAACAAACTTCAACTGGCAAATGTGTGTATCAATATTTTTTTCATTATTATAATAACTCGCTGGTTTGCAGTGAACAAAGTTGAACTGGCCCTGAAATAATCTATGGATAATTCCTGTGAGTTTTATTCAGAGTTAGTCTTAACCCAAAACAACAGTGTATTTTAGAAAAGGAATCAAGGTAGGGAGGGAGGAAAAGAAAAGGCAAGCTATTTTACCTGAATGTCTGATTCCCTTCAACTCTATAGCTAGTATACCAAAAACAAAACACAAAAATTAAAACATCTTAGTCTCCATTTACATAACTATAGTATTCTCTGATTAAGAAAGAAAACAAATTAAAAACTAAAATGAAACAAAGCATGCTACTCTCAGACACAAACTGTGTACCGGGTACTCTGCTAGGCGCACACACTACAACAACCCCAGCAGAAGGTTATCCTATTAATGCCATTTTTATTTATTTTTTATTTTTTAAAGATTTATTTATGTATGCATACAAGAACTGGGGTACAGGCCAGAGGTGCCGGGGGGAGGGTGAGCGAATTCACCAGAGACAGAGTGGAGAGCAGAACAGATGGATCTACTGAAATAACACTGCTAAGGGGAGCAGTGGGCAAGACAGAAGAGGTCTGCTGTGCGATGTAGGTCACCTCCCTAGCAGGGGATGGAACTCATGCTGCAGTGGCTGTGGATAGCTTCATAGGTTGTCTCTTAAACCTTGCGCCACCAGGGAGACCCTAATACCATTTTTAATAGGAGGCCTTTGAGACTCACAGAAGGTAAGGAATTTTCTCAAGGCCATAGAGTAATAGGCCAGCTAACTGATTATTACATCAGATATCTTAACTATGTCCTCGATTTATCTTTTTTAGAGAGAAGGCTGACAGGCAATATGGCTGAGTCATGCCAGAGGAGAACTCCTACCACTTCCTAGCATTGTGAGCTTAAATAACCATGTCATTTGGCCCAGTGAGATTCTACTTTCTCTGACGAAAATAAAGAGATTATTCAAGGTTATCTCTAGAGCCCACTTCAAACTCTGATTCCACTATTTTAAGCACTTTTGATTTCTACTACAAGGACCAAATGCCATTTCCTTCTAGGCGGAAGAAAATTGGTGTACAGAGATGTTACTCTTTATTCCTGGTCTCGACTCATTTTGTGATTTTTCGTTTTGCTCATTCCTGAAGGTCACTGAAATGGTCTCTGTTTAGTCTTCCCTGATTTTTTTAGGCTGAATTCGACTCTACCAGTACTCTTCACACTGCATACCACATGCATTGCTTGTGTGTGTCCCGACTATAGACCCGAGTTTCTCAAGCACAGGGAGATTGGGAAACACATCCCGAGAGCCCTGACACAAAGCACTGTCTGTACATGCTGTGTAATGGCTAAACGACAGACAAGTGGATAAATGAACAGCTTATCTGTTTCCACTTATACAGGTGGACTATTTAAAAGTTGGAAGTGGGCTGTCTATATTTATTTCTAAAGATTTATTTATTTATCCATACAAGAACTGGGGTTCAGGCCAGAGGTGCGGGGGGTGACAGAATTCACCAGAGACAGAGTGGGGAGCAGAACAGGTGCATCTATGGAAATACACTGCTGAGGGGAACATCGGGCGAGCCAGGAGAGGTCTGTTGCACCATGTGGGTTGCTCCCTGGCTGGCCGGGGATCGAACTTGTGCTGCAGAGGCTGTGAACAGCTTCATAGCACTGTGCTTAACCCCTTGAGCCACCAGGGAGGCTCTGTCCATGATTATTTCTTGTTAGCGTCTATCTTTGCTTCTCAGACACCAGCCAAGGGTGTGATTACAGGCAAAGTCCCAGCATAGGTCTGATTGCACATGGAACTTCTGAAGTGTAAATTATGCCTCAGAGGTTTTCCAAACCATAGTCAAAAGAGGGAGGGGTTCACACTCTATCTGTCAATCATTGGCTCAGGGGGGTTGTACACCCCAGGCACTTCCTGCTCCCCTGGCAAGTGAGACCCTAAGCATAGCAGTTAAAGAGAATCAGGTGCTGGCTTCAGGGCAAGCACTGAGAAAGGCGTGGGGCTGTCAGCTCACAAGCCAGCACCTGAGGGGGTCTGGGCTGAACTCTGACAGTGTCTGCTTTACCCAGTTTCCTGTTATATTTCCACTTGAAAAAGATTCTAACTCTAGTAAATTTAGGAGACATTGGTATTCAATTCCACATTTTCTGTTCTAAAACATTAGCTCACACTGCGCTCTTCCTTCACTAAACTATTTTATATGCCTTAATATGCCATGAAGAACCCTGAATCATTTCAGTGGAAGTGGTCATCCACATAGATGATGAAGGACAAGAATAGAAAGAATTGGAAAGGTGGTGTCCCAAGACCAGAAACTGACTCACAAGAGGAGGTGGGGGTAGAGGCAAATAACCTGACCATTAACCCAGCTGTAGAAATCAGACCCTTAGGCGCCAGCGCCTTATCACAAGGCCTGAGACCCAAGCAGGATCAGATGCTCTAGGGAGTGGAGCACAGACCTGAGGGTAAAGATATGGAGATTGGGCCCATCCTGGAATGTCCAGTCCCTTTCTGGTTTTGCCTAGTTGTCCAAAATCAGCAACCGACAGGCCACTCCAGTGAGGAGTGAGCCCTCCCAAAGAGAAGAGGACTATATCAGTGCAGTCTCTGCACAAGCTCAGGGCAGCACTCCCACTGCCACCTGTGACTATGCAGGTGCCTCTTTTCACCAACTCTCTCCCTCTGCAGGGCAGCAGCTTCCTGCCTGTCCATGACCTGCACCATGCCCGGGTTTCTTCTCACTGACCTCCCTCAGCAGAGGCAGCTCTTTTCAAGGCCGCCTGCCTGCAACCATGCAGGCCTCTCTCAGCAAACCTGCCCCTTTGGGGGCAGCTCTTCCTGCCCACTGGTGTCTATGCAAGTGTCTTTTACTCTTCCGTCCCTTTTCCTAATAAGCCTGCTCTCTGAATATAACTAACATCTCTGTCTAGTGGAGAAACTCGCCTGGGAAACTCGCTGTGTGCCTCTGAAATGGGAGCTCTGCTGACACCTTTCCCAGAGTGAACCCTAGGACCCCACACTCCAAACTCACTGACTCCAAAAAAACGACAACATAGACGTAACAATATCATTTCCCAAACTCAGAAAACTTTTAATTCAGCCTTACCTCTTCCGATTCAAATCATTCAGAGCAGTAAATGTTATCTGTTTAAACTATAACTTCTGAAGCTACTTTTCGGGAGGGACCAATTTGAAGTAGAATGCATTGCCTCAGGTCATGCATCCTGGATATCAGGAACCCTGATAGAAATCCATGCACAAAGTAGCAAGTAGTCAAGTTTCAGTAGAACCATATGCAGAGATTACAAATCCAGCAAGAAACCAGGCTTTCAAAATCAGAGTTGTGGTTAAGATTTCAATAAAACTTAAGCTTTAAGAGAATAGGAAATGACTAGATTTATCCACAGTGAGATCCTCAGTGCCTTGAACTGTGCCTTACACTCAGTGGGCTTTCAATGCACATTTCCTGAATCGGTACAATTTTACCCACCTGAAATCTTGTTCTGTGGTTTTATTTAAACTAGTTGTCAGCATGGAATGACTTCTGCATTCTCTCCTGGAAGTGGGTGAATTTCCATGGTGAGCAATTCCTCTATATACAGTTTGCAAATCATTTTGGGAACCTTCCAAATGAAAGGCACTGTATAAATATACCCTCCCACCAGCAGCCAGCCGGCTTTCCACCAGGGATGCATTTGCATCGCTTATGTACATAGTGTTTCATTTGGGGCATTGCTTTTATTTTTATGACCATAAAAGAAATATTCACAGTATGAACAATAATGTAAACTGCATTCAAGAAGATATATATTTGTATATTTTTATGATTCAAAACTTGGAAATCTGAAAGAAAAGCAGGCATGGCATTTTTCTTTCCTGTTGCTGTTTGCTTTTTCATAGCATTCTTTTATTATTTCTTAACTTTATGGTGGAATTTTGCTGAAATGTTCAAGTCTTTGTCTGTACATCATTTGAGAATATGTGGTGGTGGGTTCAAATGAATGTTGCTGGCAAAAGGCCTGAAAACTAAGGGTGCTTCGTTTTGCATTTATTCATGTCTGTGATAATAGTTTGCTTTAGCGCTGCTTTTTGTGGATGGAGGCTTCTTTAAGGAGAGAAAGAGAAAAGTAAGCAACCTTAGGTATAAAATACTTTCCAAGACACTTTGCATGATAATGGGAACTTTTATAGATGGAGGAGACTCTGAAGAGACATATTTTAGCCTTTATAATAAAAAGGGGGGCTGATTTCATTGAATATTGCTGGGGAGTTAGACTTTGAATTTACATCATACAAAAAATGCTTAATGAACTTTGGAATAAATAGCTAACATTGTTAAATCAAAACCTCTATAAATTATGTATCTACCTACACAGAATCACCTGCCTCCAAAAGATGAACTGAATTATAAGTCCTTAATTTATACATTTCCATAATTAATTAAATTTAAACGGAATGATATATCCCACTCCAGACATATTTTCCAAATAGGTTAGCCTTAAGGATTTCATTAAGAGAGGCACTAGTCTGAATGTTCAGAGTATTATTTGTATAACAAAACATCTAAAAAGGTAGCTTAAATAAAACCTTTGCTCACTTAGTTGAGGAATGATATGAAATGCGGAAAATTAAGCATAGGCTACCAATAGTTAAAGGGAGAATTAATACAAATTTGACTTCATTTCTTAGGTTCACAATTCCCTTTCATAAATACAAAGCCTGGTGTTTGCTCACTTTTTTACTACTAAAACAATGAAGATGATTTCTGAAGCCTTAGCTAAGGGATAATAATGTTAGGAAATAGCTCGCGCAGGTTAGCTGTGGCTTATAAAGTAGATGTTATTGTATTCTTCATCTCCTCAGTCAGAATATTATTGTGGCTAAACTCTAATTTCATAGCCCTGGTTATGCCACTTTGTTTCATTAAAATGAATTTCTTCTTGAAAATATCTTGACATTCTTCTTTTTTATTAGAAAATAAAACAGCAGTTCCTCAATTGAGAAAAGCTAGAAGCATGGAATTGGTCTGCAGCTAGTTTTTACTACAAACCCCATAATGCTTTGGATTACTGCCTACAATCCCCATACTGCAGTACCAAACTTACTGTTAACCATCCCATTACTGGGGGAAAAAAAGAACAGAACATATGAGGACTATGTAACAAGCAAGGATTCTGCTTAAATGGAAATTACTAATTCTTGCAGTATTTCAAGGCTGACTTTTCTTTTTATTTAGTAAAATATAGCACAATTACGCATATGCACACTATTTTTTCATCCTGAAATGTAGTGTCATTTATTCTTATAAGATGCCAAGGTCTATATACTTCCCCTGTCAAAGCCTGTCTTTTACAAACCCATCACTGAGTTGTGTAGTTTTATAGCCCCCTTAGAAGAGAGGTCATTTCTATTCAGATTTTAAAATAAAATCACAATACACTGCTTAATGCTCTAAACATCTGCAAATGAGAATTTGGTGAAGTAATTAAAATTCTTAATTAGATGCACCTTGCAGCTGCTGTTAGTCTTAATTGGCAATAATGCAGCTACATTTTGTTCTGACACATATCTTCAGAAGAGTTAGAGAAAGAACTGAAGGGAGGCAAGAGGAAAATGTTCCCACACAGTTCAAGACAGTTCGCACAAAGAGGATCCCATGGCAACAAACAGCGAGGCCCACAGTTGGCTCTGTAAGATCCAGGAATAGACAATGCTTCACCTCGAATTCAAACAAACACTTCCCTTCCTGGATCTGGAGAGAAAGAGCTTTAAAGTATATCTTAAAATACTTTTGAAATGGTCAAATATTCACCTGTGTCTTTAACACACTCTTCAAAGCTTCTGGATACTCTCTAAAGCGCATATCAAGGTAATAATTAGAACTGGTGCAAACAGACTTGATTTTTGTCTCTACCACATGGAGTAGGTCTTGGTAACCGGTTTGTTTTCAGCTTGTCATTTTTATAGGCAAGAAAACTGAGGCCAAGAGACTTTCAAGTGAGTCCCTCGAGTAATTATCGTCCACTTAGGAGGAGAAATTGGACTCAAATTTAGATTTGGAGTCTACAGTTCAGGAATTTTACTTCTAAACTTTGCTTGAAGCAAATAGATGTGCTCATTGAACCCTTTCCAGTCTGCTAGAAACCTCCTTATTTATTTATTTATTTATTTATTTATGCATACAAGAACTGGGGTGTAGGCCAGCGATGTGGGGGGTGAGAGGAATCACCAGAGACAGAGCGGGGAGCAGAACAGGCAGATCTACTGAAATACACTGCTGAGGGGAGCAGGTCAGCTCCCCGGCTGGGGATTGAACTCGTGCTGCAGTGGCTGCGGATAGCTTCATAGTGCTGAGACTTTACCCCTTGAGACACTGGGGAGGCCCCCTCCTTCCTCATTTAATTGGTCAGCAAGAGGATGTGATAGAAGGTGTTGAAAATGTGGATGGAAAGCTAGGAGAGGGTGAGACTGTGTTTCCCCTTTATCCTTGTCCTCAGTTTTTTCTGGCTAGGGTAGGCAGGGAAGGAGCAGGCAGAAGTGAAGGGCTAGCACCTAGCAGCTTAATCTGTGTGTTATCTCCAGGAAACCTTGTATGTCTTGCCCACACTTAACCAGATCTTCCCTCAGTTTGGACTAGCAAGTTCAACATACTTCTCCTTCCTTACAAATATTGATTTGTTTCCCAGTCCCATCTCTCATTCACTCCCTCCTGTGCCCAGACTGAGTTTAGCTTGTATTACTCTAGCAAGTGTTTCCTTTTATGCAGTTGCGTTTTAACCCCTAAATTAAATGAAAATATTACTTCTCTAGGGCCAAGTCTGCTTTACCTATTTATTCTTCTATTTTCAGTTTATGCTATTAAGCTTTGCATTGCAAACACTGTGGACACCATTGTAGTAGGGGATAAAGTTTTCTAAAATGTAGGCTACAGGAGTAGAGGGGAAAGGTTGAAGAGTGGGGAGAGACAGGGGTGGTAACTGGAAAAGGAAAAGTGTTTTTCAGTCTTTTAACCACTGTCCACTCCGCCTCAGAACCTAATACTGTGGTTGCTGTATTGCTATTAGCACTTCTGCAGTCTCACTAACCCCAAGCGTGGGCCATAGACCAGCAGCATTATCATGGTCCATGGACTGGCTTATTACAAATGTAGATTATCAGGTTTTACTCCAGACTCACTGAATAAGAATCTGCATTTTAGCAAGACACCCAGGGGATCCTGTGCACGTTTAAGTTTGAGAAGTAGAGAATCACATGTATTATACTATCCCAAGGCAGTCAAAAGGGCAAGGATCTGAAACGAAGCAAATCTCCCAATTTATTTGATCAGTTCCTGCTTGGTGTTTCTTTCCCCATCACAACTCCATAGCAGAATCCTGCAGGGAAGTCGACTACAGGATGCAAGGAAGGAGGATTCTCTTCAAACTCCTCTCCTTACCTCCACCCCCAGTTTTCCACAAGCACCCATTGCCCGGGTCTCACCTCTTAGGGAAAATGTTGCTCCTCCTCCCAAAAGAAAGAGCGGCTGCTTGGAAGGTTAAGGTCTGAAAGACTCAGTTTACATATCAATACAGACTGGAGCACTTTGCAAAACTGCCCTTTAGGAACGTTTATCACCCAGCCACCTGAGGTTTGGAGTGGCTCCCTCTGCCTCCGTAAATCCCACTGGCCTTTGAAATTCCTGTTAAAGTGAGACTGAGAATGGGGAGAGGGGGAGTAAAGGAAGAGAGAGAGAGAGAGAGAGAGAGAGAGAGAGAGAGAGAGAGAGAGAGAGAAGAGAGATTGCTCGCAATAACAAATCTGCTCAAAAGAGATGAAAGGAGGCTATTGTGAGCATGTCAGTTTAGGCATCGCTCTCTGTACCTTTCTGCTTCCTAGAGAAATGGAAGCGTTAAGTCTAAGGTGGCCAATGCAAATCTAGGTAAGCGTCCAAATTTGCCGGTCCACTTTTTCCGGAAGGGCTGATTCCTGTTATTCGAGGTCTCCGGGTCCTTCCCAAAGATTCCCAGGCTGCCCTCCTTCCTCTTCAGTCTTCTGAAAACTAAAACTCGAAAAGCGGTGGCGTTCTGTGGATTGGCTAGTACTAAAATATCCATTGGGTGGCAGTAACACTATCCTCTTTATGACTTGCAGCAAACCAGAGAATGCATTCAATCAAATGAACCGATCTTGTAGAAACACTGGAATCATTTATGCATTGCAGTTTCTTTCTTGTTTTCGCTCCTTCTTCCCTGGGATATTTTGAGTGGACCGTGGCTATTAATCAAGAGCTCATGCTATTCGTGGCTTGCTTGTCGTTTTCGCTCAGGATTAGCATCATTCAAGGCAAACGCAAAGCTGCTTTTTTTCCCCCACTCTTTTTTGAAAAATCCTTTTTGGGGTCTGCTGAAGAGAGCTAGGACCCAGGAGACACCTTCCCAAACAGCAGGGGTTGTGTGCTTTCACATAGCAGTACTGTACAAGGAAAACCCCGTCGGATCTGTTATTGCGGGATACTTGTGAAATATACATAGGATTCTTTCTTATGGCTGCATCCCGGATCTGGAAATTTTACTTGGGGACCAAGAAGATCTGAAAAGCTACATGTATACAGAAGATTTGGAAGCAAGACTCCGATTCTTGTCATAGAGCTCACAGACTTCCTCACTTACCAGCCTTTTTCCTTCCTTCTTTTATTTTTAAAAAAAAATTTCTTCCCTCTTTTTCTGCTCTCTCCTCTCTCAGTCTCTCCTTTTCTATCTGCCTCTTCTTTTTTTTTTTTCCCTCCTAGTCTTTTTTCCCCCTGCTCTGCACCTGGATCGTATCTTCACCAAACAATCGGGCACTTTGAGAACTAACTGGAGGCAGTCTTGTAGGGAAGAGCTGTATGGAATTATCTGCTTTTATGGTGAACTTGGCATTTGTGAATGGGTATCTTGTTCACGAAATTAATTGCTAGCAAAAACAAGAAAAGAACACAGGAGTAAAACGTGGATTTTCTTGAATACGCATTGTGATGACCAGCGATTACCTTACCGACTGATAGCCAGAGGAGAATAATTTGGAAGACTGTTGTGGGTAAGGTCATTTTATATATGCAAACCCATCAGTGGCGTGAGCGAACTTGGGCGTTTGTAATGGGAATGGGTGACTTGGGTGATTGCTGCATCGCATTGATGGCTGTGATGTGGCCGTTATTGGCACCGAATGGAATAACTGCAGTTGGGTGTGTTGGTGTGTGTGTGTGTGTGCATGTGTGTGTGTGTCAGTGGGTCTGTATTTTGAGTGTAATTGAAAAAGAAATCAAAGAATCACTCCCCCCACTCCAATTATTTTCGATATGGAAGAGTGTCTTGAATTAATTCTGGGTAGACACTCTTTTGTTTGGATGCAATATTTGTGCCTCCTTGTTCTGGAAGGGGTAGCAACAGTGAAAGGAACACTTACTGAAGAGCCCTATTTAAAATGAAACGAGCTACTCTTTATTCATTAAAAGAAATATGTTTTCAACTCAGTGCAGCATTCTGCTGCATTTCACAGCCGCAATGGGACCAGGGACATCCCACTTGTCAAGTTCTTAAACTTTAAGGTGATAATCATCGTTAATTGTTTTCCAGGTTGTGATTATCGGAGATTATTAAGCACCCTGGACTACTTTTTTTATTCACTGGTTTATCGTTCAGAGTGAAGGAAAAAAAAAAAAAGAAAGAAAAAAAAAAACCTGAAAATGATGACCAAAATAGAGACTAGTGCCATGTTATTTTAAATATCATCATAATGCTTTCTTTCTCAAGTTCAATTGCCCACTAATAAAATTATTTACCCAATACCCTAAATAGCTGAAGCTGCGACCCACGTGCAGGGGAATCGAAGGTCTGGAAGGAGAGACCATCCTTTTATTGCAATGCAGCCAGCTTTGGAAATGCAGGCAATTACACACTTCCCTTAACCTTAAGTTGAAGATGTGTCCTATCTGCTTCATCTATTTTACCCTTTCGGTAAAAAGTTAGAGACTAGAGCAGGAAGGGTGCTTAAGAATATTCTGCCTGGGAAATGAGAGGAAAAAAAATCAATGTTGATGACGTGGTTCAGTGCACTGTACTGCAATGCTAAAGTCCCATATTCAGTACCTATGATGAGAGAATAGAGCAATTTACATGTGTTATAAATTTTACCTGGTAGATTGATCTGAAGGGGAGGGGAGAAGATATGTGGATATGTAGGAAGATGGATGAAAGTCGTGCATAATCGGTGATTATGTAACTTCATTACATCAGCGAGCTTCAGTCAACGATAGTGAGATGAAATGATTGTATGGAGCGAGGCTCCATCATCCTGTTAACTTTTGTAGGCTTGTAACAGCTAACAGGAGGAGGAGGGCAGATAGAGATTAGCTCTGAGGGTCCTGTAAACCCTGATCTCTGTGGCGAATTTAGCATGAGTTTTCTCATAGTGAGTTTCTGAGGGACAGCAGACCATGCAAGCTTTAGGCTGGGCAGGAGCAATTTTAGCCACACCCGTGGAAAGTCAAAATGAGTCCACAATGTTTCAAAAGTGCCCCACTGAGTGACCAGGGCTCAGGAGTCCAGCCAAGGTCATAGTTCTGTATCCTGTGATTGAAATCCATGACCCCAACTAAGTCGAAAGTTAAATCTGTTGAAATGAAGACTGAACGGAATGACTACTTGGGGTCCTCGCTGGCATTTTTCCTGGTAGAGCATGATGCAGATTTCAGTCTGGTGGTTCCCTCATAAAAATGATTGCTTCCACAATGTGTCAGAAACAAGTGTTTTGTGCCTTTATCTTTGCCTTGACAACGTTTTTCTGGGCCATTTTAACCCTCTGGGAAAAGAGAAGGAAAAACCTTCCTAGGCAGTGATATCCTGTTAAATTAAAAAATAAACGGCCATGGATTCATTATTAATACAAAACCCAGAAATAAAGAGCAATCCATTTTCAAGTTTTACTTACCGAATGGATTAAAGGACATGTTGCAGCTGCCTGTGACTTTTATCATGACATGAGATAAATGGACTGTGCTCACTCTACAAAGGAGGGAATACTGCAGAATAAAATGTCATTTTTCCTGATATTTTATTTGGAGGTGCGATTTTTTTAAAAAGAAAATACACATCAGCTCCTTTTGGCCTTGTACTGTAGGAGGATGTATTTTTCTCTCAGAAGATTATGTATTTCCCCCAGATAAAACTCAGCCGAAACCCTAACCCTGTTGAATTAAAACATCAAATCACTTAGTTGTGCTATACCTTATTTCACTTTACATTTATTTCACAAAGAAGACTAGAATGACTCTTCTCTCATAGAGGTGATATGATTCTTACATGTTTTCTATGGAGTCAGGTGCAGGAGCTAAACATCTACTAAGCAACTTCGAAAAGATTTGCTTACCCCAAGTCAGAATGGTGGCATGGTGGAATGAATTTTTGAGCTCCAATATTTGAGATGACTTTCTTATTTCTGCAGGACATGCCCAAACATGGGTATATTGTGCCACTGGATTCGGAGGTTTGGTGTTCATATTGTGTAGGAAATTGGATGTGAAGTTAACTCCTGATTCCTTCCTTCAGGGGTCAGGGTAACACTATGTCTGCTTCTAGGCTGTTAGTCTCCAACTATGAGCAGAAATACAGTCTTCAATGTTTTCTCCTGCACTCCTTTACTTTAACATTTTATAAACGACTTCCTTAGTTGTTTTCTGATATAAGCCACATGCATGTTACCAAACAGCATATTCTAGAGATTTTCTGAGCTCAGGAGGGGATGGAAATAATACTAGACAGGAAAATAAGTCTCTTTAAAATAGACACTGACCGTGAAATATGCATACAAATGTAATTGCTTTCCTTTTACTTGAAGACTGCCTATCTTCTCATTAGGAAAGACAGTTTCAATCATTTTAATGACACTTTATAACCTGTTACTTTCTTTTGGAAGAGGATTATGTAACCGAGGCAGGTTATGGCATTTTTCCCTAACTATTCTACGAATCAATAAGAAGAAGCTAAGCTTAATAGCTAAGCTTAATAGGAAAGCTTTCAAACAAGCAGGCAGTGAATAATTTAAAAAGTAATATCTATTTCTCTTTTATTTCCATTTCATTAGCTCAAGTAATACTGAGGGAAATAGGTGAAATACCATTTAGAAACACAGAAAGCACTAATTTTGTTTCCTTACCAGTTGCTTCAGCCAAGTCAGGGGATTTAGCTGGTAAGTCATGACAGTATTCCTAAGACTAGAGAAAAATGTAAAAGCAATTTTTATTCTGTTTGTAATGTACATGAACAAATCATATTGTTAAAATGCCTAAGAGATCAAAAACATTTTTAAGAACATCTGAACTTTTAGGATTCATTTAAGATGTATATTTGTGAATATTTCAGTCTGTTATACACTGAAGTGTTGGGATATATTGTCTTACAATAAATAGGATCTGTGGTGTTGGGCAAATATTGTGTTTTTATAAATCAGACTACTCTATAAATTGTGGCAACCACAGCACCCAGGTGTTGATTAATAAGATTTAAAAGTAGCAAGTTTTCTGGTAATGCTCAAGTTATAAAGCATAATTATAACAGCACCATTTGGGCAGCTATAGATAAGGCTGTGTCAGCATTTTTATTATTAAATTCCAATCCTGTTTCCATTAGTTGTTTCAGGAATCTCAGAGGAAGGAGCTCAGCTCTCTGAGACAGGCAGGTAATCTAGAATCCTGGGCTGAGTCATAGGTCCTGAGTGACATTTCAGGCTTGTCTGTTACTACCCCTTGTGAATTTTGACCCCACACTTTACCTCTCAGTGTTCCAGATAGTCATTTTACAAAAGTAGAATAGTTGCATATTATGCTAAAGAAACGAGATCTGTGTTTAAGTGCTTACCATCATGCTATGCCTTAGAAATTTATGGAAGAATTATTATTATTATTATTATTATTATTATTGGTTTCCCCAAAGTCTTAATGGATTAAACAGTGCATTTTTTTTTCATGTGCTTATTGTAAATCTTTACAGGCACTTCCTAGTATCAATTACAGTTAGCTGGTAGATAATATCGTTCAGTGAGCAAGTAACAGACAAATTAAAAGCTTTAGTTGCTAACTTTCACTCAGTACTCAGTTTTTTCTAGCAGCACTCAAATCCGGCATAGTTATCTTAAGTAATAAAAAAAAAAATAGTTGTTTTTTGAATCAGAGAATAGTAACTAACAGTTTCATGTGTGTGATTGTTTTAAGCTGATTGCTTTACTTAAAAATATTTCCAGTACTTAGGTGCTTCTGACTTTTGTGCCAAGAGTACACAAACAAACGTTCACAAACCTGATGCTACCACTTAAACTGGGTCAACTGTCCAAGCAGCCATTCTCATCTTTCACTTTGTTAATAAAAGCATAATGGGTGTGAATGCTAAGTATAACAGAGGACATAAGAATAGAGATAATAGTTTAGTTTTGGATATTTGCTAGTTGCAATAATTACTAACGTTCTTTAGGGGGAGGCAATCCCCCGTGTGTCACCGCTAACCCTGCATTTCTTTAATGTTCTTATAGCTTAATGTAAATACATTTACATATATGAGAAGGGCACAGTTAGTGACATGACCTTCCAGATATGTTTTTAAATGACTGGCTAATCAGATGAAAAAGTAAATTTTTTCTATTTTAGTTAAGACAGAATTGGAAAGTGGAAAATTAACCCTGTAAATAAGAGAAAGTAAACATGGACTCAAAGAACTTTCCTGTTACAGAGCAACCCTTCTTTTTCACTGCTTTTCCAACACTCCTTGCCAGTGTTTTCTTTTTACCTTAAGGATCCACAATAGTTCTTTGTTTCAGATGAATCTGATCATGCATATTTATCTGACTTCATTGATGCCTATAAATAGTGAGCTCTTCATGGTTTCCTATATTTAAAAAAATGAACATTCCTTATAGCTCATGGAAATGCTTGAGACTTGCTCTAGGAGATTTATGAAGGGATATTACAGGAATGTAGGCAGGCTTGTTTATTTGACAAATTCTGCTAATCACCTTACAAATATGCTTTTAATTTTCACCCAGAGAATGCCACCCTGGAGTATCTTACACTGAAGATAGCATTCCATTATGGGTCAACCACACGGCTCAGTGGACATACACTAGCTGCCTACTCTGACCATTGGTTTACAATGAAAGATCCTTAATTGACATGCTTTTTCTGGTTCCCCTGTGTAGAAACAATATTCAGGTGCCAAAACTCTAAGACTCCTAAGGCTTTTAGCTTTCAAGAAAAGATGATTGTCCAGCCCGGTGTTGCTTTCCTATCACACGATTTGAAATTGCCAAGCAAATTCAGGGAGAGAGCAAAGCATTTAGTATTGTTTTTCTGAGAATCCACTTTTTTTCCTGTTTTCATATGACGACATTAAAGGTAATATTATTCACAAGCTGTTCAATGGGCGCGTTAGAGTTACTATGTTCATATGTACACAATATAATTAATGACACTAAATGAGTTAGTTTTGTTCATACCAGAGCTATATGTCTAAGAACATGTATTTTTGAGTCAAAATTAGATTGTATGTGTTAATAATTCCTTAGTCGGGAAATTGTGTGTGTGGAGTTTGGATTCATCAGAAAAATGAAATGGACTGTGAATTGTGATCATGTTAATTATAGATTTTCACTCTTTCAATACATCTGTAAATTATGTACCTTATACTTTATGTGAATTATAATTATAATAAATCACTGTATGAATAATCATAAAATTATTCATAGTGGTTTATTTTCCCATGGCCTGATCAAAGTGAGTTAATTTGTAGGTTCTTACCCTATCAATGTTTACATGTAATGCAGCTATGACTTTGTATAGAGATCTTTATCATTTTCTCATCTAAAGTTCCCCTTTTTAATTAAAAAAATGGAAGACCACTTAATCATAGTTGTACTTGCTGTATCAGCTGACTGAGAAAATGCATAACAAAAACAAATTATTATGAACATAATAATTCTTTAAAGTGAATTTGATTCTGTATAGTCACAACAGGGTCTACTTATATCTTTAGAGTACATTCTTTATCTACATAGAAATTTTGGTGCATATGTAGATTCTAGACCCTCAGAGTAAATCTTGCAGCCCTGGTAAACAAAAGGCCGATATGTGTCTAGAGCCAAGATACTTGCCTTCCATATGCACATGGCATTTATCTTAAATACAAAATGAAAGGCAAATGTATATGGTATATGGTTCAAAGAAGTTGCTTTTTTAGGTGGAGAGACTTGGAGTACCGACTTTCCTAACAACTTGCATTTAAAGTTCCAACACAGGTATATTAACGTTCAAATTTTAGGATTCAACAAAAATATAGGCTATAACTTAAATTTTCTGATATTAGTTGCTTGTTGATTTGCAAAAAAATGAAAAATGATGGAAAACGTATAAAATAAAAAAATTCTGATATTACAAAGGAACAATCATTATTTGTATTGCAAAGTGAAAATGAATTATTACAAGCAGAACCAGAGGTGATTACAGTGGCCTCATAAAAATCTAATGAAGTTATGTACATTGTGGGACTAAAGGATTCCCCATTATATTAACTAAGGAAATTCTGAATCAGAGGAATGAAGTTTCCAAGATCTCACAATGTGTGGCTCTCCCATGATATATAATTCCTGCCTCTTGCTATACAAATCCCCATTTGAGTGGTCACATAACAATGTCCTGGCATAAGATTATAATTTTTTAAGTAATGTGTTGCATATGAAAAGAAATTGTTCTTGTCGAGGCTAATGGCAGTGCATCTAATCCTTTGGCCCCTACTCACTTGATTGACTTGAGCTCACTCATGCGATGCCTTCAGTCAGAACCAGTGCACTTAATTTTTCCATTACACACATTGTGCCATTCCTGATCTCATTCGCGCTCTGGAGACACAGTGCTTACCTCGCATATATGTACATGAATTATGTTAATCTTACATACAAAATGTAAAGCACATGCATCTGGTAGTGGGATATGGATCGAAGGAGTTGCTTTATTGGATGGATGGATAGATTCAGGAGAGTTTGGAAGAGAGGCAGAGTCTCTTTGCCTTTCCTATCCTGTCTTCTTTCCCATTAGCCTGTATCTGCCCACCCATGGGGAACTGCTCTTCTCTATTTTCCTGACTTTTCTGCACATCCGTGGCACTTAGGACTGCCATCATTATCTCAGAGGTGCATGCCGCTTTGTTGCTTCCAAAGCAAGGGGTCTCATCAAAATATCTTTTAGTCACATTTTATTCCACTTTGAAGAGATGGAATTTCATCTTTCATTTCCTCAGCAACCAGGTTACTCTGTTTACATAGATGAGAATGAACCAATTTGGGAATAACGAGGACAATATTTTATCAGGTTTGCCAAGATACCATCACATAGATCCATCGGTGGATATAGGCGTATAGATAAGACATACATTGTGTGAAGATGTTTAATCTATGAATCACTGTTAGAATGAAAAAGAGAAAAGTCTGGAATAATAGACTCCCCCCCCCCCCGCCATAATATAATAATGCCATTTGGAGAAAACTTGCCATTATTTTTTTCAGATCCAGAAAAAATGACAGACTCTCATTTTAGATGATTAGGTGGAGAGGGTATGATGGAGGACATACTTTTATTCCATTTGGAAATTGCAGTGCCTTCCATTCTTACTGGATAGGCAGCTGCTTAACATACCTTTTTGAAGAAATGATATTGTCTACGAATACCATCATGTCCCCAACCTCTTCGCCAATTTTAGTTCAGAAGGGACACAGCCAGGGGAGCTAAACACAGCAGTAAAAAATGGAAAACAGAGACACTTTGAATGCTATCAGATATTTTGTGTAAACAAAGCTTCATGTGGCCAAGGGAAAA
The DNA here is from genome assembly GCF_964194135.1 of Talpa europaea. Lineage (NCBI taxonomy): Eukaryota > Metazoa > Chordata > Mammalia > Eulipotyphla > Talpidae > Talpa > Talpa europaea. The sequence continues at coordinate 16,088,535 of NC_140081.1, forward strand.
AATGTGAATGTAACAAATGAATCTGGTGGCTCTCGGTGCTTGGCTTTTGAATACCCCTGTTAAAGCCCCTAATTGTTCTCACCATGACAGAACTCCTGAATGGTACTCAAGAGGCTCCCAGCTCCACAGTGTGAGAGTAAATGCATTCAAGGGGTCTCTAGGGGTTTTGGACTCTGCTGCTTTCCCTTGTCGGGGTTCTCCTCCAGGGCCCATAATAACACAGTCACAGAGCAAGCTGCTTGTGTCAGTGGGTGTGCTCATTGCAATGAACGAACGGTTTAGCTGAGCTCCAGGAAGCCAGTGCTTGTCTGTTTTGTATTTCCAAAGCCCAGCATTCTGCATGGCATATAGTAGGTCATCAGTATATCATTGTTACATGAATGAATGCTGAAGCATTTTGCAACAGCAGATCAGTTTTAGAGCAGTGTTCTCCCAAACCCAGGCTGCATTGTAAATGGAGGCAAAAACTGCTCCTTTAGGGGAGTGAAAAAGGAAAATTGAGCAATAAAAGAGAGAGAATTGATACCAGGTAGTTTGTCATCTATGAACAGATTTATGAAGGAGAAGAAATGACTGACCCTTTCTTCCTCATTTCTTTCCTCCCTTCTTTCCTTCCTTTATTTTGTCCCTCCCTCCCTAACATACCTTTATGAAGAAGTGACATTGTCTACGGATGCCATCATGTCCCCAACCTCTTTGTCAATTTTAGCTCAGGAGGGACACAGCCAGGGGAGCTAGACACAGCCAGGGGAGCTAAACACAGCAGTAAAAAATGGAAAACAGAGACACTTTGAATGCTATCAGGTATTTGGCGTAAATGAAGCTTCATGTGGCCAAGGGCGAAAATGTGGATGTAACCAAACAAATTCGGTGCCTCTTGTGGTGGCCCTCCTTTCCCCTTCCTTTCCTGTCCTCTTCCTTCCTTCTACTCCCACCACAGATGTTTGAGAGACTTCAGTGTGCAGGGTGCTGAAAGAAGGCCTGTGTGGACAGGGGGACCAGTGATGCCATATGCCTGGGCCCAAAGACAGCAAATTAGGGGGATGGTGATGAACAGAATCATATAATCATGAGCTTGGAGGGATTAGAACAGGCTTGCTTTCTGCTAGACTTTTAAGGAGTTCATGTTGGTTTGGAGAAGATGAGAGAGAGAGAGAGAGAGAGAGAGAGAGAGAGAGAGAGAATGAGAATCAAGACCAAAGATATTGTAAGCAGGAACAAATAGAACATGCTTAGGGAAGGAGGTGAGACTCTACTTTCTCCAGAGAATGAGGTATGTGATGCAGAATCTAAGAAGATAAGACTGAAGTCCTCACCACAAGAAAAAAAATAACAATGTGGATGGATGTTGACTGGACTTGTGGAGGTCACTGTACAGTTTACACACATATCGAATCACTATGCTGTATACCTAAAACTAATAGGATGTTGTTATGTCATTTCAATAAAAAAAGAAGATAAGGTACTGGTCTGGCAGTGGGGAGTCAATGGAATGGGGTTTCATGAGCATAAGAAACATAGAACATTGTATGACCTGCTCATATTTATGTGAGCAAGAAGAGAAAAAAATGAAGTCTGTATCTCCAAAGTATCTTTGATTCCCAGTTTTGTAAATTTCTCAGGGGCTCCTGAGTTCCATATTTATTCTAGATTTCTTCATGCTGAATCCTGTTCTCAAACAGCCATCATTGGCTTTCCTCTTTTCCTTTCTTCCTGCTAAGACTAAACAACTGTTACCAGCACTAGATAAATACAGAGGCCAGAGTTTTAAATGACCTTTTAAAAATATTTATTTATTTATTTTTGCAGAGAAGAACTGGGGTGTGGGCCAGTGATGTGAGGGAGTGAGAGGATTCACCAGAGACAGAGTGGGGAGCAGAACAGGCAGATTGACTGAAATACACTGCTGAGGGGAGCAGGGACAGGGAAGGAGAGCTCTGCTACGCCATATGTGGGTTACTTCTCTGGCTGGGGATTGAACTCAGGCCATAGCAGTGATAGCACAATAGCGCTGAAACTTGTGGCTTAACTATAATTCTTCGATGAGAATCTTTCAAGTTTCTTTTTTTTTTTTAAAGATTTTTTTCTATTTATTTATTTTATTTATTTATACAAGCACTGGGTACAGTCAGAAGCGCGGGAGGGTGAAAGAACTCGCCAGAGCCAGAGTGGGAAGCAGAACAAGCAGAAGGACCGAAGTACACTGCTGAGGGGAGCAGCGGGTGGCAGGAGAGGTCTGCGTGCCATGTGGGACCCTCCTCCGGTGGCCGAGGAGCAGCTGGGGATCAAACCAGTGCTGCAGAGGCTGCGGGCAGCTCCGCAACCCAGCACTCAACTGCTGTGCCACCTGGGAAGCCCTCAGGTTTCTTTTTTTATGGTGATGGGAACAGAAAAGAGTGACCCCTCAAAATGGCTTCATTTGGGAGGAAGGGGAGGCTAGAGAAGGTAACTGGAGAGAAAAAGAAAAGGGCAAGTGGTTTAAATAATGTAATAGCAAAGTGAAAACAATTCCAAAATAGTTCTATGTTAACAGAATATGGAAAAAGAATATTGCTTTAGAATATAATATGCACTCAATAATAAGGTAATGGGATTTATTCCTAGCAAGTGTGAACTCTCATGTTAACTACCGATAATGATAACAATTTTGAATTGCAGATGAAAATCAGAAAGTCAGCCTCCTAAAATAAAAAAAAAAAATAACTCTCATTTTAGGCAAGTTTAAATTCTTTACCCTATCAAATAGTCTCTTTACACTTCTAATAAGTAGAAGTGGGGATTTTTACCCCCATACTCTGTACTTTTTATAATCACTAGATATTGGAAGTGCTAGTAAATTTGGAAATGGCCAAATTGAAGATAAAATGAAGAGCAGTGCAATTTACTTAGGTGCAAGCTAGGATTCAGCTAAATAAGTGACATAGTCCAGTTGTGGTTAAAGTTCACCCCTTAAAACCCTGAGGACTCTGATTATAGGCTAGGGTGGGATTCCAATTATATGGTGGGGTGGATCACAGGAATAAATGCTGGGTGGTGGCATTTATACATGGAATATACAGAAACAAAACAAAGGGTCAGATAAAACCAAACCAATAACAAACGCTAGTAATCTGAATGTAGAAGTGCACTATCTGAGGGTGACAGGGATGGGGACAGCAGGTCCGGAGGGGGTACAAATGGATTAGGGTGAAGGACTTTGGATGTCTGGTGGAGGGTGTTGTGGTAACAACACCTGAAAGGGGGTGACCCAGTAACTAAATTGTATACTGTTGCAAACCAATGTTACTTCAATTTTAAAGAAAAATAATTTTTAAAAATCCCGAATAACAAAAAATAAAAAAAAAAACTCTTGAGGTCACTGGCAGCATCTCAATCTCTGTCAATAGTATTCCCTTCCCTCTCCCACCATATTTTATTATGAATTGTGGATGTTCTCTCAATATTCTCCAAAGTACCCAAAGTACTCAGCTTTAGCCTTCAAGTTTGAAGCCCTTTCCTATAATAGAGGCACATGCTAAGATCCTCCTATGCTGAAATTCTGGAGTTGCCCTGGTCTCAGATGATTCTTCTGCAGCTAGTGTAGCTTATGCTGGCTCTTGGTGACCACTGTTCTCTGACCGCACGACATTAGCAGATCTTGCTCCTTCTAATATGTATTTGAATGATTAACTTCCTCATATGCATGAATGAGAGATACTATTTGAGGGTCCTGTCTATTGTAAGACTTGTGCTTGACTTGGGGATGAAGATATCAAAGATAGTTCTTGCCACCAAAAGCTTATGGACCTCTGAAGAAGGCAGCTTTGTTCCACTGGGATTCGTGGAAACAAGGTTCGTGGCTTCCCGGGCAGGGTGAGAAAATGATTACAATGTGGTGGTAACTGAGGTCTCAGCCAATTCTATGGTCCCAAAATTGTCCAAAATTGAGCCAGGGATCTGTTCTTTCTATTCAAATCTTCAGTATAGAGTCATGGGTGTGGCCTGCCACCTGAGGGGTGTGTGTGTGTGTGTGTGTGTGTGTGTGTGTGTGTGTGGTGGAAGTGGGGGTTGTTGTATAACCTTGAACAAGAAAGTTTCCTGCAGCTGCTGAGGGAAATTGCCAGTGAAGGATTCAGCTGTGAGCTATCATTTGTAGGTTGGGTACACAGGCTAAGAAGAGGGGAAGGGAAGGTATTTGGGCTCTCTGACAAAGACATTTTTTTTCCTTTGCCCTTGAGTCACGCTGCAATAATAACATAGGATATTATTTAGGAAATACTGTGAACTCTTAAATATTTGTTTAAAGGGGTAAAGACACTAAATTATTTTTGAATACATCTAAAATATTCCAGAAAATGTGATACTTTGAGGAAAGTAGTTGAATTCCTATTATAAATTCTCCCGTGATAAGTTTCCAGGCTACCATTATTTAGTGAGTGCCTGCCTCCTCTGTGCTCTGGACTCCCACGAGGAGAAAGGGAGGAGTTGAAAATCCAGATCTGGGGTTTTAACATAGGACCTATTTCAATTGTGCTTCCGTGGTGTAAGGGCTTGATTCCAAGGGTAAAGGAAAAGTTGGTGGTTAATCAGGAAAGGGGAAAGGAATGGGAATAGTGTGGGGCTACGTGCTCTAAAATCCCAAGGTAATAAGACAACTGCTGGGGTTGTGAAGGACTGGAAACTGACAGAATGCATCGCTCAATGAACTGAGTAGTGGTGGAATGATTTGAATGTAGAGTTGCTGGTATAGAACAGATGTAGTGAAAGCAGTGTTTCATTAGTATTAGTCAATCTGTGATTTGGACTATAGGGGGGATAGTTTTGAATACGATGAATTTGAAATCACAGGGTAGATCCTGGAATCCAATTTTTACTGAAGAAAGAGTTTCACGTAACACTATGTAACAATATTTACTTCTACATATAGGGCAATATTAATCTCTAACCTTTACTTGAGGAAAGTACTGTTATTTCAGATTTTAAAATGCTTTCTTCAGCCCTAGTGAGGTGATAGGAGATGGTTTTGATTTCCTATAGTCAGGGTACAGGGGTTAAGACGCAACCTATGAAGCTGTCTGCAGCGTCCCCAGCCTCTGCAGCATGATTTCCACCCCCCACCAGGCCAGGGAGCAACCCACATGGTGCAGCAGACATCTCCTGACTGGCACGCTGCTCCCCTCAGCAGTGTATTTCAGCCAGTCTGCCCGTTCTGTTCCCAACTCTGTCTCTGGTGAACCCTCTCACCCCCCACACCTCTATCCTGTACCCCAGCTCCTGTATGCATAAATGAATAAATCTTTAAAAAAAAGATAGTCAATTAAGTTGAATCCACTGAGACCTATTGTACAAGTGTGTGTGTATGTGTGTGTGTGTGTGTGTGTGTATGTATGCGCGCGCACGCGCGCAGAGAACAGGGGTGTAGGCTAGCGGTGTGGTCGGTGATCAGACTAACCAGAAACAAAATGGAGAGCAGAACAGGAAGATTTACTGAAATACACTGCTAAAGGGAGCAGCGGGCAAGGCAGGAGAGGTCTGCTGCACTAAATGTGGGTTAGCTCCCTGGCGGGGGATTGAACTCAGGCCTAGAGGTGATAGCACTGAGACTTAACCTGTGAGCTAGTACAGGCAGGCCCCAGTACTAGTAATTTTTAAGAGTAGTAGCTACGTCTAAATGAGCAACCATTCATTAATTCATAAAAAAATTGAATAGGAATGAACTTAGTATACCTCCCTGCAGACACAGACAGATGACTGATAAATAGATAGATGTATATTTATATACATGTATATCAAATAATTATTAACTGATGTTCATTTAAAAAATTTAAAAAAACAATTTTCCCCCTCACTTGACCTGGCATTTGACTACACAGTTAACTTATTTCATTTCAACAAGTACTCCCAGATTATCTACCTTCTTTATGCTAAATACAAGTACTAGGCTAGACTGAGCAATTCACTCATTGACAAAGTAATTAAAGATGTATACTGTTAAGTATTTAAAAATATGTATCTTAGATACGTAAGCTTTACCACCACCATCACCCAGGCTTATTCTAAAACATTTGCTCTATTGCTTCTCTGCTGCTGGCATGACTTCAGTAATTTTAAAAAAATACAGTACTTTTTAAAAGATGATACCCTTTTGCCATCAAAGCATTCCCCTTGACTTTAGGGACATAGATGCTTCAGTTTTTAAAATACATATTATTAAGCTTATTAAGATGTCAAATCTCCATATACTCATTATATGTTTCTTCATACACTATAAACTCAAGTGGCTCTATTTTTACTGTTTGCATCATGCTATTTTGTGCACAGCACACTTTTTATCTCATAGACTTGAGTCAATTGGTTTTAGCCTCACCACACAGAGTCTCACATCCCTTAAAAGTAGGTAAGTAGGTGGTATGGGAGATGAATGACGCCTATTGGAACACACTGTGCATCAGAAGTTATTTAAACCTCATCTATATTTGTAAGTTAAAAAAAAAAGAATTACTATTTTCCGTTTCCAGAGTTAAATTTAGCTTTAATTGCTTAAGATCATAATCGGAGAAGGTGTGGGTTATATTGCTCTAAGCATCTTCCTTGGATTCTCCCAATTTCCTGGAATTGAAGATTCAAAATCCTAGTAGATCTACACTTACCATTTATTGCTTTTGGAATTCCTGCTAGATCAATCTTATTAGTTTTATTGTTAGTTATAAAGTTACTATGGCTATGATTATTAATATATAAACATAATAGATATGTGGCTGCAGTACAGATTTTGGAATCTGAAGAGTATTAAGAAAATCAGGCATTAAGTCTAACTTCACTGGAATCAATGTCACAGATGATAAACAGAACTAGCTATTCTAATTAAGTCCTTAGCATACCAAGAAAGAATGATAGGGCCTCCCTGGTGGCGCAGCGGTTGAGCACTGGGTTGCAAAGCTGCACGCGGCCTCTGCGGCACCGGTTTGATCCCTGGCTGCTCCCCAGCCACCGGAGGAGGGTCCCACATGGTGCTCAGACCTCTCCTGCTGCCCACTGCTCCCCTCAGCAGTGTACTTCGGTCCTTCTGCCTGCTCTGCTCCCCGCTCTGGCTCTGGTGAATTCTCTCACCCTCCTGCACTTCTGAAGGTACCCAGTGCTTGTATGTATGTATGTATAAACAAACAAACAAATAAATAAATAAATCTTAAAAAAAAAAGAAAGAAATAACCCAATAAGCTGAGCTTGGTAGATATGAGGTGTTTGCATTGTAAAGGTTATCTTCATGATGTGATGTTATTTAAATACTAAAGGTAGAGTCTAGACCATCCCTCAGGTCAGAACACAGGTCCAACACATGCTCTAAATTGCCAGGTCAGTTGATAAAATATCTGGCTGAAAATTTATAACTTAAGCATCAGTAATGCAGGAAACAAAGTTTTAGAACCATTAAGCTGACCATAATTTTTAAGGTGAGTGAAGCAGGGCGAGACAGGAGAGGTCTGCTGTGCCATGTGGGTAGCTCCCTGGCCAGGCATCGAACTCGTGCTATGTGGCTGCAGATAGCTTCATAGGTTGGGTTTTAACCCCTTATGCCACCAGGGAGGCCCTGGTTTCTCGATTTCTAAAGAGAGAAGAATACCTACCTTTTGGATTTTGGGGAAAAGTAAAAATCATGTTTGTAACATATAGTGAAGCCCTTGACAAACAGTAGCTATACGATATATAGCAATCCTTATTTTTTTAAGATTTTTTTTTTATTTATTTGTTTGTTTGCTTTGTTTATACATGCACTGGGTACAGTCAGAAGCGCAGGAGGGTGAGAGAATTCACCAGAGCCAGAGTGGGGAGCAGAGCAGGCAGAAGGACCGAAGTACACTGCTGAGGGGAGCAGCGGGCGGCAGGAGAGGTCTGCGTGCCATGTGGGACCCTCCTCTGGTGGCCGGGGAGCAGCCGGGGATCGAACCTGCGCCACAGAGGCCGCGGGCAGCTTCGCAACCCAGCGCTCAACCGCTGCGCCACCGGGAGGCCCTATTTTTTTAAGATTTATTTATTTATACATACAAGAGGTGGGGTACAGGCCAAAGGTGTGTGTGGGGGGATGAGAGGATTCACCAGAGTGGGGAACAGAACAGTCAGATTGACTGAAGTACACTGCTGAGGGGAGCAGTGGGCAAGTCAGGAGAGGTCTGGTGCGCCATGGGGGTTGCTCCCCGGCTGACTGGGGGATCAAACTTGTCCTGCAGAGGCTGCGGACAGCTTCATCGGTTGCATCTTAACCCCTTGTGCCATCAGGGAGGCCCCGGTAATCCTTTTTACTGTACTGTTTTGACATGTGTTGTTAAAATATACAAGTTAAGAACATTCTTTAGTTTTCCCACTATACTGAATGATCAATTTTCCATCCTTCTTCTACTTGATTTGTGAACAGCATTTGTGTGAAGCAATGGGTCATTCCTTTTCCTTGGTGTATTTTCTTCAACTGGTTTCTGGAAGAGCAGTGTCTTGCTTAAACTTCTGTTTCATTGTTTGCTCCTTTTCACTCTCCTTTGCTGGTCTCTCCCCTCTCCCTTCATGATGGAATACCCACTGGCTCAGCTTTTGGTGGTCTTGTCAGTCTGCAATCACCCTTGAGTGATTTCCTCCACTCACGTGGCTACAAATACCATTTCTGTTACCAACTCCTAAATTTCTATCCCCGCCTAGTCTCTTTCCTGAACTCCAAACACATATGTCCAACTGGTGATTTGACATCTCCACCTACTTGACCTTTGTCACTGACCTTGTCCAAAACTAAACTTCACTTTTCCCACTCGCCATTTTCCCATCTCAGTTGATGTTCAGGTCTAGCCCACCATTTGTTCTGGCTAAAAATCTTGGCCCCATTCATTGTTCCCTCCCTCTCTTACACACCACATCTAATGTGTCATCAAGCCCTGTTGGTATCTCTTCACCCATACCCATAACTGAACCACTTCTCATCGGTTCTACCACAGTCACCTTTGTTGAAGCCTCCACTATCTCCTTCCTAAACTGCTGCAGAAAATTCCAAGCTGACTCAGTGCCTCTGTGACTGTCCTCTACAACCTGCTGTCTACACAGCAGGAAGAGTTGTCCTTTGGAAATGGAATTCAGATCACGCCACACTACTGCTCCAAGTCCTATAAAGGTTGTTGCTTTTACTCAGAGAGAAAGCAAACACATGGGCCTCCCCAGTGGCACAGAAGTTGAGCGCTGGGTTGCGAAGCTGCCCGCGGCCTCTGGGGCGCGGGTTCGATCCCCAGCTGCTCCCCTGCCATGGGAGGAGGGTCCCACATGGCGTGCAGACCTCTCCTGCCGCCCGCTGCTCCCCTCAGCAGTGTACTTCGGTCCTTCTGCCTGCTCTGCTCCCCGCTCTGGCTCTGGTGAATTCTCTCACCCTCCTGCACTTCTGACTGTACTCAGTGCTTGTATAAACAAAACAAACAAACAAACAATTAAATAAATAAAACATGCCTCTATTTAAAAAAAATAAATAAATAGAAAGCAAACACTTATAATGAATAGAGGTACTGGCCTGCATCACTTCTTTGATTTCCTTTCCCCCACTCATCCAGCCTTTTCTCACTAATTCCTCTCCATCTTCAATTTGCTATTCTTTGAATGTGACAGATAAGTTCTTGCCTTAGGACCTTTTCACTAGCTGTTCTTTCTATCTGAAGCATTATTTCCCAGAAGTCTCAAGGCTAACTTTCTCACTCCATCATTTTTGGCTTTCCCATGTCATTTTGGCAGTTATGTGTTATCTCCACCAGAACTACCCCCACCATGCCCTCTAAAATTGCAAGACACCCACCTCCATGTTCCTGTTCTCCTTGTCTGCTTCCACTTTTTAATTCTCTTCCTACCTTGTAACATTTTTTGTAAGTTACTACTGTATCATGTTTATCGGTTATTGTCAGTTTTAGCTCCACACGAGTAGGGATCTTCCACCACTGAGTTCCCTGAGGCATCCTAAGAATCAAGAATGGTGTAAAGTTGGTGAAAATTTGTGAATATTGAAATAAAATGGAGATAGTAATTGTCCATACCTAATAATACTGTTGTGATGACTGAAATATGATAAGAGTTAAGGAATTTTGCAACGGTTCTGACACATATTAGGGACTCAATGCATAGTTTTTGTTGTTATTTCACAGCAGTTCACTTAAATAGTGCACATCAGAAATCAGAAATATATTATAACATGGATGCTTCCTTTCAAATTAAAGTTTCATTGATTAACACCATGGGGGAACAGAATATCAGCTGTAGGTAGAGACAAGCATAGCCTCTTTCGGTAGGTTTATCTAGTAACAGACAAAGATAGACAGATAGCCAGCAGTTAGTTGATGGCTCACATATGCCAGAAAAATAGACACTTCACACTGATTAAACTTCACTTAATTTAAAATGTTAATGACAAATATTCTCTAATATGGACATTTAAAAATATCACAATTAGATGATTTACAAGATTACTGAGCATTCCCCAAGAGTTAAGAAGCTGACAGTAAATGATAGTCTCACTGTGCATTTTAATGAATAACCACTTTTTTGGGGGGAAAGATTATGAGAGTTTGGATTATTTAACAGATTTAAATTTTTTGGTTCTTTTCCACACTTTATAAATAGAAAATACTAACGGTGATGAAGTATTCTTATGTGCATCACAAATGTACGTTTAATGTGTGGGATTCAATGGAAAGTAAGTACTTAATTTTTCTATCATTATTTGTGAAAACACTGAAAAATAGTTTATAACGAAGCCTTTTGTACGTCAAAACCAAAAGTATTATTTCTGACTGTTGAATGAATGGTCTTATTTTGCTTTTTTCCCAATCATCAGTTGCCTATTCTAATAAAATACGTTCATTCTTCTATATTTCATTCACATAGCTTAGGCTTTTCCAGAGAATTTACAAATGTTTTACTGCCTGCCAAGGCTTGTGTAATTAAACTAGATGACAGAATGTGCCCATAGTTTATTCCGTGGATCTCTGACTATAGAAGCAGAGGCTTACATTAAGTCAGGGGTGAGTGCTACACTTACATATTTTTTCTTCTTCCACTAAAAATATTTTAAGGGGCCTCCCCAGTGGCACAGCGGGTTGAGTGCAGTGCTGTGAAGCTGTCTGCAGCCTCTGCAGTGCGGGTTCGATTCCCCACCGGCCAGGGAGATTCACACATGGCACAGTAGACCTCTCCTGTCTCACCCGCTGCTCCCCTCAGCAGTGCTTTAGGTCTGTCTGCCTGTTCTGCTCCCCGCTCTGTCTCTGGTGAATCCTCTCGCCCTCCTGTGCCTCTGACCTGTACCCCAGCTCTAGTATAAATAAATAAATCTCAAAAAAAATATTTTAAGGCTGTTGACTCGAATTCACAAAACAGGCGATTTGTGAATAAATTTATTGCCCTTTTTCTTCTTGATCTTGCACTCTCTTGGGTGTTCTTCATACTTCATTTCTTTCTCCAAGCTTGAAATATTCAGATATTCACCTCTTCCCACTACAGTTCATTATTTGCTTTATTCCTAGAAAAAAGGGTGTGGAATGGAAAGAGGGGAAAAAAGAATGACAAACTTTACATTATTGCCTGGATGCTACCATAGATCTAAACATTGTTAAGTTTTCTTCTAACTATTTTAGAGAAAGAACCACTTTTTTCCAGCGTTTTTATTGCCACTCGTACCTACTTCACTTTGCTACTCCTCTGCTGGTTGTGGGTGGATGGAGTTTGACTATTTCAGAATAGTTACTGGTGGGTGGGATCAAGAATCTCTAGTGGGTTGAGAAAAAAGCCATGTTTATATAGATAGTGATCCTTCTATTAAAATCCTGAGAGTGAGTAATATTTAATGGCTATGTTCACCACGCACATAGCCGAGTCCATCTGTACAGGAACCAACGGTATCTGCAGAGAATTCCATGAGGTTTTCAATTTGTGTGCAGGCTTTTCTAATCTCCAAAATCTGATTCTGCTACTTGGTAGACAGAAGTTTCTCTACTGAGTGTATGATGTGGGCTGGATGCCTGTGGGTCCAAACAGGTACAAGATACTCTGTCAAGGCTTGGCTGTCCGACCACAGTGACCATAGTATCTGGCTTTAGGGCCCTATGTTTGTTGCTTTTACTATCCATGCAATACCTTCTTTTTTTTTTTTTTTAATAGAGGCATGTTTTTATTTATTTATTCATTTATTTGTTTGTTCATTTGTTTTTTTGTTTATACATGCACTGGGTACAGTCAGAAGCGCGGGAGGGTGAGAGAATTCACCAGAGCCAGAGCGGGGAGCAGAGCAGGCAGAAGGACCGAAGTACACTGCTGAGGGGAGCAGCGGGCGGCAGGAGAGGTCTGCGCGCCATGTGGGACCCTCCTCCGGTGGCCGGGGAGCAGCCGGGAATCGAACCGGCGCTGCAGAGGCTGCGGGCAGCTTCGCAACCCAGCGCTCAACCGCTGCGCCACCGGGGAGGCCCGCAATACCTTCTTTTTTAAAAAGATTTATTTATTTTTATACAAGAATTGGGGTACAGGCCAGAAGTGCAAGGGGGTGAGAGAATTTACGAGAGACAGAGTAGGGAACAGAACAGGCAGACGGACTGAAGTACACTGCTGAGGGGGGCAGCGGGTGAGACAGGAGAGGTCTGCCCTGCCATTTGGGAATCTCCCTGGCCGGCTGGGAATTGAACTGTCGCTGCAGAGGCTGCAGACAGCTTCACAGTGCTGCGCTCAACCCGCTGTGCCACCAGGGAGGCCCCATGCAATACCTTCTTTGGATTGGCTTTATATTGTAGGTAGCTAAGGCTAGTCACATGATCTATTTAATGCCAAGTGAGTGCATGATCTTCTTTGAAGTCAAGTTCTTTTTATATTTTGAAATACAGAGCTGATAGAGACCAGTGATGTTGTGTCTACAGCAAAAGCACCATTAAATTTAGAGACCACGTTCTGTATGACCGGACCACTGGAAACAGCAAGACTTCAAAAATACCGAAGATTTTTGTTGGTTGTTCTTGAAAAACGATTTCACTTCAAGTGATATTTAGACTATAATAAATTCTAAATAGATCTCATTATATGCTCATTTTCTGTCTTTTCTCTACCCAAGAAAGTGTCTTACCTTAATTTTTTACCATTTACCTTAATTTTTACCATTTGCCATTTACCTTAATCATCATTTTTTACCATTTACCTTAATTATCAGAGAGTGAGTAATCCTGGATGCTCATGACCCGCTTAATTAAAACAATACTATTATCAAAGCATGAGCTTTGGGTAGCTATAAAATGTGTACAGCCGAATCATAACATTTCAGTCAGAGACCCAGTAGTCAAATTACATATATTGTTTTGTAATTATCATTCAAAAACTCAACATACTAGGACAATTAAAGGTCTAAATGATTTGAAATAGTGTCTATTTAAAAGAACATTTACTTTCATTTTATTGGCAAGTTTTAAGACCAAAACTTAAAAAGCCCCTAAATGGACATAATTTAGGATGTGCATTTTAATGGAGAAAGTAGAGAAGATGCTAAGTGATTTGAAAAAAAAAAAAGATACATCTTTTTTAACTTCTATAAGTCATGCAACTTCTATTAAGTGCTGATTTCCCCCCCCCCCTGTGCTTTAAGGAATGAAATAAAGTTACATGTAGTGGACAGTACCAAATTCAGACTGACATTAAGATGTGAATGTTTTATAAGTGACATATTTTAATTTGAAAATTTGAATCTAATATAAAATGCAAATTGCAATAGTCCTTAATGTAGAAAAGGGGAAAAATGTAGTGATTGAGTTTGGGGAAATTGTAAATTGGGCAGATCCAGCCAGCTGCAGTGATGAACAAGGCTTCCTTTATTATTGCTTCAAGAAAAGCCATTGAGTGGCTAGTACAAAGTAGCTGCTTGAATGTGGGGATATCCAATATCCCTTTGAGAGGAGTATTTGATTACACATTTTCCCTTTACCCTCTTGTTTCTTTCAAACTCTCCAAGTTCTACAAAAAGTACCCCAGAGCACTGTTGTTGTTATCCATGGTGTTGTTTTTTGACCCAAAGGTGATACTATTGACAACTACTGTTATCTATGTAAAATGATCTTTATCAGTCTTTAACTTTATACCTGATCCATTGTCCCTTTGTTTAAAATACTCTCATAAATCCTTGGTGTTTACAGGATTAACTGTAAAAGGGTTAGCCTGCCAGGTATTTTTTTACAATCTGGTTCAAGAACTCTTTCAGCTTCATTTCACCCTGGTGAAATGACTTCTCAGCATGCAGATTCTTTCAGAGTGCTGAAAACACACAGACACATATATCTCTCTAGTATACGCTTCCCACTAATTTCTGCCTGGGAAAACTCTTACTCATCCTTCAATACCCTTCTTATGTGTCTCCTCTATTGAGCCTTCACGACTTCTTTGGTAGAGTCTGTTATCCAAGACCCCTCTCAGCTGGCCCTCATCATCCCCAATCATCAGAACACAGATTCCCTTTATTTTACTATAAGTACTTTATCTGTCTCTTTCTCCTGTTAGAATGGAAGTTTCATAAAGGCCTACATCATTTCTGAATTAAACTGGTCCAACATACTGGGCTCATCAACACACATCCCAAAGACTAGTTGCCCGACTGAACGAACTTATCTTCACTTGTGGATTTTGCACAATCTCCAGTTGTGGGTGCCAAGTCAATGTGCAGAGCTGGAAGCTGTTTGCAGCTCTTTCAGTCAGTTTCATGGTCTGCCAACACATTCTTGGTTGTTGTACACTCCTCACTGATAGGATTTTTCCCAACAGTACTTGGCATGGTTACAGTGTTCAAAATTGTTTTTCACCATGTCTGGGTGTTTTTTTCCCCTGCTCGACTTCATTCTCTCAGTTTCTGTATAGCAGGCTGCCGGGACACCCTGTTGTTACCATTTCCCTCCTGTACCTTCCCCATCCAAGTAACTTTGTGACAAGAAAGGCTAGGAGACTGGCTGTCTTCCAGCACCTTGTTGCTGGTGATCCTGTATTACAGTAGGCATTTGAGTAGTGAACCTGGGCATGCTGCCACAGCCAGCAGTGAAGGTGAATGCATTCCAGTGCCAGTAAGGACGGAGGCATGGAAGTAAATCCAGGCAGAATTGACTTTGTTAGTGCTTTCTAGTAAAGGAGGAGATTATATATGCATAGTGCACTGGTAGCAGTGGGCATTATTTTGTTGCTTTTAGTTCTAGATGAAAGAACACCAATATTCTTCACCTTAATTGCTGTTTTAGCAAGAAGCTGATGTTAATGGAAAGCACTGTACCCTTGTTGCATGTATTGCCTAGCTCTGCTCAGGGACAGAGGGCTGAGAGGTATACAGTCCTACAGGCCAGTGCTTCTCAAATTGGAATCACCGACGAAGCACCCAGGGGATTTTGATTCCATAGGCCTGGGACAGAGCCAAGATTCTGCATGTCTAACTCTCAGGTGATACCGTGATACTGTGATGCTGATGGGGTTGCTCTGAGGACCCCGTGTTGAGCAGCAAGGATGTAGAGGGAGGAGTGAGCTCTTCAAAAAAGCAGTGCTAGGGGCCTCCCTGGTGGCACAGGGGGTTAGGACGCAACCTGTGAAGCTGTCCGCAGTCACTGCAGCGTGAGTTCAATCCCTGGCCAGGGGGCTGCCCACATGGCGCAGTGGACCTCACCTGGCTCACCCGCTGCTCCCCTTGGTGGTGTATTTCAGTCAGTCTGCCTGTTCTGTTCCCCGCTCTGTCTCTGTTGAATCTTCTCGCCCCCTCATCCCACACCTCTGGCCTGTGCCCCAGTTCTTGTATGCATTAATAAATGGATCTTAGGGAAAAAAAAAAAAAAACAGTTCTAGCTGATGGGCACACCCTGGTACAAGAAGAACATGCCTTGACACAGAATAAATCAGTTAATGCACCACCACCTCATGTTCTTGTGACTGTTACTGGAGGCGGAGGCATCCCTGAGTCACCATTCCCCCTCACACCTTTAAGGTCTTTGTGGAGAAGAGAAGAGGTCACCTACTCCACCAAATCTATGATGGAAATGATTTAGTGGGATGAAAGAACAAATCACGCTCTTAAAGGTTTGAGGTTCTTAGGTACAGAAGAAAAGTTCGGGGCCTTCCTGGTGGCACAGGGGTTAAAGACAGCGCTATCAAGCTATCACCAGCCACTGCAGCATGCCTCAATCCTGGCCAGGGAGGCTGACCCACATGGCGCAGCAGACCTCTCCTGTCTTGCCCGCTGCTCCCCTTAGCAGTGTATTTGAGGAGATCTGCTTGTTCTGCTTCCCACTCTGTCTGGTGAATCCTCACTGCCCCCCTGCACCTCTGGCTTACACCCCAGTTCTTGTATGCACAAATAAATAAATCTTAAAAAAAAAGAAGTAAAGTTCAGTGGCCAAAGACTTAGGGGTCCAGTGAATTTCCACCAGGTATCTTTTCCCACAATTCTCTGAGAGAGTAGTTATAATAGAGTTATCATTTATTGATATGTATATGGTGGATGTCTAGCTATGTCTGCTGTCTGTGGGTGCTGTGTCTTAGGTGCTACAGGTATGAAAAGGCTTAAAACATAATCTCTCCCCTGAAGAAGTTTATTCTGTTAAAGAGTAAGCTTTTTGAGCACAAGGGCATGTCTTATTTGTCTTTATATTTCCAGAAGCACATGGTTAATAATTGACTATTAATCCAAATGTTGTTAGGATACTGACATAAGGAAAAAATATTTTTAAGGTTAACTCATCACACAAATTTACGTGGTTAGAAGAGTTGAAAGTGAAAATTGCGAGCCACCTCCAGTCTGTAAATCAGAGCTTCCAAATTTTGCTTTAAACTTGAAATGTGGCCTTGGGCTAAAATGCTCTACTAGCACCAGTAGTACTCTGCTTGTCAAACCACAGAGGGCATCCCAGAATTCTCATTCTGTTTATGTGTGTAAAATTATATATTCTTTGTCACTAAATTTGGCCATGCAGCCAAACTTCTCATGGTAGAGCTGAGAAAAGGGAGCATAACTGTGCAACATGAGACAGAATGAGGTAAGGAGCAGAAGAGTGAAACAATGATATAATGCAGTGGTTGGCAAAGAGCCCACGGCACAAATCCGGCCCACTATCTGTTTTTGTAAATAAAGTTTTATTGGAACATAGCCTTGCCCATTTGTTTTATCCGTGGTTGCTTTTATACTACAACTGTGGACCTGAGTTATATACAGAAACTATACAGCTGTAAAACTATCCCTGTGAGAAAAAGGTTGTTGAGCCCTTTGAGTCTGAAAAGCAACTTACTGATTTCCCCAGCTTCATTGAGATATAACTGGCATATAAATTTGTGTAAGTTTAAGGTGTACCAATATTTGTGGGAACAGGGCAAGCAAACATAAAGAGGCTTTTCGGTTGTGGTCCACTACTCTGCTAGTGCCATTCCTAACTCTCCTGCACTTTATCCCATTCATACCCAAGTCCCATCCACCCTCCCCACACCCCTGCCTCACAAGCACCTACCTGCACCCTGACCTTCCCTCAAGGGTAGGTGTGCCCCGACAAGCACTGCGGAGTCTGTTCTCAGGAAGCCAACCAAAGTAAGAGGCCCACAGAGCCCTTAATAGTGGGCCCAGGACCTCTGGGCAGAACATTTTCAATTTTGGGGGTACCAGACATTGTTTAGATGGTGGGAGAGAGGTTTTGGATGTGCACACCTCCTCGGTTCCCCTACATTTCTTGTCCCATGGGCAGCGGCAGAGTAGGGCCTTTTAATGGGTAGGACTAGGGACTCTGTTTGGGTTTAAGGATGACATTACTAAGGAGTCCCATTTAAATTGGAAGCTGGACATAGGGACTATTAGGCAAGTCTTTTAGTTAGTCCTTGATGATTGTGAGAATTTTATTGTGCACAAATGGCAAAGAACAGTATTCCAAGGAGAGAAAACTCACACATATAAAGACACAGAGGTGAAAACACCTTAGGCACTAGTGGAGAATGGCCAGAGAAGATGGACACTTTTCACCTATGAACTTATCTATTATCTAATTTTGTCTCTGCAGTTTCTCTTATGATCAATGTAGGCATTTTTCTCCTTGGTGGGTGAGAAATTCACCTATTACACTTTTTGTAATGCTCTTAATTCTGTTAATATTTCCACTTGTTTGGAAGGTCAGGGGCTGTTCTAGTCTAGATCTATGGCTATTAAGTGTGTGGAGGGGTAGAGGGGTAACACTGTTAATAGGAATTTGTTACAAGCTTTCGACGTGTTGCAAAGGGACTTGATGGATAAGGTAAAGAAGAACCATTTTGTAAGGGGAGAACTATCTAGAAAATGGCTCAAATTGCTTGTATTTTAAGGTTAGACGTAAGTAAAATGACAGTTGATTAGTGTAGGAGCTGAAAAATAACCCTAATGACTTTGGGCTCTGTGTTCCTTTTCCTCTATTCCAGATTCTATAATCAGCAACATGGCACCAATAAATTCTGAAAATGTATTTGCCAGTGGGAAATTAGGAATATACTAGACCAGTGGCTTTCAGATCTTCGTGAAAACAATTACCCCCGATGACTTTCTAAAATACTGCTTCCTTAGTCAAATGCAAAGTACTCCAATTCACAAGTTTGCAGGGGGCCTAAGAACATGCATTTTACAAATACCAGTAAAATCTGGATAAAGGTAGTCCTTGGGATTCACCATGAAAAGCAGTGTATTAGATTATTCCTTTTGGACAGTAGCACCCTACTGAAGTGCCTCTGGTATGCTGAAGAACTGGTCTGTTTCTCCAGGGTGGGTGATTTGACTTGGCTGACCCATCCAAATTATCTCCCTGAGTTCCAAGCTCTACGGAAGGCCCCTATATGAGAAAGGAGTTGGGGAGTCACCATTGGCCAAAGGACAAAACGCAGTTTTCTGACCTTCTCTGATTTTATCATTGTCATACTCTTAACTCGCTGAGCTTACCAGCCAGAGTTCTATTGGAACTCACCATGGAGACAGATTAATTTTAACTCTGAGAGAACATGGGCTTTTCAACACAAGTTAAATATAGGCTGGCACAGAACATTTCAGAAGCGTTAGGTCCTCAGAAATTTTTTTAGCTCCCAAACTTTGAGCTGCTACTAATGTATGCTCCTCATACTTTTTCCCGGTCATTCTTAACTTTTCTTCTTCCTCTTACCACTGAAATAGAGAAGTCAGGACTTCACCAGTGGGAAACACAAGAGATCATTTATGAGTGACTTTTTCCTAAAAGATCACATTCGAAGAAAATGGAAAGAACAGGCCATATTATTACACCAGGGTAGACCCTAAGCTTTTGTGCTTACATTTGTGTTTTCTTGCATGAAGTTGCTTACTTAAAGAAAAAACAAATACATTTTGAAATAAAATTTGACAAAATAAATACTTGGAAATTTGATCAAATAGAAATTTTGGAGGTGAAAATACTGCATAGTGCCATCTGTAATAGTTTTAATTTTTCCTGGAACTAAAGAGAGTACATTTACACACACACAACATCCGGTTTTAGCAGCTATTTCATTAAAACATAATTTAATTCAAATGCTATGAGACTTTTTCAGATAGAGATATTAAAATGATACCTTATTCTTTCATTATACTTGTATCAACACACCTTTTTGTACTTCTGATCAGAATATGCATTTTTTTTAAAAAATAATGATTTCATAATCCAGTCATCTGGTATATATACATAATGGAACACTACTCAGTGATAAAAAAAGATGAAATTTTGCCATTTGTTATGATGTGGATGGAATTGGAGGGGATTATGCTAAATGAAGTAAGTCAGAAGGAGAAAGACAAATACCCAAACTGAACAAAGGAACAGACAAACCTAAACCAAAACATACCCTAGAAATATGACTGCAGAATTGAGGATACCAGAGGGAGAGTTTGGGGGTGGAAGCAAAGGAAGGGGATGTCCAGTGGACTATGGTGGAGGATTTTAGGTGCTTTGGTGATGGCATGTGGTGTGGTAACATACATCTGAGGAGGGGTGACCCTATATTGGCAAATCTTATATATCATTGTAAGCTGTCACCTCAATAAAATTTACAATTTAATTAAATATAGGTTTAAAGTTTAAAAAAAACTATTAATTTTCAAAAAATGAACATCATGATGTAAGAAAATAAAAAAATTAAAGGTGGAATCAAGTCTGGGGTGTATGGGTTTTATTATGTCATTGGCAATGGAGGATGAAATGTAAAAAACTGTGACAATGGACCACATATAACCCATGATCAGAATATGGGTTGCATAAAAAATACTAATAATTGATAAGTAATAAATTACAAATACCAATAAATATGAAGATAGAAATGTTTGTGTTTGGAATTTTGTTCACCTTAAGCTGCATTATAGTACTAGTTTATAGTTAAAGGGAAATGCCCTAGAAGCTGTTGTTTGAGACCTCATCCCAGCCCTGTGATCTTGGGTCCCTCACATAAACTGTTACTCTGTTTTCTCACCTAAAGAATGAATTAAACTACTCATAGGGTTGATATGTGAATCAAAAGAGGTCATAAGCATAAAAGGCATAGTATAGTATACAGCAAGTGGTAAATAAAAGTTAGGCATTAGCAACATTTTAACTATAGTTTTATAATGTTCTTTCTGAAGACCGGTCAAAGCACATACTCCTTTAATTGAAATATCTAACCTCCATGTGCATATAAACATGCATTAATTTGTTAGAGTCAATTAATAAAAAATTAGTATAACTGCTTTTTTGAAGCAACCCTATAAATAATAAACATGCTTCCAAGTTCACAACAGAATGATAAAAGCCATCAATAGGCCCTTGGCCTGCTGAGTTTCCCTATGAAACCAACAGCTCAGTCAGCTTCTCAAAGGTCATAGACGCGAAAAGGTCAGACACTGTACTTCCAGGGGTCACCTCCTGATTTAACTCTTAAATGTGGGTCACTTATATCTGTGTCTGGGTACATTTCTATATGAGAAATCATCGATGTTTGAAACACTGACAATACGAGAAAGATTGCAATCACATCCAGTGATCATACTCACACCAGCTAAATTAAAGGCGGAAAGGAACATTTCACAGATATCAACCCTTTGTGATAGAACTCTGGCCTACACCCCAGTTCTTGTATGCATCAATAAATAAAAATAAATCTCTACAAAAAAAAAAAAAAGAAAGAAGACTGCAAGGCCCAAGCCAGTCCCTTCTTCTACTAGTTTTCTACCTATATTCTAGGTATATTTATAATAATCATAGCAGTGATAAGAATAATTCTGTTTAAAGTCATATTTATCAGTGGTCCTTTATTGATTGAAATCTTTATGGAAATAGAACTCCTGAGTGTCTTTCTTCCCCTAATTCTTTGATTTCACTATTTGAAAAAGGCACACCTCCCATGGGGTTTTACAGGTTCACATATGGAGCTTGAGGTGGTCAATCCTCATATCGGTTGGGAGTAATGTAATCTCTTGGACACATTACATTTATGGGTTTCTTGATAACTATTAGGCCTATCATTTTATCATAACATGGAATTAGAAGGTTCCAGTAAGGTAGATTTCTCACAGGCCCACCTGGTTACCACCTCCATTTTTGTGTAGATGTTTACAAATTGATGACTTGTTCCTAGATTTTTATACAGATCAAAGCAACCTGTTATTTCTGAGAATTTACATTAAAAAGCTGCCTGGCTTTCTATTTGTAGTAAAGGCATTTTCCCTTCATAGTTGAACACTTTTCATAAGCTTTTACCCTTCTGTCATTTTAGAACAATATCTAACTTTAATTGGAATGGATTTCATTATAAAGTAGTTCAAACAACTGCAGTATAAAGAAAGAGATATCTGTAAGTAAATACACAATGGAAGGAAACTGATGAGAATGTTCAGAGAGTTAAGGACTATAGAACTGCATCGGCCATAGGGAAATACTCATAAATAGTGAAACTACAATTTTATCTCTTCACTTGAAATTTGCATTGCGTTCCTCCCAGGGGATTTCAAGAGCTGCTTCAGAGAACTTTAAAACTTTCAATAATGTTTTAGCTACCTGGGGAATAAAAACAAAAACTAAGAGTAATAATACTGGAGGAGGAGGCAGTGGAAAGGAACAGAGAATAGGAACAAAAGGAAAGCAATGGTGACTGGACACAAGGTAACATCCTCAGGTGCTGTAGTGGGTGACCCGTCTGAGGCCTGCTTTTATAAAATCCTGTGTGCGGAATTGAGAGTAAGCCCCATACTACCAC
Source organism: Talpa europaea (assembly GCF_964194135.1). Lineage (NCBI taxonomy): Eukaryota > Metazoa > Chordata > Mammalia > Eulipotyphla > Talpidae > Talpa > Talpa europaea. The sequence continues at coordinate 16,110,750 of NC_140081.1, forward strand.
TTGACACCCCTATGTTGCTCCTAACCTAGATTGAAAGTTCTTTTGGACAAGGGGCTGTCATTGGTAAGTCTCTACTGCTAGCTGTAGTCACTTTCTAAATTCTATTGAATAAGTAAATCTATGAGTCTGTTAATATTTTTATTCTTAAAATATTTCAGCTCTGCTCTATATTATCAATGTCCTTATCCTTTAAATGATATAATACTGACATAAAGCCTTGCTTTAAGAATGAAGAGAGATGACTCATAAAGGGGCTCAAGCAGAGTCTAGCTCTTAAGGAAGTTCAATAAATGGCAGCTGTTATTCAGAGAGTTCTTTCAGTCGCACCACTTATTTGTGATCTGTCATTTAACCAGATATAGACTCTTGCTATAAAATTCAATCTAGGAAATATGACGATAGGCAGGGCTTTACCTCTGCTTTGTTTAGAACAGTTGTAAAATGAACTAATATTTTGAAATTTTATGTGTTAATAGATTCAAGTAATTTGCATGGGGAGGAGGCAGTGGATAAATTATCTGTTTCATTCTTGAAATTTTGCAAAGCATTTTAACAGAATTCTCAAAATGGGGGAGTAGGTTAGACTCATGTTTATCAACTTTCTGTACACATCCTGGTATTGCTAGTTTTTTTTTTTTTTAAATCCCATTCAACTATCTGGTCTACTTGGGAGACTACGTAAAAGATGCTCCATTAAAATGTATTTTATGTCAACCTCCCATGTCGCTGACTTCTCCATTTTTCTTCAACCTACAAGGATAGGGGAATGCTCCAAGCCAATACTAAGAATAGCTAACATTTTTTTTTCTAAATCTGTCTCTTCCAGGGTATGATTTCACTTATTTCTTTGAGACATTTCAGCAGTATAATTTCTACAAACATGATTTTATCAGGACTTGGCCTTATGCATCAGACTTGAAAGTGAATGTCTTTGGGGATAGTTACATCTTACTTGTTTAAGGTGTGAAACATATAACTGCTTTTTCCATGCTATCCTGACACAGTGACTCAAGGTTGAAGTGATACAGTGATATTGCCTGCAATGTTGATCTTGAATAGTACAATAATGAGAACTGAATATTTGGGGTAGGTTAATGTACATAATACATGGGGATTACTAAAGTTATATTTTAATGTATTAAATTATAATTATATATTTTAATAAAAAAAGCTCTTAGAATAGTCACAATGTAGGGATGTCATGTTATCTTTTTAAGTGACCATTAAGCAGTACCCCAAAAGTACTTTGGTGTAATTTCATTTTCTGTTGATCTGAGTAACAAAAGTTACTCTGTTGGGTTAGATCAATGAATGTTTCATCAAGAGCAAAGTTCATTCTCAGCAAAATTACCATGGAAAGTTCATTGGTAATTTTGAAAAGTTAACTTTTCAATTTTTTATTAACAGGGAATTTGGAAGCAAAGATGGCACATAAGCCATTAAAAGGTTCTGTGGTGGACTGCAATGGGGTGCAGGGAGTTTCTGAAGCTAGTTGGAGATCATAGAGTGGGTATAAAAGGGAGGGTCTTACAGTGTGTAGAGTCATAGACTCAGCAAGTATGTAACCGTGCTGGCTGCACCTTCTTTTCCCCACAGGGAATCCCAGCAAAGCAAGAAAGGGTGAAGTGGCTGAGAAGGGCCAGTCCCAGTGGTATGTGTCTCCAGGATCCACTCAAAGAAGTTTGCAGGTTCATTTGTAGATTTTGATCTACACATCAGAGACTCAATAGTTAATTTTATTCACTAAGATAAAGGTTTTATTTATTTTAACAGATGTAATAAAAGCTATTTAAATTAATCTTCACCATATGGCTCTCTCATCCTTTATATTATTTCATACATTTTAAAATCTATAAAAATGTTGGGGGTAGAGAGAGAACATGATGTAAAATGTCAAATCTTCTCTTTAAGGGGTTAGAGTAGAAGGTGGTTTTGTTTAATTGAGTTGTGCCACATAAATACCAATAGCTGTGTGTGGCATATAATATTTATGGAATAGTTCTGATTGTGTAACCTTGTTTCTTTTCATGATTTATGCGTGATTTACACTTAAAATTATCATATAGATCTGAACAAATATGGAATGGTTAGCTGGGTCTACAGGTAAACTTGCCTTGTTTATTAATTTGTCTCAATCATCCATGTTGCTCACATTTTAGTATATCATAACATCTAGTTCTATGAAATATTCTGAGGGAATAAAGAAAGAGTTGATCAGTTAACTTTGAAAAATGCTAAATTCCACATCTCCTACTTGGACATTCATAATGGACATAAGCATAATAAGAGGCTCTGAGAAGCCCCACAGTTAAAAAAAAAAAAGAAACACTAAAAAGTTTTAACCCAGTGTTTCCTGGACATATCTGATCATCGGACATCCTTTTCCCATAACACCTTGTTAAAATCCCACTGAATTTTGGGACATGCCAATTTTAACATCCAACACAGTTGTGCAAATTTGAATTTGTATATGCATTGTTGCTGAAATGAATCTCGGTGCATAAAGGTTTGCAAGAAATATGTTTTTATGTGTTCTTCAAGAGTTCATTCCATCACATCTGACTTTGGAGGACTTCTTATTGCCAGACAGCCTTCCTCTGGAATTCTGGCTTCTTTCCAAGGAAATGGCCCACATCTCTGATTTTCTAGGCTTTGCACCCTCACCTCATTACCTCTTTTAAACTGTGAGACTTTATCCTCTGAGAAGGTGATGAGAAGGAGGGATGTGGTAAGCTTCCTGGGTTTCAACCCATAAAAATTCTTGCTTTTCTAAGCTACTCTGTATCTTCCCTCAAACTTGTTTCTATTTCTTTTTACTATGGACTTTGATGGATTTATCCAAGCTTAATTCATCCCTCCTTTCTTTCAGAAAGGGCTAAATCCTCCAAAGCTCCAAGTAGGCGAGAGGACAGATTTCCATTCCCTCTTTCTAATGTCACACAGGGGGAAAGAAATGGAAACTCTATTTTCATGTTTAAAAGAGGCTGAAAACATTTCAACCATTATCTTATTGAGAAGACATCATCTTGATTCATCTTTTTAAAATATATTTTATTATATATAATCCTTATATCATTTTTCTTTGTTGTACAATGTATGCATTTTCATTATGTTTATATTCCCCATACAATTCCCACCCTCCTTTTTCTTTACATTATAATTAGTCTTTCCTTTATTTAGGTTTTCTAAATTCCTGCTATGAGTGAGACCATCTGGTATTTTTCTTTTTCTTTCTGGCTTATTTCGTTGAGCATGATCCCTTCCAGCTCCATCCATGTTGCTGCAAATAGCATGTGTTTATCTTTTTTGAATGCTGAGTAATATTCCATGGTGTATATGTACCACACCTTCTTGATCCAGTCATCTATTTTTGGGCATTTGGGTTGTTTCCAAAGCTTAGCTATTGTACATAGTGCTGCTATAAACATAGGGGTGCAGGTGACCTTCTGAATTAATGTTTCTGTGTCCTTTGGGTAAATACCTAGGAGTGGAGTTGCTGGATCTTATGGAAGCTCCATCTTAACCAGGTTGAGGAATGTCCACACAGCTCTCCATAGTGGTTGGACCAGTTTGCACTCCCACCAGCAGTGCAGGAGAGTTCCTTTTTTTGTTTTTACAAGGTTTTATCCTCAGCCCTGTCTGTCTCATCTTATCACTCTCCCCCTTGCCATTCTGCTCCAGCCAGATGCCCTCATACCCCCCAAATTCACTTTCTGCTTCTGGGCCTCTGCCCTAGTTTTCCTTTATTTCAGCACCTTCCCTGCCTTTCACATTGACTGTTTCTTGAATTCAAGGTCTTAAATCAAGTATCTCCCCTTTGGAGAAGTCTTTCCTAACTAACAGACCAAAGTATCTAACTAGTCCCTCATTCTGTCACCACCCTATCTTAATTCTCTGCATAGCACCTATTATTATTTGATATCTTGTTGTTTATTTTTTCTTTCTGTCCCTCCCAACAAGAATCAAAGTTCCTGACTAATTAATACAAAGTAAAAATCAAAATCAACAAGCAACTATAAACCAGAGACACACTACGGGGCGGGGGGGGGGGGGCGGAGAGGAAGGATTAGGGTCAAAATAAGGGGGGGTGCAATTGTATGGGGAATAGAACCAAGATGAAACTGCATACATTGTTTAAAAATGAAAAATGATGTAAGAATTATATAAAATATTACAAAATAAAAAAGAATAATAAAAATGAATCAAAGTTCCATGGGACTTAGGCCATTATCTAGTTTGTTCTTCACTGCTTCCCTGCCATAACCTTCACTCCCTGCTGCTTTAGGGCTAGCTACATTGCTTCCCAGTAGCTAATACAAGGCCAGGAAAGCAGCAGACTGCACACACAATGGTAATTGAACGAATGAGCTAATACTTGCCTTTTTATTGCTATTATTTTCTTGGTTATTTCTTGATTTTTTTTTTTTTAACTGGAAACTTCAGTCATCCTTTGCAGTCATTGCCTGCAATGCTTCAATCTCTTACCTCCACTCTCACCACTCTGATGACATACCCTGTAGAACCCACCTTTCTTTTCATCTCTAATACTGTGATTCCTCTGACTGTCTCAATCTTTCAAGACTCTTTATATTACACTGTCTTGGATGTTGTATTCTTTCCTAGACTTAAAACTTACTTCTATGACAAAAAACCTTTCTGTGTATTCTGTGACACCTATGGCTTGGTTCTATTGCTCGCTTCTCTGCCTTGCTCTTTTAAAGTTAGCAAAAACTGCCAGCTAAATCCTTGTTTTCTTATTGTTCATTGTGTATTACTATTGTGTCCTTAGGGCTGTCTTCGGGAAGGAGCCATGGCATATCCTTATTTTACTTTTCAATAGCACCCAACACATTTCATAAATTTACCACAATTTAGCTGTTCAATAAATAAGTGCATGTCCGAAAACAGGGGTGGAGGGAGCACAAGGGACTATGGCGATGGTACACAGGCGATTTCGTGGTGGGAATTCCACGGGGACTATACCCAAGATGATAAAGCACACATTGTATGAAAATGAAGAATGATGTAAAAATATATATATAAAATAATAAAAGAAAAAATGTGGCATAAAATAAAAAAATATGTGCATGTCCACAGACATAAACTGTAAACACAGCACCAGTATTAATTAATGATCTTAGATGAGTCATTTAGTTTTATATTCAAATTACAGAAATTAGGAAGAAAGAGGTAGGTGGCAGATCCCCATAGTATAAACCTTTCTTATTTTAATATGCTTTCTTTTGATAGAGCTGATTCCTATAATGTTTTTCACCATGATTATGTATATATATATATATATATATATATATATATGTATATACACACATATATACACATATATGTGTATATATGTGTATATATCTTTAAATTATAAGAGTATTATAAAAACACAACCATGTTGAGTGATAAAATATAATTCATGACTAAATTGACTTAAATATTTTTCTGTCTTTAGCATGTTGAAATTAGGCTGTATTACTTTGATGATCTAGGAAAAAAATAATCTTCCTAACATAATTTGCACATGGTATGCAGTTCTGCCATTTTTCAGATATATAGATCATTTAATAATTATTATTACCTAAAATATCGGTCTTTTTGGTCATAAATTCAAAAATTACTGAATTGCACCAAACAAAATAATAAAGGGATTATTCCTGATTGTATTAAATTTCTGTAAGTTTTAAAGACTGTTTTAAAAATTAAAACTCAACTATTTCATTAAAAAGCTAGAAACAAGATAAATTACAAAGATTTTATTTGTGGGCTATTTAAAAGTAAAAAGAACAGAAATGGAATCCAACAGCGTCAATATATTTTTCTCACTAAAATTTTATCTATGTAATCATAAAATTCATTTATACTTGTTTTTTAATCAGTCAGAAAAGGAATGCTATCAGCAAAAGTGGATTATAGCTTTATCAAGAATTTATAACAGCAACCTTAGCATGCATACATTTTCTGGTGTATTTTCAGTGAACATTACTTAGGGATAAAATGCTATTGTATAGTCAAGTGAATTGATTTAAATCATAGTTGTTTTCTGTGAATTAAATCACCAACAGAGCTCAAACTCTATCCAAAGACATTTAAAGTATAAAATTCCACCCATTTGTGGTTGAAGATCAAGTTTGAGAAAACTATTGGGTATTATTTTATTTTTTCATATTTAATTTTTCAGTTTCTGACTCAGTTTCTGACTCAGTTTCTGAAAGAATAATTGGCATGTTTTTGAAAAGCCCATCACTTTAATATACAAAGATGTAATATCTTCTCAAGTCAATATCGAGTGTGTCACGAGCTTGTAATTTAGCATTGAGAATTAAACACTTAAGTGTAGGGGGAAAATGGAATATAAAATGATTAGATTTTTCACTCCATGGAAAAAGTATTCAGACTAGTCAAATTATCAGCTTTTACTCCTTTCCTATTCTAGAAAAAAATCACACTCCTAACTTCAGTAGCTACCTAGGTAAGGATTTTACACACACACACACACACACACACACACACACACACACACACACACATACACATCCCCTTTGCTTTTTTGAGTTGTGGCTCTTATGCTAAACTTATCCCCTGGGTTTCCATATGTGGGTCGAGCCACAAAAATATCTATTTTGGGGCAAGTCAGGTCAGAATCTCTGAGAACTGTTATACTGTTCTTTGTCCTTGTCAAATTATGGTGTTTTCATTCATTCTTCTTGTGCAGATAGAAGAGAGAACTATTACATGTACAGAAAGTTACAGATTATGTTGCACTGGCTACCAAGTCAAAGAATTTATCACATAGTATTCCAAAATGGCCTGGCACTAGGTTGGAAGCCGGTTTCAGTAGAAAGATTGATGTTACTCAGTATGTCTCTTGCAGCAAGACAGACAGCATGAGATGGCAGACTTCTCAAACACTAGTGATATTTAAAGTATGACTTTATCACCTGCCTACACTTCTCTGTGCTGGAAGAAATCAGAATGGGAGAAAAAGAGAATGGATTATTGGTTAAAGAATAGCTTTTTACTCTTTCCTTTCTACCCTTTATCCCAAAACTTGAAAACTCTGGTTTTGGGGGATTGTCTCCTGTATCTCAATGCCACAGCAGAACAGCAATTGCAAAGAAAGTCCTGTGTCCAAACAGGTCCTGAATATATATCTATTTCTTTGTCGTGGGTCATTTACCAGTTGCTGGAATGATTTTACACATTTTCTAAGTTAACAAGTAGTACCAAAAAAAAACAACAACAACAACAACAAAAACCAAAAGTCACAACAAAACAAAAACAAAGCGCTGAGGCTGCATTTAGAAATTCTTTCATGTCAACTAGCACTGGGGCCATTTGTTACTTTCATTTCTTTCTGTGATGCCTTATAACCACAAAGACACAGGTGTCAGCTGTTTCTCTTCAACTGTATAAGGGAAAAAAGTCATTTAAAATTTTATATATATTTTATGAAGAGTCTAGATAATGGGGTCAAATTTTTAAAGTTATATATCTAATTTTCTCTTCATCCTTGTTTTTCTCTATCCTCAATTTTGTCCCCCTTCACATTTCTCAGTTAACTGTGCATACCTGAAGTAGAATGGGGGGTAAAATGATTTGACATTTTTTCTTCCATTACTATACCTAACACAAATGAGAAAATTCACTTTAAGCCACAAGTGATGTTGCATGTTTAATTTCCACTCTTTCCATTATCCATTTTATTTATCAAGAAATTAAAATTGTCTCCTTGTTTTCTACAGTATTACTTTTGCTAAAGACTTACTGTATTTTAGCCAAAACTTCTTAGACAAACTGCAACTGAGTCATACCAACCCTCAGATATCAATCCTCACTCCTTTTTCCATTACCCAGAACTATCCAACACACACACACACACACACACACACACACACACATCCTCATATTAAGCTGATTGCATCTTCCATGCTTGTTGGGCACACCTTCTTATTCCTACAGCCCATTCTATCCCCACCATCACACCTAGTACCATCTTTCTGAACCCTTTCTTGATATTCACATCAAATTCCAAATTTCTTGTTATCAACTCCATGAAGATTTTATACATAAGCTCTTTAGGAATCTCTCCCTTTTTTGAATTTATAATCTGTAACATAGCACAGAGGACTAAACCATATACTTGCTTTTGGTATTTGTTTAGCTGTTTTGCTCCCCACACTGTTTTGTATATGTTGCTCCCCCAATTCCTTATGCTTCTTTTATAGTCCCCAATGAACCTAACCCAACAGTTTGTATTTAGTTTTAAAATACTAATAGAGGTGCGGCAGACCTCTCCTATCTCGCCCACTGGTCCCCTCAGCAGTGCATTTCGGTCTTTCTGCCTGTTCTGCTCCCTGCTCTGTCTCTGGTGAATCCTCTCACCCTCCTGAGCCTCTGGCCTGTACCCCAGTGCTTGTATAAATAAATAAAATCTTTAAAAAATACTAATAGATAAGAATTTAAAGATTGATTCTTGCACACTTTCCAACCTTTCTTTAGACTGGTTATGTCACCAGGGATGAAGTAAGTTTCCTTATTCTGGCTCTGGAGCATTGCATAGTATGTTAGCTGAAACATAAGCTGCCCTGATACAGGAAAGGATCACTGGGAAGTTCTACTTGCAGGTGAGCAAGAAGCACAGTCTCTACGAGGTAACTTATTACTTGGCTATCTCTGAAGATATTAATGATGAAAAGGAGTGGCCAGAGGAAAGACTCCCCTTCTCAATTGCAGCACTGTAACTAAGTGACTTCTGCTAGATCAAATAGACTATTTTGGGGATTCCTGCTCAACCATCTCCTCTGTGTTTTCAGAGCTGATGTAGAGCTGTTAGAACAGTGAACTGATGCTTTTTGACTTGCCAAACAGTGGGAGCTTTCTATTTAAATAGTTATCCCTTAGAAGAGCTATATTAGGGAGCTCAAAGGAGAGGATTTAAGGGCCCACACAGAGTAGAGAGGCAGCAGATCAGCCACCTACTGGGCCCTTGTTCCTTCGAATGCTTCACACTACATATTTGTAAGGCAGACCGCCTCTTGCTCACTGAACTGGAGGCTCACCTGCCCTTTTGGGTTTAGCAAACACATGGGAAGGGCAGCTCTTGGCTGTTTTCTAGGTTGTCCTTGCTCCAGGTAAGCAATACCATACAGCCAAGTGCGCATGATCCAGATGTACTGTTGGCATCTAGAGGATGTGATCACAGGAAGAGATCATTTAGAAGCCAGGAGACCATAAATCCAGATTCAGCACGTGGTCATTTTCCAAGTGACAAATATAGAAGATGTCAATTAGACTAAGAAAACCATAGGAAGTAATCACGGTCTTTCACCAAGCATCTGTATAAAGCATCTATGGTAGATGCTTTTTTATATACCTCTATTAAGAGGATTCATTCAAATTCCAATCAGTCACACTACCAAACGTCATTTTGATAATAAGGAAATCAACTATATCGAGTAAGAAATTGGTATTATTACCCTGACTTTTAAGCACATAAGAACTTTATTGCATCTAGTGAATGATTAATGCTCTAATGTTGTGATTATAATTTGTTCTTGTGCCCATACCATCTATACATAAGATGATACAGACCATAAGAATTGAAATTGGGAGAATCACTATCCTGCTAGATAAAGGTCTTTTTCTAAATCTCATTGAAACCTGGCATTGAGAAGTAGGCCAGAAAATAGGCTTAGCTATCCACATAGTATCTCATTTTGTATTATCATTAACCATCTCCTTGGAGGCAGCTAGTTTTTTGCGGGCCGACATAGATTCTTCCATTTCATTTTGCTTCTTTTTTAGTACATGTATACTATTATGAAACATTTTAAACATAATGAAAAGGTAGAAAGATAGAAAAATATGAAAAAAAAAATCTCAACATCCAGATTTAACAGATGTTTTGTGTTGTCAAATCTCCAAATTTCTCTTTCAGTGAATGAATGTTAAAGATACAGCTAAAGCATCTCTTTCCAGTCCCTCTCCTTGCCATTCTTCATGTATACTTATGATGTACAGGGCTTATACATCCTTCCAGAAGCCAATTTCTTCCTCAACTCTAGGAACGCCCCCTACCTTTCCTAGGTAGTTTGCAAGGGAGCAGTTCAGAACAGTACTGCATTCTGGGCATCTAACATTCCCCTTGGGAATGATGGTTGGGGTGAGCCTATTCGAAAAGTCTGCAATCTTCAGCATAACAACATTGAAGTGTGTAGGAGCCATTTATGTACCTTCCAAAACCATATACAACTGTTGTTCGATCTTAGCCATCTATTCTTACATGCCCTGATTAGTGATGGTTATTTATTTTGTGCTGTAGCTTCCTTTCTTTAGCACTCTGCCACGAATACCATGATTACTTTTCCCATTTCTTGCTTATGGATCTACAGCATAACTTAGTAAAATGGAGTCAGGTAGATTAGTAACAAGCTTAAGATCACATTTTTGACCTATTTTGTAGTGGATGCTATACCCTCCCACTCCTTAGGATACATCATGTTCTCTTAGCTTTGTGTCTTCCCAAATCAAAATATAGAACAAAGGGTGAAGACGTGGAAGTTGGCAGCTATGCGGTTTGGGTCCTGAATTGCTCCCACATCAAAAGATTTACGAACTGTGCATTTTAAGCAGTTCTCTCAGTTCATGACTCTTTTTAACCGAATTGAAAAAGCAGGTAGGGAGGGGGAGGCAAATGTTAAAGAAAACGCCTCGACTGTTTAATCTAGTGTTAAAGATAAAAACTTTAACTCAGGTGGGTTTAACACTTATAGTCTTAAGAGTCAAAAACCTCAGTTTTAAAGGACAAAACGAGAAGGTAGGGAGTAAATCCATGATGGCAAGTTTACCCAGATCTCCTCTGCTGCTCGCTAATGCAGCTCTTTTGAGGGATAGCAATTTAAATAGAAAGCTCTTACCACTTGGGAAGCAAAAAACATTAAGACATTGCTTTAACAGCTTTATAGAATCTGCCATTTCATTCTGAATACAGTGCTAAAAAGTGAGTGGTAATCTCTGGGGTGGGAGCAGACCCACAGTCAACACCTATGCTCAGTCTGTGCTTTTTACACTTTCAGTTTCCATTTTCCTTAATCAATATTTACCAGGTGACAATGACAGCTTCAGCGGGTTCTGCTTTCTACCAATCTTTCTGTTGCTGGTTCTTCAGACTTTCAACCATTTCCTCTGCCTATACTAATTTCTGTGTTCATGCTTTTGTTTTATGCATGGCCACATAAATTATACGTACCTTCTAGCATCATTTGGAAACTTGGGATTTGTTACTGAATTATGGAATTGAAGAAAAAAATCCTCCAGCACCCTTACAATATTGGATTGGGTAATTCTCTTTGTTGCCTATAGGTTATCTACAGCTGTTTACCAAACCACCACAAAAATGTAGTATATAAAACAATAAGCTCAGTAGTCTGGTTAGTTCTGCTGGCTTGGGCTTGGTGAAATTGATTCCGTCTGAGGTTGAATTGTGTGCCTATGGTCCCAGGTAGGTTGGGGCCTGGCTCATCTTAATCTGGGATGGATTCATTGACATGTTTGGGAGTTGGCTGGCTCTTGGCTGGGTCAGGTGTGTCTCGTAATCCAGCAGGCTGTCCTGGGCTTGTTTTCCTGCTGGTCACAAGGTCCTGAGAAAGAGTAAAGTGAGCATGTAAGGTCTCTTGAGGCCTAGGCTCAAAAGAGGCACTTGGTGACTTCTGCAATCTTTCAGCAAAAATAAGTCCCAAGGTCACTCCAGATTCAAGGGAAGGGGGAATTGACTCTGCCCCTTTAGTGAGAGGACTTGCACAATCACAAAGCAAAGGGTATGAATACATGAAAGGGAAAAGAATTGTGGTCTTTTTTGCCATTTACCACATGTACTTAGCTTTTCCCATGATGAAGCTGTCTCATGTAATTTTCTTTCTGGGAGCAGCTATTTTGATATACAGGGAATATTGATCCATCACACTTATGAAGAAAATTACAACACAGAAAAGATTATTTAGGCATCATAGGTGTTCATGAGAATAAGAAATACTGAAGTTGTAAGCAGATGAACTCTTTAAGTTCTTAAGCAAAGCGTTTTTACTCTTCCAAGAATCAACTGTAGTATTGTTTTCATCAGATTGAAGCAATTTCAAGTCAAATGCAAGAAATTGCACGAAAAATGTGATGCATTTGCTTATTCTGCATCACATGTGGACAAAATAAATAACTCGATACAGAATATAGATCACACACAGCCCTCTGGTTCCCCAAATATGCAAACAGATCTCTATGGTTGAGTAGGGTTTTTTGCCTCCAATTTTATTGATTTGCCACTCATTTGCATATCTGTGCGATCACAGGAATACAACTACACACTTCCTTCCACCAAATCTCCAGTGCCAAATCCCTATCACTTTCCACCCCCTCTCCAACACTACCCCTTACCATTCCCTCTGGTTTCAGTCATTTGAGGAATATCAATAATCAAAGACAAACAAGAGTTTCTAGACTGAAAAAACACTAGTTAGCAGATGAGTTTTTTTTAAATGAATTTTAAGTTGACCTTTAGTCTTGCATTTACTTAAAAAAATTTTAATGTTTTCATTCTTTTTCTCTAACTTGTAGAAGAGGAAGCATACTTTTCCCTGTACCCTTCTAGGTTCTTGGCTGAGACATCCCTGTAATAAAAGACAGATTAGTAGGAGAAAAACAAACACTTTAATCACATGTATCACCTGCTGTATATGTGGGAGGAGGCCAGTATTCCCCAGGAATACTGAGTAACTCCCCTAAATGGTCCAAGCCACAACCTTAAATATCACCTTCAGTTAAAGACAAAAGATGATGTTGGGGTGCAGGGGATATGAGAGGTGGTTAAGCGAAACACTGTAAAGGAAGGTAGGGCTGTTGTACATATTTAAATCACTGACTTTTCCATTGATAAGAGTTTCTGCAGATTTGTTCAGCCTCTACTTTGCCGTACAGAGAGGGAGACACCCTACAAATGGAGACTTTCCTTCTAAATGGAAATGTCTCTGACGAAAGTGTAATCTATGCTTGGGTTTTACAGTTTCTCCTGTGTCTTCATTTCTTTTTTTTAAAAAAGATTTATTTATTTATACAAGAACTGGGGTACAGGCCAGATGCATGGGAGGGTGAGAGGATTCACCAGAGACAGAGTGGGGAGCAGAACAGGCAGACTGACTCTAATACACTGCTGAGGGGAGCAGCGGGCAAGACAGGAGAGGTCTGCTGTGCCATGTGGGACACTCGCTGGCCTGCCGGGATCGAACCCGCGCTGCTGAGGCTACGGACAGCTTCACAGTGTGGCGCTCAAATGCCTGCGCCACCAGGGAGGCCCTGTCTTCATTTCTTAAAAATAATCAGCCTAAAATAATCCTTATGCCAAAGAGGCATATTAAGGAGGGACATATTCTGCTCTCTTTAAAACCATTAAAGATTTTTGAAGGTCTTTGCTAGCCAATCACATTTCTGGTGGCATTAAAAAAAAAGATTTTATTTACTTATTTTTGTGTAGAAGAACTGGGGTGTAGGCCAGAGGTGAGGACATGAGAACATTCATCAAAGATAGAGTGGGTAGCAGAACAGGCAGATCTACTGAAATACACTGCTGAGGGGAGCAGTGGGTGAGATAGGAGGGGCCTGTTGAGCCATGTGGGTCAGCTCCCTGGCCAGGAATCAAACTCAGGCAGTGCTGGTGGGCCGTCATCATAGAAGTACTGAAACTAAACCCCTAAGCTACCAGGGAGACCCCTTTTCTGGTGCCAACTCACCATAGAACAGCCAGCAAAATAAATGTGAATATTAAGTAATACTTATACTCATTTTGAAAAATCAAAATGCTTTACATGAGATTACTAAATAATAAGTACAATATTTTTGAGATATAAGATTTTCAATGAGACATAATTGTTTCATAACATAAATTTACTAAGTCTATACCATGTTGACACAGTTTATCACATCCCACATAGGACACTGAATAGGAAAGTAGTAGATTTAGTAGTATGGATAAGAAAATGTATGCAAAGACAACGTACCCTAATTTTATGACTTTGCTTTAATACAGAAACATAATATATAAGCATAAACTTTGTTCTTAAAAGGACATTAGGGAATTCCATGCCTAGTCCTGTCTAAAACATCCAGTGATGGGAAACTATATGTGAAGAATCAAAATTCATTTCAATAATTCAATGGCTTACTGAGTTACTGGAGATATTTGAGCAAAAGCTGACTGTCTACAGGAAACCTTACTTTGTGCCACCATTCTTATCTTTATAAAAGTTGCACATTAAAGAGATTGTTAAAAAAAAAGAAAAGAAAACCTAAATTCAACTGAGTAAACTTTAAAAATCTTTTTTAAAAGATTTATTTATTTATACATACAAGAACTGGGGTACAGGCCAGAGTTGTGGGGGGTGAGAGTATTCACCAGAGACAGAGTGGGGAACAGAACAGGAAGATGAACTGAAATATACTGCTGAGGGGAGCAGTGGGCGAGACAGGAGAGGTCTGCTGTGCCATGTGGGTAGCTCCCTGGCCAGGGATCGAACTTGTGCTGCTGTGGCTGTGGTTAACTTCATAGGTTGTATCTTAACCCCTTGCGCCACCAGGGTGGCCCCAACTTTAAAGATCTTAATTGGCTTTAGTCAACTATTCATGAACCCAGCAGCAGCCAATCTGGTGGACAGGAAGGGACTCTGGGGATCTGTACCAAACAAAAGACAATTTTTTTTTAAGATTTATTTATTTATGCATACAAGATCTGAGGTACAAGCCAGAGGTGCAGGAAGTGTGAGAGGGCTCACCAGAGACAAAGTAGGGAGCATAACAGGCGGAATGACTGAAATACACTGCTGAGGGGAGCAGCAGGCGAGACAGGAGAGGTCTGCTATGCCACGTGGGTAGCTCCCTGGCTGGCAGGGGATCAAACTCATGCTGCAAAGGCTGCAGACAGCTACACAGTGCTGTGCTTTAACCCCTTGTGCCACCAGGGAGGCCCCCAAAGGCATTTATATAGAAGAGAGCAGTGCCATGGAAATTACATAGACAAAAAAGCAGGTTGGTTATGGCAAGGTCACTTTAGTTTAGGCGATGCCAGGGGTCTATCAGGTAGTTTACCCAACTAGTGCTGATCAGGTGATTCCGGATTGAACACTGATTCAAGATTGTTTCAGAGCCGAAACTGTAATTAAATCTCAGTTTGGTGACATGGGGCTTAACATAAGTGACTCCATTTGTGGCCTGCTGTCTTTTTTTTTTTTTTTTAGCAAGATGGACATGTAAATAATCACAACAAAATATCATATGTGCTAAAAAAAATACACACATACCTTGGAGACACAAAGTAGGTTTTTTATTCATTTTATTGACAAGAAATTAGATAATAGTGGAGATGGATCAGCTGAAAGATGGTAGATGTCATCAATTAAAATTGGAAATAACTAATAATCAGGGTTACTGGGAACATGCCAGGATGCTGTGCATCCACAGTTTTCCAAGACTAAATCGACATCCATTTTCTAAGATCAAATTCTATCCCTGGTCTATTATGGAAACACCACCTGGTTGTCAAATGCACTACTGCCAAGAAGCCCTTTAACGATATCATGAATGGCAGAGAAAGGCTTTAAACTGGCCAAAGAGCTTCCTCTGCAGTTATCCTGTCCAACTTGTGGCAGTTTGAACAGCATGACAAAGTATTATTTTAACATTACATATAAACTTTAGTCTCCTCCTCAGCAAATTACCTTCTCAATTTTTTCAGTTATCTGATGTGTTAAAAATAGACAAGCTCAGTTTGTTAATCCTAGGAAAATGACTGTCACAACAGGGAGTCATACCAAGGAAATTTAAAAAACAATGGTAACAATACTAGAAACGGGAGGGGAAAATTAATAAAAAATAGTGTTCTAGGCGAAAAGGAATAGTTTCCTATATTCCTTTTCATTGCTGACTCGCAATTCGTGATAGCTCTGCTTCTGTTTCATTTGCCCTCTTCTTGCTAATCTCAGTTTTATTTTTGTCTCCAATTACCGTAGTTTTCTTCCCAGATTATATCCACTTCCTTTTCCAAAACTAATCCATCCCATGCTAGCATGCTCTTATTGGTGTAGCTTTCACAACTGTCCAATCGAGGTATTTCTGATAAATTTCTTCCATGACTTTATTTGATCACCTTCAATAAGAAGATGGTGGCTTGTCTTTAGAGAAGGGATAAAGGAAAAGGAGAAGCAGGCTGTGCTCCCTGAGGCTCCCAGGTACACCTGTGTGATCTCCCTCTGCTGTTACCCCCTGCAGGCCACTGTGGTTGCCCTTCCTCAGAGCATCCCTGCACCTAATTTATCCCTTTGTCACTTTTCATACCTTCCCAATGCATTTTTTCCATTCTACTGCAATTAGTCTGTTCTACATTTTTTTTAAAAAAATATTATATTTATTTTTATACAAGAGCCAGGGTACAGTCCAGATGTGCAGGAGGGTGAGAGGATTCACCAGAGACAGAGTGGGGAACAGAACAGGCAGACTGACGAAATACACTGCTGAGGGGAGCAGTGGGAGCGACATGAGAGGTCTGCCGTGCCATGTGGGACCCTCGCAGGCCTGCCGGGATTGAACCAGTGCTGCAGAGGCTGCGGACAGCTTCACAGTGCGGTGCTCAACTGCCTGCACCTCCAGGGGAGGTCCTGTTCTACAAATTTTAAGGGAGATGAAAACAATTCCTGATAGAAAGAATTCATACTGTTTCAGGAGTGAATGATTTCAGATCTATGCAGGTACTTTAATAAAATGATTTATTAAGTAGAAAGGAATTTCTAATGGAACTATGCATGGAAATTTTTATGTGAGATTATAGGTATATTTGAATTAATTTATTCACAAATATTTATTAAGTGCCCACTGTTTGCTAATGACAAGGACTTAAGCATATTCCCTCTTCTTGTGGAGTCCAGGGGGCAAGAAGGTATCTTGGCCTGGACTGCCCTATAAGCAGGGTTTATGCACAAGTTTATTTTGGGAACAGAAACCCAAAGCTTAGGAGTAGGAGATGGGTATGAGTAAGAGAAACAGAAGGAAGGAAAGGTAGGAAGGGTGTGTCACTGAGCTGGACTCAAACTGACAGAGAGCCTCCTGGAAGCCTTATAGACAAGCCTCGGCCTTGTCTGCTGAGGATGTAAACTGGCTGTGCCTCGTGGGTCACAGGCCACTCTACATGCTGTCCCTTTTCTTATGATTCCACTTTTTGGAATGTGTCAGCTGGTTCCTGAAATTATCCTACTAAGTGGTGGTTAGAAAGCAACAGACAGGGCCCTTCCTGGTGGCACAAGAGGTTAAGTCTCAGCACTATGAAGCTATCCACAGCCACTGCAGCACAAGTTCGATCCCTGACCAGGGAGGTGACCCACATGGCACAGCAGACTTCTCCTGTCTTGCCCCTGCTCCCCTGAGCAGTGTATTTCTGCTCCCCATTCTGTCTCTGGTTAGTCCTCTCACCTACCCTCTCCTCACCTCTGGCCTGCACCCCAGTTCTTACATGCATGCATAAATAAAAATAAATCTTTAAAAAAGAAAGCAACAGACAAACAGTGCATCTGAGGAGAGCACTTGCCCGCCACACCTGCACACAGCTGGTTGCTGTGTCAACAGCTGGAGTAAAACAGTGAGCCAGAAAGATATGAAAAGGGACCAAGCGGTGCCTGGTACAGAGAGTAATAAAATAAAACAAGCAAATAAATATATAATTGAAAAC
Organism: Talpa europaea; assembly: GCF_964194135.1. Taxonomy (NCBI): domain Eukaryota; kingdom Metazoa; phylum Chordata; class Mammalia; order Eulipotyphla; family Talpidae; genus Talpa; species Talpa europaea. The sequence goes on from NC_140081.1 coordinate 16,128,511, forward strand.
TGTGATAAGTGCCGAAGGGTAAATGGAGCCATGAGAATGTGGGTACAGCAGTTCACACTAGTGGCACTTACAGCGGGGAGAAAAATAATCCCTTCCCACTGCCATGGTTCCCTGACATAACCAAACCTTTGCAGTGCAGCTAAAGCAGAAGATGTAGAAGATTAAAGCCAGATTTTCATTTTTGCTATTTAACTGTTCCTAGAGACATTGCATCGTTATTATTTTTAGGCTTTTTGCCAAAGTGGATTTTCATCCCAAACAAGATTTATGATACTTTATTAATTACTATTATTTGTGTTTGTACTTTAAAATTTTTATTATTACCTTTTTTAATTGAGTAACTTTGGTTTATATTATTCTGTAAGTTTCAGGGGTACAGCTTAACATTTACAAATCTGTATATACTATAATACAATCACCACCAGAAGTCTAGTTTGCATCCATCACCATAAAATTAACTCCTTTCACATTTGATGGCATTATTTTACACAAGGTCCTTCTGATGGTCTTAGGACTAATACCTTCCAAAACTACTATACTGAAGACCTTCATGGGAGGCCTAAGCACCTGGCACCTATGGATTTGCTTAAAGTAAGTGGAAAACAACATTCGCAGCGACATAGATGGAGCTAAAAAGAATTATTCTCAGTAAAGGAAGTCAGACAGAAAAAGAAAAAATATCAGATGGTTTCACTTATAGGAGGAATATAGGGGAACCAAATAAGACATTAGTGTAAAAAATAACAACAGTACAAAACACAACAAAGCAAAAACAGACAATTATAAATCAGAGACATCCTGCAGGGGAGGAGGAGGGAGAGGGATCAGAGGGAGGGAGGGAGGAGCACAGGGGACTGTGATGATGTGCAAAGGTGCATTGGTGAAGGAAACTCTATGGGGACTACACCTGGGAAGGGGTGGGGGGAAAGCAAATATTGTTTAAAAATGAACAATGAGGGCCTACCCTGTGGCGCAGCGGTTGAGGGCTGGGATGCAAAGCTGCCCGCGGCCTCTGCAGCGCCAGTTCGATCCCCAGCTGCTCCCCGGCCACTGGAGGAGGGTCCGCATGGCGAGCAGACCTTTTCTGCAGCCCGCTGCTCCCCTCAGCATTGTACTTCGGTCCTTCTGCCTGCTCTGCTCCCCGCTCTGGATCTGGTGAATTCTCTCACCCTCCCGCGCTTCTGACTGTACCCAGTGCTTGTATAAATAAATAAATAAATGTTTAAAATAAATAAATAAATCTTTTAAAAAAATGAACAATGATATAAAAATTAAAAACAAAACAAAACAAAAAAGTGGCAAAGGAGTCACAATAACTTACTGGTAAAGGGCCTGTGCTTGAAAGATTCTGATTTTTTACCATTGTGTTTTATTTATTTTTTTAAGATTTATTTATTTATGCATACAAGAACTGGGGTACAGGCCAGAGGTGTGGGGGTGGGTGGGTGAGAGGATTCACAAGAGACAGAGTGGGGTACAGAACAGGCAGATCGACTGAAATACACTGCTGAGGAGAGCAGTGGGCAAAGCAGGAGAGGTCTGCTGCACCATATGGGTATCTCCCTGGGCAGGGATCGAACTTGTGCTGCAGTGGCTACGGATAGCTTCATAGGTTGTGTCTTAACCCCCTGCGCCATCAGGGAGACCCTACAACTGTGATTTATTATTGCTGCCATTTGTGAACTTTATCACTCTGTGCTGCAGTTTGTTAATTGTGAAGTGAGAATAACATTATTACTTGTTTGCAAAGGGATAGAGTGACAATTAAGTAAGGGAACACAGCTTCTAGAACACTGCCAGCAAAGTACAAGGACATAATCAATTACTAGAACAATGGTTTTGATTTGCGAGGGAGGCCATAACAAAATATCACTAAGGGGGTGTAAGTGATGGAAATTTATTTTCTTACGGTTCTGGAGGCTGGAAGTCCACAATCAAGCTAATGGCAGGCTTGGTTTCTCCTCAGGCTTCACTCCTTGGCTTGCAGAGAGCTGTCTTCTTGCTGCCTCCTCGGGCTGCCTTTTCTCTGCAGACGTCCCTGAGGTCTCTTCCTCTTCTTAGACATAAATTACATTGGATTAGGGCCCCTCTCTTATGACCTCATTTAAACTTAATTACCTATTTAAAGGCCCTATTTGCAAACACAGTTACATTGGGGAGGTTAGGGTTTCAACTTAAGATTTATTTTGGGGGAGCTGGGCAATTCAGTCTATAATAGAAATTATAATTTTTTAAAGATTTATTTATTATGCATACAAGAGCTGGAGTACAGGCCAGAGGTGTGTGTGGGGGGCAAGAGGATTCACCAGGGACAGAGCAGGGAGCAGAACAGGCAGACTGACCAAAGTACATGGCTGAGGGGAGCAGCGGGCGGCAGGAGAGGTCTGCGCGCCATGTGGGACCCTCCTCCGGTGGCCGGGGAGCAGCCGGGGATCGAACTGGCGCTGCAGAGGCTGCGGGCAGCTTCGCAACCCAGCGCTCAACTGCTGCGCCACCGGGGAGGCCCCACAGGCTGCATCTTAACACTTGTACCACCAGGGAGGCCCCAATAGCAAGTATAATTATTATAAGAAAATTGCATTCCTTAGAATGGGGCTTTTAAAAATAATTAAAGATTTCATTTATTTATACAAGAACTGGGGTACAGGCCAGATGCATGGGAAGGTGAGACAGAGCAGGAAACAGAACAGGCAGACTGATAAAATACACTGCTGAGGAGTGAGGCGGGCGAGACAGGAGAGGTCTGCCGTGCCATGTGGGATTCTCACCGGCCGGCAGGGATCAAACCCACACTGCAGAGGGTGTGGACAGCTTCACAGTGTGGCAAGCTCAACCGCCTGCACACCAGGGAGGCCCAGAATGGGGCTTTTATTGGCCTCCCTGGTGGCCTCGGGGTTAAGTCTCAGCATTGTCACCACTAAGGCCTGAGTTTGATCCCTGGCCAAGGAGCTAACTCACATATGGCCTAGCCGACCTCTCCTGTCTCGCCCTCTGCTCCCTTTAGCAGTGTATTTCAATAAATATGCCTGTTCTGCTCCCCACTCTGTCTCTGGTGAATCCTCTCACCAGCCCCTGCACCTCTGGTGTACACCCCAGTTCTTCTACATAAACAGCAAAAAAGAAAGCATGGGGCTGTTAAACTTTCTGGTCTCGGGACTCATTTAACACCCGTTCAAATTGTTGAGAACATAATTAGCTCCTGTTTCTGTGGGTTATATCTATCAATATTTATCACACAAAACATTAAAATTGAGAAACATTAAAAATGGTTATTTATTCATTTGAAAATACCAAAATTACTTTCATTACCAATTAACATAATTTTAGGAAAAATAACTGCAATTTTACAACAAAACACATTTAGTGAAGAGTGGCATTATTTTCCAGTTTTGTAAATATCTTTTTTTTAAAGATTTATTTATTTATCCATACATAGAAGAACCGGGGTACAGGCCAGACTCACAAGAGGGTGAGAGGATTCACCAGAGACAGAGTGGGGAGCAGAACAGGCAGACTGACTGAAATACACTGCTGAGAGGAGCAGAGGGCGAGTCAGGAGAGGTCTGCTGCACCATGTGGGACCCTTGCTGAACGGCTGGAATCGAACCGGCACTGCAGAGGCTGCAGACAGCTTCACAGCTCTGTGCTCAACCACCTGCAGCGCCGGGGAGGCCCTTGTAAATATCTTTAATGTCTGGCTCTAAGGAAGAAGCTGGCTTCTAACCTTCATTCTACATCTACACACATGGCATGCAACCACTGGAAAACTTTACTGTATAATATTGAATGGGAGTCAAAGTATAAAATAACGTTGTCGTATTATTAAGAAAATGATATTGACCTTGAACATAAGAAATCCCTTGCAGACCAACAGGTGTTGCCAGATCACACTTTGAGAACCAATGCTATAGAGCCTAAGATCATTACAAATTTTGAGCTTCTTCATTTTGGCATTGTAATTTTGAAAGGCTCCTCAACTCCTAAATACCACATCTTGGTGTCTTTGTCCTAACCATTGCAATAGCATGTATTCACTTTTTTCCATTTCCAGAGGAAGTGCAAACCAATAAAAATAGATGAGCTTCACTTACAAGTTACAGTTGAGGTCATTTTTCACTTTATACTTTATCGTCCACAATGAGAATAAAACAGCCATTTATGTGAAATCTATTGTGCAATTCTTCAGTGGACTGGCCCAACTAATGAGTTTTCCTGAAAAGTCTTTCTTAGCACAACTTTTTTCCTGCTCAAGAAACTCAGCCGATGAATATTATTCTATTTTTTAAGTGAAAATTCTTATGTTCAAAAGTTTGGTTGCCATCTGCAGCTTAGGACTGCTGCGTTGAGAATTTATTCTCTACTATCATGGGAAACAGACCTTTCATTTACTCTTTTGTATATGGTAATTTAATTTTTAATGGCCATATTGAGCCAAGTTTTAATAGCTAATAAGAAGTCCCCAATATTTCATTCTTTTTACTAAAAATACTAAATATTTAAAAATCAACATTATAGAGAGTTTTGCTTATTGTGTGTGTATTCCTCAAGGACAGGCATAAGTCATATTTATTGTGTTTTTATTTCCTCAATTCCTGCCAGGTTAAATTTCACAGCGTTGGTGCTCAGTAAATGATTGTGGAATGGAATTTAACAGAATATGTATGTGTTATTTTATATGGCACCTATGCTGCTGTATTCCCACTGTTTCTTGTTCTTGAGTCTTTCCTTTATTGTTTTTCTCTCTGTCCTTTTTTCTCCTCCCTGCCCCGATCTTTTATTTATTCCCTGCTCATCATTTGTGAACTCATCTTGCTCCAAGTCACTTTTTTTAAATTAATATCTTCAATCCCAATTAAACATTTTTTTTCATTGTAAGTCTTTCTTTTCTCCAGTCATTTTCAAATGATTTTTGGGAGATGACTGTCTACATGCATTAGCCTTTCTACTTTAATTGTGAGAAGAGGTGTTGATTGACTTTTTTTCTGAACTATCTTCTCTGGACTTTCTTAGAAGAAGATAGAAATAATGTCTTTCTTTGGAGCAAAGGGCAGACATGCTTACTGCACACTATAAAAGATTTACTTCCCTCAGATCACAGGTTTGTTTTTTTTTTTTTCCCCTATAATGCACCCAGTTGCACGTGCAGATATCATCTGGCTCTCCTGACATCAATCTGTATAACTAGGGCTCAGAGAACCGGCACAATATGTGCTAATGCTTTTGCTGTAATTGACAAGTCACTCTTTAACTCTCTAGTCTTTGGTCAGCAACCATGAAACTGTGGCAGGCTACGTAGTTAGATTGCAAGCAGGGTAAGTCAGTTCCTAGCAATGATTTTGCATGCATGTCTGTTTTATATATTTATATATATATATATATATATATATATATATACACACACACACATATGTGGGTGTGTAATGTATGTCTGTATATATACACATATATGCATATAAACATACATGCATGCAAAATCATATATATGTGCAAAATGATCCATATGTGTGTATGCATACATCCACATGTTAGTGTGCGTGTGTGTGTGTATATGGATTGGGATTTTTTTTTAAAGATCTATTTATTTATTTATACAAGCACTGGGTACAGTCAGAAGCACGGGAGGGTAAGAAAATTCAACAGAGCCAGAGTGGGGAACAGAACAGGCAGACTAAAGAAACACACCGCTGAGGGGAGCAGCGGGAGCGGCAGGAGAGGTCTGTTGTGCCATGTGGGACCCTTGCCAGCAGCCTGGTATCGAACCGGTGCTGCAGAGGATATGGACAGCTTTGCAGCCCAGTACTCAACCACTGCACCACCAGGGGACGCCCTGGATTGGAATTTGCAGAAAGATCTTTGGAATACTTGTACTCCATAGCCATTGTGTGTGTGTGTGTACGTATGTTAGCAGGCACAGACCACTGATACTTTGTCTTGTGGTGAAGTCTAATTTGCTTTCTTTTCATATCACACTGTTTCCTTCTCAGGCACAGTATTTTCATCTTGTCTTTCTGCAAGGAGCTTTTATTCGCTCTTCTCATTGTCAGCTTTCATTATAAGGTTTAGAAGATCCATGGAAAAATAAATTATATTATTTTTAGTTCATTCATCTAATCTAATCAATCAGTCCACATTCTTCCCTTATCTCTAAAAGCATCAGCGTAGCCATTCCTACCCACAAAAAGATGCTCACCAACTGATGTTTGAGTGTGGCATTCTTTTCCTACCTGGAATGTCATCTCTTCTTCTGCCCCTATGTCACCTTCCTTTCTTTCAAAACTTATGTCCACTCCAAAGGTGTTTGTGAGTAATCTCAAATAACTTTAGCTTTAAGCACATATATTTTATTAAGTCAGTTACTGATATACTGAGTATCTATCAATTGTAGGCCTGGTGAGAAAATCAGCACAGACCCTGAACGCCATAGTGGAAGTGAATATATTCTGAATTAACATACACTTAAGTTGATATTATGTGCATTTGACTTTGAAGATGTATTACTTCTTAATTTTTCTTTTTAACATTGCCTCCCTGATGGCATTGTAAATTCTTCCAAACCAGGCAGCTGTGTCTTCATTCTTCAACTAGTAATAGTGTTAGTACATAAGGGCTTTTCTCTCTCTTTAAGTAATAGGAAGAGAGGGCAAGCCATCTAGCAGGGACTCAGGAGCCATCTGATTTTCTGCTCCATCGTGGTTAGCATGTATATTCCATCCTCAGGATTGTCCATGGCCTGATATACACCTGTGGGCATCTTGAGCATGTTCTAGGCAGGAAGAAGGGATAAGGCAGACAACAAAGGGGACTCATCAATGGTCATACTTTCCATTTGAGCCTTATCAGTTTCAAAGCTTTGCCCAAAATGCTATGTAGCAAAGTATAGGAGTGATCAGAACTGTGTCATTCACCACACTTAGCTGCAAGGAAATCTGAGATGAATCCATTTAACTGAGCATAATAAATCATAATAAATAAATAATAAATCAGAGGTTTGTTGATAAGAAAGGGGCAGGAAATATTGGTTAGAAACTAGCTATGTTTATCACACTGAGATAACAGTCGGGCAGAAAATCTTTGAAGCCATGGGAAGAATATAAAGTATCTTCTTGGACCTTCATTTTATTAGAAGATTTGAAGAAAAATTTGACCCAAAATAATAATGGTGTACAACAGAAGGCATGGATATTTAAGATTAAAAATAGGTGACATCAATAAAGTCTTATCTCTACCCCACTCTTTTTTCTGTGCTACAAGAATACCAGTCCTATTCTTTTTCCTATTTTAATCACAGCCATTTCTACTCACTTTTTCCTCTACTAGGACTGCTCTTTCCCTAAATCTCAACATAACTGGGTAGTTCTCAAGTTGATATAAAATAGACCCCCAGTCACTCTCTGCACCATAATCAGCAATGTTTTCAGTTTAAATTTTATCATTATCCATTCATTGGTTCATTGCACACTCTCCATGCCAACCCAAGAGAACATAACATCCATTCAAGTAAGTAAGGCGAAGTCCTGATTATCACAGCGAAAGGTGGAGAAAAAGTGTGCCGTGGTGGTATGAAATAGGACACAGGAGGTGTTCAATATACTATGTTAGAGCTTTACCAAGATATTTATCGCATGCTTGAAATTTAAAACTGGAATGCTCTTTTAGAAGATCACGTCTAAGAAAATGAAATCAATACGATATTGGATTTTCAGAAAACAAAAGCCACAAAGACTGTTCTGATTGAACAACAACATAATATTTGTTGAAAGAAACACTGGCTTGCTTTTTATTTTTGTTATACAAAAGTATTTTTGAACTTTTTTCCAGAGTGTCAGATGATGAATGACACTTAGGTTGTAAAAATGTTTGATCACATTTTGACCACTACCACATCATTATTTCATTATTCATTCCCCAAATCATATTTTTTTTAATTTTTTTTAATTTTATAGAGGCATGTTTATTTTATATTTATTTATTTGTTTGTTTGTTTTGTTTATACATGCACTGGGTACAGTCAGAAGCACGGGAGGGTGAGAGAATTCACCAGAGCCAGAGCGGGGAGCCGAGCAGGCAGAAGGACCGAAGTACACTGCCGAGGGGAGCAGCGGGCAGCAGGAGAGGTCTGCGCGCCATGTGGGACCCTCCTCCAGTGGCCGGGGAGCAGCCGGGGATCGAACCGGCGCCGCAGAGGCTGCGGGCAGGTTCGCAACCCAGCGCTCAACCGCTACGCCACTGGGGAGGCCCCCCAAATCATATTTTTTTTTAAAAAGTATTGTAAGGTCATGTAAGTTCTATGAAAATATCTAGTTGAAGTATTAGTAAAGCTCTTCTTGCATATATCTTTGAATATTTTTTTAGAGTAGAACCGAAAGAAGCTCGACTTAAGCACAACAGACAATAACCCACTTAATGGGGAGGAGTTTCTGGGTCAATGATTTGAGAATTCTTAAGCGAAATTCCTGCAGGGGAAATGAAATTTGTGGAGGAAAGAATTTTCCACAACCCTTTATCCTTCATTAATGAATTGTGGCTGTAAGAAAAAGAGTTGTTGATGTATGTTGTGAAATTATAGATCTAGTCCAGAAACAGGGATCTGAAATAGGCTAAAGAAGGAAATATGGGTTAGTAGAGTTAGAATGAATTCTCATGAGCCAGGGAATGAATAGGGCAAGAAGCGGGTCAAGCAAATTGAATGTCTTCTTCCATCAACATAATTCAAATTGCCCTGGCTTTCCAAAAGCAGTTCATGTTTCATGCTCAAGTAAAACACCTACCTTTTCTTATCTCAGTTTTCCCACATTACTTACTTCTGTGTTAGGGTCCCCTGCAAATTTATTGATTGAAAACTCACTGCTGTAGAAATATATCTACTAATGAACTTAATCCAAACAACGTGGGCAATAAGACAAATATATGCATAATGGTGTGTTTGTTTTCTCACTCAGTCTCACATCAGACTTATGAGCCAATCAATACAGCATGGGAAAACGACATTTTTGTAAAGGAGAGCTGAAAACACTAATATATTTCTATTACGTGCCTAAGCTTAGGTTAATCTGGATGTAGGCATATCACAAAAAAGCTGAGTGTTTCATCAACAGAATCACGGAGTGAACCCATATATTCTGAAGCACATGAGAGGATTTGGAAATTCTGCTTAATGAACATGTACCCTAAGAAGAGTCCTCTGAAGCAATTAAAAAAACAAATTAAAAAAAAAAAAAGAAGAGCCCTTTGGGAATAAGCCTGAAAACTGTGGCTATTTCATAGTATTGTGCAGCAACAGTGATTATGGCAATATTTTTCTCACCCACCTCAGATGATTGTGCGTGCAAAGTCTGTGCCATTCACAGACTTGAGTCTATGTTCGTAGCCATGGACTGGTTATTTCAACTCTCTGACCATCAGACTCTTCTTTCATGAAGTGGGAGTCTTATTCTTTTTCTTTTTTTTTTAAGATTTATTCATTTATTTATACAAGCACTGGATTTAGTCAGAAGAGCAGGAGGGTGAGAGAATTCGAGAATTCACCAGAGCCAGAGAAGGGAACAGAACAGGCAGACTGACGAAATACACTGCTGAGGGGAGCAGTGGGCGCAGCAGGAGAGGTCTGCGCACCATGTGGGACCCTCGCCTGGAGGCTGGGGACTGAACCGGCGCTGCAGAGGCTGTGGGCAGCTTCGCAACCCAGCGCTCAACTGCTGCACCACCGGGGAGGCCCGGGACTTTTATTCTTAAGAGCATGAATATGAAGACTGAACGATAGAAAAAATATTTTAACATATCGTCTGGCATGAAACCAGTGCTCATTATGTATTAATCTTCTTCCCATCCTCCCCCGGGAGCAATGAGTAATTCAGAGTTTGTAATTTGGTTGAGAAGAAATTTTAGAATTATATAAAATGCAGGATTGCTTATATATTCATTCATTAGTCCCCTTATTATCACTGAGTCTATTATTTGCATTACATAATTTAGCCATGATGTGTGTAATTTGAATTTAACTAGAAACAATATTCCTCTCACCAATGTTGCTTCCAACTCAATTACCTGACCGTCAGCTAGGTAAGAAGCAGTGACATTTCTAATTATTTTTATCTTCTGAAAAATATAACCCCCTTGACTCTTTGCTAATTTCTTTTTGTTAATGGGAACTAATTTGAAATTTGTTTTTATTCTATATTCTTATTTTTAATTAAGTCATTATTTTACATATGTGTTAATTTTTTAACAGTGCAGGATTTCTCCCCTTGGGTGTGGTTGCTGTAGCTCTCCCACCACCAAAGCACCCATAATTTTTCGCCATAGACCATTGTGCTCTCCCCCTTCCTCATTTTCACCTCTTTCTACCCCCTCCACTCCTGGATGCCTCAGATCTATGATCAACTGTCAAGAGTTTGGTTTACAGTTTATCTTTGTCTGACCCTTTGTTTGTTTTCTCTACAGTCCATCTCTCAGTATAACCATACAGTATTTATCTTTTCCTTGCTAATTTTGCTTTCTTTGCAAACTTCTAAATGATCAGATCAATAATTGAACTGACGTGATAAACCACATTTATTCCAAAAGCCAAAAAATAATAAATAGCTTTTGAAAAAGGGCAGGCCTTATTTAAGTCCTCTTTCCTAGCCTAGACTCTTTCAGAAACATATGTTGAGCCAAAGATTTAGAAAGGGCTCCAGGAGGGCCCCCCCCACCCCGGTGGTGCAGCGGGTTGAGCACAGCGCTGGAAGCTGTCCGCAGCCTCTGCGGCATGAGTTCGATCTCCGGCTGGCCAGGGAGAGACCCACATGGCAGGCAGATCTCTCCTGACATGCCCGCTGCTCCCCTCAGCAATGTCTTCATTCTGTCTGCCTATTCTGCTCCCTGCTCTCTCTGGTGAATTCTCTCATCCTCCCGCGCCTCTGACCTGTACCCCAGTTCTTGTATAAATAAATAAATCTTTTAAAAAATAGAAAGGGCTCCAGGAACCAGCAGTCAGGGATGGGGATAGCAGGAGTGGAGTGGGGAAGTGATGCAAGGGTGCAATTTTAGGTGAAGTCCCAGACTCAGCCTGAACCTATAATGATCCCTGGAACAAAATTTTACCTCTGGGTTTGCCCGTCTCAAGGCATAGGAAATGCCCTTCTTGTAGTCCCGGGTTCATTAGTTATAGACTATAGGCTGCCGCAGGGAAACTGAACTCTCAGGAACTTTTGGTTCTCAGTTAGGGCAAGATAGCTGCAGTATCCAAGGTTAATCCTTACAAGAAGGTACAGATGCCAGGTCTAATCAAAAAGCACAGAGCAAATGTGGGATAGAATGTAGCACTGTGAAGATCCTGTCAAGAATGGGCACATCACTGAGTCCAGTACAATCTTCAAGGCCCTTTGCATTTTTTAAGATTTATTGTTATTTATTTTTATGCATACAAGAACTGGGGTGTAGGCCAGAGGTGTGGGGTGAGGGTGTGTGAGAGGATTCACCAGAGACAGAATGGGGACAGAACAGGCAGACAGACCGAAATACACTGCTGAGGGGAGCAGCGGGTGAGACAGCAGAAGTCTGCTGCATCATGTGGGTAGCTCCCTGGCCAGAGATTGAACGCGTGCTGCAGTGGTGATAGCGCTGAGAATTAACCCCTGGGCCACCCCCTTGTTGCATTCTTTATTATCCCTAGCCAACATCCTGCTTATTTGGAAATATCCTCAGGACCTCTTTTTTTTTAGTTCACCTCATTCTAGAAGGGAGATGACATCCACGCCCCTGAGGAACACAAGCAGTTGTGAGATGAAGCTACTCAAGGGCTCTGGCTATGTTGTGCTCACTGATGCACACCCCACCTGGTGCCTGCTCTCAGCAGAGCAGGTTCGCATGTCTGCTAATTGACTCTAATTGACTGAGGTTCCAGTATGAGGGGAGCACTACAGGCAGAAGCTGGCTTGCTTGCATAATCCCTACTAATGAGCTCTGCTTTACCTTGATGCTCACCTCAGTTTCCTTGAACTGGAAAAACTTTTGGCAAATTGCAGTGGAGACCATCTTTTCCCTATAACTCCTCACACACATTTATTTGGAGGATACTTGTCTATCATGACTACAGAACATTGCCTGAATTTGAAAGGATAGTGTTAATTAAGCAGAGTTTATGTGCCTCCTTTTTCATGCAAATTTATAACAAATATGAGATCTAATGGTTGTATAGTAATTAAAGGCTGAAAGCAAGAAGGGGCTATTATGAGCTAACAAGAATGGCAAGGTATTTGGTTATGGGGGTGGTGCGATCTCTTTGGGGAAAAACTGAATTAAAAGGGAAGTAGACATGGGAGAGTATATTCAGAGGCAATGGCAGAGATAAATTTGCAGATAGCACTGGTAGAAGGAGAGAGAGGGGAGGCTAGAAAAATAGGTTCCTGTGGATTGCAGAGGGTCTGGAGTTGCAGGTCAAACTTTGTATTTGATACTTTAGGCAGTGAGGAGCCATTGATGGATGACTCAGAGATATATAATGAGAAAACTGCTTTTGGGAAGGTTAACCCCAGTCACCATGTGTATGATAGATTAATGCAAGGAAAAACTGGAAGCAGGAATAGTAAGCTGGAAAAATCTCAGAAATTTGGAAATGAGAGAGAAGAGTTGAGCCCATGAATATTCCAGTGCAAATTAATGTTCTATTTTTTCTTTGCAGTTCTACAATCTAGGCCTATGCAATATGCTTTGAGAATATGATAATATTGATTTGTAGAATTACTGATTCCTCTTCTACCTCACTGGTATTTGTAAGGTACATTCTGATAATGTCACTAACTATATGCTTTGTAAGGCTGTAAAACACCAAAGCTCTTAAAATGGCCTTAGTGAATTCATATAACCTGTGAATGTATTATGCTTGACATTATTATAGAAATTATTAAAGAAAATTTCACTTAGACAAATTAATTAGACAAACATGACTAAGAATCCTAATGAATACAATGTTATGGCTTAATTAGTTTCAAATGATAACATAATCACAGCACAATACTTATCCTTTCTAAAATAATTCCATTTGTAGATTTGTTCAATGCAATGTTGAATCATTTACTTTTCTAAAGAGCAGAGCAATGTGGAAATTCTGAATATACATGTGCTTGCTGAAAGGGATAAATTGGTGATTTTCTCCTCTGTGGGACAGAAACAAGTCAGATGGATATAAAGAGAAAATCCTACAAGTAATACTTACAGAGCACTTCTTAGTAGCAATTTCAATTTATCTCTAGCACTATATGTATTCCCAATTGTTACTCCTTTCATTCCATAATTTTTATTCTCAGATCTTTCCATTTCATATCCCAAAGATAACATTTGCTCAAACATAAAAATGACATTTAGCTGCCTTTGCATGGGCCCTGTGAATTTATCTCACTTCTTATTTTCCTTAGTTCCCTAGTAGCCTTGAAAAACACCCAAGTTAGCTGAATCCTAAAGAGAATGACGTGACTTCTCCGCACTTGCTCTTTCCAAATAACTATTTGATAGCTCCAATTGATGGCTAAAAGGCTGTTCAAATTTAATATGCCAGAAAAGGTATTCTTCTTTATCCCTCCACCCTCAGGCTTGATCTTCCTCCAGCTTTTTTTTTTAAAGATTTATTTATTTATGCATACAAGAGCTGGGGTGTAGGCCACATGTGTGTGTGTTGAGGGGGGTGAGATGATTCACCAGAGACAGAGTGGGGGGCAGAAAAGGCAGACTGACTGAAATACACTGCTGAGGGGAGCAGTGAGTGAGTCAGGAAAGGTCTGCTGCACCATGTGGGTCAGCTCCCTGGTGGGGGATCCCTGGTGGGTGCGGTGGCTGCTGATAGCTTCATAGTGCTGCGTCTTAACCCCTTGCACCACCAGGGAGGGCCCAGTCCAGCTTCTTCACTTCCTACATGGCACTACTTTTATGTGGGTACCCAGGTTAAAAATAATTAAAGAAAAATAAAATCTAGACATCATCTAGTAGTCTTATTTCCTGAACCTTTTTATCTGATGTCTCCCAACAGTTCTAAGTGCAAAATGTACTCAAGTCTAATCACTTCTCCTTTTTTTTGGCCCCCACCATAGCCAACTACTACTACTTTTGATGTCTCCAAATTGGTCTCTGCTCATTTGTCTGCTCTTTGCAGTTTCAAAAAAAAAAAAAATCTGTTCATCATGCAAGTTAAGATTTTTGGGCTGTTCCAATAAGGAAGAACATGACTGAGTAGGAGCTCAAAATCAGAAAATTAGGGCAGGGTGTTTACTGTATTTTATGGCTTGGGCTGGGAGAGTGTGCTAGGTCAAGACTGGTGAATAGTAGATAGAGTTTATTACACAGTAGCTTTGGATTGGTAGGCACTATGAGAAAAGGGTCTTGAGGTGAGTCTTGATAAGTATGTTGCAAGTTGAGTCATAATCATAGTCATCTTTTGGGACAGGCGTTTCTTAGATCAAGCATGTAGATTATTTTTGCTTAGAATAAGTATTATTTAACATAGATGTGGGAATGTATGTTAGTTCTGCTTTCATATCAAAAAGAATCATGTTTCATCAGGATTTAACTTAAAACGCTTCATACCCCTGCTTAAAATCCTTGCAAAGCCTCTTGCTGTAATCAGAGTAAAATCTAAACTTAGAAGATTCTAGATAAACTCTCCCTTCCCTCTTTGCTGACTTCAATTTATAATGTTCTCTCTCTTACTCTCTCTGCTCCAGTCACATTGGCCTTCTTCACCCAAGGAAGCCAAGCTCAATCCTGCACTTGCTGACTGCCTCTGCCTGCAGCGAATCTCCTCAGAGAAGACTTTCTAGGCTACCCATTTAAATTAGCTTATGGATTTAGTATCACTCCATCTAGAGTTCATGGTGCTCACTCATATAAAATGATGGCCTCTACAGTTATTTAGCCTGTGTTCAAATTTTTGCTTTGCTACTTACTAGCTATAGGTCCTAAGGCATGGTCCTTTGACTTAATTTGACATAATTTAAAATTATGCCTTAATTTTCCCACCCATAAAAAATGGAAGATGAGGCTACCTACCTCATGGGGTTCTTGTGATGCAAAAATGAATTTGGCTTTTGTGGAATGCTGACTCCCTAAATACTGGGGGCACAACAAGTTGGTAAGTTAACTGTGGTAAAGGAAACCAGTATTTCACTAGAATTTTGGTTGTGTCTTTAAGAAGGAAGGAAGGCAAAGTTGGAATTTATTGAGAAACGAAAGTTTGTGTCAAGGTAGGTAGATTTTTCAAACCAGGAACTTCATTGGGATATAATTATCAGTGTGTAACAATCTAGAATTGGTAAAAACAGAAAAGTGAGAATTCTGAAAAAGGGTTTCAAAGAATCTTGAGATGTAAGATTTTGGTCAGTTCTTTTGATCAAAGAGTTGATGGCTCTTTGGACTGTCCCTGTAATGAACAATTAAAACCATCTTCCTTGGTGAGAGACTTAGGAAAAGTAAAATAATGAAGATGGAATAGCAAAGTCATGTCATTGTGGGTGTATGATGGCTGGCAGCTTCAGTTTCCAATGTGTGATATAGGGGTACATGGATTTGATTCTCAACAAGTTAAGCATATAGAATAGTGCCTGGAATTTAGTAAGAGCTCAAAAAAGGTAAGTTTTATCATCCACTTCTCATCTTCATGTAAATTATAGGGGAGGCATTTGTCTGAATCCTCAGATCTAAGAACAGTGCCTGACGCAAAGTAGGTACTCAATAAATCATTGTGGAGTAGATAGATTAATTTAGTGATTTACTATATGTGTCTCCAGCTGATATAAACTGCATGAGAGCAGCAAACACATCTATCGTGTTGACCATAGCAATCCAAGGACCTGGAGCAGTAAGCATACAACTTCTATTTATTGACTAAATAAAAAAAAAAAAACTATTGAGTATCACAAAATTACCTTCAGTGTAGAATTAACTCCGTTTCTTTCCCCTCCATTGAAAGGTGTAGGTCTAGAAAAAAGGAATGTAAAATAAAGAACAAAGAACAAAGGAAGAACAAAATTAGTTCCATTTTAATACACTTTGGCGAAATGCTGGTGAAGTATATTTAAATAGAATTATTTTCTGTAAGGTTTCTCAGATCCTTTACTCTGCTATTGTGCATTGTGAATTCCTAATAGGGTGGTGGAGTGTACATTAGTGTGATCAAGGAAACTTTTTTCCCCTGTTGCTCTGGGAACACATTTTTTGAATCTCTGGAAACACATTAGTGTTCTCTGGGATATACTTCAGGAAATGCTGTATTAGTCAGGGATGCCATCATTGGAAGCAGAACGGGACTTGCTGGCAGTGATCCGGTATTGAGTCACTCCAGGACAATGACAGCGGCACAGAGGGAAGCAGTACCATTCTCATAAGGGTGAGTTCCCCCACATTCTGTACACAGGTGTCCTGTTCTCTACCAAAAGGTAATTAGATGCGAGAGAGCATCTGTTGTTGTGTCTCCCTAGTTGGTAGCCATTTTATTTTTATTTTATTATTTTTTAAAGATTTATTTATGCATACAAGAACTGGGGTACAGGCCAGAGGTGTGGGGGTGAGAGGATTCACCAGAGACAGAGTGGGGAACAGAACAGGTGGATTGACTGAAATACACTGCTGAGGGGAGCAGCGGGTGAGTCAGGAGAGGTCTACCAAGCCATGTGGGTAGCTCCCTGGCCAGTGGGGGATCTAACTCTTGCTGCAGAGGCTCTGGATAGCTTCACAGTGCTGCACTTAACCCCTTGAGCCACCAGGGAGGTTCTGGCAGCCATTTTAATCAAAAGTTCTCCATGTGTCTCTGACATGGAGTGCCATTGGGGAAGAGTTTTCTAGATACTCAAGCCTTTTGCTTTTGCATTTGGCGGTCACACATAACTTCAACTTGGGTTTTATTTCTAAACTGTTGAGCTGTTGTGTTGTTGGGAAGCTAAAATCAGGACATCTGCCCTCACCTTCATTCCCAGTGGTGCTTGGTAGTTCTACTTTTTATTATGTCGAACATTTCTTTTTTCAATAATATATAAATGGGTAATATAAAAGAGTGTGGTTCCTTTGCACTGTTGGTATTTTAGTATGATGGAATTAAGGTGTTGTAAGGAAGTTTGAGATGCCATGTAAACTCTCTTAACGCTTCTGGCAGAATTCCAGCATGCTGGAAAGGTTTTGGTTGACCAGTCTTTAAAATCCCCAGAGAAGAGCATTTGCAAACACTCACTTTGTAATGTATCAGCTGTCAAACGATTATACCTTGGGTGCCTATGTCTGACTAAAGGGATATCTAGAGTTCCATTTTATTTTTTTTAGTTTTATTTTTTATTGTTTAATTATTTATTTATTTATTTATTTATTTATTTATTTATTTATTTATTTATACAAGCACTGGGTACAGTCAGAAGTGCGGGAGGGTGAGACAATTCACCAGAGCCAGAGCGGGGAGCAGAGCAGGCAGAAGGACCAAAGTATACTGCTGAGGGGAGCAGCGGGCGGCAGGAGAGGTCTGCGCGCCATGTGGGACCCTCCTCCGGTGGCCAGGGTGCAGCTGGGGATCGAACCGGCACTGCAGAGGCTGCGGGCAGCCTCGCAACCCAGCGCTCAACCACTGTGCCACCGGGGAGGCCCCTAGAGTTCCATTTTAAAGTATTAAAATAATTTGTTAAACAGGCATTGCTTCCAGTTAATTAAAAATCTTTATTTTCATTCTTAGAATCTGGAATCTTAAATCCATGCAGCCACAGATTCTCAGATATGCTAATCTAAGGGTGGTGATTATTGGGCAAGACCCCAGAAACTACTTCTTTCTCAGGCTATGTTCTTCCCTCTAAGCTGTGAAATCCTTCTGGATAGGAGCAAGATTCCATTTCCCCCCTACCTTTCATAGGAGACACAGTTTATTGAAGAATCTTGTGCCCAACCTCTTTGCAAGATTCTTAATTTCAAAAGATGAAGAGAAGGTGGATCTAATCGAATTCTTTATTTTGGAAAGCAACCAAGCCTCTCTGTGCATGCACTTCCCCCAACAATCAATAATAAATTAGCATTTTATTTATACTATATAATTCAGTTCTTTTCAGAAGTCTGACCTGGAAGTCAACTAGTGTTCGTGTTCTCCAGAGTGACTTTTTATAGAGTGCTAATTTTATTTCACTTCCAGCACAATGCTGAGGGGGAGCACAATCACCCATACAGAAGGAAGATCTACTTAGTGTATCTTTGGGGCAAGTAAATGTGAAAATACAGTTTTGGCCATTGAAATGGTACCATTTATAAACCAGTGACAATGTTCAGTCTTTGTGAAACAGCTGGTGTGACATGAATTTCTTTCAGTAGAGGGAAAAAAAAAAAACAGAAGAAAATATACAATATGGGCATCCCTGGTAGTGCAGGGGTTAAGTCTCAGTGCTTTCAAGCTATCGCCAGCCATTGTGGCCTGAGTTCTATCCCTGGCCAGGGAGATACCCACATGGCACAGCAGACCTCTCCTGTCTCGCCCGCTGCTCCCCTCAGCAGTGTATTTCAGTCTGTCTGCCTGTTCTGCTCCCCACTCTGTCTCTGGTGAATCCTCTGGCCCCCCTCACCTCTGGCCTACACCCCAGTTCTTGTATGCATAAATAAAATGAATCTTAAAAAAAAAGAAAATATACAATATGTTGACTTATTATACCGGTTGATTCTGAGGTTCAGTGGTTCATAGGGGGTGGTGGGGAGAAAGGAAGGTGGGCAAACTTCATCTTAAAGGTAAACTAACTCGAATGGGCTTTTGTTCCAGATAAGAAATCAGTCCTGAGTAAAGAAGAATATCATATTTAGTAAAAGAGGACAATACACGCAAGGAGAGACAATCTTCTCATTTGTGCCAACCTTATTGTGTCATAGGAGTTTTTGCATTTGTATTCTAGTTCAGCTCAAAGAAGCTTGGTGCAGTTTTTTTTTTTTTTTTAAAGATAGCATAATATATTTGTTCAATATAGCATTATAAAGATCAGAACATACTTTAACACCACATTCCTTTTTATAAAGTCTTCTGTGGGTCAGGCTGCCCTTTGCAGCTCCATTTTTACCACCAAAGAAAGTCCTTGCAGCTGATAAACTAGGCTTTAGTATATGTCTGTGTATATAAATGGCTCTGCTCTGGCATTGCTGGAGGAACATGGGCTCTCAGCATGATTTGGGATTTAGAAGTGCATGAACGAGATTGACTCATCAATTATTCTACAGCCTACATTTTACCCAAGTACCTTTCTATGCTGTGTCCTGTGCTAGGCACCGAGGAAAGACCTGCCATTTCATGGTTGAGGCAGATCAGGAATGGCATCTTGACAATCAGAGCATTAAACCCAAGCTCCTCTTCTAGGCAACTACCCATTTAGAACCCGCTCTCTCACTGACACACAGGAACCTGCATTAGGATGGTATTTTATAATGCACAAGTAACTCTTCTTTCTGCTGTATGTTGATCATGTCTGTCTTGTGGTACGTGCTTAGTAAACATGTGTTGGATGTTGAAATGAATCATCCTCGGGGTTAAGAGGAAGGATGCAGCAAGAACAGAAGCTGGCCTGCCTAAGGTCTTTTAGCATTTATGGAGCAAAGACAGTAGTGAATAGTTCCTATTCTAGAGAGTTAAAATGGAGACGTTTTTCTCTCTCTTTCTTCCCATGTCTCTTCATGTGTCTGTCCCTTGTGCTTGCAATCTTTGTTTCTTTAAAAAAAAATAACTGTTCCAGCACTCTATAATTTTATGTACTTCCTAAATAAATAAACTCAAAGCTCTTTTAAAAATTATAATGATTACCTGTTATTAAGGATATAATTTTATGCACTACACTGTACTAAAAACTTTACATTTATTAACCTATTTATATTTAGCAATAAATCTACAAGGTAGGGGTTATTATCCTCATTTATAAAATACTTTAAATTAAAGAAACCCTCCAATGTCTTCCATTATAATCATATAAAGCTTACAGGCAGATTAAATGTTCAGACTTAAACACAGAAATCATTTCAAATACATGTATAAATTCTTAAAATTTTCCCTCTTAGATAATAATATAGTTTGGATATACAAGCTATTTGGGATATTTGGGAGAATTGAAATGGAGCTGTATTGATTCTTGCCAAGATCATACCAACAAGCTACGATGTTAGTAATCTGTCTGGTCCATAAATAGGAAAAAAGGTACGAAGCATAAGGAAGGAAAGTGTTAGCCTTTCTTCACCCATTACCATGTGCCAGATGCTGCACTTGGGATATCACATACCTAGGAGTTACAAGGATCCCGTGGTAACTTTTTATTTTAAAAATCTTTTAAAAAAGGGTCTCCCTGGTGGTGCAGCAGTTGAGCAATGGGTTGCGAAGCTGCCCGCAGCCTCTGCAGCACCGGTTCGATCCCCGGGCACCGGTGAGGGTGCCACATGGCCCGCAGACCTCTCCTGCCGCGCCCGCTGCTCCCCTCAGCAGTGTATTTCATCAGTCTGTCTGTTCTGCCTCCCGCTCTGGCTCTGGTGAATTCTCTCACCCTCCTGCACTTCTGACTATACCCACTGCTTGTATAAATAAATAAAGAAATCTTTAAAAATCTTTTAAAATGAGGCAACTGATGCTCAGAAATTAAGGCATCTATTTAAATACCTTTATTTGACCCAGGAGAAAATATAAGCAAGCCTATAAGTACTGGATTAATCTTAGTTTCTAAGGCTCAATAAGGAGAACTATGTTTTAAAATAAAACTAACCTTCTTGGGTATAGACAGAACAGGGCACACTTTCTCCTGTGACCTAAGAAAGGGGAGGGGCGGGGTATGAATAGGGGTGGAAGAGTCGAGGTAGAAAATCAGGTCTGTTTGGGACCAAATTTAATTCCCTTTAAAAACTCTGAATCTACTCCAAAGAAATTAAACTCATGACCTTGGTCTACATGAAATGAAGCCAGATAAATTAACCTGACATACACTCTTATATAAGAAACCCTTGAAAAGGAGTAGCAGGTGGAACTTGGGAATCATACTTCCTGTAAGAAAGTTTAGGTGGTAAAAATACCACCACATATTTGGTGCACCATGTCATAATATTATAAATGTGATGAAGGAAAAGAGGAAAAACTAGCTAAAAACTGACCCTAGAGTAATGTCATCAACAAAAAAATGCTAAATTTCTTAGTATTATATCCCCTGTTCTACGTTCTGAAAAATAAAGCTTTTTGAAGCTTCCAAGCGGCAAAAAGCACAACAACAGACACACACTTTCTAATCATTTGTGACTGTAGTAGGTCATTAAAAATATATATTTCTCTTACAGCATATGTGCACAGAGCTTTGAAAATACATTTTGTGATGGAAAAACTGAAAGAATCATCTAAAGGCTAAAACTGTTTTCTTTCATTTGTAAGAAGAGTTGGTTAAAGGGTGCAAGTTATCAATTAGCTTAGAGTGAAGGAGGTAATTAAAGAGATAAGCAGCAAAGTCAGATGCATGTTTTATATTTGAAAGGAAATGAAAGGGAAACAGAATTTTAAAATTCATTGAATTTTACTGGGCTGAATGCTTTCAGAGACCCAATGACTGCTGAACACTTGTAAGAAAAAAAAATAAATAACTGAAAAGCAAATTGAAAACAAAGACTGTATTTGAAGATGAAGCCCAGGCACAAATCTAGAAAAGATTAATACTGGATCGTGTAAAACAGTTCCTTATTTCTTTGAAACATATCCATGGCCATGATATAAAATTAGGCTTTTGTCAAAACTCTATAGGAAAAAAAATTAGGAATTTAGAAAAGCAAATCGTAGGATAAGATAGCAAGCTAATTAGTAATCCAGTTGCTCCAATGTCAAATATTTTCTGCCTTCTGGCTCAGCCTCATGCTGTTGCTTTTCCTTTCCTTGAATGTCATTCTCATCCTCCGATGTCCAACCCAGACACTGCCCACTCAGTCTTTTCCTATGTTGCTCTTCTGACTGCACTGCCCTGTTTTGCTATTTCTAGCTCTGCCATAGTACCCATCGAATTTGCATTTCCATCAAAGGGTCAAAGATGGGATCTACCCTTTGAAGTCTGGGGGACAGGAAACAGATACCACTCATCTATTCACTTTCATATTTTCCCTGCCTCTAACCCAGTGAGCCAGTCCTCACCCCCTCCCCCCCCAGCTAACCCCCTCTGGATTCCACTGGCTTTCTTTATGTTCTCATCCTTGTTACATTCAGTCCCATCACAGAACCATTGTCCTCTGCCTGAGATGCTCGAATTTCTCCTCTTGCTTAGTGATTTCTTATTTGTCTTTCACATTCCATCTCCAGAGGCCTCAAGTCAAATCTTCATCCATAGTGGTGCGTACCTAGCTTTTGTCACAAGGGCAATTTTAAATGTGTTTAGCAAAATCTTCCATTCCTACCAGATGATAAATTCCACGAGGGCAGATGCTCTGTCCATATTTACTTATCGAATTTCCTTAGGCTATTGTGTGGGGCTTTGCTGTTCAATAAATATTTGCTAAATAAATGGATAATGAAATCAGTAATATTTGTACATTGGAATCTATGTAACTACTAAAGGTAGAAGTTAATTATTAGTTCATAGTTCATGATGTTTGCACTTAATTTCTTCATTGGAACAAAGATACATATTGAACGCTCGTTTTTGTCATTTTCTCCCCATTTTGTAGTACTCTGGTGAAATTCAAATTTAGTGATCTTGGCTTACACTACTTCTTACCTATGTTTTTCTAGAAACATTTGAACAGATAGTCTGATAACAGGTGAGAAGAAATTAAATTGAGGGAAAGGGATAGAAATTCCCAGCATAACACACTTAACTATCTTGCCAAGATGAAGTTCAAATGGAACTTGATTAAAGAAATATTAAATAAACATTTCTGTATTTGATATTCAAATTTCAAGGACTTTTTTCTTTAATAATATAGTCAAGTGCTTGTAAATATTAGCTGCTTGATCCTCGTGGGGGCATAAAACGTATGAGTATTCTGGCCTGATGAATTAGGATGGTAGCAAGTTTGAAGTCCAGAAATCTGATGTACATTTAAAATGCCACCAGCTGGAGAGATACTCCTCTAACCCTGCCCTTGCTTGTGCCAGAATTCTATGCACACAAGTAAGACTAGAATAAACAACTCTAAGAGAGCTACGAAATTGAAGTTCAGGGTCATGATTCAGCTTAAACTATAAGACAAAGGTTGGTGTTCACACATGTCTTCACGTGGGTGAGAGCTGACTGGAGATTTGATAATTACTGGTCCTTTGGGGAAGAGAACCATAGAAATAGAGTTGTGTGAGGTAAAACTTACCCACCTTCTTTACACTAGGTCAAAAAAGTCTAAATTTTTGTTAACAATGTCAACAACATTGTGATATAATTTATCCATTTTAGGCCTGTCTTTTGAAAGACTGTGAGTTCCTTCAATGATAAAAATGTGCAATTTAGAGGCACAGGATCACCCCCTCCAGGAGTTGTTACCACACCACACCCACCACCAAGACACGCATAGTCCCTTACCATAGTCCATTGTACCCTTCCCTTTCCAGTAGCCTCAGTTTATAGTCAAATTTCTACTGTCAATAAAGCAATAGAGAAAAATACAGCTAAAAAATATTATGTGAAATTTTTGTATGTTCACTTCTGAGCAAAGTCCCTGTCATTAAGAGATGCTCCAGAAACCTTTGCTGAATGAATGGATTATTAATTCCTGTCTTCCAAATTTGCCTTACTTTCCTCAATTCCCTTCAAGCGTATTTTCTTAAAATGCCCTTATCTTATATTTTATAGCTTTGTAAAGACAATTCAAGCAATTCAGCAGATGATTTAACCATTCAGTAGCCAAACAAAGAAAAAATGTGATAGAAAAAAAAAGAAAATTAATTATTGTATATCAGTTCAGAATAAACTGCAACACTTGATAAAAAGTACAGCTTTCTGGGCCCCATTGAATGGTGCTCAGCAATGTGAAGAAAAATAATTTTGAGGACCAGTGCTCTGGATTTCAGATGGTGGAGAGATGGAGAGGAGGGAAAATATTCCTACTTCCATTGTTTTAGCATAGCTTTTTCATATCTGTATGAGGGAAAACACCTCGCATCTGAAACCTCTCCTATTACAAAGTAGCGAAGGTTGTGCTTGTGTCTGTGTGAGTGTGTGTGACGGGGGGTTACATACACGTGTGTATGCAGTGGGGAGTAATTTAATTGAAGTTAAGTTTAGTTGATCTAGTTGTTTCTATTTTCTCCTATCACTCCTAGTATAAATAATGAACGTTTAGAGCAGATACATTTGATTTATAAAAAAAAAAAATTAAGGATACATTTAATCCTGAAGATTCTCTGATTTGCCCCTAAAATAGAAAAGCTAAGTTTTGTATTAGATGAAAGAAATAAAGAGTGAAACAAGATATGAATTATTAGATATGGAATACTCACATTCATATTGGTTTATTATAAATTTGTTATTTTAAAAGTGACAGGCAGGGCCTTGAGTAACATGTATATATGTATCTATATATATCTATATATATCTATATATTCAAGAACATAGTGCACAGGAAAAAAATAGGAAATTTCAGAACCATGTACTTTGAGAATGAAGAGATTAAGAAAGGATTATTTCATATCTGTACTGTTCTCAGGGAATAGATATGATGGGAAAGCCTAACTATTTGAACAAATGTCAACTGCCAACAGACACTACCAGCTTATATCAAAGAAAAGTCACAAAGAAATATAAAGAGATTCATCACACTGGGGATGGATAACACAGAATAAGTCAGCAAGGCCAGCAAAAGAAGAAAGTATTACAAGTATAATTTAAAAATAGTTTTGGCAAGAGGAGGCTGGGGAGAAAGCAGAGTAGGCTATAATAATATTTATAACTCAAAGATGGGCCAGACCTAAATGTACACCTTGGCCTCTTTCCATCCAAAAATGCTCTATATTACCAAAAAAAGGTGCTATGATTAATACAGAACTCCAAGTCTAGACTGGCTTAGGTTTCTTGTGTTTAAGTCTGTGACTTTCTTACAGGAAAACCAGTCATCTGGATCTTAAGATCAAATATAGAATTGATGTATAAAAATAAAATTCAATTGAGGAAGACAAATTTGTCCTTATGACAAAATTTAAAATATCAGCATTTCTTTGATAAAGCCTACCTAATTACAGTGCTATCCATATATTCAAGATTAATGTTATAGATAAGTGAAAATAAAATTTAATTGATGGCAACTAATATGCCATTCAAAAGTAAACAAAAAATTGGCATTTCTATGACAAAGTCCAGCTAATCATATGGAAGTTCATATACATGCACATTGACAAGAAAATGCTGATTGAAGTTGAGCTTAATTCCAAATATTTTTGTATCATGAGGATTTAATGTGTTACACAGGCTTGAAATTAAGAGGATCACTGAGAAGCCTTATATATATATATTTTGTACTAAATTAACTGCAGTAAAAAATCTTTTGAAAAGGCCAGGTTTTTGTGAACGTAATATTCTGTTTATACATAAAAGCACTGGCTCCTAGGACAGAGGAGCTGATTTAAAGAGATGGGATATAAAAGGATTAATTCTATGTGTTAATACCACATGCAAAATGGAATATGAGTAGATAATAAAGAAAACCAATTCACATGTTACCCATTGCACTTAGAATAAAACACTCTGATGATCAGAGAACATTCTATAATGTTCCATCTGTTACTATACCTGTGCCCTGTACCCTTCTGAGTGTGGTGAGTGACAAGCATGACCTAATCTTGAAATTTCTACTTATGGTATAGGTTAATGGTGTTGCAAAGAAAACAAAATGATGTAGTATCGATGTAATAATAATCAGACCAATGGAACAAAATATTTAAACTAGAACCAAACCCAAATAAAGAAAATTCGTTCCAGCCAATGGAGAAAAAATAATTGGGCTGCATACTTGGCCCTGCGTTAGTGTAACATTTGCCTAGTAAAAGGGAGGGGGGGGGCTTCTCTGGCGGTGCAAGGGGTTAAGCACAGTACTATGAAGTTAACCGCAGCCTCTGCAACATGAGTTCAATCCCCGGCCAGCCAGGGAGATACCCACATGGCACAGCACACCTTTCCTGTCATGCCCACTGCTCTCCTCAGCAGTGTGTTTCAGCAGATCTGCCTGTTCTGTTCCCCACTCTGTCTCTGGTGAATCCTCTCACCCCCTGCACTTCTGGTCTGTGCCCTGGGATTCACCAGAGACAGAGTGGGGAGCAGAACAGGCAGATTAACCAAAGTACACTGCTGAGGGGAGCAACAGGCGAGTCAGGAGAGGTCTGCTGTGCCATGTGGGTAGCTCCCTGGCCAGGGATTGAACTCATGCTGCAATGGCTGTGGACATAGGTTGCATCTTAACCCCTTGCACCACCAGGGAAGCCCATAAATAAAATAAATCTTAAAAAAAAAAAGAGGGAAAGGGACTGTACACTACTTTTCCTGCTTGGAAAAGGGAAAAGTAAGCCCAGGCTAAATAGTGAAGAACATGTAAGCAGGAAAGACATTAAGCCTATTCTCCAACTGGTAATGCAGGGTTGCCACCTATCAGGAAGGCTCTGTTGGAGGGTGGAAGGTCTCTGTGCTCTACCAAGTGTTAACTGTTTAGATGCTGGATGGTGGCCGGGTCTCTGGATATGTCTTGGGTATGGCCTGTATAGTCTGGGTGTACAGAAGCTTTTATTTTCCAACTAGCTTTGAAAGCATTTAACTATTTAAGAACTGTGGAGCCTTATCAGACCAAATGTTAGGCTTCTAAGCTTTTGTCCTACATCACAGTGAATGAGCTTGTGGGGAAGGTTTCATGCAGGAGATTGACTTGGGGAGGTTTTTATTTCAGTCTTCTGATAGCAATGCTGAGGATGATTGACTGCATGGGATTTCAGAACTTCAGAAAGGAATTGAAGTAGAGGCAAGGGGGCAAACTTGAAGAAATGGATGTGGGTACCATTTGGGGGGAATAATGTATAGAGTTGATGACATTTGGGATTGGAATAGGTTTGATTACCAGATTCTGGCTGGCTTAATCTATTGTAGAGGATTAAAGTTACTAGGCAAGGAAAAAAAGATGCAGTTGTGTTTGTTGTTTGTTAATCTGGTTTGTTGGTTGAATGATTGACTTTATTTAATTTGTTTAGCTAATTGTCTGATAAGAGACATTTATATGCTACAAGCATAACTGCTACTATATATGTTAACTTAAATATCTAACATCGCAGCTTTAATAGATGCCTAAAAAAAAAAATCAGGCAAGGAAGGGATTGAGGAAGTGAGCAGCACTTGCTGAGCATTAATCATGCCATTTTATCTAATTTTAGAATGACCTTCATACTGGAGGAAGGATACTATTATTGCCATTTTGTAGGTGAGAAATATAGCAGAATTGAGTTCCTGGATTGCCATCTCATACTCAGAAAGTAAGAGTGTCCAAAATCAAACCCATTTTCTCACCATCACCAAGGTCAAGGTCAGGAAAATACCTCTAAAATGGTAAGAAAGAAGAATGGAAGGGAAGGAGAAAGAACAGGCAAACCTGTATTTAGCATTACTAAAGAAAGAGGCAAATTCCAATGAAAGGAACCTAGCAGACCTGTTTATTGAGGAGTGGTTCTTTTTCCTACCCAGACAAGTGAACAGTCCTACTCTGCCAGCCATTGGAGCATGCCACCCTCACCTGAGCTGGTAGAGTGAGGTGTCCAGATGTGGCTGCGGTGGGGGGAGTGCTATATGATCTCAGGTCTGTGGGGTAACCAGGCCATTAGAACCTTTTATGAAATGGGACTGAAGAATGTTTTATGTGTTGAATCTAGTAATTTGAAAAAGGGCTAGTGTTTTGTGCATCTTTTTGCTTCATTTTCCATGTAACTGGCACTGTTTTGTTTTTTTTTTTAATAAAAGAATTTATCTGCGAAGAATTGGGAACAAAGGAACAAAATCTGGCTCTTTGCCACATATGGTGTGAGGAGTAAGCTTTATAACATCAAAAGGAAAAACAAGGAAACCTGATAGGTGTGTTTGTGCTCTTGGTAACACAGACTTCCTCTTGTAAATGAAATGGGTTAGTGAACTGCCTTCATACAGACACCTATTGACTTTATATACAAATATAATCAAGTGATGTGTGTCATTCCAGTTGCACAATAGATGAACCTGGTTTTTGTAATTTAACAAAAAAAATCCAATTTATGTAACATATTAAAAGAAGCATTATCAACTTGTTTTCTCCTCAAAAGACTGTAGCTATTAAACTCCTTAATTACTTCATTTTCACTCTCAGTGTAACATTAGCAGTTTAGCACTTCAAGTATAAAAATGATTAATGAGCCTGAGAATTCATTCGCATACATATCACTTTGCAGCTTGACATAACCCTGGAGCCTGTTCTCTGTTCTAACCGTAGACATACTTCCTAGCAAATATCTTATTGCATATTAAACGCCTAATCGTTGCATGCATAATTATAGTCATCTTTTCTGTTTCTTCCATACAAACAGAAAAGAAAACAAATCAAATGCATTGAAATGTAACTAACTTTTAAAACCCAACTAGAAATCCATAGGGGACAACTTGATTTTTGCATTATCCCTGTCCCCCCAGTTCAGTTGTGCTTTGAGTTGAACTGCCATGCATCTAAAAATGTATCTTTTAACATTTTTAAACATGTAGGAAAAACACTTTCAACTTCTATATTTATATCTGTGTGAGTACTGCGATTTGGGAAAATATGATGAGAGTAAAGACTGCATTGTGGATTCAGAGAATAGGATTTTATTTGGAGTGACTGTCAAAAATATCTACAGGGGGCTATTTCTGTCTAACCATCCTTGGCTTGCATTGATGCCATGTGGTTACATGTCTCTTTCAGCTTTACTGCATTTCCTTTTTGATCTCCCCTAAGGTGATTCCATATTGCTGACTATGTTCAGTTATTCCTGAGGCTTACTCTTCTAAGTAGGAATAATAGTAGTGTCTGTCTTTTGCCTTCTCTTGGCCTTCCTACCCTTTTCTGTGGAGTCCACCCACAACTGTGTATTGTTCTGTCTCAAAACCTTCTTCTCCCTCAGACACACATATCACCTGTAAGCTGTGCTCCACCCTGACTCAGTACTGAGCAGGGAAGATAAACAAAGTTGGGCTCAGAACTCAAGAGAACTGCACTTGTCAGACCTGTTGCCATGACACAAAGTTGTAGCTGCTGGAAAGTGAACGAGGCAACTCCTAGGGGCCTCTTGTGTTCAAGGGAAGAGCAGAGCTGCAGACTGCTTGTTAGATTCTAAATTAGGTCTTCAGATGGTCTTATTTATGTAGGTATATGTATACAGCATAAATATTTACTTATTTCCATTCGATTTTTAGAGGGAGATATTTATGTGAGGGACAAAGGGTCTGTTTGATCCCCTGAACCAGCCATGGTTAAACATTTATTAGAATACACTTTACAAATCATGCATATACTCTGGAAAAGCACAGGTATATTACCTCTCTGCACAAGTCTCGACTACAAATGCAGTCTTGTGGCTGGGCCTGGGTCACTGACAATCAGACCACTGCAAGGTAGTGCAGTCAGCCAAGACACTGATACACTATTTCCAAGAGGACTTTCTAGTTATAATCGCCATATTTTCTTTTCTTTTTTCCCTTAAATATTTATTTATTTATGCATACAAGAACTGGGGTGTAGGCCAGAGATTCAGGGGGTGAAAGGATTTACCAGAGACAGAGTGGGGAGCAGAAGAGGCAGATCAACTGAAATACACTGCTGAGGGGAGCAACAGGCGAGTCAGGAGAGGTCGGCTGCGCCATGTGTTTCACCTCACTGGCTGGGGATCGAACTCATGCTGTAGTGGCTGTGGGTAGCTTCATAGTGCAGTGTCTTAATCTCTTGCCCCAGTAGGGAGGCCCCAATAGCCATACTTTTCAACAAGAGCCTTACTGGGACAATTACAGGATGCCAAGATGAAAAGTAAATGATTATTTTTAGTATAAGTGTTAGCGCAGACCAAGGGGTACCTCGGGACCCCCAAACTTGCAAGCTCTAAAGGGCTCTGGCCATCTAAGGGCACAAAAGGCAAAGCAGAAAAGTCTTTAATAGGATTAATGTGCACAGAGAAGATAAGGAATTCTCCAATGAAAAAACCCAAATTACCCATCCCCTCCTGGGTAAATGTCCAGCCAAAGAGGATTTGTCTCAAGTGAGGCCTGCTAAGGCCTGAAAGCTTGCCACAAGTCTAAGGCTCCTTCTGGCAGGGAACCCTATGAAAGGGGTTCTAAAGCAGGTCCCAGAAAGCTGGCACAAAAGGAGATACCACATCAACAGCGTGGCTGCCATTGTCAGCCTCCCCACGCATCTCATCCAAGTGCTTCTACCTGTTCCTCCTCTGGCGTCTCCTTCCTTGTCTCCTTCCCAGCAGCACCAGGGTGCGTGTGGGCTGCAGAAAGCACAGGCCTCCATTTTTTTTTTAATCTCTCTCGACTGCCTTTCCCGTTAAATAGCTTCACCTGGCCCTAAGCTCTGGCTCTAATTTAGTGAGGCCAAGAACATGGTGCCTCCCCTTTTTAATGGAGCTGTCTTTGTAAGATCAGTAAGCTTCAAATATTACATGGAGCAGTCTAATACTAACCAAATTACTCTTTTATTATCTGAAATACAAATTAAACGGGGAGTCTGTGCATCGTTACATACTGAAGTGGTATCCTTATTTATAAGTGATTCAATGCAAGCAAACAAAAGCATTTTCAAAAGCGCACTTCCTAAGGTTAGCGACTAACACAATTATTTTCATATCCCCACGTGACACAAAAGTGGGTGGGAACGTGAAAAGATAGACATACCAGGGGCCGCCCTTGGGACCAGCCTGCATGTCCAGGTGTTCCGCGAATGCAAGATCATGCATAACCACGCAGAAGCACTCGGTCTGAGCAGGATCACGCATGCCTACGCAGGATCACGTCGGTCCATGCAGGAACACGCAGACTCGGTAGGATCACGCAGCACACGCTCTGCCTCGTTCTCCACCTTGGGCGACTCTCGGGGACGGTGGGGAAGGTTAGTCCTGCTTGGGGCTGAGAGCCTATCTTCCTGCTGCCCTCTGGGTTCTGGCGCCCCAGGCGTTGGAAGGCTCCCTGCATACAAGAATGGCTTCCTCTGTGAGGCAGGACACCCATTGCAAAGTTCTGTAAAATGACACCCAAGAAGCCCAGTCCTTGCACGCATGCATTTTGTAATTGCAGAGAAGAACGGTCTGCACCTGTTTGCGAATTGTGCTAATAATGGAAATCACATTTAACAGTCCGGTCAGTAGAATGTGGATATGGGGAAGTCGAAGATGTTTTCCTGGATTCTATAAGACTGTCAAAGAGGACACCCAAAAAGAAAGTGCAGCAAAGAAGAGAGAGGCATTGCATTTCTAAAAAGGTATTTAACCAGTACCTCGAAAGTACAAAACAAAGTGTATTGGAGGGTGGTTTTAAAATGAAATGTTTTGTTGTTTTGCAAACTGAATGTATTCTGTAGCAAGGAGAGCAAAGTATGAATGATGACGCACATAAAACCTTCCTAGTTAGAATTTTAAGTGTTTTTCTTTTGGTCTTTTGGTTTGTTTTTAAAAAGCTCAGTTGAAAAATCTGCTGTTTTGAATGAGAACTTTCTGCGATGCAACACTTTGATTCATGTTTGCTGTCACCTGGCTTGAGCTTTCTATGTAACCGTAAAACATTGCTAATTGATGTTTGAGCGTGTGTGTTTGTGATTTTCTCTAGCCAATATGCCTTTCCAAGAGAAAGATTTAATCCAGTATATATATATATATATATATATATATATATATGGGGCTAAATTTTACTAGTACTTCTATTTATCTGGCAGTGGTTTTCTAAGTGTGCAATATATTAACACTTTGCATTTTGAATTAGGACGTTTTATTGTAGTACAGAGATATTACTTCTAATGATATGTCTAGTCTACTTTAGACATAATTTTCAATTCACTTAAAATCATTTCTATGGAAGAAATGGGTACCTATTTTTAAGTTGGTCATTTTTTAAAAAAAATTCCAGGCAAGTGACTGGGATTATTCTTGGGCAATGGTACCTACTGAATTACCTTTCAAAACACACCTGTGAAATATATAGTGTTTACTACCCAAAATAGTTATGGTGACTAATTAACTTCTTACCTAGATTTACAATACTGTTACCCTGTAAAGTAATCTTTGTAAAATAGGTCACAAACTGGGTCTGCCTGAATATTGAGTATAAATCTTCTGTTTCGCGGATTTGCACTATAACTCTAAAGCAAAACTTCTTGTCCAAGAACAATACATGGATAACATTGGCTGCTATGTCCCTCCTCTCTGTCTTTTACTCAGGTTCTCATCCTGAGCTGCCTGCTTCATGTGGGCCTCCTGCCCCTTTCTTGTTACTGAGAGCAAGTCTTGTTTCCTTCTTGCTAGTAACGCCATCCGTTTCTGCTTCTCCCACATGTATGGTTCTGAACTTTCTGGTGATTGCAGATTTGACTCCTTCTCTCTCTCGGTGGTTGATATTCTTTAACTTTAAGCAGTTAGAATTCCTTTGTAGGAATTCTACAAGATGGTGCTTAGGGAGCTGTTTGTATGGAGGAGGGGAGGGAAGCAACTTGCTTTGAAACTGTATTTGCATTGCTATCGCTATTTTTACTCAAGTTGCATATTTATTTGGGATGGCAGTTGCAGAAGTTCCTAAAGACTCCACCTAGCTGTTCTTTCTGTTCTTTGGTGGTGCTATGGATTCCAGACTGGGTTTCCCAAAGGGCTGTTTTCTAATTGAGTGTTGTGATGGTCCCAGCTATGTATATGAATTGCCTACAGCTGTAGTCAATAACTGTGTCTTGGACGATTGACTTAATGTCATAAATTCCTGATCCTAGATCCCACTTAGTCATGTCTGTCTCTAGTGGGGTAGCGTGTTTCTTCTAGTTGAAGGTCAGTGTTGGCAAATGCTTGCTTTGAAAGAAACTAGTTATTGCCTATCATGATATCCTCCAGTTACTAAGGTTTTCATATACTGAGGGCCAGCTGGTATAGTCATGAGATGTGTCTTAAAACAGACCTGGAACTGAATTTCTTTATGTTACACCATTCTCGCCTGTTTTGAATTTTTATAAAATGAGGATAATCATAATATTCATTCTCTCACAGTGGCTAAGAGGATTAAGTGAGGAAACTTAAGTGCTTGACACATACTTGACAATCAGGAAACTCTCATAAAAATTGCCCCTGTCTTGTGTAGAATGAAGATGGACTGTGTCCAACATACTTTATCTGTGTTTTAGATAAATATGGATATTCAAAACGCTGAGTCATTCATTCAACAAACTGTCTTAAGTGCTACTTTATTCCAGGCCTCTCCTCTGTTAAAGTGTGCTGGCCAAGAAACTTAGAAATAATGGCGAATATGACATGTTAGAATTAAGGATAGCTGGAGGATGAAAGCGGGGGATGGTTGCAGGTAGAGAACATAAGTAAAACTGTAGCCCCCAAAGTTAAAGGATAGAGTGAAGAACAATGTGAATTGCAGTGTGGGAAATTAAAAAGTGAGTGCAGAGACACTGTTGAGGCTAGAAAAGGCATGATCTTAAGAGACTTGTACTAATATTGATCACATGGATAATTTAAAAATGTTTCCCAGGCACATGTAGGAGATCTCTTATGTGTTTCCATTTTATTTTTAGTATGTCGCCATTAAACATTTTGGTGCTATCTAGTTTCATATTTGTGTGTGTGATCTAGATAAAAAACTCCCTGGAAGTAGTGTACCAACCACCCCTATTTGTCCAAACCTAAGGGATTTCCCTGGGAGCAGGACTTTCACTGCTAAAATTGGGACTGTCTCAGGCAAACCAGGGCAATTGATCATCCTATTCTTAAAAGCAAGAAAAGCTTCTTAATCTTCCTACAATATATCCCAGAGTCTTATACAGTCTCTGGTGCCTTGAAGAGGCTTTAAGGGAGAAGAAATAATTTCTCTTTTGCCCTTCTAGGTTCTTGACTGAAACCCCCATGTAATAAGACAGATGAATAAGAAAAACAAGCAGAAGTTTAGTAACGTGTGTGCCTCCTGTATGCATGGTAGATACCCAGGAAAACTAAGTAACTCCCTGAAATGGCCCAAACTTCCACCCCAAATACCATCTCCAGCTATAGACAAATGAAGATGTTGGGGTTTTGGTGGGAGGAGCTAGTTACAGGTTATCAGGCAAAGCACAATAAACAATGACACGATTGTGATGAAGATTTAAGCTTTAGCCTTCTCCATTGATAGGAGTTTGCACAAAATATAGTTATCTTCCTTTTTCTGCTACAGAGAGGGTGTAATGGCAGGATGGGCCACAGAGCAGGTTTTCTTTGATTCTATGCAGACGGGGTAAAGGAGTAGAGTCCTGGAGCCCTCAGTGGCTTTTGCAGGCTTTTATTATTGGGATTTACCAGGTACACAGCAGGCAGGGGTTGCTGGGGGGCTGGGATGCTGGCAGGCCTCCCAGCCCCCAGCAAGTCTTCACTCTGTCTGAGCTCTCTGGCCTTTTCTGGTGGTCTCTGCTGCTCTGCTCTCTTGTGGTTCTGCTTCTGGGCTTCTGCTGGCGTCTCTGTGACACAGCCCTTAAAAGCCCAGTCTTAACACAGGTGAATTCCCATCTACATATGCCCACACCCTATTCCAGGTGCCCCCCATCAGGCATGCATTCAGGACTGCAGGGTTCCATCATCTATCCTGATGGCGGGAGGGCAGAAAATCTGATACTTTTACCTTACCCTACAGAGGGACATGCCCGTATGGATGAAAATTTTCTTCATAAATGTAAATTCCCCTAACAAAAGGGTAACGTCTCTATTTTCAGAGTGTTCTCCTGTGTCTGATGTTTCTTGAAAATAACCAACTCAAAATTATCCTTCTGCCAAAGAGGCATATTTGGAGTGGCATATTCTGTTTCACTTCAAGGCCCAATAAATACTATGGTGATCCATCAGTTTCAGCCAGAGCCTTGGAATTTTGTCTGGATAGTGAGGGATAGGGCTCCCCAAGATGTCTAGAAAAGATCTTAAGATATGTCACTTCAGTATGTGGATTATTTCCAGCTGAGGTCAGTTAGATTCTGCAGGATCACAAGCTTTCAACAGTCTCAATTACTTAGACGAATAAAAATTAGGGGTATAACCCAGAATTAGTTTTTTTTTTTTTTTTTTTTTTTTTTTTTTTTTTTTTTTACCAGAAATAACATTTCTCTTTGAGAGCTCTATCTATATGGCAGGGAAAACACCTAATTACAGACCATCTGGTCTTGGCCATAAAAGTCACCCTCCTCCGTCCTTGAAACCCCAACCCAAGTTCTTGTTCCATTTCATAGCTCAGGATATATACTCCGATTATTCCTCACTAACCTTGTGTTTATTTCCTGTGCCTATGTAATTAAATTTGGCCATTTTTCCTTCTAATACATCTGATGTTAATTTGATTATTTGACCAGTCCAAGAAGAACCCGGATGAGTAGGGAGAAATTTCTTCTCTTTCCCGAAACTACTCGGCTACAACAGACTTGGAGTTCAGATTTAAGGCTGAAAAATTGGGGAAAATAGAGGACATTTGGCTGAAAATAAAGCTAAGAAGATAAAAGCCAGCCTTATCTGTTCTATTGAGAAAAGATGGATTCCGTCCCTAATCTGTACTGTAATTTTTGGTTACAAGTTTGTTTGGACACTAATATTTATTTTGGACAGTGTAGTGAACTCAGAACAGGGGTTGACATCGCAGTAACAAAACTACCCACAGCTCTACCACCCTCTCAGAATATACACTCGAAAAACTCACTTCCACCCTCTCAGAATATACACTTGAAAAACTCACTTCAACTCTCAAAGCTTTATTGCCTTTAACCAAAAACATATGTAAGGCCTCCCTGGTGGTGAGGAGGTGGGGTGGGGGTGGGTTAAGACACAGCCTATGAAGGTGTCTGCAGCCACTGCGGCGCGAGTTCGATCCCTGGCCAGGGAGCTACCCACATGGCGTGGCAGACCTCTCCTGTCTCGCCCACTGCTCCCCTCAGCAGTGTATTTCAGTCAGTCTGCCTGTTCTGCTCCCCACTTCATCTCTGGTGAATCTTCTTACCCCCACACTTCTGGCCTGTACCCCAGTTCTTGTATGCATGAATAAATAAATCTTAAAAAAATATGTAATAATCACAAAAACTTCCTTATAGTAAATAGCTCTATATGCTGATTTTTATAAAAATTGAAAACATTAAAAGATGAGTTACATCGTACAGCCTAATTGGCAGTGATACACTGAGAGGATTCAAGTCATTATACCAACTTGTAATACTGAGAAGAAGGAAATGACCGAAGTTAGATTTCTCCATGTGCGCATTTAAGGGGCATATCTGTAAAGATAGTAGGCACACCTGTCTGGTCACAGTTCCAGCTAATGGCACGGATTAAGTAGAATGAAATTCTTCTGAAGTTTCAGTCTTTAGTCACCTGAAATGCCCACACTGGGTCAATCGCTCATGAGCTGTAGTTGTTTTTTTTTTTTTTTTTCCTTGAAGTTCTTCAGAAGGAAGTGCTTTTATTTTTATTTTTACTTTTTTTTAGGAAGTGCTTTTAAAATCCAGAAAAGTCATTAAGTAAATCAAAGGGACAGAGGGACATGCTCATTTCAAGTTGGGCATTGGGATTTTAAGGAAAATTTAATCTCAGGGCTCTACCTACTTGCTCACTGCTAAATGGAGAAACCTAGCTATACATTTTATCTAACCCGAATGAAATTTATAAAATTTCTTCCAACACACTTGCTAGACAAAAGGATGTAAGCAGATTAAATAGAGAAAATCATACTGCTAATTGCATTCAATAATACATTTTGTCCTTTGCAATCTTTCTCTTGTGAAAAGCTGGTGGTCCCACATTCACGTGTTACTTAGCAAACAACATTAAAATTATTAGTTTCAGGCCTCCCCTGGTGGTATGGGCAGTTGAACACAGCGCTGTGGGGCTGTCCGCAGCTTCTGCAATGCTGATTCGATCCTAGCCGGCCAGCGAGGGTTCCACATGGCGCTGCAGACCTCTCCTGTCTTGCCTGCTGCTCCCCTCAGCAGTGTATTTCATCAGTCTGCCTGTTCTGTTCCTGGCTTTTTAAATCTTTAAAAAAAAAATATTAGTTTGGGCCTCCCCTGGTGACACAGTAGTTGAGCACTGTGCTGTGAGGCTGCCCACAGCCTCTGCAGCGCCGGTTCGTTTCCTGGCTGCCGGTGAGGGTCCCACAAAAAAAAAAAATTAGTTTCCCCAGATGTCTGTGTTGTGTACCAAGAAACTATGATGACAAAGAAATCAGGATTTCCAGTCTAGCTGGGCAGCAGGGTAATAGGAATCATTCAGAACCACTGTGCAGGTTAAATTTATTGAAGAGGGGACCCTGTGTGAATAATCTGCAGATGCTTAATGCATCTGTTCAGCAAAGACACTGAGGTTGGCCAGAGAAGTTAAAAATCTCTGTCCGGTAACTTACTATGCCACTATCATAGGGTAATCCCCAGGGAAAGGGCGGGGGTGGGGTGGGGGAGTGGGTTCCGGGTGCCCTATCCCTTGCTGAGGAAGGGTAGCTGGGCAGGCAGGAGAAGCTCGAGAAGACTTGGAGAAGGAAGGAAGAAGTTCAAGACGACTTGGAGGAGGTATGTGGAGTGCGGAGGCATGTGAAGAAGCTGCGCTGGCTTCTCAGTCTTGGACTTGAACCAGGGACTTGGGCATGGAAGGAGACACTTGAAAGAAACAGCGATGTGGGTGAGACTCAAGGGGAGGCTGGCAGTGGCAGCCTTTATCTTGACCTGGCTTTTGATTTAGTTCTTTTCCTTCCAAGCTTGCCTGGCCCTTTCTACCCCTTTCCTGTGGTTTACCACTAGAGGGTGCTTTAGACTTGTGGCAAGTTTTTTGGGCCTCAGTGGTCCTGGTTTGAGCCAACCCTGTTTGGCTGGGCTTTTACCCACAAGGGGATGGGTAATTTTGCATGCTTCATGGGGAAACTATTTCAACTATATTCTCTTCTCTTCTCTTCTCTTCTCTTCTCTTCTCTTCTCTTCTCTTCTCTTCTCTTCTCTTCTCTTCTCTTCTCTTCTCTTCTCTTCTCTTCTCTTCTCTTCTCTTCTCTTCTCTTCTCTTCTCTTCATTGCACACTAATTATATTAAAGTTCTTTTCCACTGAAGGTTTCACGCACTACATCATGTTTTGTTTTGATGCAACAGATGGCAAAACCCATTTAGAGTATGCAGATTTGGGGGTCCTGGGGTAGCCCTCACCCTGCCCTGTGACACAAGTACTAGATCAGCATCTGAGTCCATCCTGCAGATCCTTAACATAGGGCCTTTTTTAGTGAAAGAGACTGAACTGTTTCCTCTGCCTAGCCAATTTAATATGGAATATGATTGAAACCAGTAGGTCTGCAGTGGTATTTATTTATTTTCCAATTCTTTCCTAAACGAGTTTTATAGTATTCAGACCATAGTGTTAAATTGATTCACCTTTCTCAGGATGAGAATTGTAAGCAATTTGATTAGCTTCTCTCTATTTTCGTCTTCTGACATGTTCTGTTATAACTAAGAAAAATTATAGCCCTTTTTTCTTACTGAAAATAATTTATATTCAATAGTGCTTTTGTGCCTGCACAGAGCATAATCTCCATGGGCTTAAATCTCCACATTTGTAGCAGTATGGGTATGATGGTATTAAGAACAGTTCCAAAGACAAATTACACTTTTAAATGTTCACGATACTGAGTTTATCCCTCAGACCTTATAATTGAACTTGGTAAACCAGACACATTCCCTTGTGTTTTACCTAGTGAAGCAAGGAGGGAATGTTAAAAAAAATGAAATTAGGATGATTTTTTATACGACTGCTAAACATGATAAAAAAGGGAGTGTTGTTACCGTGAGAGGCATAACTTTATTGATCGCTCAGTTAAAAGCTACTAAATGAGGGAATGAAAAGATAAAAGGTGAAGGGGTCTGATCGCTGTCCTCTTGAGGAAATGTTTTGCTCTAACAGATATTTAGTGGTCACCTACTGGGAGCAGTGATGCTGGGGGAACCCAGTTCCTCTTCTCTTCCTTCCCTTGCCTTTCACAGCAGAGCTCACCACTGACGCTTAACTCCAGTTTCACCTGCTTTTTTTTTTTTTTTAAGATTTATTTATTTATTTATACAAGCACTGGGTACAGTCAGAAGCGCGGGAGGGTGAGAGAATTCACCAGAGCCAGAGCGGGAAGCAGAACATGCAGACTGATGAAGTACACTGCTGAGGGGAGAGCGGGCTGCAGGAGAGGTCTGAGTGCCATGTGGGACCCTCGCCTAGTGGCCGGGGCCCAGCGCTCAACCGCTGCGCCACCAGGGTGGCCATCAGTTTCACCTGCTTTACTTCTTTCCAGTCCATCCCAGAGCAGAGCTCCTGCCCCTGTCTCCCTTCTGCTTTCTGACTCTCCATGTCTATCCCCATTTTCTAGCGGTGGTTCTATAAGTCTCCCCATCTCAGCAAGGGTCCCCATCCTACAGTGATCAGCATCCCTTAATTCCAGTGTCCTGCTTGTACCACCTATTTGAATCCTTTTAAAAATGATTTTCTGTACTTTCTGTTTCCTTTGTCTTCTCTTAAAAGACCAGTACTCCCTGTGCGCTTAGCACCTTTGCTGGCAAATATCTTCGTGTGAAGGGGCTTTTTTCTCATCACTGTCTTCTGGGCCCAGAAAGCTGAGTACTGGGTCCCTCAGGGAACAGGAGAGGTTGGGTTCATAAGCTCAGTTTGTAAGGTCTGTGAGGCATGGTCATTACCCTGGCTGACTGTTGTCTTCTCCACACTTACAAGTGTCTTTGACATTGTAGATATGCAGTGTTTAATACGTGAATATGAGTGTATGTGCCTCTCATAAATTGCCTGACATTGACAGTGTTAAAAAAAAAAAAAAGAAAGAGAGAGAGAAAGAGAGAAAGAAAGAAAGAGAGAAAGAAAGAAAGAAAGATAGAAAGAGAGAAAGAAAGAAAGAGAAAGAAAGAAAGACAGAAAGAAAGACAGACAGACAGACAGACAGAAAGAAAGAAAGAAAGAAAGGAAAGAAAGAAAAAAAAAAACTGGTCCAAAATGGAGTCACTTGTGCCAAGCCTATTACCAATCTCGGATTTAGTAACTAATTTAATTGCAGTTTCAACACCTCCATGAATGTAATCTTAAAAGGATTTTAAGAAAAAAAAGATTTATTTATTTATGCATACAAGAGCTGGGATACAGGCCAGAGGTGTGGGGGGGGGGGTGAGAGGATTCACCAGAGACAGAGTGGGGAACAGAACAGGCAGATCTGACTGAAGTACTCTGCTGAGAGGAGCAGTGGGCGAGACAGGAGAGGTCTGCTGCACCATGTGGGTAGCTCCCTGGCCGGCCAGGGATCAAACTAGTGCTGCAGAGGCTGTGGACAGCTTTATAGGTTGCGTCTTAACCCCTTGCACTACTAGCGAGGCTCCATGAATGTAATGTCAATCAGTCCCAGTCAGCCATACAGATAATCTGCATAAGACACCTCTGTCTTCCCCTAAAGGGAGGTGGCCTGCTTGAAGTACTGAAGACAGTACTGAATAACATGCTAAACACTTTCTGACTATAAAAACCTTCCATTTTCTATTGATACAAATCCTTTGAGTACTCTTCTGTTAGGGAGGTGGGATGCTATGGGATTCAGGAATCCTTTAGTAAGACTGTTTAGATTTGTATATTTACATGGTTGAAATGTATTTATTTTTGCAGCTGTAAGGTTGGACATTATTTTTGACCTTCTAACTACAATTTTAAACTGAATGACCTGGGGATGGTCACAGTTTTTAAAATTTGTGACAGATCTGCATATCTATCAGGGTCTGTATAATCAAGTAAGAGAGCCTCCCTGGTGGTACAGGGGTTAAAATCTCTGCTCTGTCAAGCTGTAGCCAATCACTGTGGCCTGAGTTCAATTCCTAGCCAGGGAGCTGACCCACATGGCATTGCAGACCTGTCCTGTCTCTCCTGCTGCTCCCCTCAGCAGTGTTTTCAGTAGATCTGCCTGTTCTGCTCCCCACACTGTCTCTGATGAATCCTCTCATCACCACCACCACACCTCTGGCCTGTACCCCAGTTCTTGCATGCATAAATAAACCTTTAAAAAATAAAATAAGAATCTTCATTTTCTGAAATGTAACAGAGAAGCACAGGCATTCTTTTATTGTAATGAAGACACAATTTTGTTTGATTAACACTGAACCTAGTCAGTGTCCTTTGAATTTCCTTCTGAAATGATAGTATAGCTGTTTCTTTAAATTAAATAATCACTTAAAAATTATATTTGCTTCTCAAACTAGAGAGAAGCTCATTTAGCTTAACAGTTGACTTGTGCAGTATTTTTCTACTCACATAATTTCTTCTTTTCTAATGACTGTATTTGCTTTATTATTTTGGAGCTCAGTAAGATAAAAAAATAACATTTAAATGCCTCCTGTGGGCTAAGATTTTTCCACAACATTTTTGTGTTGTGGAATATTCTCTCTCTTTCTCTCTCTCTCTCTCTCTCTCTCTCTCTCTCTCTCTCTCTCTCTCGTGTGTGCGCACACACAAACACACACTCAGTCTTTCCTCCCTCCACATTCACTCAAAGAAACATGAAATGAAATGTCTACACTCTGTTAAGTATGAAGATGGACTGTGCATATAGTCATGAAAAACAAGGATTGCGATTTCCTTTTTCATTATTGACTTTGTGCCAGCAAAACATTTTGAGGAAAGAATGTTTTATATATCAGTTGTTTTCATTATCTAAATCAAAATAGGTCCAGTGACTGTTTAACTTAGATTCATTTTAACTGTCCTGATTTTCAAGTAGTCTGAATTTTCTACCTACATTTCAAGTTATGTGGCCTAATTTTGAGTTGGGAAAATATGGTCCTCTTGGATATACATTTATTTTGGAAACAAAAAAAAAAAATGTCAGAGTCTTTTTTAGGTCAAAATAAAGTATGATTTTAATAGTTTGATTTCAAAAAAATCAAAACTCAATTGTTTTTAAAGTTGGAGAATACAGAAAGTTATGTGGTATGCATGATTTGTTAAGAATTTGATTTTTATAGATGACTGGATCAAGAAGATGTGGTACATATATACCATGGAATATTACTCAGCATTCAAAAAAGATAAATGCATGCAATTTGCAGCAACATGGATGGCGCTGGAAGGGATCATGCTCAGCGAAATAAGCCAAAAAGAAAAAGAAAAATACCGGATGGTCTCACTCATAGCAGGAATCTAGAAAACTTAAATAAGGGACCAGGAAAATGAATAACTATAAGAAAGTGAAAATCAAAATCAACAAAAAACTATGAACCAGAGACACTTTTTGGGGGGTGGGTGGCGGGAAGGGAGGGATTGGGGTCAGAATGGGGGGATTGCAATTGTATGGGGAATATAAAAATAAAATTTATTAATTAAAAAAAATTTGATTTTTAGGTCAAAACCAACTTACTGAACATGAAAATTATCCAGCTTTACTTTTACATCATGCATGCACATTTTAATGCAGTATCCTTGTCATACAGTGTCTTCTCATTCTTGGAAATGGACTTGAAGCTAAAGAACTTATAAGGAAAGCAAGTCCTTGAATACATTCAAAGTGGGCCTGGATTGTTTTTGTTTTTTCATGGACAAAATAAGAAAAAGTATTTATTTGTGGACATGATGTACACTTAAGTTTTAAGGTCAGTGTGCCTGGCCATAAAACAAGTAAATCAAGTAATGCATAAAACAAGTAATAAACAAGAAGCAAGTTTCATTTTAAAACAAGTAAATATTTCCTAATTGTAATGCACAATAGGTGTATTTTACAAAACAGCCTGTTTGGTAGATATAGGGACATTCATAAGTAATGATTGAAAGTCATGGGAAGAAGGGCATATATTGTGTATGATGCAGTGTGGCTGTAATAGCCAACTAGTGCTGGCTAATGTTAGCCACCCTACAGTAAATATAATACTTGTCCTACATCAGCGGCCTTGAGCGGTTGTTTTCTCAGTGTTTCATCCTTTTACACTTTTGAGTTTCAAGTGCTTTAAATGGGTCATCTGGTTTCTCCTTTCTGTAGGTTACACTAGTAGCAGCTAATCTTTGAGTCCCATAGTAATGATCGAAGGTACAATGCAGGGATAACCTGAATGTTTTTTTATTTAAAAAAAGACATTTATTTACGTACAAGAGTTGGGGTGTAGACCACAGGGGGGCGGTGAGAGGATTCACCAGAGACAGAATATGGAACAGAACAGGTGGATCTACTGCAATACACTGCTGAGGGGAGCAGTGGACAAGACAGGAGAGGTATGCTGTGCCATGTGGGTCACCTCCCTGGCTGGAGGATCAAACTTATGACTCAGTAGCTGGCAAAAGCTTCGTAGTGCTGAGACTTAACCCTTGCACTACCAGGGAGGCCCCTGAATGCTTTTTTTAAAGACTTTTCTATGTCATGTAATGCTGGTTTGAGCATATCAGCCATTCTGTGTGTGGGCCAGACCCCAGTATGTTGGCAAAGATAGGCATTGCTGTTAGGTTGAGAGACATGCTGCATGACAAGGTCTGTGTGCTGCATATCTTGTCCCACCATTTTATCTGAAGTTGATACATATATTTGAGCATCTAGCATATGCCCAGCATTTTGCTAACCACTTAGGAGATTATGTGGGTGAGATGGGGATAGCAGCATCATATGAGAGCGTAGTCAACAGAAGCCTGAAATGGGGGGACCTGTTCAGGACAACAGCCATATGCAAAAAATTAAAAACTCTATAAAAACAAATATACAGACAATGATGCTTTGATGGTGCTCATTAAACTATTCATGTTGCAGGATGTGTACTCGGGCAATGGCAAATTCCAAAACCTGGTAGAAGTTTGGTTGGCATATATTATGGTAACTACGTCCCATTCATCAGTTACAGGAATGTAGCTCATTTTATATAACATCTTACTATCTTTCAAATCAGTAATCATTTTTCAACACAGTACTTTGATAGAATGGATCAATTAAAACTCAGCTCTGAAATACCTTGAGTGATAATGACCCCACCACGTTACATTTTGTTCCACTGCACTTAATTTTTCATCCGCCACATTTTCTTTTCATTGCTCCATCGTCTAGATTCAGCACTAAAATGATTTGAAGGCATCCTGAAATCCTTTTAAAATCTGCAAATTGGGACTTGACATTTGGAAGAATTCACATCTGCAGTTATCTCTGTACACTTACCTGGTCTTTTAGAGGATGTGAGTTTCTTCACAGATTAGACACCCAGGAAAGGAGAGGATTTAGAGGTTCACGGGGATGTGCTGCATTGTGCAAGACCCTTTTATCTTCTATGAACACATCAAGAACTTGTTATGATTTTGACTTGAGGTCTAATATTGTTTCTAGATACGTTTGCTCACATTCTCTAAGTCTAAGGACTTGGACCCTGACCCTACTTGTTCTCACATGTAGTAACAGATACTCCTGTACCAATTATATAACTCAGCTTCTCACCATTTTGATGTGCAGAGGTTAAGTTATTTTCAGAACTCACACGGTTAATACATGATATATTTACTCCTCACAAAGGAAAATTCTGCCCTATGAAAGAGTAGTTCTTTTATAAAATCACATGTCAGAAATAGAGGAAAGTATATTTATAAAACAACTAATTTTATACTGTTTGATAATGAGAAAGGTATGCTATTAAAACATTTTTCATTACATCCTTTTTCCAATAGATGTTTTTCTTGGTTTTCTTATTTCAAAAGTATTAAAAAATGTCAT
Source organism: Talpa europaea (assembly GCF_964194135.1). Classification (NCBI taxonomy): domain Eukaryota; kingdom Metazoa; phylum Chordata; class Mammalia; order Eulipotyphla; family Talpidae; genus Talpa; species Talpa europaea. Next base: position 16,173,370 of record NC_140081.1, read on the forward strand.
TCTTCATACCAGCATTACAGTTTGTGTGTATATTCTCATTGCCTTTTTTCTGATATAAAAGGGATTATGTGATGTATAGTGTTCTGAAACTGTCCTTTGTCCCTTCTCTCATGCATAGATAGCTCTCATTGTTATTAAATACAAACTACATGATGACTAGAATGGTTGCATGGTAGTCTATTGTGTTGATATGTCTTCATTAACCAACCTTTCTGTTTTTGAAAAAATCAAATGCCCTTCATACTTTCTCTTTAGTACTCAATATTATAGAGATGTATGTAATACCTTTGAGAGAGAGAGAGAGAAAGAGAGAGAGAGAGAGAGAGTGAGTGTGTGTGTGTGTGTGTGTGTGTGTGTGTGTGATGCAGTCTTTCAAAGATCGCCATCTGTTTACTTCTTCAGGAGAAATTTTTAGAAGTTGCATAGCAAAGTCATATTTTTTCTCCTCCTCCTTCCTCCTCCTCTGCCTCTTCCTGCTTATTTATATTTATACACTGGTATTTTAAAGTTCCTATAGCCTGTAGAAGGGGAACGGATACAGAGAAAGGAAGTTTCAGTTCTAATAAAAGTTTCTTTTTTTCTGCTGTGCAACCATTAAATAATCTTCATGTTAACACTGTAAGTTGAGTGGAGATTTTAAGTGACTTGGCAAAGGCTACATTATAAGTGGCAGTGCTGAAAGGGAATTTAGTGCTTCTTAACTGTAGAACTTTGCTTGAAATTTATAGTGAAATGCACATAGCAGACAATTAACTTTTTAAAAAATATATGATTTAGTGTTATTTAGAACATTTACAGTGGTATGCAACGATCATCTCTATCTACTTCCAAAACATTTTCTTCACCCTGAAAATAACATTTTTATGTATTAAGTCATCGCTCATTCCCCTTCCCTCAGTCCGTGGCAGCCATGTTTTTGAGGTTCATGTAGTTGTAGCATGCATTGATACTTCATAATGTTTGTATGACTGAATAATATTCCATTGTATGGATATACCACATCTTGGTTATCCATTTATTTGTTGATGGACTTTTTTTAGGTGTTCGTTCAGATTGCATTTTATTTTTTCTAATTTTTTATTTTTTTTTAAATTTTATATATTTTACATCATTTTGTATTTTTGCACAATGTATGCAAACTCATGCAATTTGCAGCAACATGGATGGAGCTGGAAGGGATCATGCTCAGCAAAATAAGCCAGAAAGAAAAAGAAAAATACCGGATGGTTTCACTCATAGCAGGAATTTAGAAAAGCTAAATAAGGGACCAGGAAAAGACTAATTATAATAAACTAAAAGTCAAAATCAACAAGCAACTATAAACCAGAGACATATTATGGGGGAGTGGAAGGAGGGAGTAAAATCAAAACAAGGGGGGGTGGGAATTGTATGGGGACTATAACCTAGATGAAAATGCACACATTGTTGATGGACATTTAACTTGTTTCTACTTTGGGTCTATTGTGAAAATTGATGCTATGAACATTCACGTACAGGTATTCAAATAGCTCTTTTCTGTTCTTTTGAATGTAAATCTGGAAGTGGAATTGGGTGGGTCATCTTAACCAAAGAACTTTAATTATTTTTTTATTAATTAAACATTTTTCTTACATCTTTGTAGTCCCGTAGTTCTCTCACCACCTTGCACCCATGAACCACCACCATATTCCCTTGTGTTCATCCCTCCCCTGTTTTGTCCCCCTCCCACCCCTTCCTTTGCGTTATGCCTCAGTTCTTGAACCATAGAACTTTTACAATGTTCTTTCACAAGGGTGCAAGTCCTTGCATGGTAGTAAGATGTTTCCTTACAATTTAAAAATAAAAGGTTCAAGTTATTTTTAATATCGTATCATCAGTCTGTTTATTATTTTGACAGTGTTTGATGTTTAAAGAATTAAAGTCTAAACAATCCCAGTCACTTAATTCCTATAATGTGCAACTGCTGTTAAAACTTACATTTAGGGTTAAAGAAGGACACACAGATCCTCTTTAGCCAGTGGCTATTGTTATCTGTGCTTTGCTGACCATTTTGCTTCAAGGTCGAATGTATTGTTAGTGGACTTATCCAGAGCAATCAGATTCTTATAAATTCCCTTCTTTATAATTGGGGATGACAAATCATGAATTTTTAAAATCGTAGACTGAAGACACTCTTTAAAGGAATCATCTTGATGAGGACATTTTTAAATAGAATTGCCCAGGAAGCTAACTACTCCCTAGGGACCTTGAGTTCCTATTGGATTTCTGTGTAACTTCTGCCTGTGTATTTTGAGACCTGGAAAACAGACTCAGGGAAAATTGAAGTGGGCAAGGGAAGTTCTCTCCTTATTGTCAATGACAGAGAGCAGCTGACATGGCTTGTCCGGGTAAGTGGACCTCATTATCCTCCAGCAGTTTCTACCAGACTGGCTCGCACAAGGAATTTACCTTCTTCCTGAAGCACAAAATACAAGAGATGAAAAAAGCTCTTTAATTCAAGGAGGAGATGGAAGATGGGAAAGGAGAAAGAAAGCAGAAATTAGTGGTTTTAATTATAGGATTTTTGAGATGAAGGAGGCTGGAGTGATCACCTCATTCCACTTCCCTACTTGAAATGAAGAGGGACAGACTGAATGTCAAACAGCCTGTGGGGCTGTAGCTCAGGGGACTGGAATCTTCCCCTGCACTCTCCCGCTGGTGTAAAAGCTTCCTAAGGCTACTGGGGCAGATTATCACATGCTTAGTGACTTAACACACTTGATTATTTTCCTATTCTGGAGGTCAGAAGTTTGATGCAGGTCTCACTGGGGTCATGTAGGGTGGTCTATTTAGGAGGCTCTAGGAAAGAATCATCTTTCTCCAGCTTCTAGAGGCAGCCCACCCTGTGTGGTTTGTGGCCTGCCTTCCATCTTCAAAGCCAGCAGTCACAGAATTTTGACCTCTGCTTCCATCCCAACCTTTACTTCTCTGACTCCAACTTGCCCGCCTACCTTGTTTATTTATAAGGATCCTTATGGGCTCCGTCAGATAACCCAAGATAATCTCCCATCTCAAGATCCTCAGCTTCATCATATGGACACAGCGCTTCTCGCCATGAAGGGAGCACATTCTTAAGTTCTGGGCCTTTGGACTTGGAAACCTTTGTGGGACATTGTTCTGTCCTTTAAGGGAAACAAATGTCCAAAGAAACAAAATATATACCCCTTTTCTGAGGTCTTTGTAAGTTTCTTTATTGTCAAGTATTTCCACTCATGGAAAAATGGTACCTCATATTTGTTATACTTGCAAAATATGTTTGCTAAAAGTTGCCCCTTTTCATAGGGGCAACTAAGCCTGAAAAAAATTAAGTGAATTTTCAGAATAAATGACAGCTCTGGAATATAAGGCCTGCATATTTAAGTTAAAATTCAGTTTTTACAACATTCTACCCACTATCTGATGGAAATCCTTCAGACTGTGAAGAAATAGAAGGATGTGTTTTCATGTGTAAGTTGATTTTGTGGACATTCTTCATCATGTTAGACATAGCTAATGCTTTCAAAAGGTACACCGAACTGTTTCTCCGAGATTTATGTTGTAAGATATTATAAAATTTCTGATGCTTTTCACTGTGTACCACTGTACCTGTGCTATTATGTTACAAACTAAATTGAATTCTAACTTTTTAGTCTACCCAGAAAAGAGCAAGGGAACTCATTTCTTTTTATTTTATTTTATTTTATTTTATTTTTATTTAAATAATAAATTTTATTTTTATATTCCCCCATACAACTGCACATGCCCTATTCTGACCCCAATCCCTCCCCTCTCGGCCCCCACCCCCCAAAAAGTGTCTCTGGTTCATAGTTTTTTGTTGATTTTGATTTTCACTTTCTTATAGTTATTCATTTTCCTGGTCCCTTATTTAAGTTTTCTAGATTCCTGCTATGAGTGAGACCATCCGGTATTTTTCTTTTTCTTTTTGGCTTATTTTGCTGAGCATGATCCCTTCCAGCGCCATCCACGTTGCTGCAAATTGCATGTGTTTATCTTTTTTGAATGCTGAGTAATATTCCATGGTATATATGTACCACATCTTCTTGATCCAGTCATCTATTTTTGGGCATTTGGGCTTTTTCCAAAGCTTAGCTATTGTAAATAGTGCTGCTATAAACATAGGGGTGCAGGTGTTCTTTGGAATTGATGTTTCTGTGTCCTTTGGGTAAATACCTAGGAGTGGAATTGCTGGATCATATGGAAGATCTATGTTTAGTAGGTCCAGAAATCTCCACACAGCTCTCCATAGTGGTTGGACCAGTTTGCATTCCCACCAACAGTGCAGGAGAGGGGAACTCATTTCTTTTTCTGCATGATTGTGAGTTCTTAGAAACCACATCCTCGATGCATGTGGTATGTAATGCTATATGTGTGGTTGTGACCAGTCTATAAAATTAGGATCATTCTTGAGGATAGGAATTATGTTTTATTTATTTTATGGTTCTCAGCTGTGAGCTAAGTACCTAACCCTCCATAGGATTTTAGTAGAGTTTTAATAAATTTCTTATGATTTTAATTATTGAATACTGACTAAATCTTAAGCTTTGGAAAGAACCGAGCATTTTAAATTTGTGGTTTTAATTTAATTTCTAAATTAATCTCACATTGATAAGCATGACTATTAACTGTTATCGTTTTAAAATGAAACATTTCATGGGTCCCCAAAGCCTCTTTCCTTGTCTCTAAAATGAGGAACAAAACAAAAACTAAACTAAAAAAAGTTACAGATAATGGCACAATTTTTTTTTTTTTTTAAACTTTGGGAGACTGGAGAATTGGTCTGGAGAATAAAGAAAGTTTTGATTTGAAATATCAAACTAGTTAACTTTTAGCAACTAGATGATATATTATTGGAATATTTGGCTTTTATAAGATTGTTAACTATTGATGAAAAACCAGCTTCTGTAACTGCATCAACAGTTGCTCTCCTTTTAATTTTAACATTAATTGTTACACTTCATTGGTAGAACCCCAGCTACCTTGCACCCCCAGTATCCAGTCTGGAAAGGCCTATCATCTTAAGTCATTTTTTATTTTTAAACCCATCAATCCCCATGTTTAGTTATTTAGGTTGATATTTACTTAGAACTTACACATCATAACACAATTGTGGTTATACTTACCCATTGTCTGTTCTTTGGGATTTTACATGTGAAATAATATTCTCCTGATAATTTTCTAATGTATGGAATTAGGCTGAATTTATTTTTTGAATTAGCTTACTTGTGAACTTCCGCTGGGTTGGCTTTTAGTCTATATGAAAAGGGTGACCAAACAAAACCCCACTGTGTTTCATGGATTCTAAGCATACATTTAACTTCTGTGAAATCAGGATCTAATCTGATTAATTCTATGCTGATGTTTCTTAACTAGCTGCATTTTGTTTTTCCTTTTTGACTGATACATAGGAGATGGTGGTTCAACTTCCAATCGGTGGCAAGTTAGTTTTTATGAAATCTGGTCATTAAGATGACTCTAAACAGTTGCATTTTCCTTTTGGATTTGCATAATTCTTCTTAGGAATGTTTACAAAGTAGGGTTTACAACTTCTTCCTACTTAAGATTTTCTTCACTGATGTAATTTTATTTTGAAATCATGAGTGGTTATTTGCAAATAAAACTAAGTTGTAAAGGAACCTACTTATGTGACATAGCTTAAGGAATGCATTTCACAGAGTTGAATAGATTCAGTTGGCTTTTGATGCTAGCAATATTGGAAATTTCTCTTATAAATTTTGCGTTTTCCTTTGTGACCTACAGTTATCCTGCACTCATTGATTATTTGGACTGAATTGACCAAATTAACTGATGCTGTATTGCTTGAAAGTTCTGGGAGATCAGAGGCTGGTATGTTGTGTTCACAGTTATTTCTCTCTATCAAATCTGCCTCTGTCATATATCATCAATAAATCTAGAATATTGAATTGAAGTAAACAAAACACATTCTCATGAGTTAAGGTTGAAGAGTATTGAAGATATTTCAAACATAAATCATTTCTGTTTTAATTAAAGATAAACAATTAAGGAAAACCATTAGAATTGATCTTCAACCAATTATTACAGCCAAAGAGGCAGCTCTTTTATCCCACCACTTTCCAGTAGTCTCTAGGGAGATCTCTTAGCAAAGTTGAGCTGGAAATATTGCTGGTCATTCATGATGGCCACAGTAAAAATGCCATGTGAACATTTCAAAAGGAAAGTGCATCTGCGCATCTTGTTAGCTGCAGAACCTTCCCCCGTGTCTAGACAGCACCCACATACACTTTCACTTTCCAGACAACAACATCAAAATGAATAGTAGAAAGTGATCGTGATTATTCCCAGCTTTTAATAAACACCTTAGTAGACTTAGGGACATTGGCCATATGACTTCATTTGTGCTTTGAAAAATAAGGTTACATTACCTTAATTATCTAATAAAAATGGATTTAATCATCAAATATTAATGAGTACGTTTGACTGTGAGGATGCTTACACCTCTCCCTTTGAATTCTGTATCATCTGAATGGCTTTGCAAGGGACAGGGAAAGATATAGACAAAGTTGAACTAATTAATGAATACTAGATTGCTTAGTCTTATGTACATTGTGCATTTATATTTGCAGAATTTAGGAAAATCTGAGAAATGTTAACCAACCTCCCATGGGAATCCCATATTCTCAAGTAGTAAACTGATTTTCATTGAAAGAATTCTTTGAGTTTTACTTGTGGATTTTTAAAGTAATTTTTCAAAGTTTTATTTATTTATGCATACAAGAACTGGGGTACAGGCCAAAGGTGTGGAGGAGAGATGATTCATCAGAGACAGAGTGGGGAACAGAACAGGCAGACTGACTGAAATACACTGCTGAGTGCAGCAGCAGGCAAGTCAGGAGAAGTCTGCTGTGCCATGTGGGTAGCTCCCTGGCCAGCAGGGGATCGAACTTGTGCTGCAGCGGCTGTGGATAGCTTCATGGTGCTGTGCTTAACCCCTTGTGCCACCAGGGAGGCCTGGATTTTTTTAGTGATTGTTAATGCATATTTTTAGGTTTTATGGTCGAATATTTCAAAGTGTCTTTCTCTTGCCGTGCTGAAGTATAAAATATACCCTTCGTTGAAATCAACAGAAATGCCTCTGCTACCCAGTGCAGTTGTTCTCTAGTACCTTGACATACCCTACACCTTTTCATTTTTCTTCCCAGGATCATTTTCCAAATCTTCCAAGACTATCTCATTTAATGTATATTTACAGAAATGATAGCAGTAACAGTACTAAAGCTTCATTAGGCGAGCAGATCTGTTGAATTACAAATTTAGGATGTGTGAAAAGTAAATTTAGACTCTGGGCTTGTGCTTTGAATTCCTTTTATATATTTGAGCAATTTAGATTTTATTATACTTCATATTTGGTAGAATAACATCAGCGCTATAGCATGGATGAAAAGTTAATGTATTCTCTGACCAATGAATAACAACTTTAACAAAATATAGTAATAACTATCCACTGCAGGAGGTCCCCTTTGTTTGCACCATAGTGACCATGTTATAATACATCACATATTTATCAAATTTGACATAACAGCTTGCAAGGTGCTTTTTTCATTTTATTCTCATCATGATGCTGTGGATTAGGTATCATTTAATTTTCAAAAACAGGGAAACAGATCTTATAGGGTCTCCAAGATTTGCCAAAATGATTATATTTTACAGTTTTCGTACTTTAACCTACATTTTGTGATTTAAAAATTCCTTCCACTTCCTCTCTATCAAGTCCCTTATTTGGTTGGTGCTTGGAATTGTGACTGTCAGCTAAATATAATCTCTACAGAATGAGTGATAGTGGACATTATCCATGTATATAAGAGTAACATTGTATGGTCATTCTGAGGGTACATCACAGTTTGGAATTTCATTTGTTTGCGTTAGAAAAAAAATATAAATTTTCTAATGTACTGCCTGTGCTTAGAAAGAGAGTTATTGACAAAAACTGGGATGGGGACCACATCCTAGGCATGATCTGATCGATTTTTAAATTAAATTACCATTTTATGACTATAGAACTGATGCATCCAGAGGGTAGGGGTGGGGTGAGGAAAAAGAACAAAGAGAGAAGGGAGCATGTTGGACTTTGGTGTTGGATGATGGGTGACTTGGTGACTTGGTGACAATAACTGAGGAGGGTGGGGGGTATCCTATGCTTCCAGAATACCAACGATGATGTAAGTCAGTGTTTCCTCAATTAAAACAATAAGTTACCATTTTATGTTAGTTGTGATGGGAAATAAAATAGAAGTCTTTTATTATGCATTTGTCCTACATGCAAACATGAGACCATTTGTTAAGTTCACACAACAAATGTGATTATTTGGTTTAAGAAAATTTGAAAGCACCTAATAGAAGGGCAAGAGTAAGTATTAATTGGAGAATGCCAAAGGATTTTCTAACCTCCATTGATGTATCTTACTGTAAACGTTAATTAAAATTATGTTTACTATTATTACTTTACCCCCTGTATGAGAACACAAAAGCTCCTTTTAAGTAATTAGGTAAGCTCTTTCAGGAAATAAGGCTTTTCATGCTTAGGTTTTTATTTCCCAATGCTACATAACCAAGCTCTACTCAAGGGCCTGAATAACAATTTTGACAAATCAGACTCTAAAAGGAATTTCTACCTTCAAGCATAAGTGGAATACTCTTTCTTAAATATGCCACAATTTTCACAAAGCTGAATGAAACCATGTGCCTATTTCCTTGAGAATACGGAGATTGGATATTTGTGTTTGTAATGCAAAATATCCAGGATTTTATGTACAAAACTTTAGTGACAGAAAACTTGGTTACTGCCCTGGCTTGGTCACTTGCTACCCATATGGCTTAAACTGGTACATTCTATTTATGTGTAAGATAGGAATTAAAGCACCTACCACTTCAGGAAGGATTTGAGCTGAAATATATAATCCACCCAATACTGATTTGGTATTTTTGAGGCATTTGATGAAAAGTTGTTATTAACTGAAAAGATCCTTCCCTTGCTGCCTTTAAATAGCAAATGTGTACATGTAAAGACACTGGGAATTAAAAGCTGTACCTGCAGTCTTGTGGTTAGTGGCTTCTATTTTGTAGGGCTGCGAGCAAATATTTGAATGTGAAATTATCTAAAATTGTAGGATTATATATTTCATCAGCAACTGACAGGCTCATTGACAATGGTACATTTTGGCTGAAGATGTTCTCAGAAAATGGTAAAAGGGTATGCGATGCATTTTCTGAGCAGTGTATTAGACACAGGGAATATAAGTGATAAGACTCAGAAAAGCTTTTACTCAGTAACTTTTTCATTTATTTTGTGCAACCAGGGGATCTGCACAGTCTTATCCATATATGAACTACGTGTTCTGTCTGCACAATCTCTTTATTTCTTTAATAAGCTTGATCATGATGGCAGCACATGGACATCTAAATAACAGTGTTAAAGTACACAAGTGTCCCTTGCAGTTTAGCTGTGAACTTGCAGGTGCATCTATTTTTCTTTATTAAAATTACACTGATTAAGTTTTTTAGAGAATTGCATTCAATGGGATTGTTACCTCAGCAACTAGAATTTTATGTAACTGTATTTCTCGTGATAACGGTATCCTATTAGAATGAAATGTGTTGGGCAGGAGTCTGGGTAAACCTGTTTTCGAGATACCTTTTTTTTTTTTTTTTGCGTGTACTCCATTTTTCCTACCCACAGGTCTTCCAAAGGAGACAATTATATTCTCTCATTTTATTCTCTCAAACTCCCACTCAGTCCTCAAACCATCCTGTTCTGGGCCTTTGTATCCTTCATTCCCTAAAAGACTTCTTGCTGGGATCATCATGACCACCTTGTTGCTAACTCCAGTGGAAATTTTTGCTCCTCTTTCAAACTTGATCTCTTAGTTGTAATGGACACTTGGCCACTCTGTCCTTGAAGCCCTCTTATCAGGATTGCTTCTAGGCAGAACATTTCCCTGGGATTTTTCCTCTCTTCATTTTTCATTCTCTGCTTCTGTGGGAGGTGTAGACTTCTAGAGCACAGTGCGTTCTTCTTCTGGGCAACGTCATTCACTTTACATGCCTGGCCTTAATTAACTTGAATAAATGACGAACAGCCCCAGAACTCCATGTTGCATGTCCATAATGGGCCACCTGGGTGCTTGACATCTTAGTCCTATGGCATCTAGTCAGATGGATCAACTTGTATGGAAAATGCTGCTGGCCTCTGTGTCACAGGGAAAGAAAGTTCTAGAGTTTTCATTACAGCTATTCCATGATCCCATGTGGAAGACATTCATGACACTTCTACTTAGAAGTTGTTGGAAAAAAGTAACATGATTATACCAAAACAGAGTTTTCTTACGGAGTTGGCATGAGGAAATTGAAATTATTTGGTAACCACCACGGTTAACCTTTCTGATTTTCAACTCTTTAGTCTGACAGAAAAAAAATAAACTTATTCCCCAATGGATATAATTTGTTTATGCCACCCCAAAGTCCAAAAGCTCTAGATAATTTATGGTAGTCACTGCTTGAGGACCAGACATGGGTACTGAGGACTGGGAGGTTTGTGATAACCACAGTTGGTTGACAGAAAGAGAAGAGTGAGATGCGGAATCAAGGACGTATGAAAATTTTCAGAATTATATCTAGGAAGCAGTTACATATTTCTAAGGCATATTATCTGCAATCTAAACTGTTGTTGACAACTGATTTACCTAACATGTTCACATTGCATGACTTAGGTTATAACCCTTCTAGCTTTCGATATCACTTTCATCATTGTGCACCAACCCACATTTTGAGGTTGATGGGGACATGACCCCACTTACCAGTTCTAATTTTTTGTATCCCTTTAGATAGAAGAGGTTACGCTGCAGGTAACAAAGAATTCCCAACTCCCCAAACATCAGTGCTTTAAGAAAAGAAAAAAGATGCATTTCTCACTCAGGTTATTTGCTGCATTTCTTGTGGGGCAGCTGGGGCCTCTGCTTCATCCTGCCCTCATTCTCAGACTCTGGTTGATGGATCAGTCCTTATCTGGAATGTTACCGGTTACTGTGACAGAAGAGCACATTAGTGAGTCTCCTGGTGGTAAGTATTCTGTCCCGAAATGTCATGGAGTAGCACAACTCATTGATCAGAACTGGCAAATGACCACCCGGTGCAAATGTCCTGCAAATGAGTGGAGGGAGAGAGGAGTGGGAAACGAGATAACTTTACCCTGGCCCTCTTTCAGTGCTGGGGGAGGCAGCTCCAACAGCAGTGATGTCAGCTCCCAAGAAGCAGGCATGATTTGCTCCCACCTTCTAGAAGTGACTTCTGGGGTCTGGTAATTCTACTTCCTCTTTGATTCTCCTCTTCTAAGGGTGTAACATACTCTTACTTGGTGGTTCTCCATGTTCTGTTCGACTGACAGCGCTCTTTCAATGCCTGTGTAAATTGTTCCCTATCCTTAATTCCCTGTGTTGAAATATGAAAGTGGTGTCTGTTTTGGATGAGCCCCTTACTGATAAATCCAAGTTGGAATGTTCAGCCCTACCACCTACCCAGAGGATGGACAGCGGGGAATTTGGTAAGGAGCTCTTGTGACTGCCATCTGCTTATTTACACCGGATTTGCCATGTGCCTCTCTGGCCAGGCCTCACCACTGAGCTACACGTTCACAAAGCCAAACAGCAACTAACCTGTATCTCCTTTTGAATGTTTCAAGGGCACAGTAAATTCAACATGTCCGGTCACAATACATGATCATCTCTCAGCAATCGTTATCTTCTTCCTTCAGTGAGTAACAATCCCCTGTGTTTTGTGTTTCAACCAGGAAACCTGAATCATTCTTGAAACCTTACTCCCCACGCTCTCATAACCATATTGTAAACATAACTCTAACTCTATCTCAAAGCCATTCCACAGCCAAAGCCAGAGTGTTGTAAGATTGGATGATTGCAGTAGTAGTATCAAAACCTTGCCTTTCATATCATATTTTCACAATTAAAGTCATTTGCTTTAGAAGAATTTCATCAATTCAGTGACTTTCAATGGCTTCCAGTTGCTCTTAGGAAAAGCACACTACTTCTTAACATAATCCTGGAAGACGTATCAGATTCCTCTCTACCCTTATCTCCCTCCATATTCCATCTCACACTCTGCTTCAGCTTCACCAGCTTCTATCCCCACCTCCGATTTGTTTATTGAGGTAAAAAATAGGTTTGCATCTTTGTGTCTTCACTAGCTTCTTTATATCCATTATACATCCTTCTCAACCCCAGTACATCCTCAGACTTTTGAACATTCAGTTACCATTGTCTACACTTTTCTCTCACATCAGTGTTAGTATTTGTTTACTAAGATATTTTTTCTGTGGTGTCATAGCCTCAGGAAAGCCTTACTTGACTACTCTGATTACATCAAATACCCTGTTGCACACTTCTAGCAGTATATGTACCTCTGTGAGGCAGCATTTAAAATCATGAAACACAGGATTTTGTGTTTAATTGTGTGATTATTGCATGAAGGACAGTCTCTCATACTTGTCTATAAACTCTGTGAGGTGAGAGAGAGTGAATCATTTTTGCTAACCCTTGCAAATCTAGCTCCTACTGGAGTCTGGGCACTCAGATTTAGGACTCAATAAATACTTGATAGGGGCCTCCCCTGGTGGCGCAGGCAGTTGAGCACAGTGCTGTGAAGCTGTCCGCAGCCTCTGCAGCACCGGTTCGATCCCCACCAGCTCGGAGCAACCCACATGGCGAGTAGACCCCTCCTGTCTCACCTGCTGCTCCCCTCAGCAGTGTATTTCGTCAGTCTGCCTGTTCTGTACCCTGCTCTGTCTCTGGTGAATCCTCTCACCTTCCCGCACATCTGGACTATACCCCGGTTCTTGTATAATTAAATAAATCTTTAAAAAAATAAATACTTGATAAATTAGTGAATGAAAGCATTTCTCTCCTCTTTCCTCCCTTCCTGCCTCCTGCCCTTCCATCCTTTTCCATGTGTTTCTCCATTCTGGGAATTGCACGTCAGAGACTCAGCAGTTAATTCCTAGACTATAATTATTAATACCTCATCTGTATTTTTTGTTGATGTTGAGATTATTCAGATAGGGTATTAGTGATAATGGGCAAAGAGAGTAGGTAGATAGAGAGTAGGTTTTGAAATCAGAAAGAATAGTTTTTTTTTTTTTAAGTGAGGCATGTTTATTTATTTAGTTATTTGTTTGTTTGTTTTGATTATACAAGCACTGGGTACAGTCAGAAGCGCGGGAGGGTGAGAGAATTCACCAGAGCCAGAGTGGGGAGCAGAGCAGGCAGAAGGACCGAAGTACACTGCTGAGGGGAGCAGTGGGCGGCAGGAGAGGTCTGCGCGCCATGTGGGACCCTCCTCCGGTGGCCGGGGAGCAGCCGGGGATCGAACCGGCGCCGCAGAGGCCGCGGGCAGTTTCGCAACCCAGCGCTCAACCGCTGCACCACCGGGGAGGCCCGAAATCAGAAAGAATAGGTTTTGAGTCCCAACCTTGCTCCTTACTTCCTATGTAACTCTGGTTCCTTCCAGTGATCTCTGAATTCAGTTTCCTCCTCAGGAACTGGGAGGATAATCATAACTAGCTTGTAAGCATTACCTCATACTTAGATATGTAATGAAAAAAATCTGGCATAAAGTCACTACTCAAAAAATTATAGCCATGTTGGCCTTTGTTCAAAAATAATTTATTAAGTAATTGTATATTTTATTAATGTCTACTCAGCAGCATAGAGGACAGGAAAACCTTTACTGAGTGTGTCCATAGTTCATATATAACATTTAAATCAGACTGTAAAATATAAAAAGGAGGATAATAATGGAAATGTACAATTTCAGAGGCTTAAAATATAGTCCTCACGTTTGTGAGAATGTGTGTGTGTGTCTATCTCTTTCTGTCTGTATATTCTTTTTTAAGTTTTAATTTATTATGCATAGAAAAACTGGGGTGTAAGCCAGAGGTGTTGAGGGGTGAGAAGATTCACCAGAGACAGAGTGGGGAGCAGAACAGGCAGATCCACTGAAATACACTGCTGAGGCGAACAGTTGGCGAGACAGTAGAGGTCTGCCGTGCCATGTGGGTAAGCTCCCTGGCCGCAGATTGAACTCAGACCTTCACAGTAATAGCCCTGAGACTTAACCTCTAGGCCACCAGGGAGGGCCCTATGTCTGTCTATTTTTATTGGAAAATCTTGTAGTTATACTCATTACTGTCAGTTTTTTGCCATTAACTTTTGTGTCTTTTAAAACCTTTGAGGTTCAAAATTTTGGCAGTGTTTTTTACTTTGTGGACCTACAATTCTACTGGAACGTCTTGATCTCTTACTCTGTAGAGGAAAGGTGGAGGAAGAAAAAGTGTGCCTTATGAATGGTACCCCTAACAAATGTGTCTTTGTGGGGATGAGAATTGATGTCATTTTTGGCAGCTCCGCAGCTGACACTGTCCTGTAACATTGCAACATATTCAGGACATGCCTCACACGAAACCCTTTTCCAAGCTGTAAACAACCCTTCCCGAGGCAGCGCTGCCAGAGCTGGGTTTTGCCATCCAACAGGAAATCGACAGGACTGTCCTTTCCTTTTTACTTAAAAAAAAAAAAAAAATAAAAGTATGTCCTTTCATGACGTGCTGCTCTTTGAGCCATCTGCAGATGTGCTGTCCATCCAAATGGCCAGGGTTAAATTGTTGATTTTTAGAAATTGTTGTAACTATCTCGTCATGCTTTGGTTCTAAAATGACTCTATTTTGTGTAGCAATTAACTCTAGGGAATATCTTCTCAAGCCCAAAGTGAACCTAGCATTTTGACGAAAGTCTGCGTTAGAATGACAGTAAAACACATTTTTTCCATTTGCAGGTATTTCAAGTATCAAATTGGATGAATCTTTTTAATTTTCTTCTACAGAATTGAGTTCAAGTGAATTTGATAGGATTATTAGGGAGTCTAGTGTCTGGAATAACAATGATGATTTACAGAAGGAACCAGCAGGGCCGGTGTTATTGACGAAGAGACGCTTCAGATCCTTCATTTGTCAGCTGGAAGCCCAGCTCTGTCATCCGACTATTGAGTCCTTCCCTGCATACGGCTCCTGCCTGTTTTACTTCGAAGGCACTAAATGCACCTTTTCAATCAATATTCAATTATGCAAGACAAGGGATGCTGGTTAAGTAACTGTGTCTACCTGCCGAGGAAATGTATTTCCAAAAAGAATTTGTCAGAGCTTCTGGGTTACTTCATCTTTCCTACCCCTGCTTGAATCCCTGCCCGGTTACACTTGTTGAACATGTGCTGTTACCTTCCTGCAGAGTCCCGCGTGGTGGCATGTTTCTTGCTTTTCCTCTGCAGCACCTTTCTCAGCTCCCTCGCTTGCAGTTTTTGACTCCTGTTACCCAGGAAACCAGAGAACATTCTCCCTAGCTGCACTTCACTTTCCTGCCTTCTCATACAGGCCACTGCCAAACAGCTGCTTTGTTTCCGTCCTGCAGTATATGCTTAGATGGGTCTTTGGCCTTTCTCCTAAACCCTGTGAGTTTTGATTGCATTCTTTTTTCTGTGAGGCTGCCTAGGCATTTAAATTTCATAGATCAACCATTACTCTTGTTTTGGTCCACGGAAAATTGACTTAGCATATTACTCACTCTGGCCCAATCAACTGGGGAGACACAAGGTTATTGCTTCCTAAGTCACCTAATTAAAAAAAAAAATACGAAGATTTCACAGGTCAACACATAGGCATTGTGAACAGGGCAGTTCTAAGCATATTAATTGAGCTCTGAAGATTTCACTACAGTTCATGAGAATTGTGCTTGTTATTGAAGATAAATGGAGGGTGTGCCTGTACCTTTCTTAGGGCAATTTAAAAAACAAAAACTTTTTTCAAAAATAATAAAATGTCTATTGACTAATAAATTGGGAAAAAAGCTAATAATAGAATACTTAGGAATAAATGTAACCAAGGAGGCAAACAACCTATATACTGAAAACTTAAAAACACTGATGAAAGAAATTGAAAAAAGAAAGATAATTCAAATGTATGGATTGGAAGTATATTGTTAAAATGTCCATACTGTTTATTTATTTATTTTTTTATCATTTGAAAATTATTTAATTCACTGTTTGAATTTAAATACACTATTTCAATAGAGTACTGCACTTCACTACTAAATTTATTTATTTATTTTTTTAAATAATAAATTTTATTTTTATATTCCCCATACAATTGCAAACGCCCCATTCTGACCCCAATCCTTCCCCTCCCGCCCCCCACCCCCAAAAAAGTGTCTCTGGTTCATAGTTTTTTGTTGATTTTGATTTTCACTTTCTTATATTCATTTTCCTGGTCCCTTATTTAAGTTTTCTAGATTCCTGCTATGAGTGAGACCATCCGGTATTTTTCTTTTTCTTTTTGGCTTATTTCGCTGAGCATGATCCCTTCCAGCGCCATCCATGTTGCTGCAAATTGCATGTGTTTATCTTTTTTGAATGCTGAGTAATATTCCATGGTATATATGTACCACATCTTCTTGATCCAGTCATCTATTTTTGGGCATTTGGGCTGTTTCCAAAGCTTAGCTATTGTAAACAGTGCTGCTATAAACATAGGGGTGCAGGTGTTCTTTGGAATTGATGTTTCTGTGTCCTTTGGGTAAATACCTAGGAGTGGAATTGCTGGATCATATGGAAGCTCTATGTTTAGTAGGTCCAGAAATCTCCACACAGCTCTCCATAGTGGTTGGACCAGTTTGCACTCCCACCAACAGTGCAGAAGAGTTCCTTTTTCTCCACACCCTCGCCAACATTTGTTGTTGCTAGTTTTTTTAATATGTGCCACTCTCTGGTGTGAGATGGTATCTCATGGTAGTTTTGATTTGCATTTCCCTGATTACAAGTGATGTTGAACATTTTTTCATATGCCTGTTGGCCATTTGCATTTCCTCTTCAGAGAAGTTTCTTTTTAGCTCTTCTGCCCATTTTTTGACTGGATTATTTTCTTTGTTGTTGCTGGGTCTCATCAGCTCTTTGCAGATTTTTGTGATCAGTCCTTTATCATTAGTGTTGTGTGCAAAAATGTTCTCCCAGTTGGTGGGGTTTCTCTTTGTTTTTGCTATTGTCTCTTTTGCTGTGCAGAAGCTCTTTAATTTGATGTAGTCCCAGCTGTTTATCTTTGTCTTCACTATCACTGCTTTGGGTGATGTGTCTGTAAAGATGTCTTTGATGTGCAAATCCCGTAGTGTTTTGCCTATATTTCCTTCTATGTATTTTATGGTTTCAGGTCTTATGTCTAGTTCTTTAATCCATTTTGAGTTGATTTTTGTGTATGGTGTGAGGTAGTGGTCAAGCTTCATTCTTTTGCATGTAGTGACCCAGTTTTCCCAGCACCATTGTCCATACTGTTTAAAACCAACTACAGATACAATACAACCTCTGTCAAAATTCCAATGGCATTTTGCACAGAGATAGAATGAACTATCCTAAAACCTATATGGTTCCACAAAGGACCCCAAATAGTGAAAGAAATCTTAAGCAGAACAAAACTGAAAGAATAATGTTTTCTGATTTAAACTACATTAGAAAGTGATAGTCATTGAAACAGGAGGGCCTCCACATTTGTTCCTAGAGGTTACTGCTCTCAGAGAGTTCTTAGAGATTACTGCTGTCTATACATTGAGGGATGCAAGATATGAGATTAGTTAGGAGAAAGGAGAAAGACAAATATGGGGTGATTTCACTCTCATGGAATTAAACAAAGCAAAGGAACGCAGAAGACTAAAGCAAAACAAACTATAGAAATATGACTGCAAAAATGAGAGGGGTAGAAGGCCCAACAGATTTTGCTGGAAGATTATTGGTGCTTTTGTGTGGTGGGTGAGGTATGGTGACATACATTGGAGAAGGTGTGAATCTATTCCCTTAAATCATACAGTGTTGGAAACCAATGTTGCCTCAATTAAAAAAAAAAAGATTTAAAAAAAGAGACCTGATTTCTAATGACATATAAAAATAATTACTTATAATTATTCATTTCGCAAATTCAGTAATTGCTGTCTACTATAGGTCAGCAGTGATGGAAGGCACTAGGAATTCAAATAGTGAACAAAATGGAATCTCCTTTAATGGAAATGTGCACACACATATGTATAATATTGGATCAGCCATAAAGAAAAGTATAATTTATGGGAATTTTTTAAAGATTTATTTATTTAGGCACATAAGCCCTGGGGTACAGCCCAGAGGTGTGGGGCAGTGAGAAGATTCACCAGAGACAGAGCGGGGAACAGAACAGGCAGATTGACTGAAGTACACTGCTGAGGGGAGCAGCGGGCGAGACATGGGAGGTCTACCTCACCATGTGGGTATCTCCCTGGCCGGCTGGGGATTGAACTTGTGCTGCAGAGGCTGTGGATTGCTTCATAGTGCTGAGTTTAACTCCTTTTGCCACCAGGGAGGCCAAAAGTTGTTTTCATTTTTTAGGAAAATTGAATCCCACAATACTGCCTTTTCTGCATCCTGGTTTTCTCAGTCAACAATAGCATCTGAGACTAAGTTAACAACAGATAGAGGCCTAGTTTTTTGTCTTGCTGACAGGTGTATAACAGTCCATGGTGGAGTGACACATTTATTTTATCTTTACCTTATTTGTTATAGCTACATTGCTTTCAGACTTTGATTCAACAGATGTCGCTGCAGTAAACATCATTAAATATGTGTCTTTAAGTAATTCTATATTATTGAAATAGAGTCCAAAGTATGAGAGTGATTATTCAAAGGATATGTCTTTTAAAATTTTAAATAAATGTCAACAGATTACTTTAAAAGATAAAGACTTATAATTCTGTTTCTAACAGTAAGCATGTATACATAGCCCCTTACATTTTCACAAGCAAGAGGTGTGAGAGACTTTAAATTTATGGTAGTGAGATAGTTGTAGATTGATTAATTATTGTTAGTTTCAATTTGTCCAATGACTTGTACATTTGAACTTTTTATAAGTTTGTCGGCCTTTTAAATTTTCTGTAAATTAGCAAATTCAAATACTTTGCCCATTTTTTTTTTCCAGCTGGGTTGTCATTTGTAAGGGCACTTTATATATTTAGATATTAACCTTTATGTCTTCTGCACTCAAAATGATTTTTCAAATCTGTCATTTGCTTTGAATTTATTATCTTTTTTCCCATAAGATATCATTTAAAAATTCTGTATACTAAATGTCTCTTTTCTACATCTACAGTCTTATTTATGAAACCCTTTATTATCTCAAGTTTTAAACCTTGTCTTGTAGACTTTTTATAAGGTATATAATCATTTAATGTATTTTTAGAAATTTGTGAGTCTCTGATAGGGCTTTTAAAAACATGATTTAAAATAGAGGTGCCAAGAGTTACCTCCAGATGGAGTGGCATTTGTTACAGATCAATTTAAAATGCATTTCATCTTTTTCCCACAGAATTAAACTGAGGGTATTTATTAAAAGTCATCCCTCCTTTATAGATACAAAACATCTCCATTTAAATATTTGGTCAAATTGTCATAAAACCAACAAATATTAAGTAGCTCCAATTTCCTGTAGTTCTGAAAGGAATGTTTTTTTGTGGGGGACTACAATTTTGGCATGCTCACTGCCTTTCGGAGATGAGGCATTCTGTTTTAACGATGACAGTGGGACCAGAAATCACAAAAGCTTAAAGTTTGCTGATGGCTTTGCAACTAATAGTGTGATGGGGTGCTGACACTTAACATTGCTGAGGTTCAGATTCCTCTGGCATAAAATAAGGCAGTTGAACCTAATGATTTCTAAAGCCCTTTCTAGCCCTCAAATATGGCAGCAGGTTGCCTAGTCTGTTAAATTACCCAGCTATTTCAACTTACCTTCTGCCAAAAGAAACGAAAGTCCTAACTTACAGACAGAGAAATGGAGGAAGGGGAGAAAATTAAGGGGGAAGGAGCAAGGGAGGATATGGATGAAAATGAATGAACAAATGTTAATGAAATTGGGTAGACTGAACCCAACCAACCTGGAATAAAGGTAATTTAGCAAATCACCCTTTACAAGAATGCATGTCTGACATAGACATGTATTTGAAACAGTTGCCATTGAGACAGAGGAAGAACTTTGTCATGCAAAACTATTAAAACACTGTATAAACATAAGTTCAAATTTGTATAAGTGACAGTGTATAGGAACCTCTTCTATGGAATTAAGAAAACAAACTGAAGTAGACCAGTGGATAAAAAGGGCATTTCTGTTATAGACTACCACATAGAAATAAGTTCCAACACTGAAATTATAGTTCCTGGGAATCTAAGAATATAAATTATTTTTTAAATATTTATTTATGCATACAAGAGCTGGGGTACAGACCAGAGGTGCAGGGGGTGGTGGGGTGAGAGGATTCACCAGAGACAGAGTGAGGAGCAGAACAGGCAGACTGACTGAAATACACTGCTGAGGGGAGCAGCAGGCAGGACAGGAAAGGTCTGCTGCGCCATGTGTGTCACCTCCCTGGCTGGCCAGGGATCGAACTCACGCTGCAGAGGCTGTAAGAATATAAATTCTATCCCTCTTTAAGTAAGTGAGTTTACCAGTTTGAAACATTGATCACATTCTCATTCCCACTTTTATTGTCTGAGGTCTCTTTAGTATAACCCACTGAGTCATTCCCCCATCTTGTTTATAATTACACAGGCAACAGCAGATCGTCCATGTTAGATCATGTAATCCCTTGAGACAGATAATGGTTTCCTACTTGGGATCCATTAGAAATTACCTACTTCCGAACTAACTGAAAGCTAGCTTAGTAGTGTTCCCTGTGTTCTATTTAATCTTTGGAAAGAATATGCCTTATGTTTCTCTGGTTTTATAAAATACACCTTCTGCACATTCAGCAGAATGCTATGTACAATGTAGGTCTTCAGTCAGTGTGTCTGCTGCCACTTTAAATTTGAGTGGAAGATTTTGTAAGCTTCACCAAAATAAGAAGTTGTTTCTAAGTCGTTACCACAATAACAGCATATCTACAGAGTGGCCAAAAACACACTTTGAAATGAATAAACGGATGCATATGGATGTGGGTGATATTTCTTAAAAGCATAACTGTATTGGCTCAGGCAGACATTTTAGCCAAACGTTTTCTTTGAAGTATATCCGCTCCTGCAGTAGAGGAGTGCTCTGGCCAAGCAAGTTAATTAGTGCCAGATTAAGATGCCTCAGGTGGTGGTTGCTTCAGACTCTTTCTCCCCTGTTTGTCGAAGGCTCATGGCTGGAGTAGGGCTTGAGTATTCTTGTCTTACTGACAGCTGTCAACTGTTAATGGACCATATGCAATGATGGGTAAAGCTGCCATCAACTGTCAGTGAACCATATGTAAGTGAAGAGAGTGACAGATGAATACTTAGAAGGCAACAAAAGGCCTTCATTGCTGGACTGGGAGTCAGAACCTTAAAATGATTTTAAGAAAGGATAGTTAAAAATAGATTGTTCAAACTATGCCACCGTCATCATACCTTTACTCCTGTCACCCTTTGTCACTCAGTTTATGAGTCTCAAACAGATGTGCCTATAGAAACTCTGTTTTCTTAGACATTAAGAAATCTGGCATGGAAGACTATGTATATCTCATAGAGCCCTGGTCTTTCAGTTTCATTAATCGAGACAGAATAATCACAAATGAATAGCTAAGTCCAAATGCTTTGAAAAATTAACAGTATTATTTAAGAGAAATACAGGTTTCTAAATGCAACTGCATAGGTAGAGAAAAATGAGATCTGAAACGAAGAATGTGGGAAGACTTTAAGAAAAAGACCCTACTTGTCTCTATGGGATACCTTTTACTACCTAATAAGAGGATGGTGTTCTACAATGTTCTACAAGTTGAGACAGGAAAGGAGTCGCTGCTTAATTTACAGAGAGATGATTAAATCTTTTATTCAAACTACCTACTCTTAAAGTAATAGAATAATGATAATTGTCAATATAGGTGCCAGCCACTCTGTATATGTTACCTGTTTCATGGTCATGTCATTCTTATCAAGTGGGTACTATAATTATCCTTAGTTTATAGTCAAGGAAAATGAAGCCCAAAGAAATTAAATAACTTGCCCAAGATTAAAATGCTGGAGGATTTAACTCTGCTCTGGCCCCTAAGTTATGGGCATGATTAGTTTAAGAGTGAATTGATTTTTCCTAATTTAGAACCTATTTCCAATGATTGGACTAGGTATTCGGTTGGCGTGTATGGGGCATGATATAGGCTTGCTAAGTTTTCATTTCATTTAAGAATGACTGAAATGAATGTGTGATATCTATGTGTAAGAGAAGCATAGGATGTCACAGGAAGCAGCTCTTTTTCTGCCACGGTACTGATGAGAGATAAATTTCAACATTTGTAAAATGCGACCAATTATAAGAATGTTATATGGCTGCTTTGGAAAACCCACAGTGTAACACATGTTAAATGTCTTGACCTCAGAAGAAAATTGCTTTATAAGTGAATTTTATTTTCTCTGATACCCATTTTGGAAATAAAACACGTGTAAACTTAAAGAGACGAATCCACTTGGGTTGCCAGAGTTAGAAATTATGCCTATTGGTTACCCAGCTTATAGTTCACGTGGGAAGAGTCTTCAGCACCCAATTACTTCCATTATTTTCTCCCTGTGATTTTATCTGTGTTTTTAGGTCCAGAACCATTTGTCAAATTCTCTTCATTTCATTGGGTTACTTTCCTACAGAAAAACTGTACAGGAGAAGATGTGGTAGGAGAAATTATACAGGATTGGAAAGGGAACGTAATTAAATGAAATAATCTAATGTTTTCATAAAAAAATGAAAGTACCATTCAGAACATGTATGTATTAGGTATAAGATAACTTTGAAAAAACAGCATATTTGTTTTTAACAAACCACCCTATACTATTACTTTCTGTATTAGGTGAGCTTAATGAGACCCTGATATCTGACAATGAAATGCTTGTGGAATTAAGTGTTGGTTTTGCATTGGGAGACTGTGGTGCTAGATTTACTTTTAATATAGCAAACTGCTTTGTGATACTTGCTAAGTCATGTAAAATGCTGGGCTTTATAATTTCCTTCTGTGTAACAGTGGTTTGGATTCCACCATCTATTTTTTTGTTTGTTTATTTACGTGTTTGTTGTAAGTTATTTTAACACACTCAAATCCTTTTAGTCACTTAAAATGCCGAGTTATTAAAGTCCTTCCATTAAAGATTGTATTCATATTTTGTAGATAATGGAAAGTAAAATATAATTGCAAAACAGCAATCAACTGTAAAATATTTATTCCATAGGTAATTTTCACGATTATTATAACATTTGCACTGACTGGAAATACGCTAATTGTTGCTTTAAACTTTAAGGAAGCTTTCAGTTGAATTGACAGGTTTTCAAAAGGAAGAAACTCCAGTATATCAAGAAATCATTGGCCTTTTCAAGTAGTCATTTTCATGAAACTATTTTAGATGCGGTGATCACATCCTGTAGGTTTTAGAGCATTTTTGCCTTACTGAGTCACTTGTAATAAAAAATTAAAAAGTAGAATGCCTTAACTTGATGTTGAAATGTGTAACATTTCAGCAAGGCTTTACATAAGTGTTTTTCCCATTTATATTATTGATGGAAAAAAATGATCATAGACGCCTACTATTCACCAATTTAACAACATTCTACACAGTTCTTTCACCTTAAACTTATTTTTTCTACTGCATTTTTTTTTTTTTTGTATTGTGGTTTTCTTACCTGCAATGAAGGCTGTAACTTCAAACATACAAATGGAATTGAGACCTAAACCATAGTCTACCTAATTATGGAGACTTAAAGCTAAAATTTATTTGATCTAAATTATTTTGATAATCTCAGGTTTTGTCATCCTAGAACTGCAATCTGCCCAATATTTCAGATCGCAATTGATTGGCCTAAAGTCTCCTCTTTATGCCCAATTATTTTGCCCCCATGCCAGACAAGTGAAATTTTTGGATACTTGTACATAGCTAGGTTCAGTTTAGTTGGTCATTTTTCAAGGATGTAGGAAGACAGTGCTGTTGAAAGCCAAGTAGGTAGGCACGCTTCCTGCTTGTATGTCTTTGAACAATTTACCAGATTTTCAGGCCAGTGGTATTTACCCATGGTATATAGTAAGTATTCAATAAATGTAGTGATGATGATGATGGTAGTAGCAGTGGTGAAGATAAAAATTTCAAGGAAATCATACCTCTACAATCCTTGTAGGATTGGTGTTAACTTCTCTTGCAAAAGCACAGGTTCTATTGTACAAATACAGATTCTGGAACAGAAGATTGATAGAGATGCCTATGCAGGGTTTATGCAGTTCTTTTCTCAAACTTCCCCCCGCCCAGCCGCCAGTATAGTACTTTTCAGAGATCAGTGGATTGCAGCCCCAAAGTGGATTACAACCATGACAGATATAAAAAAATAAAATGCCTTGTCAACATTTTGTCTTCTGTTAATAGCAAACTACAGCTCCCTTGTTAATTAGAACAAACATCAAAATTATCTTTTCTTTCTGTTTCCAAAATAAGTCAGTTTGCTCATCTTTTTGTAAGGAAGGTTGGGGTCTTCTGGATGACTGTCTTTGTCTGCCACTATCAATAAATGTCACTACCACTAGGTTTTCTCCAAATATTATTTTCTTTGTGACATCTGTCCCTCTTTCATGCCCGCCCTCCCTAGCTTGTTTGTCGGCCCTTTACATCACTACCCGCTTCAGGGACTCTGAGCAGTATATGGTGGAGACTGAAGCCTCACCTAATACTAGAAGTGGGGAAATGGAGCCTATAATAGGGTATCCAAAAATGATGATTGCAACCAACTCTCTTTTCATAAAATAATGGGCAGCATTCAATTGAAGAGTATGTTAGTGTCAAATATTACACATAGGTAGATTTCTGCATATTGCTTAACTCTTACTTACTCATACCTTGAGATGGCTTTCAGCCATCTCCAATCTATTAAGCAATGGAAAGTAATAATTCTTGTGCATTTCTTTTCCTTCAGGGATTATATGTCTAATTATATGACTCCTTTTTGCCATTCATTTTCTCCTATCCCAGTTAATGAAGGGAACCTTAAGCACAGTCCCTTTTCTTTTCCCTGTTTTGGATCTCAAAATAGCATCACTTCTACTTCTGTTTGTATCTTCATTTGTTCATTTACACATGCGCGTGCAGGCGTGCGCACACACACACATACACACATGCACGCTCACTCTTAATCTACAAGAAAGTGATGGGAATCCAGCATCAAATTCAATAAAAAGCTCACTTCTCCACTTCTCTCATGGAACTTGCCTTCAAGTAGGGAGGTGGTTCATACAAAGGTAAAAGCTAGTAAGAGCAGCTAACAATACACAGTATTAAGAGATTAACTCAAAATTAGATAGTGGTTAGATAGGCAAAGTTTTTCTGGGATGGTCACATGTAAGTTGAGACTTGAATGTGAAAGAAACAGACAAGGGAAGATCTAGGGAAGAAATGCAAAGCCCTGTGGTAGGGGCTAGTTGGTAGGTTTCAGTAACAGAAGGAAGAATTTGTGAGTGGAGCTTGGCAGGCAACAGTAAGAATGGAACAGTACTGTGATCGAGAAGGTAGTCTTGGGCCAGATTGTATTGGGCATTGGCAATGAGCTTGATTTTGTTCTAAATATAATAGGAATCCATCAGAAGATTGGAAGCAGGATGTGCGGCATGATTTGATTTATCGTTTAAAATGTCACCTTGGTATCTTTTTGGAAATGGTTTGTCGCAAGTCAGAGTGTGTGTGGTGAGATGTATTTGGGAGGTTATTACAGTTCTTTTGGATAAGCCTAAGATTAGGACATTGTAATTATAGAGAAATTGACAAATTCAGGATATATCTTGGTAACAAAACTAGTAGGATAAGTTAATAGTTTGTTCTATTCCATAATCGCATACAATTAGCTTAATTATATTTAATAAATCTAACCACAGCCCCAGTAACACGTTTGAGTCAGGGATCAGGAATTTAACTATTGAATGAAAATTATTACCATACAAAAATGAAACAACCAAAAACTGCAGTCAACCTTAAAAATACTTAAAATTGTTGTGAATCCCTATCCAAATGTTTACACAAGTTTCCATCAAACTTACCAGCATTCATTAAATATATAGCCTTTTCTGTAATGACAAAATATTAAAAAAAATCCTTACATTTTTCTTAGTTTTAAAAGGCCTTACAGAATGTGTAAAGAAAGCATCCTAATAGACATATGAATTAGACACTGTGAGACTCTGTGGTATGATTACGGATAATATACTCTTGAATAATGTAATGTACTCAAGGGTCTCTTATTACATAGGTGGCCACCATAGGAAATATTCCAGCATAATTCAGATGTCAGAGATGTTGCTGTGGGGACCTAGTCAAGGATGCCTTTCTAGAAACAGGAATTTATCACTTTTACTGGTAGGCACAGGAATTCTAGAGAAAAAGACTACCAGGTAATACTCCACAGAGGCAAGGGGAAGATTATGATGATTCAGGAGTATTTCCAGTAGAATTTTGATAAATGAATGAAATGATGGAAGGGTTGAGACATGGCTTGCTGTGCACCCAGCAAAAAATACCGAAAAGGGCCTCCCCTGGTGGTGCAGCGGTTGAGTGCTGGGCTGTGAAGGTGCCCGCAGCCTCTGCAGCGCCCGTTCGATCCCCAGCCACTGGCGAGGGTCCCACATGGCGCACAGACCTCTCCTGCCGCCCCGCTGCTCCCCTCAGCAGTGTACTTCGTCAGTCTGCCTGTTCTGTTCCCCGCTCTGGCTCTGGTGAATCCTCTCACCCTCCCATGCTTCTGACTGTACCCAGTGCTTGTATAAATAAATAAATAAATAAATCTCTAAAAAAAATCCCCAAAAGCCCAGATTCCATGGAAAACATGTTAGATGTACTTGAACCTATAAATTGCCATACTATGGCTATTGTGGCTGCATAATTTTTCATTACCACCACTTTCTCCACATCATCACCAACGCGTATTATCTGTTGTTATGATAATAGCCATCATTATGGTATCTGTCAAATGTTTTAAACCATGCACCAGATTTACGAATGTGACATAAGATTTTGGGAGCCAGAGACCCAACTCTGAACCAGGATTGACGATACATGTAAAAGTGGAAGGCAGTGATTCTTTTTGTAAAGTTGTTTGTTCATCTGACAAATATGAATGAAGTGCTATCTTCGTTCAAGGCATTGTGTTAGCTTCAATGTATATATTGATGAGCAAAGCAGGTATATCCTGTCAAGTTCACTGAGGAAGCTGGGCATTCATTAAACAATTATGCAAATATTCCACAGAACAGATACTCTTGTTGCCCATCCGCATGCCCTTGGCTCTCAGTGAAACAAAGAAGGTTTGCTTTGAACACCTGTGTATCTCTGCCTGAGGGTTTTGTTTTCTGGAAATGAGAGCATACTTGGCCCCCACCCAGGGTATGCACCACATAGTGAGGCATTCATACCCTTGGGAGCAACCCCCAAGCAGTGCAGAATGGGGAGTGGTGGATAAATTCCCTACATTCCAGGCCTCTCATTTGGTATAGTTTTGAGGTTTTGAGATGTGTTTTCACTGTCTCTCAGAGTTCCCCAGAGGGATGAAGCAGCAGTTGACCATGGTGGTAACTTACTTGATAGAACATAAGACACTCTTTATTTACTTCTCTGGCTCAACTCCAATCCCAAGAAATGTTCCTTGGGATCACTTCCCAAATTACCTACTTGCCCTCAAATTTTTGCAGCATATGTTGTAGGCAAACCCAAACCAAGACACATATTAGCATGCTCTGGTAGATTCTGTGGAGGAAAAGTGAAGGTTGCTATGAAAATTTGGAAGTCACTGGGGATTCAGTGAAAGTTACTCTAAGGAAGTATCAGTTGAAGGAGGAGTAAATTAGGTGAAGGAGGAGTTAATTAGGTGAACGCATACAAGGCTGAAGGGAATAGCAGTGCCAGTATCCCTGTGGGTAGGAGAGAGTGTGGCATATTTTTAAATTGGAGGTGGCACTAAAGAGAGTAAGAAAAATGATGGCAACAGATGGGGCTTGACATACAGGGAGAGTCCAGTTCATACACAGCCTGTAGATCATGTTGAAAATGTGGGTCTTTATTCAAAGAACAGTGAGAAACCAATAAAGACTTTCAGGTAAAGAAGACACATAGCCATATCTGCTTTGTAAAAGATCATTCTGGGTGTTTTCTGGAGAGCAGATTAGGTTGGGACAAGGAGAGAAATTTCATGAGGCAACAATCGCAGTGATGCAGGAAGAGATGATGTGGATTGGATTCCTACAGGATTTTTTTTTTTAAAGATTTATTTATTCATGCATCCAAGAACCAGGGTACAGGCCTGATGCACAGGAGGGTGAGAGGATTCCCCAGAGACAGAGCGGGGAACAGAACAGGCAGACTGACTGAAATACACTGCTGAGGGGAGCAGCAGGCTTGGCAAGAGAGGTCTGCCACACCATGTGGGTATCTCGCCAGCCGGCCAGGATCAAAACCGTGCTGTAGAGGCTGCTTCACAGTGCTTCGCTCAACTGCCTACACCACCAGGGGAGGCCCCCTACAGGATTTCTTAACCTTGGCTCTGTGGACATGTTGGGCCAGGTAATTCTGTGTTGGGGGTGGTGGTGGGGGGATTGTCTTGGTCATTGTAGGATGTTATACAGCATCCCTGGCCTGTATACACCAGATGTTAGTGACATGTCTTCCTCCAGTTGTGACAACCTTAGATGTCACCAGGCATTGCTGAATTTCTCTTTAGAGATAAAATTGCCCCAGATAAGAATTCCCAGAAGAAGGGAGGGTGAGATGGAGGGAGGTAGAAGGGTGGGGCAGAGGGAGGTGGGGAGAGAGAACCAAAATTTATTCTTAATCGCACTAGGTTGACTCCCTTGAAAATTAAAAGTTCACCCTCTTTTGTGGTTCTGCATGGTTCACATCAAACTTCTCTGATTTTCCAAAGTACTTCCCCTTCTTTATCTGGGTCAACTGGGCAATCAGTTTTCTACTTAACCACTTCTAAAATCTTTGACTTTGTCTCCACATCCAATCAAAAATCAAATGCCATTGTTCTCTTTTTATACTGACTTACTTAAGACACTCTGGTTGTGACCTTTGTCTTTTTAATACCCACCCGTACCCCATCCGCGAAGCCCCGAAAAATGATCATCTTCCCTTCTGATATTTTGCCCAAACAACTCAGGCCAAATCAGCCTCTTTTTCCTGTTTCTCGTTGACATCTTTGGTAACTAATTTGTTAAGAAAGTGTCTACAGGATTATCCTTTCTTTCCACTTAAATTATCAGCATCATGGTCTCAAGGTCTATGTGATGTTTTTGTGTGTTTTGGATAGTACCTGTCCAAATAGTATGCATATGTGATCTAGTCACTAAATAAGGCTTTAATTGTTCCTAAGTTAATACTCCAGAAGCATCCTTCACCATTTTTTTAAACATACATTTATCTATCTATCTATCTAGATATCTATCTATCTATCTATTTATACAAGCACTGGGTACAGTCAGAAACACAGGAGGGTGAGAGAATTCACCAGAGCCAGAGCGGGGAGCAGAGCAGGCAGAAGGACTGAAGTACACTGCTGAGGGGAGCAGCGGGCGGCAGGAGAGGTCTGCGCGCCATGTGGGACCCTCCTCTGGTGGCCGGGGAGCAGCCGGGGATTGAACCGGAGCTGCAGAGGCTGCGGGCAGCTTCGCAACCCAGCACTTAACTGCTGTGCCACCGGGGAGGCCCATCCTTCACCATTTTTAAAGGGCCTCTTCAAACACACATAGGGTTGTCAGAGTATATAGAACAGATCATACCATTGACTAGTCTTTTTTCAACTGTATTTATTTCAGAGGGCAGACGCCTGAAAATCTACTTTGGTGGCAGTGCTGCCAAGGAGAAACGGTGACATTACTGTGTATGAGCTCAACCCAAAGGATGTGAACTACAGTATATTGCTTCGTATTTAGTCCAAAATCATAGAGAGGGCTTTTTATAAAACTACTAATTTGAGTTGATGACTAAAAGAGAAATATTTAAAGGTTTTCCCTCCTCTCCATTGACTCAGTATAAATAGGAATGACATGCATATAGTGAGGGGAGAACGTGGCGCCATGAATAGAGATTTCTGTAGCATATTTTTCCTTGACTATAATGAGATGTGTGCAGCTAACTGTGTTAGTGCAGTTGGCAGCATGTTTTTTTTTTCCCCAAAGCATCAAGATTTAGTATAAAATCTCTGAATATTTGAGATGGAACTGGAATAAGAAAAAAAAGGTAGTGTTGTTCAGAAAGTGTGTGGTCCCAGGGCGCACATAATGTCCCTGCCAGTTTCAATGGGAATGGATCATTCTGAAACACTGAGAAACTGGGGCCTCCCTGGTGGCACAACGGTTGAGTGCTGGGCTGCGAGGCTGCCCGCAGCCTCTGCAGCGCCCGTTTGAACCCCGGCCGCTGGGCAAGGGTCCCACATGGTGCGCAGACCTCTCCTGTCTCTCCCGCTGCTCCCCTCAGCAGTGTACTTCGTCGGTCTGCCTGTTCTGTTCCCCGCTCTGGCTCTGGTGAATTCTCTCACCCTCCTGTGCTTCTGACTGCAGCTAGTGCTTGTATAAACAAATAAATAAATAAATCTTTAAAAAAATAATCTTAAAAAAAAGTTTAGAAAATAAGGCAAGTAGCTGTGGCATTGTGGGTATTGATGGACAATTGCAAGTCTAGTAATAGTGAAAGAGAATGGGAGAGGTGTCCCAGCAGTGAAGACTTTTCCATGATGTTTTTCCACTGGGTGAAGCCTCAGAGTTGCCAAATTCCATTTTCAGTTATAAGGCATGTCTTGTCATAAGAGAAGCATGTCTTGCCATACCGATCAATATGTCTTGCCATGCTGATAAATGTGTCATTTTTCCCTCCCTTCACAGATGTCCTTAAGGCAGTGCCCTTACCATGGCTTTGTGGCAAGACTCAAAAATAAAGACAGTGTAAATCAGTCAGTCAGCCTATAGATAGGCATTAATTGCCGTCAATGTATAATGAACTGTGTTAGGTGTTGTCAGGCATTTAATTATAAAATGTGATCCCTGACCTTGAGGACCTTGCAGTTATCTGAGTAATTTTTAAGAAATCTAAGAATGACAACAAACAATAAGCAGAATACATCAGTAATGTCATGTGTTAAGAGGTGACAAGTGCATGGAAAAAAAGGAAAGATGAGCCAGTAAATGAGATTGGGCATGTTGATCGGGGAGGTAGAGAGAGTCTTAACAGGGAGAGTAAGGTTAAGGTTAAGTCTCACCCAGAGTGTGAGATCTGAGTAAAGACCTGAAAAGCTGAAAACCCCAAAAGGAAAATGTGTTGTGACTAGAGGGAACAGCAACAGCTTAAAACATAGACCTTCAGGTGGGGCCATGTATGATATTTAAAAAAACAGTAGCAAAGGTGGGATGGAGAGTAAAGGGAAATTTAATGATAGGAGGTCGAGCAGTTAAGTTGGTGGTCTGGATTATATAAAGCAGGACTGTCCAAAACAAATATAAAGCATACTGAGTAATCCCACTCATGTATATAATTAAATTCCTATCATTAAAAAGGATTATTTCCGTAAGTGTCTATTTCCCTTTTGTTGGTTATTATCCGAGATTAAAAAGTGTTTATTATACTTATTCTATGACACCTTTAAAAGTAGTTGTCTTTTGAATATATATATATATATATATAATCTTACTAGCTTTTAAATAAAGAACTTGAGATTTCATCTTATATAAAAAAGCACCTTGGCTTCAATATAATTTTGATGTATGTTCCAGAATTCTTTGAAAAGGCAATTTAATATTTTATCTAATATATATATTTTTCCCCGTAGGAGAAAATGAGTCTAAAGCTTTGGAATGTTATATATGTCAGGTAGTGAATCATGGCAACCTAGAGCAAGAAAGATTGAGCCTAGAATTTTCTTATCTTGCCTCAGATTTTTCATTTTCTATCAAATGCCCTTTTTCATGAGTTAAGAGTCAAAAGCATTCTGTTCTGAAATTCATACATAACATTTTGGTTAATAAACACATCAGAATCAGGAAGACAATCTACATAAAAAAGAAGTGGAAGAAAGGCAACCCTTTGCATCAGTTAATAGATTTAAAGGTCTCCCCTACCCCAAGATGTGAGATTTTCAACTCTGACCATTCCTTAGAAATTTCTACTGATTTGATGCATCTTGATTGAGATATAAAGCTTCAGCTTCTAAGAGGCTGAGTAACATACACAGCAGGATATGCCAATATCATTTTAATAGACACATCTTGTAAAGGTGAATTTCAATGAGCTTTCACAGCTTCCTGAACAGTATTATCACACATTTTAAGTAACTAGGCCAATGTTATCATTTATACATAATTTTATTGCTTTAGTGCTATACTTCTATGATTATCTTACAAATGCTTCACTAAGGATATGCTGAAGTTTCTCAGTGATTTTTTATTCTTTATTTTTCTTGTTTTACTTGAGAAGTCTTCACTTTCTATCCCTGCTTAAATACTTTAAAATCTGTCTTTTTTTTTTTTTTTCCTACTTACACTCTGCATCATTATCTCCCTTTCTTTAGCGGCCACACACCTTCCTGGGCCATTCACTTTTCCTAACATTTTGGTTACGATTATCTTTCTTCTATATTTGATTATTTAATTGTGACATTGAAGGCCAGAATTAGTTGCACATGTCTGTATCTCTAGCACTTGTAGAGGTCTGGGAAATTTATGGATGTATGAATGCTTTTTAAAAGGGAGGAAGGAAATTATGCCTCTAAATTTGAATGAAACTTAATGCCTCATGTCTTTATAGTAATAATGTATAATAATTTTTAAAAAATCAGATATTTAATCCAAGACAGAAAGCCAACTAAACTGTGCACATATGTATGCAGTGACTTTGAGTGTGAATTTCATTTTATTCAGAAAAATACCTTACATTAGGAATGATCCTTACTCATGAGCAATTTTGCAAATGCCAAAAGTAGGATTCATATACTGACAGTGAAAGTGACTGAAAGTCAGCAATATCTTTCTGCACTGATACAGTAAGGAACGAGAAATGATTAGTGCTATGGCTGTCTCACATGTTTGCAAAGAAGGGGATGTTTTGCAAATGTGCCTCCTATTATCTGTGGTCCTCTCTGTGGTTACCCCCATGTATCTGCCAGCTGCAAGGAGTAGATTTCATTAAAATAATTCCTGGAGCTTTTCAAAATCTTGATACCTGCACCTCAGGGTTGGAAATTGAAGGTGGATGGCAGGGTTAGTGGAGGACGTTTTTTTCAGAATCGATAAGGGAGCAGCTAGAACTTGGAAAGAAAGTACCTATTTCCTCCTTCTCCTCATTGGTGATATTTGAGGAGTCACTGATCTGCAAAATACTTTCTCTCAAGAAATTTCAACTTGTTTTTCATTATAAAACAAAATAATCTAATGTAGCATTTTTGCAAATGAACTCCCAGAAATGGTGGTAGTTCTCTAACCGTGTTAATAATCTCATATAAATAAGTCAAGGATAAGGTAATCATTTCTTTCAAAATATATCAAAAACTGTATGTAAGAAAATCACTAAATATATTTAAATAGTACTTATTGTTATGTAATACTTTTTTCTTTAGAAATAGAATGCCAAACCAAGAAAGCCAAGGAGAATGAGACTTATGCATTGCTTTAATTTATTCAATAAATAGTTTTTTGAGTAAACTTTTGTATGCTTGGCACATTATGGGTGCTTGGGTTAGCTCAGTGAAATGCCTTAATGCATGACTTTAAATCTGTAGCATTTATAAATAACTTTCTGTTTGATGGTTGCTGATTTTGGTTATAATTCCTTATGCATGTATTGATAAACATTTATAAATGAAGTAAAATAAATCAATCTAAATATATTTCATATGAGGTTAAAGGTAGGTATTGATCATTCCCTATAGGATTTATTTTATTATCTTTCATTTTGTATCAAATACAAGAGTGATTTTACATGAACATTGCAGATTTTTCAATGCATTTGAATAAAGAATATTACAAACAGAAGACTGCCAAGCCACACATGGATTTTCTTTGTGAGTGAAAGCATTTTTTATATAGACCTTTGGAGAAACATATTGGTAAAGATATAGTAAGTTCTGAAACAAATTTAAGAGATAATTTTCATATGTGTGTTTATGAATCTTGATTTTGGGGGAGTCATAAATACTATGAATCTAACATCTCCAATTTTGTCAGGCTAAACATGGAATAGAACCTTCTGTGACTTTTTTTTTTTTTTGATGTGGAACAGTTTTTAAGTGAAAGAGCAGGGTTTTTTTGCAAACAAAGAGAAAAAATATACATACAGAGATAGATAGATATAAAATTAATTTATTTAACTCTTATCCAGTGAATTGGACTTGGAGAGATATTTTCTGTGCTATGTTAGGAAGTGTTTTGAACCATGGATGAGAAGCCTTTCCTACTCCTCCAAAAACAGTCAGCACAGATACTTATGAAATAAATGCATCTGTATGCATTTCATGAAGATCAGCCATAATTTCCTTTCTTTTAAATTTTTTTGCATGGAGGTAGTATCAGACATAATTTCATGTTTTTTTTTTCCTCAAAAGGGATATAGGCTCACACGAATTTAATATAATGACTTTGATCATAGACTTTGAACCAGACTGAACATAATATAACAAAGGGCACCACCCACTTGCTGTGCATTCTCATGACTGGTGATTATTTTTGCCTGATTTTTTTCACTGTTGCCTGAAGACACAGTATTTAGTAGATGGCATTCTTAAAAATCAATAAGACAATGGAAATGGAAAGTCTCAGGAGTGGATCTCCCTTGTGGCAAGGGTTCAATGGAAAATAATATTTATTAATTATGATTAAGCATGGTTTCAAGTATCACCTCTAGTTGGGGTGTTAAGGACTATACACTTGTAGTAATAACTGAAAGTAAAAATAGTGTTACGGAGGATGAGAAGAGACAGATTATTTTTTTATTTCATGTTAACTTTGGATTTCCTTTGCATAAATATTCCAAGTAGTTCTGAAAAAAATCCAAATTCCTTCATGCATGCTGCCCACTTATACTGCATATTTAGTAGAAACAAATTCATGGATGATTTTCAATAAAATTTGTATCGATTATTAGCTTCTTGAGAATTCAGTTTTGTCGGCTTATTTCTCTTTGAACAGTAGGAAGGTGTTACAGCTTGTTGCTGCCAAGTGGAGCAGATTAAAGGTCAGGACAGCGTGAGAGATCTGCTCCTCTAATAGGAACATTCCAGCACACCTGAGAGATGGAGGGAGTAATGTCTAATCTACTTTGCCCATGAAAATCAAGAGAGAGCATAATATTAGAATTTTTTTGGAAGGTGGAGGGTGCTCAGTTTTATTCAGTAGTTTCGATCATAGATTTTTTTTTCCTATTGAGTGAATACGTACTGCTTGAACAATATGATGAAAAATCAATTCTTGAAGAAAAATGCAAATAACTGCATATTCCTAAGTAATTTATGATATTTTCTTCCTCCTAAACTCTTTAAGTATATTCATTTCTAATGAGAAACCCCTGCACCTGCAATCATTATTTTTTATTTTCCTTTCTTCTCTTTTTCTTAAACCACCCTGCCATGTAATTGTGAGATGTATATTTATGAAGAATTGGGAGGCCAGAATTGAATTTTCATGTCCAACCTACCTGGGTGCTGATGGCTGTCTCCAAGACAGCCAACTTCTTACATATGTACCTAATGATTTCTATTTTACAGTCGACAGCGGGTATCAGTCTGTCAGCACAGAGTGCTATTTCTGAAACTAACCGCACAGGTAAACAGTGCTGCTGTGAAGATAGTTGATGATTGTAGAGTAATGGTGGGTTTTAGTTGTATCTTTTCAATCACATGATATTTACACCCCTCTGGTCTTTCTCCAGTGTTTGACATTTTAAATCATAAACTAGGTGCCTACTTTTGTATAACCTACTGCTTGTTAGTGGAAATACTGTGTTTTAATTTCTATTTCGAGGTATTGCTTGACCCATATTAAAATATAGAATGACTAATTTTTAGAGATTTGCACATGCTTCTCTGAAAAAATCAAAATAAGATGTGTATGATTATTCTATACAAAGCCATTCAATACATATTTCTAACCTTCTATAAATGGAATGTAATTTGGTGCATCGCTCCATCTCTGTGTGTTTTTAGGAAAGAAAAATTTGCTCAGATGATCCAAAATGAGATTTGGTTTTAATCCTACAGATACATAAATGTGTTCAACGAAGTACTCCAGAAAACCAAGAAGTCATTGGACTAGATGGGGCCTTTAAGAAATATTGGAAGCTTCCATGTGAAAAGAGGGTCACTCTTGCACATATTTCTTGTTCAGAATAATTTTCACACACTTTTGAAAATGTTGAAAAATCTTAAAAGATCATAAATTTTATTACCTTGTCACTCATAAGATCAGAAAATCCCCAGTCCTTTGTGAGAATGCTAACATGAGGATAATTAGCAAGATAGAGTAGTGAGGTGAATTATTCAAAGAATAACTTGTGTCAGAAGTAAACTGATGGTGTTTTGAAATAGTCTGCAGGGTGATATAGGCCTCTTGAGGGATTATTTTGGCAGTCTCCTTTATGATAATTTAATAAGCACATGAAAAATAATGAGACCATTTTTGCATTGTTTGTTGCATTCAGAAAAGCATCGTGTAGTGAAGTGGAAGAAAAAAGATACTTTTCCCAAGTTTGATGGTGATTTTTCTTTTTTTTTTTTTTTTTTTTTATAAATTTTATTGTTATATTCCCCGTACAATTGCAGGCCCCCATTCTGACCCCAATCCCTCCCCTCCCGCCCCCGCCCCCCTAAAAGTGTCTCTGGTTCATAGTTTTTTGTTGATTTTGATTTTCACTTTCTTATAGTTATTCATTTTCCTGGTCCCTTATTTAAGTTTTCTAGATTCCTGCTATGAGTGAGACCATCCGGTATTTTTCTTTTTCTTTTTGGCTTATTTCGCTGAGCATGATCCCTTCCAGCGCCATCCATGTTGCAGCAAATTGCATGTGTTTATCTTTTTTGAATGCTGAGTAATATTCCATGGTATATATGTACCACATCTTCTTGATCCAGTCATCTATTTTTTTTTTTTTTTGGGCATTTGGGTTGTTTCCAAAGCTTAGCTATTGTAAACAGTGCTGCTATAAACATAGGGGTGCAGGTGTTCTTTGGAATTGATGTTTCTGTGTCCTTTGGGTAAATACCTAGGAGTGGAATTGCTGGGTCATATGGAAGCTCTATGTTTAGTAGGTCCAGAAATCTCCACACAGCTTTCCACAGTGGTTGGACCAGTTTGCACTCCCACCAACAGTGCAGAAGAGTTCCTTTTTCTCCACACCCTCGCCAACATTTGTTGTTGCTAGTTTTTTTAATATGTGCCATTCTCACTGGTGTAAGATGGTATCTCATGGTAGTTTTGATTTGCATTTCCCTGATGACAAGTGATGTTGAACATTTTTTCATATGCCTGTTGGCCATTTGCATTTCCTCTTCAGAGAAGTTTCTTTTAAGCTCTTCTGCCCATTTTTTGACTGGATTATTTTCTTTGTTGTTGTTGAGCCTCATCAGCTCTTTGCAGATTTTTGTGATCAGTCCTTTATCATTAGTGTTGGGTGCAAAAATGTTCTCCCAGTTGGTGGGGTTTCTCTTTGTTTTTGTTATTGTCTCTTTTGCTGTGCAAAAGCTTTTAATTTGATATAGTCCCAGCTGTTTATCTTTGCCTTCACTATCACTGCTTTGGGTGATGTGTCTGTAAAGATGTCTTTGATGTGCAAATCACGTAGTGTTTCGCCTATATTTCCTTCTATATATTTTATGGTTTCAGGTCTTATGTCTAGTTCTTTAATCCATTTTGAGTTGATTTTTGTGTATGGTGTGAGGTAGTGGTCAAGCTTCATTCTTTTGCATGTAGCGACCCAGTTTTCCCAGCACCATTTATTGAACAAACTTTCTTTGCTCCAATGCATAGTCTTTGCTCCTTTGTCAAAGATTAGTTGACCATAAATCTGTGGGTTTATTTCTGGATTTTCTATTCGATTCCATTGGTCTGTATGTCTGTTCTTGTTCCAATACCATGCAGTTTTGATGATTATGGCTTTGTAGTATAGTTTGAAGTCTGGGAGTCTGATGCCTCCATTCCCTTCTTTTTTTTTCAGGAGAGCTTTGGCTATTCGGGGTTTTTTGTGATTCCATATGAATTTCATCAATAATTGTTCTATTTCTTTGAAGAATGACATTGAAATTTTGATTGGAATAGCATTGTATCTGTATATTGCTTTTGGAAGGATGGCCATTTTAATAATGTTTATTCTTCCAATCCATGAGCAGGGGATGTCTCTCCATTTCTTTGTGTCTTCTTCTATTTCTTTTAACAGTGTTTTATAGTTTTCTTTGTATAGGTCCTTTACCTCTTTTGTTAGATTTATTCCCAAATATTTGATTTTTTTTGTTTCAATAACAAAAGGGATGGTCTTTTTGATTTCTTCTTCTTCAGATTTATTGTTTGTGTATAGCAAGGCTACTGACTTTTGCGTGTTGATTTTGTATCCTTCCACTTTACTGAACTGATTGATGAGTTGAATTAGCTTTTCTGTGGAGTTTTTGGGGTTCTCTATGTATAATATCATATCATCTGCAAATAGTGATAGTTTGACTTCTTCTTTTCCTATTTGGATTCCTTGGATGTCTTTCTCTTGTCTTATTGCCCTGGCTAGGACTTCCAGTATTATATTGAAAAGCAATGGTGAGAGTGGACATCCTTGTCTTGTTCCAGATCTTAATGGAATTGCTTTCAGCTTTTCACCATTGAGAATGATACTGGCTGTTGGCTTGTCATAGATGGCCTTTATGATGTTGAGGTATGTTCCTTGTATCCCAAGAATTTCAAGGGCTTTTATCATGAATGGGTGTTGCACTTTGTCGAAAGCTTTCTCAGCATCTATTGATATTATCATATGGTTTTTATATTTCTTTTTGTTGATGTGTTGGATAACGTTGATTGATTTTCGGATGTTAAACCATCCTTGTGCCCCTGGAATGAATCCAACTTGGTCGTGGTGAATTATCTTATGGATACATTGTTGGATTCTGATAGCTAAAATTTTATTGAGGATTTTTGCATCAGTGTTCATTAGGGAGATTGGCCTGTAGTTTTCCTTTTTTGTGTTGTCCTTGTTCGGTTTTGGTATTAGTGTAATGTTGGCTTCATAGAACGTGTTTGGTATTGTCCCTTCCTTCTCAATTTTTTGGAAGAGTTTGTGAAGGATAGGCGCTAATTCGTCTCTGAATGTTTGGTAGAATTCATTTGTAAATCCATCAGGTCCTGGGCTTTTGTTTTTGGGGAGGTTTTTGATTACCATTTCAATTTCGCTAATTGTAATTGGTCTGTTTAGGTGTTCTATTTCTTCTTTATCTAGCTTTGGGTGATTGTAGAGTTGTAGGAATTTGTCCATCTCCTCTAGATTGTTAAACTTGTTTCCATATAACTGTTCATAGTAGTTACTGATTATTCTTTTGATTTCTGCTGTGTCCGTTGTGATTTCTCCTCTTTCATTGATGATCCTGTTTATTTGTGCTTTCTCCCTTTTTTCCTTTGTGAGCCTGGCTAGGGGTTTGTCTATTTTATTGATTTTTTCAAAGAACCAGCTCTTGGTTTCATTGATCTTTTGGATTGTTTTTTTAGTTTCAATTTCATTTATTTCTGCTTTGGTTTTTATTATTTCTTTTCTTCTACTGGTTTTGGGGTTTTTTTGTTGTTCTTTTTCTAGATCTTTGAGCTTCGAGATTAGGTTGTTTCTTTGCGTTCTTTCTTGTTTCTTGATGTGAGCTTCTATTGCTATATATTTTCCTCTTATTACTGCTTTTGCTGCATCCCATACATTTAGGATATTGGTGTCCTCCTTGTCGTTCAATTCAAAAAAATTTTTAATTTCTTCTTTGATCTCCTCATTAGTCCAATGGTCTTCCAGTAGTGTGGTTTTTAATCTCCATGAGGTAGGAAAGTTCCTTGCCTTCTTTTTATGGTTTATTTCTAGTTTGATGCCTTCATGGTCAGAAAAGATGGTTGATATGATTTCAATCTTGGTGTATCTGTTGATGTTTGTCTTGTGCCCCAGTATGTGATCGATCCTGGAGAATGATCCGTGTGCGCTTGAGAAAAATGTGTACTCCGTTTTTTTGGGGTTTAGTGTTCTATAGATGTCTGTTAAGCCCAATTGCTCTAGGTCTTTATTTAGAGCTTTGGTTTCTTTACTTATTTTTTGTCTTGTTGATCTATCCATTGTTGATAGTGGTGTGTTGAAGTCTCCCACTACGTATGTGTTTTCTCTGATGTCTGTTTTCAGAGAGGACAACAGTTGTCTGATATATTTTGGTGCTCCTTCGTTTGGTGAGTATATGTTAATGAGTGTTATTTCTTCTTGAAGTATTGTCCCCTTGATCATAATGTAGTGACCATTGGGGTCTCTTTTTATCTTTTTGAGTTTGAAATCTGTTTTATCTGATATAAGTATAGCTGTTCCTGCTTTCTTTTTTGGTCCATTTGCTTGTAGGATTGTTTTCCATCCTTTAACTTTGAGCCTATTTTTATCTTTTGTAGCTAAATGTGTTTCCTGGAGACAGCAAAAGGTTGGGTTTTGTTTCTTAATCCAGGCTGCAACTCTGTGTCTTTTTATTGAAGAGTTTAGTCCATTTACATTTAGAGTTAATATTGATATGTTAACATCTGTATTTGCCATTGTGTTTGTCTTTCCTTTGATTTTATTTATTTATTCTTTTAATAACTTTTTTTTTTTTGGCCTTCTTTCATTGTTATTCGTCGCTCTGAGGTTCTGGCTTTAGGACTCCTTGTAGTATTTTTTGGAGTGGGGGTTTAGTTGCAATGAAATTCCGGAGTTTCTGTTTGTCTGGGAAGGTCCATATTCTTTCTTCAAAGAGGAAGGAGAGCTTTGCGGGATAGAGTATTCTTGGTTGGCATCTGTTTTCTTGGAGTCTGTTGACTATGTCCCTCCACTCTCTCCTTGCCCGTAGTGTTTCTTCGGAGAAGTCTGATGTCAGCCTGATTGGTTTTCCTTTGAATGTTATCTGTTTCTTCCCTCTTGCCAGCTTCATTATTTTTTCCTTGTCCTGGATTCTTGGGAGCTTTACTATTATGTGTCTTGCTGTATTTTTCCTTTCGTCGTGGAAGTTTGGTGTTCTTCTTGCTTCTTGTATATCAATTTTCAGCTCCTTCTTCACATTTGGGAAGTTCTCTTCAATTATCTCTTTGAATATTTTCTCTGTTCCTACATCTCTCTCCTCTCCTTCTGGTATTCCTTTAACTCTTATATTTCCTTTCCTCATGGAGTCA
Organism: Talpa europaea; assembly: GCF_964194135.1. Classification (NCBI taxonomy): domain Eukaryota; kingdom Metazoa; phylum Chordata; class Mammalia; order Eulipotyphla; family Talpidae; genus Talpa; species Talpa europaea. Next base: position 16,214,874 of record NC_140081.1, read on the forward strand.
GATAGTTCCCGAAGTCTTTCTTCGTTCTTTTTCCTTCGTACTTCTCTTTCCTTTTCTGTTTTGGTTCTTTTTATTTCTGTGTCTTCAAGATTACTTATTCGTTCTTCCATTTCATCTATTCTGCTTTCATTGCTTTTCCCAGAATTCTTTAGTTCTTCCATTAATTCTTTGATCTCCTGCATTTCTTTTACTTCCCTCTTTAGGGACTCAATTTCTTTCTTCTGACCATTGTTTTCCCTCTCTAGGGACTCAATTGCATTCTTCTGATCGTTGATTATTTTTCCCTTATCATTGTTTTCCTTTATGACTTCTGTCAGTTTTTTAATCACGGCAATTTTAAATTCTCTTTCTGGAAGGCTCAGAAATTCTTCCAAGTTATTGTCGTTGCAATCTGGGGGCTGGCTTTCTTTTTGTGGTGTGCTTTTTCTCTGGAGAGTTGCTAGGTTGCGTGTGGTTCTTCTTCTCCCTACTGTCTGTTTTCTAATTTGCCGTATGCGTTGGGACACTGTGTTGTTGGGACTTGCCGGCATCTTGGGTGGGCTTCTCTGTTCCCCTCTGGTTCTTCCAGGAGTCATCTGTCAGTTTCAAGCAGCCTTTACTGGAGAAAGGTCCCTGTTCTAAAATGCCGATGTGGGGACACACTCCCCTGTGCGCCTGGTCTGCCCCGGCGGTGGGTTCCTGCTCCCCTCTGGGCTTGGACTGCAGGCCAGAGGGGGTCTGGCGTGGGCGAACTTCCCCCGCTCACCTCTGGCTCCTGAGGAAGCCTTCTGCAGGTAGTCTTTACTGAAGAAATGTCCCTGTTCTAAAATGGTGATGTGGGACACACTCCCTGCGCTTCTGGTCTCAGGCACACTCTTCTGCGAGCCTGGTCTGCCCCGGCTGTGGGTGCTCGCTCTCCCTGTGGGCTCAGACTACTTGTTCAGAAGGGGCCCGGTGTGGGCTAACTCCCCAGCTGGCCACTAGCTCCTTCAGTAGCCTGTGCTGGGGTCAAGTCGCTAGGTGGCGCCAGAGATCTCTCCTAGAGCCCTTGGGGAGCTGATTTTCCACCCCGTGGGACAGGGAGCAGAGCGGGGATGGTAGGGTACACCTCAACGGCTTTGGGGTGCTGTGTCTGCCTTGTGCCCCACCGTCGTGGGGAACCCACGCCCCTAATTTCGTGCCCTGGGTCTCAGTTCCAAAGCCCTCAGTTCCAGGACGCGGGCTGTAGCCCAGATCAGTGGCGCGGGAATGGCGCCTTTTGAATCCCGCTCCCCTGCCTGGGCGCCTTGTTCCTGCTCACTCAGGGAGGGCCTCCGCCCGGGTCTCAGTTCCAAAGCCCTCAGTTCCAGGACGCGGGCTGTAGCCCAGATCAGTGGGGCGGGAATGGCGCCTTTTGAATCCCGCTCCCCTGCCTGGGCACCTTGTTCCTGCTCACTCAGGGAGGGCCTCCGCCGTCTCCCCGCAAGCCTAGGTCGCAGGCGCGGGGACCTGGGCAGCTGCAATCCGAGCGCCGCTTTCGCGCAAGCTTACCGGGCGGCCGGGGCTGTGTGCTGGTGCTGGTCTCCTCCTGGGGGGCGGGGCTCTCTTTAATGGCGCCTGGAGCTCACCTCCGCGGCGGATCCTGCAGGGTTCGCCTCAGCTCCCGTTCACGGGGTGTGGTGGCTGAAATAGTTCCTTTCCACTCACAGTCCCACTTGCTGCATCCGTTTTTCTTGTTGGGCGTTTTGGTTTGTTGTTTTCCTCCTCTCTGCTGGTCGGAGAGTGCCGCCTCTGTGGGCGGGGGAGGGGAGCAGGGTTCTGCGCTTCCCTCCCTTCTCGTCCTCTTTTATGGCAACTTTCTTCTTCGGGCAGTTTGCTGGAGTCACCCTTTTATCTTCCGTGTCCCATTTCTCACTGGGACCTGCCGCTTTTCCTCCCTATTAACTTTTTTTAATGGGAGATCTTACTCGCAGCGTCTCCTCGCCGCCATGTTGCTCCGCCCCCCCCCCCCATGGTGATTTTTCTTTAAAGTCAATGCTTGACTTTAAATTTATATCAATGAAATAATACTTGATGTTCATGATTTACAATTCACTCATTTCTTCTAATGTGTTAGTAGTAGTTTCAGATAGGTATTTTTGATTCCCTAGAAATACTGGAATGAAAGAGGTATGAATATTTGAAGAGTTGGAGATGTGAATGAATTTTAAAAAACATTTTAGTGATAATTCTGCTGATGATAGGACCATTTTCTGTGTTCAAGTGTCTCACTTTTCTCGTTTGTAAAATGGGGTCTGAGATGACTCCAAATTTTTAGCCTTATGCACATACTGATAGTTGTGACATGTGTTTCTTTTTAAAATTATGTTATTTTGTATGCTGTTACCCAATAGATGATGTTACATATTGGGACCTGGAAAATCATGGATAATAATTTGATTCTATTTAATAACATGTTACTTGATAATAACTGTCACTGCACACAAGTTTTAGTGCAACTCTTTTGCCTCAGAATCTGTGATGCCTGGAATTCAAATATATATACCTTTTTTGGCAATGACATTCATTCAGCCAGTATTTTTGTACTGCCCACTATGTGAGAGCACTGTGATGGATTTAAATAGAATAGAACCAAAAATTAAAACAGTATTTTATGTGCTGCTTAGCAGATAATAAATAATATTTATCTAGGACTACCATGCCCAGGCATTATTCCATGTGATCTACAAATACTAATTAATTCATATCATATAGTGTTGTAGTGTTGCTATAAAGTAAATACTATTTTTTTCCTCAACTGCAAACACCTAAAATTGGTAAATGACAGAAGTGTGATTTGATCCCAGAGCTCTTGGCCCACATGCTAACTGTTGTTTTATACTACTTGTTCACCTAGATTTATTGTAGAAATGGAGGAATCTGATTGCAAATACTTCTTGCTCAACTCCTTGTGAAAATAGTAATGAAGTTGGATGACTTACATTCTGGCTTTATTATTTTATGGATTATCTATTAGTATCAATGATAAGCTTTCTGCTTTTTATTTCTCCCAATCCCTTAATAAAGAAACAATGTTCATTACTGTGTTTATGAGATTATTATGGTAAATTTCTTGTTGCATCAGAATTAGAATATTTTTGTGAATTCAGATAACATACAGTTGCTGAATATTATTTTATGATGTGTAGAAATGCATACAAATAAATTCTATTTAACTGTTTGAAGAGTCTTCCCCTTCAAAGTAAGCAGAGAGATTATGCATTCGTAATTTATTAAACCATTTTGAAATCTATAGTATGGCTCTCTGAAGTCCTGTACATTTATTCTGACTATGCTTTCATTCAGAGAAAGACGGTGAAAAATGTATTTTCTGTAGATACTGTCTACTCACTGACCCATGTCTAGTATGCTGCCCAGACTCAGGCTCAGCCTGTGTTCACAGGGAAGACATTTTATTAAAGATTTATTTATTCATGCATACATGAACTGGGGTACAGGCCAGAGGTTTGGAAGTGAGAAGATTCACCAGAGACAGACTGGGGAGCAGAATAGGGGGATCCACTGAAATACAGTGCTGAGGGGAGCAGCAGGTAAGCCAGGAGAGGTCGGCTGCACCACGTGAGTAACTCCCTGGCCGGGGATCGAACTCGTGCTGCAGAGGCTGCAGACAGCTTCATAGTGCTGTGCTCAACCCCTTGCACTACCAGGGAGGTCCAGTGAAGGCATTTTTGAAGGAACTTGTTTTATTGGAAGAAAGAACATTCCATCTTTCATGAAAGGAAACTTGACTTTTATTTATTCTAAGAAATTGAGAAAGAGATACATGCGAGCACACCACAACCACCACCGAAGCAGCCATAGTGTTTTACTCTAGATCATTGGGCCTCTCCCCTCTTTGTCCCCACAGCCTCCCTCCCTTCCTCCCCCTCTTGCAGTTTCCATTCTGCAGTCACATTTCTAGGGTTTGTTTTGGTTTACTCTTGTCACTTTGTTTTTGCTGCATATATTCCATATGTGAGTAAACCACCAGATGTTTGCCTTTCTCCTTCTCGATTTAAAATGACTGATTTTTATTTTGCAGTTAGCAAATTGTCTCTCAGACTGATCAAAATGCTTTGGGTTGGGTGCATTTATTATATATCAGAAATATACTAGTTTTGTACATCCTTTTTTTGGGGAAAGATTTATTTATTTATGCATACAAGAACTGGGGTACAGGCCAGAGATGTGAGAGGATTCACCAGAGACAGAGTGGGGAACAGAAAAGGCAGATTGATTGAAATACACTGCTGAGGGGAGCAGTGGGCGAGACAGGAGAGGTCTGATGCGCCATGTGGGTATCTCCCCGGCAGGGGGTCAAACTTGTGGTACAGTGGCTGCAGTTTGCTTGATAGGCTCTGCCTTAACCCCTTGCGCCACCAGGGAGTCCTTAGTTTTGTACAATTCTTAGTATACAAGTGCATAATGTGTATTTTATACAATAGTATAGTATATATTGTTTCGTATTTACAAAATAGTGGATAGATATGTATATATAGTATTTCCATTGGGAAAGGTAATGATTATGTAATAGCCTAGGGATTGTCTTTTGAGTACAGATTTAATAGCTTTTCTAGGTAGGATTCCAGAATTAGTGCATGAAGGGAACATAGCAGATTGAAGTTCATTAAATTAGGTTATATATGTGCTTATGAAATATGGAGGAGTATAAAAGCATCCAGAAGAAAGCAACCCAAATTATTTAGGAACCAAAGGGATTCATTTTCATTGAATTATTAAAGATAAATGGATCTTAATCATAATAAATGCCATACAAGTAGGGAATGTGTCTAATGCCAAGATGCTAAGGAAATGGCCAAGTTCAAAGATGTTTTTCCCAATCATCCGTGAGTATAGGAATCACTTTAGTATTCTACATGTTGTTGCCCAGTTAAATACATATAGAAAATTACCGGAACTTGAGAAGCTATCTAAATTCATCTGAATTTTAGGATATTATTATTTTTTTATGTTAGAATCTGGGGATGAAAATTGTCTCTACAAAGAGTTATTAGGGTTTTGAAATAATCACTAGAAGTGAAACTTCCATGCCCATTTGGTCCACTGCAGAGAATGATAGCTTCTTTCTCTAAATCTTTCTCATTCGGGACTCTCTGGTGGCACAAGGGGTTAAAACGCAACCTATGAAGCAATCCTCAGCTACTGCAACATGAGTTTGATCCCCAGCTAGGGAGGTGACCCACATGGCGCAGCAGACCTCTCCTGTCTCGCCCACTGCTCCCCCCAATAGTGTATTTCAATAGATCTGCCTGTTCTGTTCCCCATGCTATCTCTGGTGAATCTTCTCACCCTCTTGCACATCTGGCCTGTACTCCAGTTCTTGTATGCATAAATAAATAAATCTGAAAAAAAAATACCATTTTAAATCTTTCTCAGTTAAGGATGTGTGATGAACCATAATCAGTGCTCAATCATCTGACCCCTTCATATGAAGGACCCCTTTCCTCCATACCTCTGTCTCTTCCTTGCTTCCATCCTCCCATACCCACTTTTTTCTTTATTTCTTCTTTCCCTTTTTAGGCAGTGGATCATTTTCTCAAGGAGAGTCTTTACCGGAATAATAGTAGGTTTCACAAATAAAGTGAGATATAATCTGGTTATAATATGGTTTGGGAACCTCTAACCCAGTTCTCATTCCAAGATGAAATTCCAATGTCTAATAGGTCACAGTTGATAAATCACTGAGAAAAAAAAATCAAGTAGTTGGAAATCACCACTTTCCAAGTTTAGATGGTGACATTAAGCAGTGGAACTCTGTGTGGGTAGGTGGGGCCTGTCAGCCATAGCCCAAAATTCTTATCATTCAGCTGATAGTTGAAAGCCTCAATGTGGCACATGAATGGGCATTTTAGGTTGAGGTTTGAGAATGTGCAAGAGGAAGGGGTTGTTTGAATGTTGAACATATGTCATGATTTTTATTCTTTTAATCCACGAATTAACTTTTGAGTAAGATCCTAAAATTTATTCAAAGGTGTCCATTCAGAAAGTTCATTTCTGTGAAATCCCAGACCTGATGTTTTAACATGTATATAGAATTTGAAACCATCTTTATTCAATGGCTATGACCGATGACTTTAATGAATACCTAACAACTTATTTAAACAAACAAATAATTAGTCTCAATTACAGAAGTGTAATTTTGACTCTAATTAATGAATATGCCAAGCTTTAACATTGGTTTAAGTGTAATTGATCTTAAGGCCACGGAGATCAATTTAAGGTTTGGCAAAATGACAAGTAGGAAGTGACTCAGATGTAAGAATGCTCACCACTAGAAAGATTAATTGGTGTATTAGTGATAAACTAGTAGTGACTGATGTAATAATGATATCCCCATATTAAGAGGTCTCAAAATAGGATCACCACCTTCAAAGCTTTTAATTGTATACAATTACTGTCAAATATACTCCTTTAAAAGAATATTTGTCCTCCATTTAATTCCCCCCCCCCTTTTCATAGTTAAAGAAGAACATGCTAGAGAAAGCCTATGACTATTTTACTTTATGCTTTGAAATATTCTCACTTACCTGTGTTGGTGGGCCTGGGTTTGGAGATTCAAGTGACTGTATTAAAAAGACAATGACTGATTGCTAGCTAGTATTTTTCCATTTCTTCCACTGTCAGTGAAGCCTGCTCTGTTGCCATGTTAACTTCTTCCCACTTTGACGGTGAAATCAGGAGGGGAAAATAAGGAGGGTGGTTCAATTATGCCATTACATTTCTTCTTTGAAGAGCTTCTAATACTCTGAATGATGGGTTAAAAAGCCGAGATGATGCGATAGAACTGAATGGTGAGAAAAGCCAGATTGATGACACATTCATTTCATAACAGTTTCTGAGGGGTCACTGGCAGAGGGAGAGACAGGCAAAGTCTGGGATCAAGAGAGTGAGAGGTGGTTGCTAAGTGAGGAGTTGCGGAGATGAGGATACTACCGTCTTTGTCCCCTTTTCCAAATATTCCCTGCCTGTGTTCTTTTCTCCCTCTTCCCCTCTGAACCCCAGACAAGTCTCCTAATAAAAGCATTTTTCAAGAAAGATGTCAAAGAAAATAGACATCTTTCAAGAAAGATGTCAAAGGAAATTGTTGAATGAGGCACAGGGGCAGCATGGGACCAGAGTAGAGGAAGGTGATAAAGGCACTATTTAGAAGTTAAGCCTGGGAAACTGGGGCAAGAATCAAAGCAAGGCTACAGGCAGGGATGAGGTAACCAGGACCCTGAAGATAATCGTAAGGAGCTGGAGTCAGAGGCAGGAAAAAAGGCAAGGCTGGTTAAGAGGTTTAAGGCAGAGGATGACCTACTTAGAAAAAGATCTTTTCAACAGCCAGACTTTAGACTGGAGGGGAAATAGCTCAGGAGGCCCAGGAGTAGGTTACATTTGTCTCGGTGGAAGTTGTTCCAAGTAAACAAGAAGTTGTAATTACTGGACTGAATTGTGAGAAGATCGTTAAATTAAGTAGTCATGTGCAAGAACATTTCCTCTTTAAATGTTTTCTTAAAGGGCTTATTTTTATCAAATTTTAATTTGCATTATGTGGTGTAGTATAAACTCATATAGACTTCTTTGGTGGAAGAACATTCTAAATCTACGAATATTCTGAAAGAGGCAGAATTTCACTTCTTGCAAATATGTAAAGAGGCTTAGCTTAACCTTTTATACTGTGTGAACTCATTTGCAGCATTCCTTAGAGGACCTCTTAATAGGTAAGTATAATGTATATCAAAGGGATTTTAAAAACACCTGTTTTATTTTTTTTATTTTTTTATAGAGGCATGTTTTATTTATTTATTTATTATATTTGTTTGTTTGTTTTTTGTATATACATGCACTGGGTACAGTCAGAAGCGCGGGAGGGTGAGAGAAATCACCAGAGCCAGAGCGGGGAGCAGAGCAGGCAGAAGGACTGAAGTACACTGCTGAGGGGAGCAGCGGGTGGCAGGAGAGGTCTGCGCACCATGTGGGATCCTCCTCTGGTGGCCGGGGAGCAGCCGGGGATCGAACCGGCGCCGCAGAGGCCGTGGGCAGCTTCGCAACCCAGCGCTCAACCGCTGCGCCACCGGGGAGGCCCCCCCAAAAAAACACCTGTTTTAATCAGGAAATTAGAATAGCTAGATATCCTTGGTATTCTTTCTGATACCTCATTTGTATTAACTTTTACTGTTTCATTATCTGGCAGGATGGTATAGTTTTAAATAAATTTTGGAGCCAAATGAGTTGCATTGAATCCTGGCCCTGCTATTTACTGCCCTGTGAGGTCATTGGGTCTCTGCTTACTTCTTTCATCTATAAAATGGGTTAATAGTATTACCTATGTGATAGTGTTGTAACAAAGTATTTTGTGCGTGTGTGTGTATATATATATATACACACACACACACACACATACACACATGTACATGCATACATATATTTTTGTACTTAGGACAATAGAAACAGAAAAACCACTTATTAATTATTTATTATTATTATAATCCCTAACAATATTTTTGTATGCTAACAATAATTACTCCTAGTAGTACTAATAATAATCCAATCCTAATAAAGAATAATCTTAATAGTATTTTTGTGTACCATCCCTCAGCTCCTCCTGCTGCTTCTTTTCTCCCTTTTGCAGTAAAACAAAATCGCGAGTACTTGCTCTCTTCTTGTTTCTCTAAAACCTAATCCAGGGCCTCCCCGGTGACGCAGCGGTTGAGCACTGGGCTGCAAAGTTGCCCGCAGCCTCTGCAGCACCAGTTCGATCCTTGGCCCCCGGGCAAGGGTCCCACATGGTGCGCAGACCTCTCCTGCTGCCCGCTGCTCCCCTCAGCAGTGGACTTCAGTCCTTCTGCCTGTTCTGTTCCCCACTCTGTCTCTGGTGAATTCTCTCACCCTCCCGCGCTTCTGACTGTACCCAGTGCTTGTATAAATAAAAAAATAAATCTTTAAAAAATACCCTCAAGATTATGCTTGCATATGTAGCTGTGTAATATAGGGTAAAAAGATATAGAAAAAAATTAAACCTAATCCATCCAGGGCCTCCCCTGGTGGTGCAGCGGTTGAGCTCTGGGCTTCGAGGCTGCCTGCATCCTCTGCAGTGCCAGTTCCATCTCCGGCCACTGGCGAAGGTCCCACAAAACAAACAAACAAACAAACAAACAAACAAACAAACAAAAAAAACAGAAACCTAATCGGTCCAATCTGGTTTATGGGACTCCTACTGCAGTAAGAACTACAGTGATCTCCACATTGCTAAATCTAAGCTGGTTCTCAGTTTTTCTTTCATCCTTAACTATATGTCACAGTTGATTTCCCACCTCTTTAATATACTGTCCTCACTTGTTTTACAGAAACCAATGTCCCTTATTTTCCCCCCAAATTCTTTGGTAGTTCCTTCTCAGTCTTCTTTGCTGATTTTGTATCTTATTGTTGATCTCTTAATGATGGAACCAGACTCAGTCCTTGGTCCTTTTTTCAACTCTCTTAAATCATAGCACTAAGTACTGGTTTTAAATAGTTTTACTGCTGACGCCTGGCTAATTGATAGCTCTATTTTCAACTCTTCTCCCAAATTCCAGTCTGTACATCTAATCCGTTATTCATTATTCTTACTTGGAGGAATAAAAGACACTTGGAATTTCAAGTGTCCCCTAAATGGGCAGGTGATATTCCCCTCAAAGCTGGTTCCACTCGCACCCTGGCCACGGATTGAACTCATGCTGCAGTGGCTGTGGATAGCTTCATAGTGCTGAGACTTTAACCCCTGTACCCTTAGGGAGGCAGTTCGTCATCACTTTTATATCTGTATATTAAGCCTATGGCTTCATCAGATATGTTCTGTCTCAACTAGCTTGCTAAGTCTTGAAATCATATATTATGTTTTCTGACAAAGCATTGCAAATTATTTATGCTCCAATCTATTTATGAGTATTTTTAATGAGAAATATTTTTTCCAGGAAGATACCTCAGGAAAATTGGGAATAAATTGCTTCAGAAGACAAAATTAAACTAAAACAGTCTCAAACAAAATATGCATAACAGGAAGTTAGCTCAAAAATAAATTTTGTTGAATTACTGATTTAAAGGATTTTCTGTTTTCTTTCTTATTACTTATGGGTAAGCTGTGTGGAGTAAGTGTTTTTTTCTTGGATTTAATAAATAGTGTCTAATGGTTAAGTCATAGAATAATAAACCCTTCTATATATTTTTAAAAATTTAAGGTATTATATGGCAAGAAAGTGCTCATATATTTGCTGAATCTATGATTACAACTTTAAAGAAGGGATGGCCAATTAGAATGTGTATAGTTCTTGTTCATTAAAATGGTGGTTCATAGAAGAGATTCATAAATCCAGTTACTTCCCTTCTAACAATCTTTTATTTTTCTTTTAATTTACACAGTCCATTTCCTGCAATTGCATAGAACATATGCATATTAAACATTAAAATGACTTCGTTTATGTCGCAAACTTACAAAACCAAATAAAGTCTGTATGAATGTTGGACCTTTAACTTTCCCCATTGTGCATCATGGCTTTCACTATTAAGCCAGCCTGTGCAATTATTTAGTACTGCAGGAGCGCAACCCATCCTCTAGAAAAAAACAGGCAAAACAAGCTTGAGAGATCAACACAGGCTGAGATCAGGATCCATTTTCTTTCATAGATTAGAGAGAAAAATTTTATATATTTTTCAACATTGTTTTCATTCAACAGTGAGTTTTGCATGGATATTGCTTTGTGATATATATTCACCAGAGGATTTTCTTAATTCTGCTTTTACAAAATGTCACGGATTCTTCCATCCCATTAACTTCTTTGAATATTATGAAAATGAGTTTTATAAAGTGCTTAACCAAAAAGACCTGGGTGTTTAGAGAAACTAAGGAGATATGGAGAGTTTGATGAACTCTCAGTGCTTCTGATGTCCTTTTGTTTCTCTATTAATAAATCAAAAAAAAGTATTATTGCAAAAATTTAACTTTATTTAAAGGAAGGGGTATAGCCCCATTTAAAAAAAAAAAGCTTTGACGTGGTTTTAATATAGGTATTCTCAGGTGAAATGTGTGATTTTTTCAGTATTTTATAGTTTTTATAGACACCATAAATATATATATATATGTATACATGGACATATGTATGTGTGTGTGTGTGTGTGTGTGTGTGTATATATATAGAGAGAGCAATCCTTTTTATTTTTTATTTTTTTTAAATAAATTTTATTTTTATATTCCCCATACAATTGCAGCCCCCCCCCCATTCTGACCCCAATCCCTCCCCTCCCGCCCCCGCCCCCCTAAAAGTGCCTCTGGTTCATAATTTCTTGTTGATTTTGATTTTCACTTTCTTATAGTTATTCATTTTCCTGGTCCCTTATTTAAGTTTTCTAGATTCCTGCTATGAGTGAGACCATCCGGTATTTTGCTTTTTCTTTCTGGCTTATTTCACTGAGCATGATCCCTTCCAGCGCCATCCATGTTGCTGCAAATTGCATGTATTTATCTTTTTTCAATGCTGAGTAATATTCCATGGTATATATGTACCACATCTTCTTGATCCAGTCATCTATTTTTGGGCATTTGGGTTGTTTCCAAAGCTTAGCTATTGTAAACAGTGTTGCTATAAGCATAGGGGTGCAGGTGTTCTTTGGAATTGATGTTTCTGTGTCCTTTGGGTAAATACCTAGGAGTGGAATTGCTGGATCATATGGAAGCTCTATGTTTAGTAGGTCCAGAAATCTCCACACAGCTCTCCACAATGGTTGGACCAGTTTGCACTCCCACCAACCAACAGTGCAGAAGAGTTCCTTTTTCTCCACACCCTCGCCAACATTTGTTGTTGCTAGTTTTTTTTTAATATGTGCCATTCTCACTGGTGTGAGATGGTATCTCATGGTAGTTTTGATTTGCATTTCCCTGATGACAAGTGATGTTGAACATTTTTTCATATGCCTGTTGGCCATTTGCATTTCCTCTTCAGAGAAGTTTCTTTTTAGATCTTCTGCCCATTTTTTGACTGGGTTATTTTCTTTGTTGTTGTTGAGTCTCATCAGCTCTTTGCAGATTTTTGTGATCAGTCCTTTATCATTAGTGTTGTGTGCAAAAATGTTCTCCCAGTTGGTGGGGTTTCTCTTTGTTTTTGTTATTGTCTCTTTTGCTGTGCAGCTCTTTAATTTGATGTAGTCCCAGCTGTTTATCTTTGCCTTCACTATCACTGCTTTGGGTGATGTGTCTGTAAAGATGTCTTTGATGTGCAAATCACGTAGTGTTTCGCCTATATTTCCTTCTATATATTTTATGGTTTCAGGTCTTATGTCTAGTTCTTTAATCCATTTTGAGTTGATTTTTGTGTATGGTGTGAGGTAGTGTTCAAGCTTCATTCTTTTGCATGTAGCGACCCAGTTTTCCCAGCACCATTTATTGAACAAACTTTCTTTGCTCCAATGCATAGTCTTTGCTCCTTTGTCAAAGATTAGTTGACCATAAGTCTGTGGGTTTATTTCTGGATTTTCTATTCGATTCCATTGGTCTGTATGTCTGTTCTTGTTCCAATACCATGCAGTTTTGATGATTATGGCTTTGTAGTTGCAATACTTTTTAAAAGTCCATCAAGAATAAGGAAAAATGACCTATAAACAGAATACTCCATTAAAGATTACATTCTTCTCACAAATGATACTATACAGATTGCAGTGTTCATGAATACATATACATAAACACATGCATATACACACATATACATATATATGAACTTGGATATATGTCTCTTTCATTATAAAACAATTACTAAAAGATATATTGAGTGATTCCTGTGTGCCAGGCATTCTGCTAGTCATTGGTTGTACAAGTTGAATGAAGCTGATCATGTCCCAATCTACATATAGTTCACATTCAATTGGAAGCATAACAACTTTATTAAATAATCAAAATTGAAGGAAACAGGTAGAGAGGAAAAGAAGAAAAAGGAAAAGAAAAAGAAAACTATTTAGATAATTGCTAAATTACTAATTTAAAAGCAGAAGTGAAGTGTGGTAAATAGCATTTTACAGCCAGAAGATTGTTTTCATATACATCATTTATCTTACATTATGTTTCCATATATATAACTCTTTCAAATATTTAAACTTAAAAAGGAAGCTTAGAAATTCATCAGAATCTAATTTATGGGATCCAGAATATCCTATAAGAAAATTTTTGTCCTCAAAGTTCAGTTCCAGAAATCTAGTTCATGTTAATATTTTACTTATTTGACAAATAGTTCTATTAAGTAGCTGTGCACCATACACGCTTTGGTGGCAATGTAACAGAAAAGAAAACAATGTACCTAGCCTCATGGATCTTATCTAAACAAGAAGTAAGTGTGAAGTATATTGTAGATTAGTGGGTGATAAGAGCTATGAACAAAAAAATAATGAGGAGAGAAATCAGGGATATCTAGAATTGTTGGAAGGAGTTCGCTACAGTAACAAAAGTACATCTTGTTGGGAAGCCTTCATATTTTATTCCTTCAAGTAATTATCTAAGCATGCTTTACAAACCTTGACATCTATGCAAATGTTTTAGATAAGGCAAATTTTAGTAAAACAATTTGTGAAGACATTCCTTTTCTCATTCCTTTTTAATGTCAGAAAGCAAAATGGAGATCTGTAACTTGTGATATAAAATAGTCAACTTCAATCTTAACACCTTCACCTCAACTTAGTGGCAGATAGCTTCTTTTTTAACACACACACACACACACACACACACACACACACTTATTTTGCAACACAGTTCTTGAGGAAACAAATAATTTTGGTCCAACTGCCTGTTTCATAAGTTTCCTTTAGTTAGAGCTGATTCTGTTCTTCATGAGAGACTCATAGTTTTGAATTCCTGTTTTCCCTTCTTCAATAGGGGTTTGTGCTGTTTGTTTTCAAGATGGGAATATTCTTTAGACTCTCTTATTAGACTATTCAGATGAATACTAAATTGGTGTATGTTACCAACTAGATTGGGCACTGGTAGTGGTAAATTTCAGTTGTCTGCACAAAGACTGGCAGAACATCTCATTGGCATGTGATCTTAAAGTAATATTTTGCTAAATGGAAAACTGCTTTTGAGAAGAAAGTAGCCAACAACTAGCCAAAGATGATTAAGTGAAGATTTATGGAACCACACAAAATATTAGCAAAGGGCACTCAATCTACAAATTCTTAAATCTAATCCTGTGCAAGATGGTGACCATGGTGAGGACTAAAACTAATGCTTTTTAATGCCAGGTCTGAGTAGATAAAGAGACAATAAAACCCCAGTTCAACAAAGCCAGTGGATTTGTCGTGCTTGAGTATGTTGGCACTGCATTTGATACAAGCAATAGAATAATATAAAAATATATTTTCCTAATTTAATTTTCAATAGTCTTCATTAGTAGACAATTAGATTTCTGCTCTCAAATTTTATTTTGGAGTAGTTAAATCTGATGGACTCCATTATGTAGTGCAAAACACAATGGATATTCTAGATTTAATTGGTGGAGGCAATATGAGTTTTCTTTGGAGAAGAAGAACAAGAGAAATATTCCACATTCTTTGCCAAGAACTGTAGAGCATATAAGTGGCTATTACCACAGAAAGAGTAGGTTAATCATATAAGTATTCAACGGACACTTAAGGAGATTAGATGTGTCTAGAAAAATATTCACTTTTATAGATGCCAAATCATTGGATTCCGTAACACCACTTGATAAACATAAGCACACTTTGTTAAGTGCCAGAGGCAACTTACAGAGTGGAAAGATTGTATGACTCAGACACCTGGATTCTATTATTTCTTCAGTCTTCACTTTATCTCTAGGAACCTCGGTTTCTTTCCTATGAAGTGGATACAGCAATCTCTTTTATCATAGGGTTAGGGAATAAGTAAAATGTAATTATATATATTTGTCAACATTATAATCTGTAAAGCATCATGCCTTAGAAGAATGCAATCTTATTGGAGAATTCTGTTTATGGGTCATTTCTTCCTTATTCGTGATGGAGCTTTAAAAGTATTGCTCAATTTAGCTTTCCCTTTTCAGCCTAAGGAATAAAAAGGTGAATCTCAAATAAGCTCTGAAGGTCATCCATTTTCACAACTAGAATTTATGATTTTGTACACTCAAACTAGATATCTTCTTCTATAGCTCTATGCGCAAGAACATTGCACTAGTTTAAGTAGGGATCAGTTCATATTTAAAACTGTATAATAATATACTCATCACTCCATTTGTATAGATTCTCCTTTTAAAAATCACTCAGCACCTAGTCTTTGAAATGTTTTTTTTTTAAGTGTCAATTTTGCAATATTGTGGAAAATATTTGTTTTCATGATGGTCATAAGGATATCAATATAAAGTAAAGCCCTATTTCTTCATGGTTGTAAGACCTACAACAAATGATTTAGTTGCTGAATTTTATTTTACTTACCTGTGAATAATGGAATCTGTTTCATATGGTTGAGTTGAGAGCAAACAAATCTATGATTTTCTCAGTGCCTGAGTGAGAGAAATGTTCCAATTGTACTTCTACTGCCTACTGTTGCCACATTGACAACTTTCAGTGGTTTGTCATTGATGGGATAATATACAATAGGCACAAACTCCTATGTGAGTATGGATACACTAAAATGTTTCTAGTCTTTTCTATCATTCTTTTCCTGCTTGAACCAAACCTTTTTATTTCATCTTTTTTGTTTCCTTTTCTGAAATCTCAACCCCTATGTACTTGCTTTGTGATCTCCTATATCTTGCCCAATAACAATCTTAATATTGTCTAACATTTTTCAGTAACCCTAACTTGACTATTTTCAACTCAAACTCCTTTTAAGTATCAACATTTACTAGATCCCTATCATTTTCCTCCACTCTTCCCTCTCATATTTACCCCCCTTTTATTACAGGTTTGCTTTCAAAATGTGTCTATCTTATTTCCATATTGTACATTTGTGAAGGGTGAAATGAGTTCAAACCTTTATAGTAGTTAAATATGTCTGTGTTACTGGGTTAAAAAAAAAAAAACAGCTAACATGTGTTACATCTTCCAGGCTCTAGGAAATTTACCTGCATTAACTCATTGAATGTGCACAACAATCCTATAAGATGTAGGAAGGGAGGCTTGTAGCTTGCAGATGCTAGGTTATTTACCCAAGGTCACTCAGATGGTAAATTCCATAAGCAGGGTAGGAACCCAGACACATTTATATCAGAACCTACATTAAGCTACACCGATGTTTATGCATCTTAGTAAAGAATCCTGGTAACAGTAGGTACTGTGCGCAAAAGATAGTTCTATGCATTTATGTGCTCAAAATGGTGATAATGATCACTATACATTCATTTAACAAGGACTCATAGGGCACTCTTCTGTGCACTGGTGATGAAATGATGAGCATAATAGAAAAGATTCATGATTTCGTGAAGCTATTTGGGAAGAGACAATGAACACATAAATAAAATAGAAAGCATGAGATATTGTTAAGTCCTATGGAGAAAATAAATTATGGTATTGGATTGGATCGACTTGAGTTTATACTTTGGTTTGAATGGTAAGGAAATGTTTCTTTGGGTAGATGGCTTTTCAGTTGTATACTGGAAAATAATTCACGTTAGTTCAAGCAAAAGGAGACTTACTAAAGTCAGTTAATTAGATGCTTCATGACATTGCCAGGAGTGCCAGAAAATTTAGCCCGGGTGCTTCACAAAAAGGGCCATTGCTTTCAAACCACATTCTTAGGAAAAACACCAAAGTACCTCATGAAACCAGTTAACACTGATGCTTGGGGTTCCCAACTAACCTCATCTTCCAGACTTATTTGAACTGAAGGGGTTAGTAGAGTGGTTGAATGAAGATGGGCAAATGGGGCTAAGTTCAGGAGCTGTTTTGTATATAAAGCCTACATCAGAGTTTCCCAGCTGGTGGCAGCAAATGGGTGACTGGAGCACCATGATAATGATGGTCTGTTTTAAGGGTGACAGGTGGGGCCTGGGGCAATCCAAACTGCCAGGCTCCAGCGTTGAGCAGCCTCCTTAGTTTATCATGTCTGACATGAACAAGTATTGGGGGGCAGGTTGACCACTGGTCAGTAGCATTGGCTGAAATGATGTGGGGTAGAAAATAATCAGGGAGTAGTCCCAGAAAATATGTTTATCTATTCTCCTACTTAAATTGGTGTTCTTTTCTGCTCAAAACCTTATAATAGTTGATGTAATAGTTAAACCTAGGACTTTTACATCTTATCAGTCTTCTGAGTTTTAAAAAATATTATAACTTTTATTCATATGTCTACAGGTTTATGCTTTATAATGAAATGTTTCCTTTAAAGGTTCAATGTGAAAGAATATTTGCATTTTCCTTCCTTGGTCCTTGATATTTAATTTCCAGTTTCTTATAAATTTTATACACATTTATTTCCACATGGTAAATTCCATAAGCAGGGTATGATTCCAGACACATTCACATCAGAACCAACATTAAGCTACACCGATGTTTATGCAGCTTAGTAAAGAATCCTGGTAACAGTGGGTACTGTGTGCAAAAGATAGTTCTATGCATTATCAATGTTGTTACCCCTATGGATAGAATATAATCTCTGTGAGGTCAGGGACCATGTCAGCCTTTCTTGCCTGTTACAAAGGCAATTTTGAGTATCTATAATTGATGGCTAAACGAGTGGAAGAGAAAGATCAATTGTAAAATACATTTGGAAAGAGCTCACTGAAATCCTTCTGTGTTCTTGTCTGTAGCCCTATTTGAGTCCTGCTGCAAGTGTTCAAGTGACCTTTGGGTATGGTAGAGCAGAAAGGGTGCCAGCTTCGAACTAGGTACTTCTTGTTTCAAATCCTGACCTTACCACTTATTAGCTCTGTGAGTGAGGCAAGTCCTTTAATAACTCTGAGCCAAAGTCTCTTAATTGGCAAGGAGGGAATAACATCCTCCTCCCTGCAGAATGGTGTTAGCAGTTGTGAAAGATATTACAGTGCTCAAAGAACTGCTCAGGATATAGTATTTTCTGTATTTTACATTGTGAGCTAGATGATGTGATCTGCATAAACCAGCATGCACGTTATAAAAATAATTAATTTATAATAAAATTGGCCTCAGGAATTGTTCACCATTACCTCATATTCTAATGACACTTTTGACATTGTCTCTACATTTTCTATTGTTTCTGCTATTTTATTTTTCATTCCTATTTTATTTGTACGGCTTCCTCACTTGTGCATCATAAGCAAATACTCTCCTCTCACTCATTCTCTTATTTTATGTCTTTAGTTCTACAATAATACATGGTATTAGACAGGGATTGGTCACAAAAAGGTGTGTTGCTCTATAGATTTCAAGCAGTGAAGGGATTTGATACAAAGAATTAAGAGCTTTACTGAACCACTTGGAAAAGCCGAGGGAATGAAATTCAGGGGAAGATGCCATGAGCTCATCACTTAACCATGATCTTACAGAGAGTCAGAAAATTGCATGAACTGCAGGAAACCACCAGCAATTTTCACCACTGTTTGTATTGTCAAAGCAGGTGTTTCGTAGGGAAATGCCTAGTGGCTGTTGTAAAACTTCCTGTCTGCAGAAGTCCGCACCTTTGCTCATCATCACCAGGGAAGCCTTAATAAATCTTTAGCCTCTCCCCAGCTTGCAGATCTGATTTAAGATTCTGGAACATGTGATAGATACCAAGCTTTGGGCCCCTGTGATGCAGAGAGGGAATATGGCGGTAGGAATGATTTTGAGTTGCCAAGAAACAGGCAGCCATGACTCCCCTCCCTCTACATGACTGTTCATTCATGTTCTAGTTACTCAGGCATGTTCTGTTTTGAATTCCAATCTCTGCTCTTTTTGTCATTGCAATAATGATTGTTGATTAAGTAAATAGCTCCAAGAAAGGGCCTCCCTGGTGGCACAGGCATTGGAGCACAGCGCTGTAGAGTTGTCTGCAGCCTCTGAAGCATGGGTTCGATTCCCGGCCGGCAGATTCCCACATGGTGCGGCAGACCTCTCCTGTTGCACCCGCTGCTTCCCTCAGCAGCGTATTTCAGTAGATCTGCCTGTTCTGTTCCCCGCTCTGTCTCTGGTGATTCCCCTCACCCACCCACACTTCTGGCCTGTACCCCAGGTCTGGTATGCATAAATAAATAAATCTTTAAAAAGGTCGGGGCGGGGGGCTTTAGTTAAGAGGCAGGCAAAAACTATGGCACACATGTCAAACCTGTGGGGTACCTGTTTTGCCAAAATGTTTTATTGGCAAACAGCCACACCATTTGTTTCCACACTCTGCATGACTCTTTCCACACCCTAGCAGCCTAGTTGAATATTTGCAACATAGGTCACAAAGCCTTAAATAGTTATCATCTGGTCCTTTATAGAAAAGAGTCTAGAAATGTGTTCTAGATGACATATAAGAAAGAGAACAGCATAGAAGGGGCCTTTCCTCATTTATTTGCCTATTGAAATTATTTTATAATCAATCCAATGAATTTCAGTTTTCTGATCTCATGGGTTAAAAATGTCATGAGACTGCCGTTCCTTGTGCAAGTCTGCCCATGACCTTAAAACTAGAAATATCATGTATCCAACAGAGAAGTGTTCTTGAACCAAAACAATGAATGAATAGCTTCCAATCTTCCTCCTATCTGGAAATATCTGTTTTCTTGACCCTTGATTGTTATCTTGATTCTTACATGCTCTATTACTCACAGGGAGCCCTATTCTTTCTCAACCCAATACTCACGATTGAGTGGTACCAGAGATCTTTGCTTTCTAATAGGGTCCTGATTTTGATAAATAAAAAAAAAATGCTGATAAAGTCTTTTTCTTGTAGTAATTAACCCTCCAATCTTATTAACAATTTGATCTTGCTGATTGCTTTTGAGTCATGAAGACAACTTACAATGCTGCCACCTGAGGATTCATCCACATTTTTCCTCCTTTTTATCACTTCAAAGTCATTGTTTACCAGAGAGAGAGAGAGAGAGAGAGAGAGAGAGAGAGAGAGAGAGAGAGAGAGAGAGAGAGAGAACCCCCAAGGATGTTTTTAAATCAGCTATTATCAGTTGTTATTTCTCATCAGCTATCATCAGCTATGTCTCCTTCAGCATTTTCAGTTGTCTTTTTTTAATCTTAAAGTGCAGAATGCTTTCTTCTTGAGCATTGTAACTTGTCCCTGGGCAATTCTCTATTCTTGTATGACCTCTACCTGGCTGCTCACCTTAGCTCTCTTTCTACATACTTCATTCCATTGCTCTTTGATTTCTGCTCTTTTTGCTCCAATCTGTACAATTTCTTAACCTCTTTTTAATTTTTTCCCCTTATCGTTAAATGCTTCTACAGATGGAAGTGTTCATTTTCTTCTTGAAAGCATTTCAATATTTTCCTTCCCTGGAGTATATTTCTTATGTCATTTTAACTTGTTCCTTCATGATCTGAAATCTCAAAAGGAGAACATTTCATTCTTCCTCTTGAAAAAAAAAATATGTATGTCCCCTTTTCAACAAGAATTTTTTCCGATTATGCCCTTTAAAGAATTATTAATTTTTGAGATAATAATTGTTAAAAAGACATGGACTTTCACTTTGCCTTGTACTATGTCTATTTAACTTACAAATTTATCTAGTAATTCTGAAGTTCCAGCAGTGTCTGTTTTTGTCATAAATCTGAGAGCAGATGTCGAAATCTAAACTCTCGATTCTATATCCTTACACAGTAATTCTAGGTAATTTCTGCTCAATAACTTCCAGTTATCTCCAGCCTTAGTATGTTTTTTGGGGATAGGATTGGTAGATCTTATTGAGACATATAATCAGTGAAGCCCAGATATTAAATGTCCCCTCTTTTATATTTCTTTGGATTTAGGGCACCAAAAATGTATGAATGTGATAGTCCCAAACCCCAAATTAATTTCTCTGATTATACATCTTCTAATGCAGATCTTATATTAACTATCTTCATAAATATAAATCCACGTTGACAGTTGACATTATTTGTATCCCATTGACCTGTATGAAATTAGCTTTAAATTTACATTGTTCAGGGCCTCCTCTGGTGGCACAGCAGTTGAGCGCTGGGCTGCGAAGCTGCCCATAGCCTCTGCAGCACCGGTTCTATCCCCGGCCTCCTGCGAGGGGTCCCACATTGCGTGGCAGACCTCTCCTGCTGCGCCCGCTGCTCCCCTTAGCAGTGTATTTCATCAGTCTGCCTATTCTGATCCCCGCTCTGGCTCTGGTGGATTCTCTCACCCTCCCGCGCTTCTGACTGGACCCAATGCTTGTATAAATAAATAAATAAATCTTTAAAAAATAAATTTACATTGTCCAGTGTGGTAGCCACAGGCCACATGCGGCTACTTAAAGTTCAGTTCTTGAGTTGAACCAGTTATTTCAAGTGCTCAGTAGAGAGCGTGGCTGGTGGCTACCACATTGAACATTGTAGATCTAAGCAATCCCATCATTGGTGGAAGCTTTATTGGTTACTCTCAATAGTTGAGAGTGTAGTTCCTTTATTTGTGATACATCCCCCCCAATCACACCACACCTTGTTTTTATACCAAGATTGTGTAAATTTGCTTTCTCTTTTAGCAGATTCCAGGGACTACATCTCTAAATCTTCATCTTCACTTCTTCTTTGCATTATGTGCTTCTGTGTCTGTTCCCCATCCCCCCACATTTGTCATTTAGTTCATTTGAATTCCCTTTTATTTTTGCGTTCTCCTTTCTATTTATTTCTTAGACCGGTGGTTCTTCACCTTTAATGTGCATCAAAATCACTTTGCTAAGAGTTTGCTAAAACACAGATTGAAGGTCTTCACCCCCAGAGTTTGTTTCAGTAAGTCTAGCAGGGGCTCAAGAATTGCATTTCTATCAAGGTATTATTAGTGCCACTGGTCTGGAGGCTCCCAGTTAGAGAACCATTGCTTAGGGAAAGCTTCTGCTTCCCCTTGCCTACTTCCTTATACACAGATGTTCTTTGTAACCCCCTCACATATATTTAGATTTTTTTTTCTATGTACCTTTTGCCTTCCTACATTTATTTATTTTTTTTTTGCCTAATTATTTCAAGATACTTTATTAACGACTGCTAGTTTTGAAATGTCTTTGTAAGTAGGGTTGGCACAGATGCAACAATATGGAAGACTAGGAGATGGGGTCACGCTTATCTGTGTTCCTATGGAAACTATTTGAATATTTGTTTTATATGGATTTTTATTCACCTACATTTATTTTTTAAATCATCATGTGTGTTTCCCCTTAACCTGAAATCCATCTCCCTTAACTGTTTCTAGCTCTCCTCAAGCCCTCTGTGCTTTCTGTTTGTTTTTGCTTCTCCAGGACTTTCAAAATTGCGTTAGTACAGATGTTCCTTGATTTCTTTCCTCTTTCTCTTGCATGCTGGATCTTGAAGGTGCCAACTGTGCCTTCCTCCCTTTCATTGTGATGTGTCCTTGGGCATTTACTTCTTATTTTTACTAGTGGTTCTCTTACAAGGAAGCACTCTGGTATCCCTTCACAGCAGACTGAAGCTGCATTTTCTAGCTGTGTTCTATACTTAAGTGGCCTAGCAAGTGACAGCTATATCATGTCTTTAGCTGTCTTTCATATAGTAGCAATAACATCACTCTGTAACTTAATGAAAATCTCTTGGCACTTGGCCAGTGCTCTCCCCACTTCCCGTTCTTTTCCTTAACAATCAAGTTCTGTAGTTCAGATCTCCATGTTTTACTAAATTAGATACTATTTAATCACTTTATAAAAACAATGTCACACAGCTTCTTCATCAAGATCCTAAAGCTTGATCCTTTTTCTCACTAAACAGTCAGAAAAAGTTGTACAGTCTCTCAAAAAGTTCTTGTTTTACTGTGGCACTGGAATGTCCATTAAGCCTTTTACTTCCTGGGAAAGTGGATGCTGTATATATATACCCTGCATTCATTTCAGTTGAATTAATAAGCATGTTTCAGTTTTATTTTTTTCGCTAAATTTGAATTGTCATCCCTCTATGAAGCAACTCTTTAGGATATGGCCTAGTATTGTTAGAGGGTCCTCTGGAGTTAGGAAATTCATTTTTGCATCCTGCTTCTGCTTCTCATTTTTCTACCTACACAATGAGCTAGTATTAGCATGTATCTATTAGAATCACTGAGAAAAATAATTGAAAGAAGATACTTAACACAGTATTTGGTCAATGGTCAAGTTGTATCTTGGCTAATGTCATTATTGTTATATAATCATACCGTCCCCTGAGGAAAGTTATTGCATTCTCTCTTCTTCCTTTACCCTGCAGAAGATACAGTAGACAAATCAGCTGATGAATTTACAATGAAGATTTTCCTAAAATGTATTTTCCTAATCTTTATTTGACTTTTTCATTTTTTTTTGCCTTTTCTTCATGTGTCAACTTTTATAGTCTTTACCTCTTGTTCTTATAATCTGTTTACCACTGACACAAAGCAGCATTAAAATAAAAACAAAAAATATGCTAACAGACATGTCAGCACTTCTTATTCACACAGGTCCAAATGTCCTTAAAGTTTTGTTTTCTATCACAACTTGATTTCTCTCCTGCCTGTATGTCATACTGATTCAGGTCATTGACTGCTCTTAATAATTCATCCCAGCTTCATATTCTTAGACACATTTTTTCCTGGTTTACAGGGAACATGAGTGCTAATGATGCCAGTATAGCATCTTCATATATTCACATTCAGGGGAAAATAAACCTTCCCTTCTAATTCTAACAAGAGGAATTCCAAGGAAGACCTCTGTTTGGTATTTGGATCACTTGCTTATTCCAGGGATGTATGATAAGTAGCCTAGATTGCTTCAATCCAGGGATGAGCTAAGAGGGTCTGTTATGAGAAAAAGAGAGTGGCTATGTATTGTAAAAGCAATGATTGTTACACTATGACTATTCTGTAATTCATGTAGCCTTTTCATGTATATGGACATTTGGTTTATCTAAGCTTTGACCTTATAATTAATGTTAGGTTGTCCATGAGCCCTTGGTTGACATTTTTATTGGTTTCATTTTTTCAGGATAATTGACTAGGGTTGAAATTACTTTGTTCAATTACATGTATGTATTTAAGGCTTTTAATATGTAGATTGGAACCACATGTTTCTTGAATATAATTTATACACATTCAGCTATGTCTAATCAGAAATAATCTGAAACTGGAGAACTCAAGAAAGCAGTCATGGAGAAAGAGCATGAACAAGAGGTAACAAGAGTGAGAAGAGTCAAGTATAGTTCAGTGCCTGGGCTGCATTTGCCTCCTAGGCATTGACCTACTCTTGCAAGGGAGCAGCATAGGCTAGGATTATCTAGTTCTGTGTTATCTCAGTTCTCATTCTTGGCATGTCTCTTGTAGTGCGAGATTGTGTCCAGCTGAGTTTCATTCTAGTGATGAAAGTTAGACTTTTCTTTTTCTGTACAATATGGATCTTAAACATGCCAACTTCTTCATCTTGTACTCCACCAAAAGAAATACCAATCTGTTCAACACTAGTGGAAAACCTGGCTAACTTCTACTTCTCAAGGCTGTACCCTGTATTTTTTTTATTTAATGTTTCTCAAGGGATCATTTTGAGTATGCTTGATTTCCACCTTCTGTATTGACTTTAAAGACAATGGCCCAAAGTAAGATGCAGCTCTGCTATATTGCTAAGTTGCTATTATCACATAATTTATATCATTTTATATTCCTTCTAGCAGGTATGCAAAGGCACATTTCACCCCATCTTTTTCCATTCTTGATAAAAACACTCTAAAGTTAGTTTTAAAATTATACTTAAGAGGGAGTAAAAGAGCTACTTAATATAATTAATAAAGGTGGCCAGTCATATTTCCTTTTTATGAGATAATAGTGAGAATACCAGTAAATCACAACTTTTCTAAATGAATGGCAAATAAAATTGCTAATGTCTTCTCACCTAGAAGCCTAGATCCAAGATATTGCCAAAGCTCATTTTTTTAATAGCATTTAGATCCTAAGAAACATACCAGCTTCTTATGGTGTTTTGCTGGAATGATTTAAAAATCTAGAGAAGAGCTGCTCCCTAATAGACTTAGAGTACCTAAAATTAGCTAATGTTCATCAAGATACTTCTAGTGTGCTGGAAATGTTAGCATAATTTAATTTCCAAAGTCAAATTTGATTCCATTTTTCCCTAAAAATTTAATAAACTTTAGAAAGGAAATTATTTGACAGTACAAATCACGGATGCTTCACTTGCATATCAATTACATTATGAAAATCTTTGCATAAATTGGCTCACTCTAAAACATCATTCAATAGCCACTCTCCATAGTTGGTAAGGTTAGTTTGCCCTTCTGTAAAATTCTGTGTGGTGCCCATAGTATGATCTTAACTTTTATAGCGCAACACTGGGGTATACTTTTCATTTGTAGATGATTCTAATGGGGTAATTATTTTTGGAGATAAAGTGGGTTTGCTTCAGTAGAATATTTAATGAACTAAAGTAGCATAATGAATAATTCATTTTATTTGAAACTTTAAAATACTAAAGTAGTAAAGGCAAGGACTGATTTACTTTTAAAGTAAGACATGCTAATTTTCAGTTTACTGTTAACGATCATGTTTTGACAAAGCAAGAAGTTCAAGAAAGCTGAAATAAATAAAGTGAAACAAATGGTAAATATTCCTTTTAGAAAAGAAGAAAACATTTCCTCTTTTACCCCATCCACCTCTTCATCTCTCAGCCTGAGCTTCAACTATAATCAAACACTGGGCACACATTCTCTTTATGGAAAAAGAGTTAAGTTAAGAAGAGTTAAGACTCCCTGCCAAGTTGAGGTACAGCCTTGTTAGATTGATCTAACGTTAAGAAGGGTTAAGAAGGTGACAGACACCTGGGTACAAGGCAGCTTCACTGTAAGAAATGGATTAACTGCTTGTGGAAAAGCAAGGTCTATGGAATTTTCTTGCTTAGCAAGAAAATTGTATGAGTGGCTCAAGTTCAATTGTATGGGGAAATTATATGAGTGGCTCAAGTTCAGCAGGACACTTTTTAAGACTTCATAGAATATAATAAATATTAGTATCAGCTAACATATATCAGCTGTTTACCAAGTGCGAGAAATTATCCCATGAACTTGCGTTAACTCACTTAATCTTCACAATCCTAGTAGGTAGGTTCTGTTTCCTTTTTTTGAGAGTAGGTTATTTCTAGGTGAAACTAATTGTGAATGGGTGAAACTGAAAACACAATACAGTCCAAATCTGGGTGTGTGTTGGGGGGAGGGTTATGGATTAAAGTTAAGTGTTGCTCCTTGTCAGATGTGTCATGTGCACATATCTTCTTCCATTCTGTAGGTTGCCTTTTGTTTGTAATGTTTTCTTTTGTGGTACAAAAGATTTTCAGTTTGATGTAGTCCCACTTGTTTATTGTCTATATTACCTTTTCAAAATTTTTAAATGAAGTATTTTTTTCTTACATTGCTAACTTTTGGACAGTATATGTTTTTTCTGCTTAGGTAGGTTCTATTTTTATCTCTGTTTTATAGATAAGGACATTGAGACTTAGTGACTTAATGGACTTAAGCAGATAGCACTGATTTTTATTTTTTTTTTAAGATTTATTCATTTATGCATACAAGAGCTGGGGCACAGGCCAGAGATGCGGGGAATGGGGTGAGAGGCTTCACCAGAGACAGAGGGGAACAGAACAGGCAGAATGACTGAAATACACTGCTGATGGGAGCAGTGGGCGAGACAGGGAGGTCTGCTGCTCCATGTGGGTTGCTCTCTGGCTTTCTGGGGATTGAACTCGTGCTGCAGAGGCTGAGGATTGCTTCATAGTGTGGTGCTTAACCCCTTGTACCACCAGGGAGGCCCAGATAGCACTGATTGTTAATGGATTCAAAACTAGACAAATTGAACACGTAGTCCAATAACCACGGTACTATATTATATCAAGAAAGGAAAAGGCAACTCCCAAGCTTTGAAAGTAAACCTTTGTTTTCATTATTAAAAGAGGGCAGGGTTTTTGAGGAAGGAATATGTATTGCCAACTGGAGAGACTTTTGAAATCTGAAGTTTGTTAATGAGGGGAATAAAATACCTCATGTTGTAGAAAAGAGGAGGACATGGTGAAGGTCGGGTAAGCTGCTTTGTGTCACTTCTGTTGTGTCCTCTGAGCTGTTCTCTGGACTGTAGACGAAGGATTGTGATCTATAACAATTTTGTTTTCTGATAGATTTGTGGCTCAGCATGAAAAGAGAAATGTACCTAACTTGTTGAGGCACAAAACTGTCAACTTCTCAGTCATAATATCTATTCAAAGAATGACTTTTCAGTACCCTCTCCTAAATTTTACCTGAAGTCAAGGTGAAAATCGGAAATGTCATCTTCTTACTCCTTAAATTACTACTGTAGAGGTGGTCGAGTTAAAAAACAATTTATCTAGGAGCTTTCAAGATTGCCCTTGCTCCTTAGTTATCAAATTCAGCTACTTCAGAAGCTGCTCAATACACTCAGTAATTTACTTATTTAATAATGCATAAATAAACCTTTCTATCAAATGTTGTGCCATTTCTAAAAGTCTCTTCAACTTTCAGATACCAAACACAGGAAAAATCCCACTATATGTCTCAATCATGTAGCTGTTGAACATGGTGTTTTTGGGATTTATATTTTATCTGAACATTTTTCATCTTGAAGACAAATATAGATATTATCAAAGGACCAAAATACTTTTACGAATGCAGAGCTACACATGGCATAGCTGTGTTCTGCTACTACTTTATTAATCACAATGAAATTTGAATTTCATATAATGTTCATATGTAGCAAAATATTTTTTCTCTAATATTTAAAAGTGTAAAAAGCATTCTTAGTTTGGGGGCCTTCTACATATGGCAGTGGGCTGGATTTAGCCCATGGGCTATCATTTGCTTACTCCTAAGTCATAGCTTCCCAATGTTTTTAAAATTATACCTATTGTAAGTATATAAATTGTATAAGATTGAAATTTTGATGATTTAAACATCTTCGTGAATAAAAATTGAAGTAACTTGGTGTAATGATTCAAGTTATGGAAGAAAATATCAGTGAGATTAGAAAATAAACAGGGAAAAACAGCTAATGGTATTAGTATTTAATTGATAGCACTTTTGGGTATTTTTCCTGTGCTTTTTGGATAGTATGCACATTCCTAAGGTAGAGATGAGAATGCTGAATTTTTGAAACTTAATATTCTTGCACTGACTTAAATGACAATGTATGTCAGTTTTATATATGTTCTGTCTTCCTATTGAGAAACCTCATGGAATGGTATCTAGGCTTCTGGAAATTTAGAATTCCATACATAGAATATAAATTGAAACACATGTGGCCAGTTTATTAATTTCTCTTTTATCATGTTCTTCCTTGGCATGCTGCGGCAAGGTCCTGCCATCACATTGTACCATGTTTGTACCAATAGAAAAACACATCCTGTAAAATTCATCTTCTCAATGAAAAATTTTAATGATCTATTATCCTTTCTGATTCTGTCCCAAATTGACTCTCTTAATGGGACAAGGGAAAAATTTATTCTACTTTTTTTTTACAAATAGAAACTGTAGAAAGACTAAATCCTCTGAACAGGGACTTAGAGAATGGGTTTAAGGAGAGGCTGAGTCCAAGAATCTGTTCCTGTGTGTCTGTGCATCCCAAGTACTAATAATTTCCAGAAATCAAGAAAGTGAATTAATTAGGAATTAGTCCCAGAATCACTAAGATTTCCTTTACAATCAATTTATCTTAGGTTAATAAGCTATTAACCTAAGATTAATATTATTATTAATATTAACCTAATCATTAATATTATTATTAACTGAAGGTTAATAATAGTTAAAACCTAATAGTAGGTTTTAAGTGGTCCATTCTTTAACATCATTATTGATGTTGTCTGTTTAATCAGTGAAATGGCCTTTTCTCTATCATAAAACCCCACCAACATCAGTGGTCCATTCTGATACTTTCTTTAAAATGATATCTCACTTGGCTGATTTGGAAAGTACAAAATGATTGAATAATTGCATGCACTTTTCAGCATCTTCTCAGTTGAATTTCCTGAGGAGTGTGCAATGGGAGAAAATCAGGGCTGCTATAATAATATAATTTACTATAACTTAATATAGAAACAGTAGGGCATGTAACTATATATCTCCACAGATAGAAATACCTTCGGTCTTGCTTGAATATGTGTGTGTGCATGCATGTGCGTGTATGTGTGTGTGTATGTGTGTGTGTATATATATATTTTTTTTCAGGGTCAGCACATGGAATTTATGCAGGAACTGATGAAATATATTGAAACTCAAGTTATCTTAAATGCAAATGCAAAAAGGCTAAAAGATGATCACTGATCATAAGCAGACCCTTGCTCTTCTCTAAGTCTGAGGATGTAGATTCCATGTAACCTTGAATTAGCTGAAGAGTTTTCAGCATTTGTAACATGCATATTTGTATCAAATATGCATACCTAGAGTGTATTCGTTACATAGAAGATCATGATGTTGTTGAATAAATTCCCTTGTTGCATTTTTATTTGCCATATTTAAAATGACATAATAAGCTCTGATTTCTCAAATGTCCTAAGTGGTCCATGAATATTAAACATGTGATGTAAATTTTTATTAACTTTGAGTTTATGTTCATGAAAATATAACTCAGTTTAGTTGGAGTTCTAACTACATGTCTAGTTTTACAAAATTCTGATTTCCATCATCTTGACTACATTGATTTTGTGCACTTTGATCTTTATTTTGTATTATACAAAAGTCAATATGCTGATCCACAAACACATCTGCTGCTTGGATAGTAGTTATTTTAGGATTGGCTCTCTTTCCAAGCACAGTTATGACTCTGAAAATTGGTGCTGTATCCTCCTGTTGGCACTTCCCAGTCATAAACCTTATGAAGAATTCCAAGAGCTGTGTGAAGGAAACTCCCTTTGTTCTAATTTCACAGTAGTGTATAGATTAATAGTATGTTTGTGAGAAAATATATGAAAAACGTGTAATCTTTGTTTTGTTTGTCTATTTCCTTCATTTCCCATGTGTCAATATCAATTGTATGTTGTGATTAGGAATTACATGACTGCACCCTGTATGTATAATCATCAGTTCATAAAAATTCTGATCAGTGTAACTTTGCTTTTAAAATCAAGTTTTTAAAACCTATTGAGCTGGATCTCTGTTATACATGGCAGTCAAGCTATCACAACTATTTCTTTGAGTGTAAAGATTGTATATTCATTTGTTGTTGGATACCTGAGGCTGAGAAGTTAGCCCTAAAAAAGTATTAAGAAGCAAACAAATAAAGTAGGACAGAAATTATCAAGAATGTTGGATGTGAAATGAGGTCATTGAGTGTGAAATAAAATACACACCTGATGTCATAGAAATGATAGCATAAAGATTTGAGTTGAGTTGTAGCCTGTATCTATAATTTTATAGCTACATTTGGGGGGGGGGAAGTAAAAAGGAGTCTTGGTTTAGATTTAGTTGTAAGCAATGTTCTGGTATTTATTGCTGCATAACATGAAACATAGATTGTCATTTCTCCTGTGTTCCTGTGAGCCAAAAGGGCAGCCCAGGTTTGAGTGGAGTGGAGGAATAGATTCTAGCTCATACGGGAGGAATGACATGTACATCTGGAAAAGATGAATTGATGAACCATATTACAAGTTGTTTTATAAAGAGTAAATGTTACCTAAGGATCTTGGGTGAATTGACTGTTGCTATCATGAGAACAGGTAAGGAAACAGTGAAAACAATTTCCATATGAAATTTTGTTCTCTCATCCCCATAGTTAATTTATTCATGTAGACTGTGTTTGATCATTTGATGAAGCCTGGTGTGACAGTGATTGTAGCTTCTTATGTTTCAGGTTGATGAAATAGGTAGACCAAGTTGTCATTCTGGGCAACCCTTCCCAGTTTGAGAGCCATGAATATAGGTAGGCATTAGGAAAAGAACATTCTCCAATGCCACTGCATCTGTCTGTTGCATTGTGAGATTAAGTCTAACTAAAGTGATATGACATTGAAAAATGTTACCAGATTATATGATTTTATATGTTCCAAGAAGAGATTGTAGTGATTATCTTGTCCACTTATTTCATCACAAAGACAAGGATCCTAGAGAGCCTAGAGAGGTTGATCTTCATGTTAGCAGGAGGTCTGGCACACTCAGGACTTGAAACTAGGTCTCTTAACTGCCAAGTAACTCTTTGTATTATGCTATACATCAACACTCCCTTCCAAAAGCCTGTGCTAGTAAATTATCATCTGGTAATCCATGTGGAAAGACGGTCTTCATCAAGTGGTGACTGAGAGCTTATTATTTCATTATATTGTCAGTGTTCCAGGGTCTCTAGAAAGGTTAAGATGTTTAGTCAACTTGAGAAAGAGTTCATTAGTGAGTAATTGCAAGTACATATGGTAAGCAGGGGAGAACCTAATTTTGATGGGACCTAAAGTTTATACAATTTTGGTCCCAGTCTATAAGAAAAAAAGGATTTAAAATCATAACAACAAAATTAAGTACAGGGCTTTCAAAGAAATCTCTGTAATTTAAGGGTCCTTAAGCTCAAGCTTCATCAGCCTCTGGTGGTGAGTCAATTAATTTAATTGAAATAATAGAGTTTTGATTGGACTTTTAGAAGAACATTTTTTCTCTCCAGACAAAGTATTGATACTGCACACAACTGAAGGGTGAACTTTTCTCTGGACTTAGAGTGATATACTTCAATATTTACAATGGATTTCAGCCTATTTTGTTTCATTGTTTGTTTCATTGACATAACACTGGTTTACACCATTGTATGTTTTAGGTAGACATGTTTAAAAATGTATGTTTACAGTTGATTTAAAATCAAATCTTTTTTTTAAAGATTTATTTATTTTATTTATACAAGCACTGGGTACAGTTAGAAGTGCGGCAGGAGAGTTCTGCGCACCATGTGGGACCCTCGCCCAGCGGCTGGGATCGAACCGGCGCTGCAGAGGCTGCGGGCAGCTTCGCAGCCCAGCGCTCAACCGCTGTGCCACCAGGGGAGGCCCTAAAATGCAATCTTGTTTACATCTGTGAACACATACAAGGAATTTCAGGCAATGCTTTCCAGTTCTAAATACCATCCTGCTGCTTTGCAAAGTAGCCCTACTTTTCTTCTGGTACAAAAGTTTTGCTCCATGCAATCTTACTTATAAAAAGCCCCCAGGTACCAACATTTAAATAGGAACAGTGCTGTTGACTTTTGGAGGCTGAAGGTTAGAGAATGAGGCATTAAATTGGTGTGTTAAAGTAATCCCATGCATCTCCTTATTTTTGGAAATAATCTTATTATAAATTATTTGATCTCAATTTCTCCACTTACAATTTGAACATAAATGGGAATACCACTTCACTTTGTTGAAAAATGGTTTGATA
Source organism: Talpa europaea (assembly GCF_964194135.1). Lineage (NCBI taxonomy): Eukaryota > Metazoa > Chordata > Mammalia > Eulipotyphla > Talpidae > Talpa > Talpa europaea. The sequence goes on from NC_140081.1 coordinate 16,247,325, forward strand.
TAAGTGGGATCAATTGAAGTATTCAGACATAGAGACGTAGGCATACAGAAAACAGCACTTTCCAGTCAGTGTCCAGTGTTAGGAGGCCTCACAGGAAATGCGTGATAGGCCCAGAGGAAATAAGTCTAATATTTTACATCCCAGAATGTTTTGAGATAAGCAAGGCCATGACTGTGCTTCCTATTACTGAAAAGAAGATTAGTTTTGGGATATGAACTTATTTCTTGCAGTAGCGTAGTGGGGAGTCAAGTGCAGAACTGTGGGACAAAGGGCCTTTTCATTATGCCACTGTCTTCCTAGGGATCCAGGGATGTTGATCCGACCCCACTGTCCTTCCACACCTGGAAACAAATGCATTCCCAGGGCCTTACTATAATTTAGCTTTTTGTTATGACTGCTTTTCTCTGAGTTATTTAATTAGAATCTGAAGCTTTTGGCAGGAAAATAGTCCACCCAGCATATTTCTAACAAGCAGTGTCTTTAGGGGAGTAAGTTGAAGTGAGCAAATAGATGAGAAGGAATGCATGATAGTAGCTGCTAGACTATATTAGTTGCAGGCAAATTTCAGTGGGAGTGTCAGTCACCATGAATTGCATTTTTAAGTGAAGTGGCCTGAAAAACAAGAATGGGCTGGAACAAAGCACATATATCATAGTACAGAAGATCTGGAATTCTCCCAAGCCCATCATCTTGTAGGCACAAAGGAGGCATAAAGGAGGGGAACTGTGTTGATAGAGTGATCTTGGGAGATGCCTTCCAAGGGCAACTTTAAATATTTCAACACAGAGTTGATGTTTCGAAAGGCTTTTCTATTAGATAAATAAGATTTTAAAAGCATTGGTTAATATGCATCCCATTTTAAAATAATCAAATTAACGTAGATCAGTGGGTACTATTAAACATTCTAAAGTGTTAAATATTGCCAAATGAAACATACTTTAGCTTTTAGGAAGAACTGTAACAGAAGATAAATGTTAAATACTAGGTGAAAAAACAGCGGTTTTAGTGGTGCTGACAAAATATGGATTAAGAGGACTTTGTACCTCTTTGGTTCAAAGCATTTCATTATTAGTTGATGGAAAGCAGGAAAATGAGAAATGCCCTCACTAGGAAAGAGGTGATATTCTGCTATTGGGGATGATATTACCAGTGTGGTCTTCATCATGTCACCTCATTCATTTTAGGTCTATATTTTGTCTAGAAAATACTCGATGATGTGGTTCTCTGCATGATCTTGATGAGAAATTATTTTTTGATCTCTTTTTCTCGAAGCCCATAGGTTTCTCAGAATTAGGTTTTCTGCTGGCATGATTGCAATAATATCTACTGTAGTTTAAAAATTGTACCTATTTTTCTAAGAACAAGTTGTAAATTCTATTAAATTGCTATGTCAAGCCCACAGCTTGCATTGAAGTTAACGTAGAGAGAATACTAGACTAGCTTCCAGGCCGGCAGTGTGAGAGTATTTAGAGACCATCTTGCCTGAAAGCATTTTTCTTAAGTGCAATCATTGGATATGTTACCCAGGGAGTTAAAACACAGCCAGCTAAAGGGAACTGGATCTTTTCAATCTGTCAAATTATGTGTGTCTGTTTCTTAATCATTATTATGAAACCGTTCTATGGGACTACTTGAACCAAGTTAGCTTTCAATTAGAATGGCATTATATTGGCAGCTCTAAACTATTGGAAAAAAAATATGGTTCTGGCATGGACATCATATACGTGCCAATTTGTTGGTGCAGCTTCGTGACTCAATAATACTACAACCTGTTAAGCTCTTCAAATTCTTGCTTGCTTATTTTTGTTATGTGCACTTGGAAACAAATCCAAATGGAGTAAAATCCAGCTACCCATCTGCTCCCTGCCTTCCCCCAAGTTGTTGGGCATGGCTGAAGTAAATTGTACCATCTCTCTGACATAGGATCACACATCCGCAATAGATATGCAAGAGTTCCACATTTCTTCTTTTCCTCTAAAGTGTGCACTTTTTCTCATTCTGAGCAATTATTTTGTCTTTTCTCCTCTGTCTTGAAACTTTCTGCTCTCTTTGCATAACTCTCACACTTAGCTGTGTAACGATCTGCTTACCTTTTCTAAACACGAGGGCATGTCAATACAAACTCACTTTTCTATCACTAAATTTCCAGCCTATTTTCCTCTTTATTTTGAGTGGACAAAATCTGCCTGCTACTACTTAGAGCCAACCCCAACATTGTGTTTTTAAATGCTCTCTCAAAGACTGTTCCTTTAATAGACAACTCTCCTACATCACCAGTTTCTCTCTTGATTATTCCTATGAGCCTACAAATAAAGCTTCTACTCACACATCTTCAGGAAAACATTTTCTTGAGCCACCATCCTATTGACTTCATAGAAAAACTGCTCTGAGTATTCTGTATTCAGTATTCTTTATTCAGATATTTGCTATCTCACCTTCTGTTCTTTCCTTAGCCAAATCTAATGAGATTTTCATTCCTCACAAGATGTCCTGTAAGGTTACTAAGTGAACACTATTACCAAATCCAATGAACAATTTTTATTTTTATTTATTTATTTTTTTAATAATAAATTTTATTTTTATATTCCCCATACAATTGCAACCCCCCATTTTGACCCCAATCCCCCCCTCCCGCCCCCCACCCCCCAAAAAGTGTCTCTGGTTCATAGTTTTTTGTTGATTTTAATTTTCACTTTCTTATAGTTATTCATTTTCCTGGTCCCTTATTTAAGTTTTCTAGATTCCTGCTATGAGTGAGACCATCCGGTATTTTTCTTTTTCTTTTTGGCTTATTTCACTGAGCATGATCCCTTCCAGTGCCATCCATGTTGCTGCAAATTGCATGTGTTTATCTTTTTTGAATGCTGAGTAATATTCCATGGTGTATATGTACCACATCTTCTTGATCCAGTCACCTATTTTTGGGCATTTGGGCTGTTTCCAAAGCTTAGCTATTGTAAACAGTGCTGCTATAAACATAGGTGTGCAGGTGTTCTTTGGAATTGATGTTTCTGTGTCCTTTGGGTAAATACCTAGGAGTGGAATTGCTGGATCATTTGGAAGCTCTATGTTTAGTAGGTCCAGAAATCTCCACACAGCTCTCCATAGTGGTTGGACCAGTTTGCACTCCCACCAGCAGTGCAGGAGAGTTCCTTTTTCTCCACAACCTCACCAACATTTGTTGTTGCTCGTTTTTTTATATGTGCCATTCTCACTGGTGTAAGATGGTATCTCATGGTAGTTTTGATTTGCATTTCCCTGATTACAAGTGATGTTGAACATTTTTTCATATGCCTGTTGGCCATTTGCATTTCCTCTTTAGAGAAGTTTCTTTTTAGCTCTTCTGCCCATTTTTTGACTGGGTTATTTTCTTTGTTGTTGTTGAGTCTCATCAGCTCTTTGCAGATTTTTGTGATCAGTCCTTTATCATTAGTGTTGTGTGCAAAAATGTTCTCCCAGTTGGTGGGGTTTCTCTTTGTTTTGTTATTGTCTCTTTTGCTGTGCAGAAGCTCTTTAATTTGATGTAGTCCCAGCTGTTTATCTTCGCCTTCACTATCACTGCTTTGGGTGATGTGTCTGTAAAGATGTCTTTGATGTGCAAATCACATAGTGTTTCGCCTATATTTCCTTCTATGTATTTTATGGTTTCAGGTCTTATGTCTAGTTCTTTAATCCATTTTGAGTTGATTTTTGTGTATGGTGTGAGGTAGTGGTCAAGCTTCATTCTTTTGCATGTAGCAACCCAGTTTTCCCAGCACCATTTATTGAACAAACTTTCTTTGCTCCAATGCATAGTCTTTGCTCCTTTGTCAAAGATTAGTTGACCATAAATCTGTGGGTTTATTTCTGGATTTTCTATTTGATTCCATTGGCAATGACCAATTTTTAGTTTTCATCTGATCACTTTGCATAAATTGACCCAGGGGCCACAATTTCCATCTCAAAAAAAAGTTCCTCCTGGTTTTCTTCCTTGAATTCCAAGCTTACTTTGCTGATTCCTTTTTTTTTTTTCCCCAGTTTGGCCTCATTGTGTTGTGGTTCAAAGCTTCTATCTGAACCTACTCCTTTTTTGTCATTTTATTTTATTTTATACATTTCCCCTCCTTTTTTAAAACTAATTTTTATTTTTTTATTTTTTATTTTATTTTTTTTTATTTTTTTTGCATAGAACTTGGGTACAGGCCAGAGGTGCAGAGGGTGAAAGGACTCACCAGAGACAGAGTGGGGAGCAGTACTGCAGACCTACTGAAATACACTGCTGAGGGGAACAGTGGGTGAGACAGGAGAGGTCTGCTTCGCCATAGGTGGGTTAGCTCCCTGGCTGGGGCTCCAACTCAGGCCAAGAATCAAACTCAGGCCCCAGCAGTGATAGTGCTAAGGCTTAACCCCTAGACCATCAAGGAGGCCCTGAATCCCTTTCTTTATCTCTCCTCTGGAGTTTCTTTCCAATAAAATCTATGTGTTGATGATCCCTGAGTGTATGTCTGTTGTTCACATTTCTCCCATATCCTTTTCATCTGTGTTATCTATTGCTATGTAAAAAAATATCCTGAATTGAGTGCTGTCAGTGAAACATTTATTATCTCATGGTACCCAGGCCTTCTGGCTCAGTGTCTTGTAAGGCTGCACTCAAGATGTTGACAGGGAGAGCTGTCACTGCAAGGCTCAACTGGGGCAGGATCTTCTTCGTAGCTTACTTAGTGGATGTTGGCATGATTCAGTTCCTTAAAAGTTGTTGGAGTGAGTTTCTCCCCACCTGTTGGTCCAAGGCTACCCTCAATTTCTTACCACATGACATTTCATCAAGGCAGCTCACACTCTGGTGACTGGATGCATCAAAGTGAGTAGCCAGAAAATTTGAAATGTTTTGTATAATGATTCTCAGCAGTGACGGCCCATCTCTTCTGCCTCATTAATAAGTCACTAGGTCCAGCTCACATTCAAGAGACGGGGATCACACAGGTCATGAATAACCACAGCTGGGCATCACTAGAAACCTGCCACACTCATGTGGAATTAACTTGGTTATGATATAGGCATCTTAAATTCAAATTATCCAATATGGGTCATGTCTTCCTAACCTCCCAAACTGGCTATTCCCCTAACCTTCCTGTCTCAGTTAATGGCAGCACAATATACCTCTATTCCTTTTTAAACCTGGGAGTGATCCCTGAGTTCATTTTTACTCTCTGACCACACCCAATATATTAGTCACGCCTATTGCTATTCTCTCTCAATTGTACACCTAGTCTGATGATTTTTCATCATTATCTTTGTTGAAATTCTGGTCTAAGTCAGTATCAGTTGTTTAAACTCCACTCCTGTATCAGCCCTCAAGCTAATTGGTATCCTTTTTTTTTTCTTCCTATTTTTATTTCACTGCAGTCCATTCTTCATACAGTAGTCAAGGCAAACTTTTAAAGAAGTGTATTATCTTCTTTGTACCTGTATTAGTTCTCTCAGACTTCAGCAACAAACTGTCATGAGCCAGGTGACTGAACACAACGGAAATTTATTCTCTCATGGTTCTGGAGGCTAAAAGTCCAAAACCAAGGTATCTGCAGAGACTGAGGACTCCAGGGAATACTCCTTCCTTGACTCTTCCTAGAGTCCTGTGGTTATTGGCAATCCCTGGTTGGCTTGTAGACATAGCACTCCAATCTTTGCCTCCATTGTTATGTGGCCTTACCCATATGTGTGCATGTTTCTCCTTATGAAGAAACCAGTCATTGGATCTAGGACCCATCCTAGTCCAGTGTAAAAACCTCCTAACTTGATTCCATCTTGCAAGGACCCTACTCCTCAGCAAGGTCTCATACAAAGTCCCCAGGGTTAGGGATTCCAACATCTTTTTGGATGATACAATTCAACCCACCACAGGGTTCTTTACATTCCAAATATGTTTTCACTACAAGTGAAATAAAAAACAAATCCCTACATGAAGTGGTTCCAGTCTGTTGTTCACGCCTCACCTAGAGCCACTTTCCTCCTTGTCTAATCTGCAAACATGCCGACATTTTGTTGCACAACTTTGTCAAGCTTGTTTGTTTTCATCTCGTGCCCTGCACATGCCCTTCCTCTTCCTAGGACATTTTTCCCCATAGCTATACATGACTGTCTCCTCATTATTTAAGTCCCAGGTTATTGGGAAGATTTTGGAGAAATGAAAACAATATAAATTCTATGCCACATTCCTCTCTGTCTTGTAATCCTACTTAATTCTTCTCACAATATTTATAATTAATGAAATATATTACTTGGCTGCTTGTGTTTTGATTGGCAAGAATGTAAACATGGTGAAAGAAAGCTCTTGTTCTGTCTTGTCTCCTATTATGTCTCCTGTACTCCATTATCTGTGATACTGCATGGCATATGCTGGTCAGTGAGTGTATATACCCTTTGCAATGTCAGAGAGCTAAACAGTACCATGAAAATCATCATTTTCAACTACTGATTTACCTCTGAACTTTTGAATTTGTTGAGGTAGCAAGAATTTATGTGTAATGTTTCTAGATGTGGTGGAAGAACAGTCAATCTTAGAATTCAATTCTTAGAAGAACTCAAAGCAAGTAAAGTTACATGCTAAGTTCTAGAAGGTTAAGAAGCAACCATATCAGACAGATATAATGCAATTTATATTCTCTTTCAAAATATAGTTCTGCTTCATGATAAAGAAGCAGGAGTCTCAGATAGTGAAAACCTTTGAGTTGAGCAGCTGTAGCAAATATCTAGTTGAGAATCTCATTAATAGAATTTCAGTCCATGCACAGGTTTCGTAAAAACACACTATCCAAAGAACAGTAGCAGTACAGCTGGGTCATTGGATCTGGATTGCATGTACTTTTTGTTTGTGGATATAATTGCATCAGAAGTTTCACAACTAACTCTTTTTTATGTATTGACTAATTAAAATATTGTCAGGAGATGATATGGAAACTAATTTTCTAGCTGTGTGACCTTGGGAAAGATACTTTATGTAGACCACCATAGTGTCTACGTGATTGAAAATTTGAAAGGTTTAAGAAAATCACTTATGTACCTAGAAACGTGCCTGGTACTTACTAAGTGCTCAATGAAGGTTAACAATTGTTATTAATAAACATTGTTAGCCAAATATGAAAACCAGATATGAATGTATAAATATGATTATCTACAAATGCTAGTGATAAACTAGAATATTCCTTTTAAGTGTCTGGCTTCTTCAATATTGTACTAACTTCCAATTAATGCTGTAAGAGTTTATCTCACAGTTCAAACTTTGTGGTTGTCAGCAGCACAATTTCTTTTCTTCCAATTCTGAAAGGTAAACATCTGAAATAAGTTTTGCAGGACACCGATCAGATGTAGTAGGGCTGGTTCTTGAGGGGGTTTCAGGGAAGAATCCATTCTTCTAATCTTCCTGCTCCAGTGGTTGCTGAAATTCCTTGGGGCATGGCTTAATCACTCCAGTCTCCTCTGTGTTGTCACATGGCCTCCTCCCTAACTCACCTATAAGTGCTTTTGTGATTACAGTGGGCCCACCTTGTAACCTAGAATAATCTCCCCATGTCATGATCTGCAAATGAATCACATTTGCAAAGCCCCTTGTTCCTATTTAAGGTAACAGTTCCAGGTATTGGGGCATGGACGTTTTGGGGCACCATTTTGCCTTGCACAAATGCATTCACTCTCTTTTAATTTTAGCAATTATTAAAACACAAACAAATACAAGGCTTTATCATTTTTGTTTCCTTCATAACAGATTTCTATTGAGCTATTGGCCCAAATGGACAAATGCTTATATTTCTTTCCATGGCAGCTTCTGTGGTCATGTTCTCACTGAGTACAGTACACCCAGGTTAAGATTATTAAGCATCTTTGTAGAAGATGACCAGTTTTTCTTTGTCCCGTGTCCTTAAAATTGATAGTGTGATAAAGCTAATTACTCTGACTAGTGATTAAACTTGTGATATGGTGGCACCAGCCATGCCACAGATCATTTGACAATGTCTGGAGACATTTTTTCTTATGACAACTGGAGGAAGGTACTTCTGACATCTGGTGGGTAGAGGCCATGAATATTGCTAACCATTCCCTGCAGCAAAGAATTACCCCAAGTGTTGATTTTGTTGACAGCAGTTGGGATGAGGAGTCTTGCCACAGGGATCTGTAAATGATGCTGTTGCTTAGTCTTTACTTTTCAAAGTTTGGTCCATGGCCCTGAAATTTTGCATCAGCCAGGTAGGTCTTTAGTCTCCTTAAAAGCTCCCCGAGAATCCCAAGATGTGGCCATGCTGAGTAGCTCTGCTGCAGCGACTCTCCCCCTAGCCTGCTGTCTTGTTACAACGGTGGACATCTTGAGTTTAACTGGAAAAATCAAACTTTTCACCACATACAACAAACATCAACTCTAATTAACCTAATGCCCACTATTTCTTGAGAGTTGCAATAAGTTTCTTTAATATGTTGAATTTCGAACCCACAGAAATGCAATAAGAGTCAGGTATATCCAACTATTCCTTAACTATACTGGCAAGAAGAACTCACAAGGAAGGGCGAATCCACTCGCCTAGGATCATGTTTACAGCTCACAAGAGCGATGATGGAATATATTTGCTTTTCCTCCCTGGCTTTTTCACTTGCCTCATCCAATGTGCTGACTTTGGAACCCAAAAAACGTCTTTGGTATGAGCTTTTGCAGCTGAATTACAGTGGAGGGCATGATGAATATGAAAGGTGTAAGAAAGGTGAATTAGAAAAGTGGCAGATGGAAACTGTGTAGTGTTTTTATTTATGCTCTCTATTCTTGTGCACAGTGCACTTTCCATTTTAGCTAGTCGGGTTCATCCATTTACTGGATTTTCTCCTGTCACCAAATAAATATGAGTTGTATAGAATTTCATAGAATTTGCTGGCAGCCTATGGAATATTTCAATTTCTTCAATAATTCCTAGTAATTTAAGTTTGGAATTATTACATATAGTTAATTCAGTTAAGGCTATAGTCACCTGCATAGCCCTGTAAATGTTCAGAGACTTGTAACAATAAAGAATAATGCACACCTAACTTATGGTACTTACATTTAATACTAATAATACATAATGTATTTGATTTTCTCACTCATCCTCTGAGCTAGAAGCTATTCCCCTGCCCATTTTACAGGTGAGGAGACTGAGGTATAAGGATATTAGGTATTATTAATGTGTCCAAGTTTGCACAGCAGGTAGGAAGTTGAAATGGACTCGAAACACAGTTTTACTCCAAGTGTGGGCACTTAACCACTTCCATTGCACAAATTTCACATGACCTTGATATTGAGACCTTTTGTAAGATGGTATGTCCCTTTCCTCTGAGGTGGGAAGTCCCTCTGCCTTTCCAAAGCTGAAATGCACGCCTACTATTTCCAAATACATTTAGGTATTCTTTTTTCTTTTAAAAATTTATTTATTTACAAGAACTGGGGTACAGGCCAGAGATGCGGGGGTTGGGAGGATTCACCAGAGACAGAATTGGGGACATTACAGGCAGATTGATTAAAATACACTGCTGAGAAGAGCAGCGGGCGAGACAGGGGAGGTCTGCTGCACCATGTAGGTCACCTCCCTGGCCGGCTGGGGATCGAACTCATGCTGCAGAGGCTGCGGGTAGCTTTACAGTACTATGTTTAACCCCTTGTGCCAGCAGGGATGCCATTTTTTAGGTATCCTTGTTGATGACGATGTCATATAAATAAACTTTTCTATTCATCTTTTCAATTCTACAAAACTCTTTTTTAGCTGCCTGTAATGTATTTTTATATTGCTGTTCACATGGTTTCTGATTATAACATTGTGTTACTAAGTAGTGACTAGAACACCAAACCTTTATTGTAATTTCTAATTTATTTTTTCTTTACTTACCTCAAAGGTTTCATTGACTAACTTGATTATAATGTATGGATATTTATTAAGTTTACTTTTCAAAAAAAAAAAGTCATGACTCATAAAGATATAAACCCATGTCAAGGATTTCCTTAATTCACTAATTAATAATGGAACTGGAAGAGATGTTATAGTTGGTTCAGTGGAGGTGTCAATGAACCATAAATTTACATGCATAAAGGAATTTTAGAATGGATTCATCACTATCTGTATATAGAAATAATCATTTGCATCCCACCGTATACAAAAAAATTTCCATTTCTATGGATAAGAATTAGTTGCCTGGGTATCAGCTTTCTGGGAGTTTATTGTGTCTTTGCAGAGATGTAAAATAGCATGGTCAAAGACAAAGTTGCACATATAGGATCAGATAATCCCCAGAGGCTCCAACTTTTCATCAAAATGATATCCAATAATCTCTGTGATTCATTCTGGAGTCTCAGATATTTTCTTTAATTATTATCCTGTTGATGCTTTTATGGGATTAACTCTTCTACAATGTAAATTCCATTCTTTCAGTTATAATCAACACTTAGAGTAGGAAATGTGTTGGCTGTTTAAGGGTGTGTGTCTATCCAGAATCTAGTTTATTAGATTATGATTTCTCTCCTACTAGTTTGTTAGTGACCCATTGCAGTAGATCTTATGACTGAGGACATTGGAAATTGTTGTGGCAAAATATTTAGCACTGTGGTTTATCCAAATGACTCCTGGATTGAAAAAGTGTTGGTTTTTGACTTGTAGAATTATAGTAAATTATCTGGATTTTTGAAAAATTTGAAATAATTTGCTTCCTAAAATTTTTTTCTTTTATTCCTCCCATTTAATTGTAGTATAATTGACAAGTAAAAATTACATATTTAAGACATACAGCTTGATGTTTTGATATATACATTCATTGTGAAATGATTGCCACAATCAAGCTCATTAATATACCACCTGCACTTTGCATAGCTATCATTACCTTTCATGTGGTGATAATACTAAGACCTACTCTGTTAACAAATTTCAAGTATGTAACACAGAATTACTACCTAGAGTCACCATGCTGTACCTTAGACCCACAGAACTCAGTCTTGTCTAACTAAACCTTTGCACCCTTTGACCAGTATCTCCCCACAATTTCTTATTTTTTGTAGTCAGGTAGTAGACCATCCTGTATATATACCGCATCTTCATAGTCCACTGTTGTGTCATTCCGCCCAGGATATTTAAGACCCTTTCATGCCTGTTTCAAAGTCAGCCTAATGTCACCCTTATGTAAGGATGTTTTCATGACCTCTCCAGGCAGCATGAATAATTTCCATCGACTTGAGAATTTTTTTTCTGTTTTAACACCTACTGGTTTGCGGTAATTGTTGCTTTTCATGTCTCTCTCCATGTGATCCTTGAATATGGTGACTGATTTCCTAATGATTTTGTGTCTCTAGGACTTAGAACAGCCCTGAAACATGGTAGGCACTAAAAAAATTGAAATAAATGTATTAGTAACATTATACACTGTGAGTAGTTGATTTTTTTCAAGTTAATTGTCAAAGGTTCATGACATAGGAAAGTTTTCCCTGGGACTGATTTTATATATTGCGCCTTCTGGGTAACTTAATTTCAGGGTCTGTAAGATGCTCTGTTTAGCCTTGCTATAGGGAATCTGTTCCACAACTTTAACATGCATTGCTTTATGTAACTTGTGTACTTGGTAAAATACTTTTTGTCATGCACAAATGGATACACAATTTTATTTATTAGAATGGGAAAATGATTGGTATAAATTTGACTTTCATAATGTTAAAACTCTTAAGGATTAAATCAAAATATATTGGATCATTTTTTGGAGCATAAATAATTATATTACATAACAGACAGGAATGTATATAATATAATTATATTATATACCAGACAGGAATGTAGAGAAAGGGGACATAGGAAATGAACAAACATTTCAAGATGTGTACAATTAAATGTCACTATTAATCACGTAGGTAGATACCATAAAGACAGTTATTTTATTTAGACATAAAGCTTTGATGGTATGTATCTATTCCTTCAATATGTTGAGATAAATAGGTCAAACATGAAATAAATATGGCACTGTGTCCATGCTTTGTATATGAGAAAACAGGGACCCATAGAGCTGACGTTACTTGTGTAACCTAATACACAGTTAAGACTCGTAAAGACTCATAACCGGTTTGTTCTCACCCTAAAGCCAGTTCTTTCGGCTCTATTGCATAAGTGGGCTAAAACAAATGAGCACAACTTCCCTCCATTTCACTTCCCAACTTGCCTTTGTATTCATCCATGCATATGTCTTTCCTTCTGCCTGTAAGAAGTGTCCCCAAGTTGTGCCTACTAGCTCCCCCTTTTTAGATTTACCTCCTTGTCGCTCTGCTTTCCTTTTCTTCAGTTTACAGATAACCCTGGTCTTGCCTATTCTCTATTATAGTTATCCCTCTACTCTCTCTACTCTCAAGGATCCTACCCTTCAGAATCTGAAACATTTTCCACCTTTCAATTTCTGGTTATGCCTGCATTTGTCCAATAAAAAGACAGACTGCCCGATATCACAAGCAGCATCAGAAAGCTCAAGTTACTTGTCTTTTCTTACCCACCAAATGCGTAAGTGCTGCCAATTGTGTCCTTAAATATCCTTGTTTGCTTCATTGACCCAGCTCCTTCCTGATTCACTTTCGCTTTGCTGCCTGCTTTTCTCACTTTTCATTCCCTTTGATCGCCTCATAATTATTTGTAACCTCCGCAGTTGAAAGTGTCAACCTTCTTCTATACTTTTTTTTCCCTGTTTATCCTAATCCATGTCTTTAACTTTAACTACAATTACAATGTTGTTATCTCCCATCTCTCTAGTGAGCATCAGGCTAATATTTTTAATTAACTGCAAGGCAATTCTAATAGGAGATTCCACGGACAATTTAAAATCTACATGTCTCAAATATAATTTCATATATTTCTCCACTCTCATTGCCTAAAATGTCTTCTCTATTTCCATATATTAGTAAATGGTAGCATAATAAACTTGTTTGTTCACATTCTATGCCTTGAATCAAATTTTGAAGCTTCCTTTCAAGGTCACTTTCTTTAAACTAAGCTCTGTTTATTCCCCAATGTATTCTATTCCAGAATTCACCGCCACTGCACTTAACTGACCCTGTTCCTCATCTTCCTATCCCCTGCCTGCTAACTAGTTTCTTCTACCTTCAAATTATGCTTTCTAAAACAGTTCTTATTCCCTTCTGAACACTCATCGGCTCTTCATTTTCTGTGCTTATAGAATGTTAGGATTGTGTGAAAGGGGAACAGGTCTGATCTTGGGTGAGTCATCATTTATATTCCTAGGAAACATTTGATATATACACCATTTTCATGATTAAAGAAAGTAAAGCTACATAAAATACCCCTGGATGGGGTCTCCCCTGGTGGTGCAGGCGGTTGAGCACAGCGCTGTGAAGCTGTGTGCAGCCTCTGCAGAGCCGGTTCGATCCCTGCTGGCCATGGAGATACCCACATGGCGGGAAGACCTCTACTGTCTTGCCAGCTGCTCCCCTCAGCAGTGTATTTCGTCAGTCTGCCTGTTCTGTTCCCCACTCTGTCTCGGTGAATCCTCTCACCCACTGCACATCTGGACTATTCCCCGGTTTCTTGTATAAATATATATATATATATATATATATATATTTTTTAAAATACCCTTGGATGATGGAGTTGGACTGAATATGAGTGAAAAGTATCGTAGGGGCCTGAGGGAATAGTCCCAACTTCTTACCTAGTATATCTGGTCACACATCCTACATTGACATCCCAACTCTAATAGAATTGAGAGATAGAGCCCAGAACCTATGACCTATTTACACTTCACTCCTGGAATTTGTCATATTACATCCTTGCTGTGATGGTTTCTTATTGCTGCTGCCACACATTACGACAAAGTTAGTGGCTTCAAACAACCCAGTTGTTTAACCTTACAGTCTTTGTGATCAGAAGTTCAGAATGTACTGGATTTGGCTGAAGTCAAGGTGTTGGTTTGCCTGCTTTTCTTCTGGAGGATCTAGGGAAGAATCTGTTTCCTTGCCTTTTCTGGGTTGTAGAGGTCACATACATTCTTTTTTTTTTTTTTCTCTCTTTTTTTTTTTTTTTTATAGAGGCATGCTTTATTTGTTTGCTGGTTTGTTTGTTTTTGTTTTGTTTATACATGCACTGGGTACAGTCAGAAGCGCGGGAGGGTGAGAGAATTCACCAGAGCCAGAGCGGGGAGCAGAGCAGACAGAAGGACCGAAGTACACTGCTGAGGGGAGCAGCGGGCGGCAGGAGAGGTCTGCGCGCCATGTGGGACCCTCCTCCAGTGGCCTGGGAGCAGCCGGGGATCGAACCGGCGCCGCAGAGGCCGCGGGCAGCTTCGCAACCCAGCGCTCAACCGCTGCGCCACCGGGGAGGCCCGGTCACATACATTCTTGGCACTTGTCGTGCTCCTCCATCTTCAAAGGACATCGCTCTGATCTCAGGCCGTTGTTTCCATCTTAAATTTTCTCTTCCTGAATGTGATTCTTCCATTCTACTTTTATAAGGATACCTGCAACTACTTTGGGATCACCAGAATAATAATTTCCCATGTCAGAATCCTTAACCATATCTGTGGCATCCTTTTGCCAGCCAAGGTAACATACTCAGTGATTCTAGGAATTTGATTATGAACACATCTGTGGGTGGGCATTATTCTGCCCAGAAGACAGGAATTTTCTCCCGTCCTTTGTCTTAGTCCCAGAATTCCCTTTCCCTTAAAAAGTTTCTCCTTTATGACCTAGCTGAACTGCTTCTTCATCTGAAAGCCCTTTCCTATGACTTCACCAGACCCAACCTGGAGCAGAATTGATAGATCTCTCCCTGTACTCCCTCAGCACATTATACTCACCATATGGTAGTAGGGCCAGTCTAATTAAGTAGGTAAGCATTCGTCTCCTTTATTGGTTCGTGAGCCTTCTTTATTAGTGCATTACATGTCTTCGTGTCCCCATTGCACCATAGCACAGCATCCTGTAAGTAGTATATGCTTAATATGTGTTTATCAAATGATGAGTTTGAATGCCAGAATTCAACTGCATGTAATAGCAGCCTTTCATTCATTTTTTTTTTTTGCAGTTAACATTTGTTGTTATATTATTAAAGAGATAAACTAATAGTTTGGGGTAGGCTGTAAAGAAAGCTGGTATATACAGAAAGTTTTACAAATGAGAGAATGTCAGATGAGTCTATAGTAGTAGTAGTAGTAGGAGTAGTAGTAGTAGTAGTAGTAATAGTTATAATAAAAATAATGACAATAACAATCAACTACAATAGCAAAAGTAGCTTTTATATCTTGAGTTTGTTCTATGTCCCAGTGCTATTTTAGGCACTATGCTGAATGTACTTTAATAATACCTATTTTTACAAAGAACAGAGAAACTAGTTATGAAGACTAGTTAATTGCCCTGAATCAAATTGCTAATAGGTGGCAAACCGGCAAAAGAACCCAAACAGACTGATTGCTTATGACCACTGTGATGTGTTCATTTTGCATGAGACTTAATAGTGGATTATGTGAAGCCAAGTGGTGAATGGTACCTTTAACAAGAAACAGGCAAATGATTTCAGGTCCATCTACCCAGAAATTGAAGCTTCTTGAAATGAGGTCACTGGTACTATGAGATTCTCTGTAACAATAAGAAAATGCATGAGAATCTCAGTAATATATATGTGTGTGTGTGTGTATGTGTGTGTGTATTTTTGAATTGTGATTTCTGGGTAAGAATTTTAGGGCCTCCCCGGTGGTGCAGCGGTTGAGCGCTGGGTTGCGAAGCTTCCCGCAGCCTCTGCAGTGCCGGTTCAATCCCCGGCTGCTCCCCGGCCAACGGAGGAGGGTCCCACATGGCGTGCAGACCTCTCCTGCCGCCCGCTGCTCCCCTCAGCAGTGTACTTCGGTCCTTCTGCCTGTTCTGCTTCCCACTCTGGCTCTGGTGAATTCTCTCACCCTCCCGCGCTTCTGACTGTACCCAGTGCTTGTATAAATAAATAAATCTTTTAAAAAATGTATTTAAAAAAAAGAATTTTAGTTATGCAACAAATGCACAAAGTTGGATGTCTGTAACTAGACATCCAATCTGTCTTTCAGTATAAGATATAATTAAAAAATTACCTCAAAGAGGTTTGTAAAATTTATTGTAGATTGATCAAGATGTTAAATCTGTGAAATGCTGCA
The DNA here is from genome assembly GCF_964194135.1 of Talpa europaea. Lineage (NCBI taxonomy): Eukaryota > Metazoa > Chordata > Mammalia > Eulipotyphla > Talpidae > Talpa > Talpa europaea. The sequence goes on from NC_140081.1 coordinate 16,263,468, forward strand.
TAATTCTTTTGTTTTCCCTAATACTCAGCATTTCAAGAGATTCAATTAAGCATCCCGATGTCGCCAAATTGATGCTTTCCAAACCAATTTAATTTCGAGAAACAGATTCAACAACTAGCCTGCATGTTTTGTAGAAATGAAATGCATAAGGAAATAATATTCTGAGCAAGAGAAAAGTAATAAGATTGTTAAGCTGGAAAGTCTTGCGGTGTGTGTTGGATCCTGGAGTTTCTTGGGCAGCGCTGATTAAACTCACACTGAGAGAGGAACTGATTCTCACTGCTAACCTGAAGGCTGAAGATATCAACTTGAAGATTTCCTACAGCTCCAGTTAGTGCAGTGGCTGGGAGATGGGATCTGGTTTTAGGAATGCGTGACTCAGCCTTGCTCTTTAATATGGCAGTTCCTCAGCTGTGTCTGATGAGTGGGCTCTTCAGACTAGGTTTCCTTTATGTCTTTGTGTGAACTCAAGGTCTTTGGTTAGAAAACTGAAACAGGCTATCATCATTTAAAGGAGTTGAGTTAAAATAGCTTCTTCTCAATGCTTATTTTAAAAATTCACTGACTTCCCTGCTAAAAATGATGATGGTGACACTTTCCTGCAAGTGAATGGATTTGGATTTTGTTTTGTGAATTACAATGTGTTTTAACAGAATTTTATAAATGTGAGTGAATTAATCATTTAAAAATATTCTGAGGTACCTGAGGCTCAGGAGACAAAAACATGTGACATTTCAGCTTCCCCATCTTTAATAAAGTCATAGTGATTGAAAGCTGAATATGATAGGTCCACAACTGTCTTGCAAAGAAACTTGTGCTGTCATGGATTGACAATATATTTGAACTATGTTCTGACTTGCTACTTTTTGAAATTCAGTCTTTCAGCTATACTATCTCAGTCTTAAACAAAAATAAGAGGATGACATTGTTCATTTCAGTTAATTTCAAGCGAAATTGTTCCCCCTTTTGAAATCCAAACACTCTGTTCCTTTTGGTATCCCTCTGAGAGCCTTGTGAGAAAAAGAAATGCTGTGGCTTTCCCCCTAGCTTCATAGACGGTGTACTTTATTTCAATAGAAACAAAAGGCTTAAAATTCTCTTGAAGTATCTTTCAGAGTTTTTTGAATGAGAATTGTATAATTATAATTCAATCTTTAGAGGTATGACATTTGAAAAAAAATGATACTCAATAAAACCATATTCTGTTGCAGCTTGGAACATTAAAAAGTCATTGTTTGGTAATTTATATTAAAAACAATTAAACAATTGTGAGTGAAATAGTTCTTTTGAAGGGGCTGCAATTAGGTCCTTTAAATAACAAGAAATTTTTAACCTGAAGTAACCATTTATGGATCTATAAAGACATAATTTTGGCATACCTGGTCTTGCTTTAACTTAGGAATCATAGTATATGGGGAAATACAATACAGATTCTGTTCACATTCTTGGTGTGTGTGTGTAATTCATGTCCCCAGTCATGCATGATCAAAAGTCTAACAAAATAATCCTATAATATTGCTCTGTGTATTTCTAAATATATGTTTTTCTTTGTATCTTTCCTTTAGGGAACAACCTGTAAGAGCTGGAAGATGAAAGCTCCGATTCCACACTTGATTCTCTTATATGCTACTTTCACTCAGAGTTTGAAGGTTGTGACCAAAAGAGGTTCTGGTAAGCAGTGTTCCTTTCTTCTCTCTCATTTTTATGGCGTCCAGTGGTGGTGCTACATTTTTGCATGGGCTTCTTGCGGAGAGGTTGAGAATGAATGGGCCTCCTTATTGTGGAAATGTAAATACAGCTTTAAATAAATTGAGCATACTCTTGGGGAATTAGAAATATGGGAATAGGATAAAAATTGTGGCTTATTTTATTTATTTCTATGAATTGAAATGGATTCTCAACCAAAAGCTTCAGTTTGATTTCACTTTATATTATAATTTTCTTATGGTTCAGTATGATTTCATTGTATAATTTTTTTCTTTTATAAGGAATGTCTTTTAAATTTGCATGGAAGTACTGTGATTTCTTTTCATGTTCACTTTTACTGCTACCATTTCAATGTCAGCTATGTTTAGGGTAGATCCTTTTTAGGGTTGTACTTCAGTTGATTTGCTGAATCACTTTGTAAGTACTTAAGGAAAGCACCAGAGTTATTAAAAAAAAATGTCATGGGAAAGCATCCTAATATATTACTAGGAAGTAGAGGTAAAGTAGAATGGTAATATGAAAGGGGCTGCTAAATGGAAGAGTTTATGGAAAACTTTGCATGTTTTCAGTTGACTGATGATACTTGGAGATAGTGAAGCATATGAGGCAATTGAAGAAATAGTGTTATGGATGGGAAGCTATAGCTTATGTATTAAGTAGCCAATAAGATAAAACCTTGACACACTCACATTCTGATGTGATGTTACAGAATTTTTGAAGCTCCACCTTTTGGGTATTCTGGAAGAGGAGATGCATGGTGTTTAGTTGCTAGAACTGGAGTGTGATCTATGTTAGTTCTCTACAGAAGAGATGATGTGTGAGAGATTGCAGAGTGTTGTGAGATCAAGAATTGCACAAACAGAAGTATCTTTCTACTTCGGAAGGGAGAGGGAATGGATGGTCTGAGATGCAGCTTTGGACCCTTCAATTAAGAGGTGTCAAAATCACATTGATCATATAATGAAAAGGACTATGTGCAAGGGAAACAGAGCAATTTGGGTCTTGTTGGTTTCAGCTTGGGAGAAAGTCTGCAGAGGGATTGGGGATTACTTCTGCATGGACAGGGCGATGGTGCAGCATTTTGAGCAAAATAAATTTGATTGAGCCTATTGATTTTAGAAAATTTTGGTAGTTGGATAGCTGTTGTATCAGCAGATGTGATTGTATACAATGTGAAAAATAGTGTTTCTGTGTTTACACATATCCTCTGTTCTTCTTGGTGGACCTTTTGAATGAAGGAAAACCTTAGGGCAGGATTATGATATAGTGGCTTTTGTCATTTGAGTGGATTACTGGTAAATAGCAGATATCTTGATTTCTTTGTCTGCCACTTACAAAGAAAGTCAGGCATACCTGTGGGAATAAGAGTAGGTAGTAGAGTGAGCTAACCATGATGGAAGCTGACCCTTTCTGCAACTGTGATATCTCCTAGAATAGTAATTTATGTTAGAAAACGCTTTACATGGATCATTGGCATACTGACCTAGATGAAAAACATTCTGTGTAAGGAGTATAATGAAATGGAACTATCTAAAATAGAAATGTTGACTGAATTTTTAAAAAAACTCAATTTTCTGATTTTTTTATCCTTGATTATATAAAATGGTTTTTATCCAGTTCTTTCTGGCTATGTCAGATCTATGATTTCTTTATTGAAATGCAAATGTGACATTCACCCCCCTCCCCAGTCATAAAGTAGTGGTAACTGGTCCTTTCTGTAGATGCTCTAATTTGGGGGCAGGGGAACCTTTTATTAATGTGGGACTTTGGATATTTGAGAGGCACGGGAGCAAAACTAGAAATGCAGGACAGTTGGAAAATTCATATACCCTTCTGCTCCAGAGACCTGGAAAACCCAGTGACCTGTCTCAAATTCAACTTTTATTTTAATGATATGATTATTTTAGGAGAGTGATAATAAAGATGATGCCCCAAGTTTGGCAGAAGTTCTAGACCTTGCTCTCATGTATTTATGAATGTAGCTACTTGATACCTCCCCAACTGAATGCATTTTCTGTCTCATCATGTCAGAATGACAAATAAGGCAGATACTGAAGTTCATCTGCTTCTTAGGTTTATTTACTATTCTGTAAAATGTGGATTAAGATAGTCTCCCCCCTTGTGTCTGTGTTAAGACCACCGAGGATGGAAGTTTGTTTGCTATATGGACAGTAAGTGTGCTATTTGGGAATCAGTGATACTACTTAATCCACATACGTTCATAACTTGACTCATTTTAGCTGATGCCTGTTACCATGGCACCTTTGTTGAGAGAAGCAGATATGTAGCTTACTGAAGAGTGTCATTACTGATCTCCACAGATCAAGTAGAAGAGTAGTGCACTTGGCATCCTCCCCTTAAAAGATTAATGGCTCAATCTTCATGCCCTGCTCAACATATAATAACCAGAGGCACCAAGGCCAGGGAGTAAAAATCACTTTTCGATGTTGATCTCACACACCAAAAAGGCTACTTATCCCTAGAATTTCCTCTTATTTAATGCATTCTTCAGTCTCAATTTTATAAATCTTTTTGAAAATTCAGTCATCATGATTGAAAACCCAGTGCTTTTTTGTGTGTCTTTGCTACAATATTACTTTTAATTCGCTATGACTACTAAAAAAAAAAAAAAAAAAACAAAAACAGAACTGGAAGTTAATAACCAAGAATGTTTTAAATATGATTATCATGCACACAGTAATGTTGGATTTTTATGACATGCTAATTGTCTGTAGCATTTACTTTAGATGAACACATATGGTCATTCCATAAAAACTTAGAAGTAAGTATTTGTTTCTCATTAACAGAACTAATTTGAAAGCAATAGGAGCTCTTCATACACAAGCTGGAAATGTTTTATTTTTATCACATTGACTTACACCCCCATTGCTATTAATTTAAGGAACAAATTAATTATAATAAGACTGTTATATCATCGTAACACCCTTGATTAAGATATTAAAATTCAACTCTATATTGTTTTGTTTCAAATATCACTTTGTGTATATAGCTAACAATCAAGATTTGAATTTGGTCTCAGGTAATGTTCTATAGTTGTGTATACTTTTAGAATCATGGCCCTTAATAACTATGGAGGCAGACACTCAATTTTGTTATACAATGGATTTTCTCTTGGAGCAATTTTATACTTTGGTTTTAGTTTTTATAAGGAACACTTGAAGAAAAAAGCAAGGCAATCAATAACACCTATTCTTCTCAAGTGTATGAATACTTTAGCAATTCAGTAAATAAATATTTGAATTGCTGTCATTCGCAAAATTCCATACAAAAACCACATATAAAGCAAATAGTTGCTTGGAGAGTCTTTGTATCCTAACCAGTTTGAAAAAGGTAACTTAAAGTCCTTGTTTGTTTGACTCTTTCTTCTTCTTTCTCTTCTTCCTTTCTCTACCTTCCTCACTCTTCTTTATGTATTTTTTTTGGCAAATATAAGAATATATTTGGAATATACCTACTGTGTCTTTGTAGACATTTTAAACCATAACAATACTGTCATTACTTTGTTTGAAGGGTCAGTGTTTATGAAATGTTATGTCTTCCCAAGGTCATTGCAAGAAAATTGTATGGTCTCTGTGAATAATGGTTGTTTGTAAATGTATATTTATGTTTTGTGTCACGAGGATAATTTGGGGCAGGATACATGAACAGGGTAATCATGTAAACCATTGAAGAGCTATTATGTATAAAGTATTAGAATAGCACATTTGGGGAACTGAAGTGTGAGTTGTGATTTGGTCCAGGAGTTTAGAACACTGAAGAGGAATAAAATGTGAGGTATCTGGAAGTAGAGATTAGGGAAGAGGCAGGGAGTTAGTCCTTTGGTCTGTTTCTCTTTGCTTTCATATCCATCCATAGACTATAAAATGCTGAGTGTAAGAACAATGATTCATGCATGTCCATAAACTACAGTGCCAAGTATCATGTGTGTTTCAGGGTCAGGGTTCAGTGAAATGCCCTAATGAAGAAATAATTGAGTAAATGAGTAGCTTTACTATTCAGGTTGGATTACCTAGTTAATATGCTATAATACTTACTATTCAGGTTGGATTACCTAGTTAATATGCTATAATACCAACACAGTTTTAGAAAAATAAAGGTCAAATAAAGAAGAGGCATTTAGGAAAAACTTTTGTTTCTTAAACAGAAAGTAGTATAATATATAAGATTACTACAGCAAAAGATAGAAACTCAGAATATCTAAGACATGATAAGGGTTTACTGGAAGACTGTGAAATTTGCAAATCATGAGGGTTTTTATGAGTTTGGAGTACAGTTCAAAATATGTTAGAAGGAAAGGAAATGAATCTTTAAATAATTACTATATTAGAATTTGCTGTATTTACTGCTGCTTTAAATAAGTACTGTCATTATGCAGGCATTCTGGTTTTAATTATATTGTTCAGTATGAACGACCCTGAAAAGGGTATAGCTCCTGATTACTGATACACAATAAATAAGCGAGTGACCTCAGTATAGCAAAAAAAAAAAAAAAAGCAAAAAGAAAAAAAAAAAGCAAAAAAAAAAAACCCCACACACTTATGATATTATATAAGAACAGTTAAGTCATTACATACATAAACTAAAAGGTATATTTTCTTCTAGAATGCATTTAAGGGACCTAAAATCTTCCTTATAGCAGTTAGCTATGAGAGAGTAAGAGGGTTACCAGAGGAGTTGATATTGTCTTTATTCTGGAATCTGAAAATGGACATCTGTTTGTGTAAAGAGACTTAGAAGCAATTCTTCCTGATAGCACTTGGAAAGCAAGTCTCACAAGGGAGTTTACCAAACTCATAAAATCTAAGCCAAAATAATTCATGAAAGATGAAGGCAGTTAAATAACCAAACACATAGTTTAGGTTCTAATCTTTGTTTGTTATTTCAGAACCATCTTTTCCTTAAGTATGAGAAATTATGCTGCTGTGTAAACAAAGTACAATTTTACTAAATAAGAGTGAGAAAGTCTAGTGGGGTGTTTCAATCTCATGCCAACGTGATTTATGTGCATTACCTCTCTTGGGCATTCCTGGAAGTCGATGAGTTTAATTCCACATGATTAAGAGACAACTTAGTCCCCTAGCATCTGCCTTTTATTATGTTTACCATGTGTTTATTCCGAGTTTGTCAAATATGTCAAAAAGTATGAAGCATTTCTCCCTTTATTCCTTTGGGATATCTTACAAGACCAAACTTCTGAGGTTTTGTTTCTGTACTTTTGACATGAAACAAAAATGCACTTTAGTTTTCCTTGGGAAAATTTTTCTATCTCTTTTTTAAAAATAATTTTTGAAATTAGATCTAGAATAATTCTGTCAACTTTTGACTGACGTAGCATTGGTTTATAACATGTAAGTTTATAACTTAAATCAACTTAAATCAGCCTCTGTATCTCCTACATTATGTTCACCACAAAAAGTCTAATTCCATTCTTTACCATACATTAATTTGAAGAAGTGTCTTTGATTAGAACACGTCTAACAAAGGGAACTTACATCTGACAAAATTGTCAAGTATCTTTGTTTAATAATCATCCTCTGTGCCTAGGAATTTCACCATAAGCTTGTTCAGTTTTACTTGTGAGTTTAATTTTATGTAGAGTTTATATAGATTGATGTCAATTCTGGAGACTGATGACTGGCTTATGGTGAATTTACTTGGAAAATTCAGTATGGAAGACTCTTGCATGTTGAATAGGATTTCAGAAGGGATAGGAATGTCCCAAGTTGAAAAATATAGCTGTGTTACATTGCATCACAGGAGTACGAAAATATACTTGCTCTTGTATAAAGGGGAGGGGAGGAATAGGGGGCAGCAGTGAGAAGCCAGTCGTTGGTGGATATATTAAGTCATGTGAAGGAATTGATGTTCATTCTAGAGATGGCGCAGAGGTGATCACTGCTAGACTGGAAGATGAAAGCCTGATCCATAAGCAGCTTACTGTAGACTTGAAGGTGATCAACGAGGTAGTTTGGAAAAGGGAAGTCTTCTATTAGTATCCTCCTGCTGCTTTAATAAATTCTCAAAAATTTAGTGGTTTAGAGCAACGCACATTTGTTACCTTAGATTTTTGGAGGTCAAATGTCTGTGAAAGGTTGATATTGCTGCGTTCTTTGAGTAGGCTCTTGGGAAGCATCAGTTTCCGTTCCTCTTCCAGCTTCTTAATGGCTCATGGTCTCCCATCACTCTAAAAGTCTGCTCCTGCTGTCCCATCTTCTTTGCCTCCAACTTTCCTGTCTCATTCCATTTTAAAAGCCTTTTTGATTACACTAGACCTGTCTAGATCAACTTGGAAACCCTCCACATCTCAAGATCCTTAATTCAGTCAAGTGCCTTTTGCCATGCCCTTTTCTAATGCAATGTAGTAACATGGTCTAGGTCTTAAGATGTGGACATCTTTGGAGAGGTCAGGGCATTATTCTGCCTATTACAACTGATAATTAGCTGAGTCAATCAATAAAGCTTACTGAGATGAGACTAGAGATTAGAGAAAGGATGACCAGTCAGGAATGGGGGGGATAAAAATGGTTAAGTTGAAAAATTTTGATGAGAGGATCATGTGATCTGTAGTCCATGATGAAAGAGAGAAAGGGATGTTGTTGAGGAGGTAAGGTGTGGTGGGGAGCAGAAAACCACAGAGAAAGAGGAAGGAGGGGCGGCAGGCAAAGAAAAATAAAAGAAATAGTTTCTAGTGACACTTTGGCTCTTGATAACTTCTAAGTTTCATGTGAACTTCACAAATGCATTTTCAGAAATACCCCCTTTTTCTTGTGTTATCCTGAAGGAGTATGGGTTCCTTTCAACAAAAAATGTCTGAAGCAAAAATGATTTTATGATTCAGAGTAACAGTGGTGAAAATGGGGAAGAGAGAGAGCTATTTTAAAGTTAGAATCCACTGCGTTTGATGATTGAATGTAGGGCATTTGAAAGGAAGAGGTGGAGAAAATAATTCTGTAATAAGATTGTGATGTCATCAATTATGTTGAAACTCAAGAACAGAAACTTGAAAGGACCACTTATTTAAAGAGAGTAAGTAGGAAGGTCTTTGTGAATCAGATGAAGTATCAAATGAACATTTGGCATGGAATCTGAAGGATTTCAGGTATCTTACAAGGGAGTTTGAATTTTATCATGCAGAGCAAAATGTTTTAGCTGAAGTATTTAATTACTTTGCAAATCCCTTTAGTAGAAAATTCGGTCCAAAAGGTTGGACCACTTTCTTGGCAGAGCATTCATTGTGGACAGTATGGTCTATACACATACCATAAAGATGAACCTCCTTGATGTATATGTGATGTGGCTACCAAAATGTTTATGCCAGTCCATCAGTAAAGCGTTCTCTACAGAGAAGGCAAGATACAATTGGTCACACATGACAGTGACATGGTCAGATCTGCTTTTGGACAGATAACACTTCTTGTAGGAAAGACTGTAGTGGGATTTCAGAGTTGGCGTGTCAGTTATCTTAGTGAAAATCATTTTCAACTATAGTTAGGGCTTGAAAGGCAGTCAATGGACTGAAAATATGTTTCTAAAAAAAGAATAAATAGGGTCAAGTGAACACTTGGGGATGTAGTGTGAAATAATTTGAGAAGTTATGTTGATGGAATCCCAGTTACAGAGGTGGAGGAGCCGATTTCTTTCAAGGAGAGAAGAAATGGAATGAGTTCATCTGGAATGTATGAGCTCTGGCAGGAACTGGAAATATTGAGCTGAAGGATTTATTGGTCTGGAGTTGTGGCTCCCATAACAAATTACCCGTAGCCACCATAACAAATCACTACAAACTGGGTGACTTGAAATTATAGAAGTCTATTCTCTTGCAGTTCAGAAATCTGAAATCAGCGGTATTGGCCAAGGCCAAAGTCCTTCTGAAGGCTCTTGGGGAGAGTCCTTCTTCCAGTTTTTAGGGTCTCCAAGTGTTCCTTAGTTTATATGTGTGTCGTTCCAACCTCTGACTCCATCTTCACCTGGCTTCCTGTGTCTCTTCTCTCCCTTTGCCTTTCTCTTATAAGGATACTTTGTCAGTGGATATAGGCTCTAGTTGGATCATCCAGGATGATCTCATCTCAAGGTTCTTAATCATATTTGTGAAGTTGCTTAATCTAAATAAGGTTCTGGGTAGGTGTATCTCTTGGAGAGCTACTATCCAACCCACCACAGAAGTCAAGACTAGAAATAAGGATTTTGAAATTGTCTTCATCTTGAGAGCATCGTGACAGAATGAGATTACCCAGGAAGAGCTTGCAGAGGAAGAAGAGCAAAAGGAAAGGTGAAGGGAAAAGAAGCCACGGGTTTTGTGGAATACTATCCTAAAGAATTTGGCAGAGAAAGATGAGTCAGTCAGGGAAGGAGACTAAAAAAAAGTTACGAGAGAGGAAAGAAAACTTTGTATTTTTCTAGAAATCAGGGGAGTAGACAATTTCAACAAGTGAGAGTGAAGGGGTTAAATTCTGTGGAGAACTGTGTCAGGCAACTGAAAATCGGTCCTTCAATAAAAGTTCAGGCGAATTTAGAGATGGAGAGAAAATGGAATCTGAAAGAAGTTGGTGTCATATATATTTTTTAAAAATATATGTTATTCAACTCAGTTTATTATAAGGGCTGTTTATTTAAGGGTTACTTTAAGTCTTTAGAAATTATTATGTAAAACAATTGTAAAACGGTTATCTACCATGAGAATAATTGTACTATAGGAAGAATAAAATTGTGTTCAAACAAAATCTTTTACCTAGATTTGAAATAATTGGCCACAGATGAACCACCTGAAGGTAGGGTAATACTGAATTTTTTTTTTTAACATTTTTTTGTTAATTTTTTCCACAGCGTAGGATTTGTCCCCTCAGGTGCAGTCACCATAGCTTTGCCACCACTGAAGTGCCCACAGTTGTCCACCACCCTCCACTGTGTTCTTCCCCCACTTCTCTACTCCTCCCTTCCCCCTCCCCTCCTGAGTGTGTCAGATCTACACCTTGCTATTAGTCAGAATGCTGAGAAGCAATGTGAGTGTCTCAGATCTAAGGTCTGTTCTCAGGGGTCGGCCTTACAGTTTATCTTTGTCTGATCCTTTGTTTGGTTTCTCTAGATTCCACATATAAGTGAAACTATCAGGTACTTATCTTTTTCCTTCTGACTTATTTTGCTTAGCATCATCCCTACTAGCACCATCCATGTTGCCTCAGAGTTTTGCTGAGTCGCGTTCCCTTATGCATATGTGCCACATCTGCCTGATTGAGTTTGCATGCCCTCACTTGGTACAAACAGATAGGAAAGTGCCTCTCACAAGTGTGTTACTCTTTGCCATGGTTAACCCTTTGCCGACCATTGTCATTTGGCAGGACACTTCTACAGACAACTGATATTGACAACGGATATTGTCTGCAATGATGACTACTAAAATCACATGCTTTAAGTCATTTTCCAGAACTGGTTTAGGTTGTCCTGAGGAGTGTTCTCAAGCCAGTAGCACTCGAAACTAAGAACTTGGGTCTCAGTCCAGCTCCTACTGAGTCTTGTTGTTTGGGACAAGTCCCTAAACACTTGAAGTCTTCAGATTCCTTTTTTAGAAAGAAGAAGTTTTGAACTACATCAGTAACTGCAAGTGTATCCTTTTGTTCAAATCAAAAGCATTTATTGAAAACCTTCAATGCTTACTCAGTAGATAAAGTGACAGTATTTTACATATTTGCAAATTCATCAGACAGGTGTTAGAGGGCCAGAATTTGTGGCCAGAGTGCTTGAGACCCATCCTTGATGGCATTTAACTTTATGCTGCACAGTTTTTCCTAATGCCAGAGCTCAGAGGTTGTTATCAGTTCAAAACAGGAATTTGATTTTATTAATAGAAAACGTATGACATTTAGCCATGTAAAAAAATCATATGGTATGTGGCTACAAAGCTAAAGTAAAAATAAGGCACTTTTTCCTTCAGGTGGTGAAGTGTCTAAGTAAAATTAGGTTTGGCAATTCACGACACTAAACTGTGTTTCAGCCTATATTTTGCTTATTTGCGGCAAATTTTCTTTTGTAGAGGAGTAGTCTCTTAAGACATCTAGAGTGCCGCCTTGTATGGAAAAATGTTGCCTTAAGGCAATGAAAATAGATAACTATGCCAAATTTTAAAATCTCTGAGGGTTATATAAATATGTATATTTATTTTAAAGGTATAAAACCCCCCTTGTGGGTATCTTAAACGCTATTCAATTATCTGTATTTTACTCACTCTACTAAAATATTTCACAATTGCTATCACTACCTTGATTTTAGTAAGGTAGTGTCATTGGCTTTTTACTTTGCTCTCTAAAAGCTTATTCCAGTTACTTTGTATTCCACATATCACAGAAGTAGGTTATGAAATGATAAAAGAAATGTATCTTATATCAATAATGAGAAAAGTTAATATTTTCTCTTAAGTATATTTTCGTATCAGAAAAAAGAACAACTTGAAAAGATTCTGCCAGTGTTTCCTATAGGTATGTTCTGTAACGTTAACTGGACTCTCTACTGCCATCTGGTGGCTGCTCTGAGTTGGTGAAAATGTTCTACTAATCCCAGAAAGCGGAGAGAAAATGAACAGGGGAAGAAAACTAATGAATTCCTGTTCAGAAATTATTTTAATTGGTCCTAATATGTTTTTGGATCAAAATTGTATCTTATTTGTTTGCACAATGTATGCATTTTCATCTTGGTTATAGTCCCCATACAATTCCACCTCCCCCCCCTTGTTTTGCTCCTACTCTCTTCTCCCCCCGTGTAGCGTGTCTCTGGTTTATAGTTGTGTATTGATTTTGAGTTTTACTTTATTATAATTAGTCTTTTTCCTGGTCCCTTATTTAGGTTTTCTAAATTCCTGCTATGAGTGAGACCATATGGTATTTTTCTTTTTCTTTCTGTCTTATTTCGCTGAGCATATTCCTTGCAGTACCATCCATGAAAAATGATGTAAAAAATATAAAATTTAAATATAATAATAAAAAATAAAATAACAAAAAATAAAATTAAAATAAAATAGAAAAAGAGGTAAAAAAATGTATCTTCTTTGGTTTATTATTGCCTTAGGTTAAAAAAGGCATATGATTTCTGGGTTTTGTTGTTTTTTTTTTATAATAGAAGTGTTCACTAAATTTTTTTGAGACAGAAAGAATATTTTATTTTTCACGATATAATAGGCAAGTCAATTTACAGTCTTTACAATCTTGTATTATCAAAGTTCAAGTTATATAGACAATGATAGACAATGGCACTCATATTACAAAGTATCTAGAACACTCCTTTTAATATATTGCTGCCATTAAGGTTTTGTCATTGTAGTGGTTCAAGTATCAGAAGAAGTCATTACAGATATTCCAGTTGTTTACTAATATAAATGAGAACTGGTGGTAGGAATATGGAAGTGAAACACATGTAATCTGCTTACATTTTCCTGCTGGTTCCAAATACTGGCCTGGGACAGGAGGTGTGAGTCCTGAGGATAGTTAAGCTAATGCAGAGTTCTGCTCACCAGGCAAAGTCACCTTGAAAAAGCTGTTGCTTTTATCCGCATATACTAAAAGAATGAGGTTCAGGTAGAAAGGAAATTCTTGGTTGATAAAGTTTTGCTTTTTAAAAAACAAGACTTTCTAAAGTGACTTAGCTATTATAAACATTTTCCAATTAAAGGAATATAAACCTTCCCCCACCCCCTTCTCCCTCTACCTCCCTATCTGGCCATGCCCCCCCTCTTTCTCTCTCTCTCTTTCATTATAACACTCTTTCCAAACTTTGAAGAGAATCTCCAAGTGTTTCTAGATATGAGTACTTGATATAATGTCTACAGCTCTGTTGGTGATAGTTTCTTTTGGGATTTTATGTACTTCTGACCTTATGTTACATGGAAGTTTCTTCATTTTCCCAAAAAACAAAGTAATACATTTTGTATACAGTTGTAAAGAAGAGTTTTTTGAATCCTTACTGTATTATGTACTTGGTAGCATTGAGTAAACTCCAGCTACTCTTGGGCATAATAGAGATTTGACTCTTGGAGTCCTCATTCAAGAAATAACAGTATAGGAAGATTTAGGAAAAGAAACAGGTAAAATGGCGTAGCTTCGTTAGCTTTGATCGCTTCATTCTTTGTTTTCCACATCCAGGAGTCGTATTCTGAAAATTGTTCATACAGTTTCCCCCATAGCTTTGGTGGTTATTGTTTATGAAACATATGGGAGTACTTATTTTTGTAGCTGCGTGCTTTTTCACATTATAAAATCCATGTATCTGTCATAACTTTGGAAGTGGTGGTGCTAGCCACATTGCCCTTTCATAGTCACTTCTCATTCCTCTTATACTTTGCAAATATTTTCAAACAATGCATACTATAAACAAGCAATTGGACTGAATTCTCCAGGGGATTAAAAAAAGATGAGCCATCCACTGTCTGCATTGTTAAAGATCTTGCAAAAAATAAGTGATGTGAAACATAGAGCTGGAGTGTCTTAGTTTTCTTTTCCTGCTGCAAAAGTCACTGAAGACTTAGTCACTTGAAGTAACACACATTTTGTAAAGGTCTAGAGATCAGAAGTCCTAAAATCAAGTTGTCAGCAGGACTTCATTCTCTCAGGAGGCTCCAGGGGAGAATCTGTTTCATTGCCTTTAGTTTCTAAAAGATATCTGCATCCCTTGTCTTGTGGCTCCTCCCTGAACTCAAATCCAGTGGCAGAGCATCTTCCATACCCTCACTGTTGCTCCCTCTCCTTCTGTTGTCACATCTCCTCCTTCTGACTCTTCAGTTTCCTTCTTACATGGATCCTTGTGTTTACATTTAGACTCCCCATGGTTGAACTAGAATAATGTCCTGACCTTAAGATCCTTTTATTTAAAAAAAAAATTATTTATACAAGCACTGGGTACGGTCACAAGCGCGGGAGGGTGAGAGGATTCACCAGAGCCAGAACGGGGGACAAACAGGCAGATTGACGAAATACACTGCTGAGGGGTGCAGTGGGTGGCAGAAGAGGTCTGTCGTGCCATGTGGGACCCTCACCCAGTGGCCAGGGATCGAACAGGCGCTGCAGAGGCTGCGGGCAGCTTTGCAGCCCAGCGCTCAACCACTGTGCCACTGGGGGAGGCCCAAGATCCTTAATCCTATCTGCAGTGTCCCTCCCTAAAGCTACTTGGGTACCATGGTCACTGGTTCCAGGAATTAGGATGTGGAAAATTTTCAGGAACATCATTCAGTCTATCCCAGAAGCATACGAAGAGTGGCTTCTACATGAAAGCTGCAGTGCCCGTACATTAGGGCACAGTGTAGGTGTAAGTCAGAGGGAGGGAGTGTGTCAGGAGAAATGGTGGAAAAAGATAAGTAGGAGCCCAAAGATAAGGGACTTTGTATGATTTGAGAAGAAACATGATTATTATCCTCTAGAAAATAAAAGAGCCACTGAAGAAGTGGCTCTACAAAAAAAGAGCCACTGATGCACGTATGCATAGGAGTCGCCTGATCAGAGAAGTGGGAAAGAGCTTTGAGACTGGAGATTGGGAGATGTGGGCAATAGTTAGGTGAGGAATTGTGAATTGAGGCTGTAACACTGGCCCAGAAAGGAACAGATGGGTTGGTGGCTAGTACAGTATAGAATTAATAAAAACTAGTGGTTTGTTGTGTAATTGGAGAGAGGAGATAGGTGGAGTGTAATGTCAGCTTTATTTATTAAACTGAAAATTCCGTTGAGAATAGCTCAACGTCGCTTCTCTAGACTATATACGTCCTGGCCAAATACATATTTAGGTTTCTAGTATATATCTTTTGTGATTTGGCTTCAAGTCTGACTCAGTCTACATCTGACCTCAAAGTCTTTGGGAGCTGAATCCCTCCTGTGTAGTATCTCTCTTACACAGAGCATTTTCCTAATGCCAATAACTCTTCCTTAGAGTTCTTTCAATTTTTTTTTCTATGATATGTGCTTATAATGGAGGATTGTATCAGTGAGTCTTCTTTTGCTGATTTCAGCAAAATACCTGAAATGAACACAGGGCAGAGCATTTTTCAAGGTGTCAGGCTTCTTTTAAAATAGGGTGGCATGTAATGTATGCATACCTGACTGCATATACACGCAGGCACCCACATAACACACACGTCTGCATACAGATGTACCCAGTTAACTGTTCATTCATGAAACACACACTTGTCAAGGAACCACTATGTACCAGGTGCTGAGGATTCAAAAATGATTAGGATCTGTGATTGCTGCATTTTTTAACATCTGTGTTTTATTTACCCAACTAAATAGTGTAAGCTCATGCTTATACTTCATGGAGTCGTTGCATAATTAGTACTCAATACATATTTGTATTTGATTGCTGGATTTAAGCACGTTGATGAATCTCGTCACTGTTCTCGTATTTTCCTGCGGCGATTTATGTGCGTGTTGGTACCCCCAGTAATGGAAGTACCTTGAAGAATCAGCTCTAGATAGCTCAACTTCATAACCTTTATAAGCCCTCACCCAGGACTTTGCACATAGCATTCTCTGACTGATTGTTATGTAAGGAAATGAATGAATAACTTACATGGAATGGAAAGTTGTTTTATTTATTTTATTTATTTATTTATTTATTTTAGGTTGAGGGAGAATTAAACTTTATCTTTACGTAGCAGGGTGATCTGACCATTCATAGTTGCTGTCCATAATTCATGACTGTGGTTGTAACAGCTGAAGCCAGAAACACCGAAGAAGTGTATCTTGAGGTGACATTTCTTCTTTTGCCCAAAAGAGCAGCTTTTTAGTTCCTTCATTGTCACGGGAATGGTGCAGCTTTTTCCTCACTTTTATCCTTGGAGTTTTGACCATATGTGTTCATATGTAGGTCATTCCATGAAGGAGGACGAGATGCAGGAAAGGCATCTTGGGCGAAGGGCGCGCCTGCCAGGAGTGGGGCTTGTGCCAAGGCAGCTGCTCAATGCCTCCACGTCTCCCAAGACAGATCACAGCAAACCCTGGGAATGCTGGTGAAAAGAAGTGGCCTACAACATTGAGGGTGTTTTATTTTAATTCAGAACATGAATTAGTTCAATTTGGCAACTTGCACATTCATTCTGCCACTCTGTAACTGACATGCCGCTCTGCAATGAACAGTGGTGACTTACTGTTTGTTTCAAAGGCATGTTTTTGCTTCTTTGGGAGACGTGCTTAGTTTGTTTTGTTCAATTTTTAATGATACATGATTTTATTTTAAATTTCTTTGGAAACTGCTTTGTATCCTAGGGTTTCCGGCTTTCTATGAATTGAGAGGAGGTTATTACCTTCTAAGTTTTCAATTAGGAAAACAAAGCAAGTTTGGAAGCTCCATTGGGATCTTGTAAACTCTCTCAAAGCATGTTCTGAATGAGACAATTTCTGTGCAACTAGCTCTAATTGTCTGAGATGAGACAATCTGCAGAAGCTAATTGGAGAGAGTCTCTTTCTGCCGCATGCATGGAATTGATACAACAATAATTTTGCATCTTTGCGTTGTTTTTTGGTTTGTTTTTTATTTTGGGTTTTTTTCTTTGTTGGTTTCTTGGTCCACCATTCCTTTCAGTAACCAGCATTTTTTTTTTTAATAGAGGCATGTTTTTATTTATCTATTTATTTGTTTGTTTGTTTTGTTTATACATGCACTGGGTACAGTCAGAAGCGCGGGAGGGTGAGAGAATTCACCAGAGCCAGAGCGGGGAGCAGAGCAGGCAGAAGGACCGAAGTACACTGCTGAGGGAAGCAGCGGGCGGCAGGAGAGGTCTGCGCGCCATGTGGGACCCTCCTCCGGTGGCCGGGGAGCAGCCGGGGATTGAACCGGCGCCGCAGAGGCCGCGGGCAGCCTCGCAACCCAGCGCTCAACTGCTGCACCACCGGGGAGGCCCTCAGTAACCAGCATTTTTAAGGGAAATTTTTCTCAATTTAAATTTACTTATTCTTCAATCATAAGGTTCAGGCTATGGGTTTACGTATAGCACCTTCTTGAATTTCGCACCATGTTCCAAAATCCTCAATAACTTTTTATCTGATAAGGATAAAACTGTGTAAACTGAGTAAACTGTGGCATTACCTGCATGTGATGATAAATTCTGTTTCAATTTAATGTTTGCATTCTGCATTATAGCTGCTAGGTACAGAATAGTATTTATCACATTTCCTTTCTTATCACCCCCTGAGTGATTACACTGTTGACATATTCTGAATTAGACAAGAACATATGCTTGACTAAATTGATGCCTCACATAGAAAGTTGCATATAATGAATTTCATTTGTGCAGTTATTTTAATTTTTGATTACATTCTTTGGTTTTAGTTTTATGTTGTTTACGCTTCCCCAAATCTGTTCCTTCATGACTTAAAAAATAAGTCTTCTCTGAAACTAACCATGCAGACTTCTTATCATCCTGGCTTGAAGACATCAGGCTCAGTATAATTACGGAAAAATATTTAAACATTATAGATACATGCTAATAATTATTTATCATCCTCAATTTGACTTGTAGTTTATAATCGTCACTTGAATAAGTAAGAAAAAATAGAATCATATTGACAATTTTGGGGATATGATTGGGAGGTTTTTCCCGAAAGCTCTTTGTGTCAGATGATCTTCTCTACAAATCTTCTGGTGATGCCTGGCAACTCTGGAGGAAATCTCTCACATCAGGTGGAGCGGAGGACAAGAGTCTTAAGGAAGAGGTAGCTGAGAATGCAGGGTGGGGAAAGTTTCTGAGGGAGAGTACTGTGAAATCCTCTGGTGATCTAGTAGAGACTTGTGCCTTCCACTCTCTCTTTTCTGTGGCCAGTGTCACACTTTGCCATCACGCAATTCTGTGATAAAATAAAACGAGTTTTCCTCATAGTAGAAAGAGATAGGAATTATGAAGACAGTGAAAAGTGCCAGTGGATAAGACTCCTTAAATAAACATGTATCTGTTAAGAAACTTCCAGAAAAAGTTCAAGACCAGGAAAAATGATGTGATAGCCAGATGTTTTGAATTAAGGAAGACATCTAGATGCTGTTGGAGACTATTTTTAAATGAGAACACTTAGTTCATGTTGCCATGTGGCTCTGCCATACCATCTGCAAATTAGTGTTCAGTGACAAATTATTAAAACTTCTATTCAAACTCATGATCAAATTTAATTTAGATCCCACATCTCTAGATATTACAAACATAAAATAACATGAATTTGCACTAATACATGAAGAGATAATGAGAATTTGTTTTCATGTGTATATAAATGTAAACATGCATTCTACTTTTTTACAGACAATTTAGATATTTATTAGGGATAGATACTTTTTCTCTACTGCCGTTGCTTTTTCTTAGCATTAGGTAATCCATGGGTAGGGTGGAATGCTTTCAGTTGGTGCTTTTTTTGCTTTTAAATATAGAGCAAGAACAATTTTAAAGTGAGGGTGTCCCCGGTGGCGCAGTAGATGAGCGCTGGGCTGCAAGGCTGCCCGCAGTCTCTGTAGTGCTGGTTCGATCCCCAGCCACTGGCGAGGGTCCCACATGGCACAACAGACCTCTCCTGCCGCCCGCTGCTCCCCTCAGCAGTGTACTTCGGTCCTTCTGCCTGTTCTGTTCCCCGCTCTGGCTCTGGTGAATTCTCTCACCCTCCCGCACCTCTGACTGTGCCCAGTGCTTGTATAAATAAATAAACAAATAAATAAACAAATAAATAAATAAATAAGTAAATAAATAAATCTTTAAAAAAATATTTTGATTCATGCAAATGAGAAGAGTAAGTGTGTTTTCTGTCCATCCGTACAAACTCTTCTTAAAGTCTCATAGCTATTTGCTTTTAACGTGATTGGGTTGAGTGTTTTATTTAACAGAACATTCTGGGAGTTATTAAAATGTGCCACTGCTCTTCAAAATTTATTTTTATTTAATACCCTTCAACATATATTTGTGAGTTGTCTTCTGTGCGCCAGCTACTATTCTCAGCACTAGAGATGAAAGGATAGGTGCTTCTCCGTGGTGTGCACAGTCAAATAGCAATAAAACAAGATGATTTTACAGTATTTCATGCTGTGAATGAACTTAAAACAAGGTATCATAATCATGCTTGGCAAAGCTAGCTACTTAAGGTAGGGTGGCCAGGTGACGTTTCTTTGAGGAGATATCTTTGTATTGAGACTTGATGATGAATAAAATGCTCATTAAGCAATAATCTGGGGAAAGCTCGTTCAGACCAGAGGGGATAGTGAACACCAAAGGCATGCAGCAGGAGCAAACTTGACATTTATAAGAAATAGAACAAAGGTCAATTATCACTGACAAGTAGTGACCAAGAATCATACAGTGAAACAACTAAGGATTTTGAAATTCTGCAAAACAATGATTGGAGGAGCGAAGTGGAAGGTGATGTTGGAGAATTAGCTGTGTGCCTGAAGGTCATGATTTGGAATTTGCATTTTATTCTCAGCGTCATATGAAGCCCCTGAAATCTAGGAGATGGAACTATGATAAGATGTGATTCACATTTTTTAAAGGTTATTTTGATGGTGGAGTAAGAGGTTTTTCAAGTCATCCTAGCAAGAGAAGCATTAGAGAATTAGTAAATAAAATGCTTTTAGTTGGTGCTGTTTTTGCTCTTGAATAGCCTGCTAAATCATTATAGGGAGATAAGAATTTTTCTCTTTTAGGTCTAGTGTGCTGAATTGAAGATGGAAAGATAAAGACTGGCTTGGTTGACAGTTTCAAAATAAAACTGAATGGGACTTGATGGATTGGACGTGGAGGATGAGGAATATATAATAAGGAACTATGGATGACTTTGAAGTTTTGGGAGCAACTCAGTTCATGGTGGGGATATTGGTTGAGGTGGGGACAGTTGCAGGGGAGAGATTATTATTTTTGACATAGTAAATTTGAGATGCCCATTTAAATTTCATAAGCATTTTTTCAAGGCATCTGCAGACAGCTCATTATTAGACAGGTCAAGACTGGGTATCTAAACAGAAAGAGTCACTGGCTTGTAAATTGTACTTAAAGCCACTTGCCTGGATGAGATCACTCAAGCTGAGTGTAAGTAGATATAAAATATAGAGGTCATAATTGGGGCCCTAGGATGCTTCAACATTTCAGGCATTGGCAAAGGGATCTCTGAGATGCACTGAGTGGGATAGGAGAAAAACTGAATGTGATTTCATGGTGGCCCAGAGTGATTAAAAAAAAAAAGATGAAATCAAATGCATTGACTGGAACTGAGAGTGGAATAATGTGAAGGTGCTATTGCCCATTGGATTTGGACATATGTACAACTATTAGTCATGGAAAGCAATTACTTGAGAATGAACATGAGAGAAAAGTAGAGAATGGTGGCTAGACGGAGGCCAAGGGATCCAGCCTCTGTGCCTTATTTTCAATATTGGTGTTATTGCACCATATTTAGAGTCCTCTGCTGTGTGCTCGTGGAGGTTAATATGCCCTACTGGATATCTCTAAGTCAGTATGTAGGCCAAAGGAAAAACGAAGAGAATGGAAGCATAGAGCTCAAACTATTTTAGGATTAAAAAAAAAACAAAACTAGTTCACATCAAAGTGATAGAAATTTATTTCACAAACCCATATTCCTCATGCCCACTGTCCTATTAGATCTATTATGTAATGAAAAGCTGAGTTAATTATTCCTGCCACCTGCAACTAATGAAATTAGATGTGAAATTTCTGATAGGTACAGATGGCCATTTAAAAATAACAAAAAAAAAGCTTCTCTCTTTTCCTATCAGCTGGTCAAATCTGATAAGTTAGAAATGTTCAGACCATGAAATAAATCAATGACCATCCTTCCTCATATGTATAAATAATAAGCACGAATGACAACTACCTCAAGCTCAAATAAACTGCTTTTTTATTTAGATTTAGAGCCTAAAAGCCAATTAAGTGTACCGTGCTGACACATTGTGTTTTAAAATTGTTTGGTAGAGGTTTAACATAGTTGAATTATTCCAGCTTAAAAAATGAGGAATCTGTTCAGATCCACATATGTACCAATGCAATGACAATTTTACACCTCACTGTGAAACCAGTGCATGGATATTCAAGGCTTAAGATGACCGACAAGCTGAGGGAGGCACAGGACCATTAGAATTCACTGAAGAACAGTGTTGAACAATCTAATGTTGAAGTCTAGAATGTCAGAGACCATGTGGTATAGCTTCCTCATCATAGATGGAATAAACTTGTTCAGCTGGTTGAAAGACCTGGTAGGTTGGACCGTCAACGATAATGTGGTTGTCTTTGTAGAAACAGTTTAGAAGAATTATATGTGGTCTAAAAAGAGATCACAGCTGTGGGTTAGACTAATCTTTCTGCATTACTCCCTCTGCAGGATGCCAGGGGAAAAGAAAGTGTTGACTAAGTAGTATATTTGAATTACAGAGAGCAGCATCAGTATCATTATTGAATGAAAATTCATGTGTAAAGAAATGACTTGTGTGCCCATCTATTTAGTTTTTATCAGTTTTGTCCACACAGAATGATATAACATATTATATATAGATTGGAGAAAACCCAATTGAATTTTAGAAATCGGAAAATGCATATTTGAACCTTATGTTTTAATTCAATTATATTGCTTTGCCATGACATCATTCTTTGATAAATAATTTAAAAGTGTCAACCTTCTGGGTTTTGCAAAAGATATACTTTTGGGCAAACTTAACTACATATTTTTGGATCCTTACCATTTTCTTCTCTTGAATATAAAAGATTTGGAATATGTCTTGACTAATTTTTTAGTTGTAATTAAAATGTCAAATTACAAGTTGTTAAAATACATCTCTCTAATACTAATAATTTCTTTCCCTTAAAAAACATTTATCTGTTATTTAATTTCATACCATCTAGATTTGCTTAGCACATATAATAAAAGTGCCTGTTTTTATAATTTGCCTATAAGTGAACATAGTTATATATATATATATATATATATATATAATTCATTGTGCAAAATAGTATATGTTCATAAAATGGAATGTGTAAAAAATGAAAGACAAACAAATTCCCTAGGATGAAAAACAAAAACAAAAAGAGAGGCTTATGGCTAATACTATACATGGATTATCACACTACTATTCTAAAAGTCACCTTTGCATGTCATATCCTCAGGCACAATTACCCTAGTCACCTCTCCAAGTGTTACCCCTCCCCCACAGCTTGTCACATTACCAATTCTACATTTATTAATAACACGCATGGTCTTCTGAAAGCATTTTTAAAAATTTCTTTACTTTTTTAGTCTCCCCTTGCGTATAGCAGAGTTTTTATTTTTGGTACCTCCTGTATCCACAGCAGCTAGAAGAATGCTTGCTTTGTTTTGATAAATCTCAATGAAATTAATGCTGACATTTTCTTCATTGTAATTTTAATTTAAAAAATTCAAGTCCATTTCTATTGATTTTAGATATGTCTCCTTTTCTAATATGTGCATTTAATGCTATTAATTTCCCTCTAAGCACTGCTTTCACTGCATCCCACAAATTTTGCTAAGGTATGTTTTCATTGTCCAACTTTACTATTATTAAAATTTTTCTTGAAATTTTTACTTTAATCATGGATTATATATTTTGAATATAAATAACACAAAATATGTGGAGATTTTTCAACTATCTGTCATTCTAGTTTAATTCCTTTATGGTCTGAGATGATACATTGAGTGATTTATATTTAGTAAATTTTAGGTTTATTCCTAGGTAATTTTTTTGGTGTAATTGTAAATGGGATCACATTTTAAATTTCTTCCTTTCCTATCTCATATAAAGCATGGCAACTGATTTATGTGTGTTGATTTTATACTCTGCTACTTTGCTAAACATATTGTTTCAATTAGTTTTTCTGTGGAATCTTGAAGGTCCTTTATGTATATTATTGTCATTTGCAAATACTGATAGCTCTGTTTCTTCTTTCTCAATTTGGGTTCCTTTTATATCTTTATTTTGTCTAATTTTTCTAGCTACAACTTCCAGTACTATGTTGAATAGCAATGGTGTGAGTGGATCTCCTTGTCTTGTACCAGATCTTAGTGGAAAAACCTTAAGTTTTTCACCATTGAGAATATCAGCTACGGGTTTGTTGTAAAAATGGCTTTTATTATGTTAAGGTATTTTCGGTTTACCCCCAGTTTTTCAGGGGGTGTCAACATAAATGGTTGTTGGATATTATCAAATGCTTTCTTAGCATCTATTGCTATGATCATGTTGTTTTTACCTTTCCTTTTATAGATGTGGTGAATTACCTTGATTGATTTTCAGTCACTAAATCATCCTTGTGTTTCTAATATGAATCCCACTTGGTCATGGTGTATGATCCTTTTAATGCATTGTTGGGTTTCCTTTGCTAGGATTTTATTTGGAATTTTTGTGTCTGTGTCCGTTAGGGAGGCTGGCTGTAATTTTCTTTTTTGTGTGTTGTCTTTGTTTGGTTTTGGTTTTAATGTTGGACTCATAAAAAGTATTTGGAAGTATTCCTTCTTTTTCCATTGTTTGGAAGAATTTGAGCAGCTTAGATATAGACATTAATTCATCTTTGAAAGTTTGGTAAAATTCACTTGTGAAGCCATCTGGTCCTGGACTCTTATTTTTGGGGAGAGTTGATTACTGTTTCAATTTCCTTGCTGGTGATTGGTTTATTCAGGGTTTCTGTTTCTTCCCTATTCAGTCTTGGATGATTGTATAATTCGATGAATTTGTCCAACTCTTTGAGGTTATTGAATTTGTTAGCAAATATATGTGCATAGCAGTCTCCAATTATCCTCTGAAATTTGGCACTATCTGTTGTGATTTCTCTCCTTTCATTTTTGATTCTATTTGAGATTTCTTCCTTATTTTCTCAGTGAGCCTTGCTAGAGGTTTTTCTATTTTATTTTTTCAAAGAAATGACTTTGGTTTCATTGATCTTTTGGACTGTCTTTTTAATTTCTATTTCCTTTACTTCTGCTTTGATTTGTATTATTTCTGCTCTGCTGCTAGCTTTTGGATTTGTTCTTTTCTAATTCCTGAAGTTGAGAGAGGTTATTTAGTTGATTTCTGAAAGCCTTCTTTGAGGGTACCAGCTCTCAATTGAAATTGCCAGTTAATGTAGAATTTTATATCCTTTGTGAGAACTGGCAAAACTACCACTAATGTTTTTTCATTCAAGCCACAAATGTGACTCAGAGCCAGTAGGAAGATTATACAAACCCATTCTTGAAATAGTAGCTATCTCCATTTGGCAATGGTTACTGGAACCAGTTGCCTCTCTAAGACCCGGGAACATTGTTGCCAGGCCCAGTTATAGCCTCTTCATTTCTTCTTACCTTATGTCTGTCCTGAATCTTTTACATTGAAACCAGACTTTTGTTTGTGCCCTGCTGTCTACCCTTCAGGCCTCTGAAACATGATTCAAGCATCATAATCTTTAACACAGTTCTGTTGGTGTCCTCTTGACACTAGTGATTTGATGCATCTCTCAGACCAGACAGTCTACATCTCAGCATTTGTAGGCCACATCTAAAATTGGCCTAGCATGCAAGGTTCACCTCTTACGTATCTAATCCTTGAGTGTTTTCCTAATGCTGGAAATAATTTTTCAAGAACCTTCCCAAACTAATAGTACTGTGTTCTATTACATTAGTCTTGTCTCCTATTGTGATCACGGTCAACTTGGAAGAGTTAGGCTTTATGTCCAGGCACTTTTAATAGGAAGGAAAGAAGAGAGAATGTGAGTGTTGAATGGAGGAAAAGTTTTGTGGGGATGAAGTGGCCTCTAATAGGACTAAAGGATGATGGATAACACAGAAAAACAATAACAAAAACACAACAATTGAGTTGAAGGACAAATGTTATCTTTTTTCGAAATTAGCTGAAAACTTTCAAAGGAAAATCTGAATTTGAACTCTACCACTAGTTATGAGGCTTTTACTAGTTCAAAGTTACTTAGGCTCTTTAATCCAGAGACCTCTCATATATGAAGTAAGAACAGTAATAGTGCATCTCATAGCATTGTTGATAATGCAAGTAATGTATTTATTGTAGTATTTGATGCATATTCAGTGCTCAGTACATTAGCAGTCATTTAATTATAAAGCACAGCATAAAGTATTTGAGATCTAAATTTAAGATAATTTAGAAACATTTATTTAGTTACACACATAGGGACTTTGATCAGATACCTTCTCCTGAAACATAAAGCTACTCTTTCTTAATTATGATGACAGAGATCATCGTTATTATATACTCAGAGATATTTCTAGATATGTATTATGAACAACGGTTGTGGGAGACAGAAAAAAAAATCAAGTTTTTCTTGGAACGTTATGTACTCTCACTCTATCACTTCTAAGACCTTAGATACTAGATTTCATACACTGTAACCTATGAGTCAGTAAGCATGAACTCCCAATATCAGTTTATTTGCAGTGGGTCACCCATATATCAGCAGACCTTTCAAAATGATGGATAGGAGGAAAGTTTAGAAGGCACCCTGCGGAGAGAAGAACAGGTTGTCATAATCTCCTGGAACAGTACTGACCGAACACCATTAACAGGATCTACATAATGCATAACGTGCTTAAAGGTGTCCTAAACCAACTGGAACAGTCATACACCAAGCATATGATAAGGAAAACAATGTAAACATTGCCTGTAAAGCGGGAGATAAGTTTTCTTAAAGAGAAAAAGGGTTTGGGATCCATTTTAGAACCATTTTGAATGCCTTTGCCTAATTGTTGTCACCTTTTTTTTTTTAAAAAAGCAAGTTTGAAACAAGTTTGGCTGGGGATCTAACTCATGCTGCAGTGGCTGCGGATAGCGTCATAGGTTGCGTCTTAACCCCTTGCGCCACCAGGGAGGCCCCAAATATTGTCACTTTTCTGCCCAGTGCATATTATTAGTCACTTTATTTTAGAACTCAGGTAGCTAAAGATTAATTTTCACTAGAGAGGTTCTGCTAAGCTTATCTAGAAGATGACCTTTTTGTAATGTTAAACTGACACAGCTGAAAGACGGGGTGTCATTTACTGCAAAACAATTTTCTCTTTTGGTGGGAGAGTAGTAAGAGCATTGGACTTGTAAATGATGTCAGTATTGTTGGTCTAGATACGACTGAACAGTTTAGTAATGTACATAATTATCATGACTGCCTGAGAGCTCCAGGCACCTTTTCACTTTTGATCATGATTTTTCAACTTCTGACACCTAAATTACAAATCAAGTGGTAGGAGGTGAACCATGATGCCAGAGGCATGGCTTTGTCATGCCAACCAGCTCACAGCTGGGCTTTGTGAAGGGAGGGTGACTTATCAAAAATGGCAAAGGGCTGGGAAAGAAAAGTTTTATCAGTTCAGCACTCACTGGATGGCATCACATCATTTTGTATTTATAAACTTTAGAGACAAAAGGCATTGCTATTTTGGGAAGGTTTGTTTTTTTCGATATTGGACATTAAATATCTCCATTATAAAGAAGCATGATTAATAGCATTTGGGCAAGTAAACGTTTTAGAGCTGGAGAATTTGATGTTAAATTTGTAATTTGTTTGTACCATAACCAAATTACAGGCATAGAGGGGCACTGGTTAGTATCATATAAATACTCTATATTATAAAACTGGCAGTAAGATTGGACATTTGTCTGTAAAATAATTATACCAAATGAGATTCCAAGAGCAAGAATTGTATCTTTCTTGTTACATTAATTGTATTTTATTTTATTTATTTATTTTTAAGATTTATTTATTTATTTATACAAGCACTGGGTATAGTCAGAAGGGCGGGAGGGTGAGAGAATTCACCAGAGCCAGAACAGGGAGCAGAACAGGCAGACTGATGAAGTACACTGCTGAGGGGAGCAGCGGGCGGCAGGAGAGGTCTGTGTGCCATGTGGGATCCTGGGGACCCTCCTCCGGTGGCAGGGGAGCAGCTGGGAATTGAACCAGCGCTGCAGAGGCTGCGGGCAGCTTCACAACCCAGTGCTCAACCACTGCGCCACTGGGGAGGCCCATGAATTGTATTTTATATGGGTATATATGATCTTGGATACATCCACTGCTTTCATCTTTGACTCTGAAAGTTGGTTAAGACCTGACAATTTCTGAGTTCTAGATGTGGTGTATCGTTTCTCTTATGTTTAAGGCTAATGAATTATAACTTAGTCCTCCTTTGAAATAGGTTAACTTTCAGATGGCTCACAGAATTTTGAAATGATTATATAAGATTTACTTTCCTGAGTTCCCCAGCTAAATAAGATTAAATTTCTTCTAAATTGCGGTCTGGTGGATATCTTGTCACCTTTAGCTTCTGAGCTTCACTTTTCTTCCCCTAGAACACTCTAATTTCTCTAGAACTCTCAGAAATTAGACTTTTTTTTTTTGAAATTTCTGAAGATAAGACTATGTACAAAGTTTTCATTGCGTTGATGCAGAGAGATCAATGGAAGGAGTATTTTAAAACTAGGTGCAGTTTTTGTCTGACCACCTATGTCCTTGCTTTTTATCCAAAGCTCCGGGAGCTCTATTAAAGACACAAGAATGTGTAGTTGTTGTGTATCACTTGCTGATCAGTGTCCTAAAGAAAATAAATCTGGATATGTTCATCAACTTAAAGCTGCTCCTTCTGTCATACTGTAACTAATCAGTTATTTCCTTAAGTAAAGATTAGGCTGAAAAAATACAAACACAGGCATCTATCTTAGTATACTTTAATCTAAAATTATGGGTTTTTTTGAGAATCTTGATCTGTCAGGTAATTAAAAATATTTCCTGCATGTTTGTGTTTATGTATTGTGCATAAAGTATGACTTCGAGCAAATGAATTTAATTCTTCTTAGTGATTAATATTTTCTTCTTCTACTAAAGCAAATTTTAGTAATGAGTTGTATTTTTTTAAGATTTTATTTATTTATTTATTTATTTATTTATTTATTTATTTATACAATCACTGGGTACAGTCAGAAGCAGGGGAGGGTGAGAGAATTCACCAGAGTCAGAGCGGGGAGCAGAACAGGCAGACTGACGAAATACACCACTGAGGGGAGCAGCGGGCGGCAGGAGAGGTCTGCGCGCCATGTGGGACCCTCCTCTGGTGGCCGGGGAGCAGCCGGGGATCGAACCCGCGCTGCAGAGGCTGCGGGCAGCTTCGCAACCCAGCGCTCAACCGCTGCACCACCGGGGAGGCCTGTAATAAACTGTATTATAACTAAAAATATCCTGTGGAATATGGTGTAAGATTATCAAGATTTCCCTATTTTAGTATTAGGAAACTGGCCCAAAGGCACAATCTTAGGATAAACTGAAGTGTAGTTTAAGTTAGACACAGATGTTTTAAAATCCAAGTATTTGTAATAAAAACTAGGACTCCATTGCTGAGAAAATGTTTTCTTAGTTGTAAACATTTATGATTTTTTTTAGCTATTAAACATCCCATTTAGACATATAAATCATGAATCAAATGTATAGAAATTTATAGAAATTTTGTAAAAGATCAGAATTTTCCCAGAAACCTAGAATGCAGAGTTACTTGTTAGGATAATGCAGAGGCAAAGTGAAATATACTGTTCCTAATGTTTATATACTCATTGGGATGTACCTACGTAGTAATCAGTATTGCAAGCATACTTTTCTTTGCTATCTTGGCATTTGTGGAATTGCTGTGCTTTGTTATTCAGTGGTTAAATTTATTAAATTTGATTTATATGAAAGGATTATGTTAGAATTTTTAAATTAAATTTTGAATCCTTAGGTTTTCATTCGATGAATGAACTTTTGTTTTATTTTTGCCATTTGACTTTATGCATAAACATGATAATGCAGAGTCTATATTTAGAAATGACTGTACATTTATTGATGGAATTAAGGTGGTTTTTCAGTGGCTAGTCTGTACTTTCCTTGATATAAAATACTACTGACTCAAATTATGCTCATGTGTAATTTCAGAATAAACATAATGACGGGACAAAATCTACACAACATATGAAAACACTAAACAATTTTGGGTGTGTTATTTATTTTGCCCAAGGAGTTACTTTATTCTCCTGTGAAATCAGAAGTATATCACTGACATATAGTTGAGATATACATAATTAAATTATTAATTCTGGAAGTATCCTTTGAGAAAATGTACACCTGACCCTTCCTTTCGTATTAAGAGAACATGTCTGTAGTGAGGAAGTAATTGACTTAATGGGATGCAGCTAATTGGTTTCAGAGCCTGGATTAGAATTGATTCTACTGCTTTCCACATTTTCCCCTTACCTAAGTGTTAGTGATATATGTCACCTAGTGCAATGCTGAATTAAACCACTCACTGCTCGATCCAACTGCTTCATTATTCCAATAGCAACAAAACTTGATCTCACAGGACAAATTGAAACATCACATGTGTATGTTCGTCCTGATTTCATTAGGAAGACAGAAGCCACTGTAAGTTTTGTAAGTTGGAAGAGTTTTCACTCAGGGAATTAGAGGCCTGAACAATTATGGGAAGGATTGAAGACAGAGAGGTCAGGAAAGCTACTGTTTGATTTACCAAATCAGAATGTTGGCTGGGAGGGAAGCCACATAAGCAGGATAGTCACAGGAGGAGCTCAACTAGGCGCCTTGGTCCACTCCACATCTGGCATTGGATTTTGCTGCAAACTGCTTTGGAGACTAATGCCCTAACCTCCTCTTCAGTCCCCAAATACAGTACAAGTGCCTCTAATTAACCAGAACAAACTTGAAGCGTGGGAGGAAAGGGCCTCAAGAAAATTTAGTTACAGGCACCCCCTTAGGAGACTGTAGAGCACAAAGGGACCATGATTGTGTGGAGTTGCCGAGAGGCAGCACATAACCCAGCAAAAAAGGAGGTGTCTCACCCAGTAGGGTGTTCAGTGAAAGATTAAGAAATGCAGCTAAATCCCAGGACCTATCTTGCTTTAAAATTTAAAAAAAGAACTTGGGATTAATGGAGACATTTTAACCTGATTTAAAACTCTCTAGGGGTTTCCTGGTAGCACAGGGTTTAATTCTCAGAGCTATCCTGCTGTCTTCTTTGTTGCAGCCTGAATTTGATCCCCAGCCAGGGAGCTTACCCACATAGTGCAGCAGACCTCTCCTGTCTTGCCTGCTGCTCCCCTCAGCAGTGTATTTCAGTGTTTCTGCCTGTTCTGCTCCCCAGTCTGTCTCTGGTGATTTTTCTCACCCCCGCACCTCTGGACTACAGCCCAGTTCTTCCATGAATGAATGAATGAATCTTTAAATAAAATAAAACAAAATTCTCTAACCAAGAAAGGTTAAGCATTTTACTTACCTTCTACATTATCAGTATATGCACGTGTAAAACTTAGATCAGTTTTAGTATATCTCTTATTGTTTATTGAGTATTTTACTTCTGAGCATTTTGAATTTTTAAAAAATAAAGAATAAGTATTCAGTGTAACATTTATAATTGCATGTATAGTTCTGGGTACTAGACTACGGACACATTCCAAGGGCCAGTTTTCAGCTTACTACAGAAGTCGTAGTTCCAATACCATTCTCTAAAATCACAAAGTCCTTTAGGTTTCCCGAGTATAGAAATGTCTCAGAGCACTGATACCTTCCAAGTGGCATTAGGATTATGCATAGAATTCCAGACATGTGTGATAAAGCAGTGTGTTGTCATGTGGGTTATTTTCCCTTAAGGTATTTTTGCCTAGCTTCTCCCTTTGCAAGCAAAGTTACCAAGATATTTCCCATCCTCACTTTATCTGTAAACTTGACCTTCCCCTGTCTTTCTTAGACCCCAGGATCAGGACATTGATGGGTTGTGATCTGAAGGTGACATGTTTCATGGGAGCGAGGCCAGAAGTTGAGAGAGGCTGACTGATGGAAGGAGGCATCTCCTTCACACAGTATCTGTGAGCATGCTTTTGATCAAAAGAAACAGAGCATCCAAAGTAAACTTGTTTCAACTATGACAGCATTGAGTGCTTTTATTATTTACCCAAAATGCACAGATGTAGCATCAGCTTTAAGCATGGTTATCACATTAGCTATCCAGCTTTATTCCTCCGTGTTGGTTCTGTTCCCCACCTCCCCCTCTTACCTCTACTTGCTCTGTTTGGGGACGATATGTGGTTCTCTTGGAAGTTAGCAGATCTTACACAGCAAGAGTTCCTTCAGACAGTGCCTCGTCACGCACACCAGAGCCTTGCCCTAAGAAAGAGCCTTCTGCTGTGTCTCAGCACTTTGTCTACATTTCCTTTCTCTGCCTTGATATTCTATTTTACTTTCTTCTCTGTATATACTGTGCTAATGACTTGTTAGATTTGAGGTTAGCAAACCGTGACCTGTTCTTGTACAGTCTGTAAGCTAATATTTTTTTTAAAGGATTGTAGAAAAGAGAAAAACCTGTGTCTATGTGACACAGACCCTAAGTGACCCACAAAGCCTGAAATATTTACTATTGGTTCCTTTACCAAAAGTTGTCAAGCCCTGTGTTAGACTGTTAGGTACCTCAAAGGTAACAGTCTCACTCCAGCTGCATGCTTGTTGTACCTATTACAGTTCCTTCCACTTAGCATTAGTAAATAATTATGCCCCTCTATCTTCCTATGTCATGATTTCCTCTTTGATATGAAGGGGAGGCATTGCCAGGGAAATTTTTATTAATTCAGGAGAGGGAAGACTTGCAGGAATGGTTGATGGAGAGGGAGGAACTGAAAATTCCCATTAATGTTAAAACCTACTAATGGTAAAGGATCTAAAAACTAAAAGGATTTTAAGACCACCCTGCATCTTGTTACAGAAGGGGATGGAAGGGCAGAGATGGAATGGGGTTTGCCCAAGGTCATATTCACTTCCACAGATTCCTGTTACTTTTTTGATACTGTATCTTTGACTTGGAGAGACACACTCAGCTGTTTTATCCATGCTAGTGCTGACCCAAACTGTCCTTTTTACCCTGAAGTTTCCCAGCAGTCCATACTTAACCACTGGAAAGAATGATTATAATTTCCTTAAAAGGATTTTTTTTTTCATTCAGTGTGCTTTATTTTCTTTGGTCCCCATCTCGTAAAGACCTTTGAGATTCCTTTGGCCTAATGCTCTGTCCATGTTCTGCCCAAGTAGTTTTAAGTCAGTAGTCTAACTTCATTTAGACATCACTGACTGCTTTCTAGGATGTCTTGTTGGCATTTTCCCATTTAATTGATTAAATGAAAGTAGTGACAAAACATGTACTAGATGATGAATGTAAGCTCTTTGATTGTTTACTCAAAGATTGCCAGTGGCCTATTAAAAACTCCTTAGGTTTATTAATTTCCGCTCATCTGATTCTCCTTAATCTCTCTGTCTTGTTCCAACTATTAACCAGCTCCCCAGTTAGGATATCAACTGTGTTACCCATGGGGCCCAGTGTACTATGGTGAAGGATTCTGGGGACTTTCGTGGTGAGTGTTGACTATATTGTAAACCAGTGTTTCTCAATCACAAATGACACAACAACAAAAATAAAATCTTCTAGGAAAATGCATTCCAGTTTGATTTTTCCAACTGCACAAGTGTGATACTCTGCCCTGAGCGTGTTTGTGAAACAGTTGGGAGCCATTCATGCAGTGATAGCACCCAGCTTCTTGAGAGCACTGAGCTGCTTCCGTGAGTTCAATGAGAACTCGACATATACTGTGGCAGTTCTTTAAAATGTTTTTATTTGATTTGTCAGAAATGGAGTGTCCATGGGAAGGCGTGCGTGCCCATGTACTGCACCGCCTCATCAGCCATTGCTGTGGGGGGAGAAGACACTACAGCAAGCACCTCACACAACTTTCTCTAATGATGCTTGGTATATTGGGACCATTGTGATCTTGGGTATTAGTTCAAAGTCGAGGAAATTAACTGAGCCTCATGCTTGGATATCTATGCAGGTTTTGGAATATGCCATTGCTTGTGGCATTGACAGATATTTATACCATTAATTCCCCAAACTGCATAATTGCCTGTGTAGTCCCTTTTTTTTTAAAGATTTATTTTTATGCGTGCATGTAAGAACTGGTGTGTAGGACAGAGATGCGGGGGTGAGAGGATTCACTAGAGACAGAGTGGGGAGAAGAACAGGCAGATCTACTGAAATACACTGCTGAGGGGAGCAGTGGGCGAGACAGGAGAGGTCTGTGCCATGTGGGTCAGCTCCCTGGCTGGGGATCGAAATCATGCCATAGTGGCTGGTGACAGCTTGACAGTGCTGAAACTTGAACCCCTGTGCCACCAGGGAGGCCCTATGGCAGTCCCTTTTCCTTCTGAAGAGCACCATTTTACTCTTTTCATTCAAAAGGATAAGTGACTATTTTGGTGCCATTTCATTTGAAAGTATATACCAGCATATTTAAGAATCTTTAGCATTTGAATATATAATGTATGTTTAATCGAATAAAACCTTAGATATTAGAAATGTACTTTTGAGTGATCAATTTGTCTTTCTGATAATAAGTAGTGACTAATAATTTATTGTATTAGTGTACTATTTTGAATAGAATGACAATGACTCAGTGAGGGTTATTTACATTCCTGTAACCTATGGGTATTTCAAGAAGTCTTAGTTGTAAACACAATCTGAATTAGTAAGACTCTGAATCGAATGACATAAATTGAATATAGCATGGCATTTGAATTTTAACTTTTCTGAGTACTGCCACTGTGTTCCATCATGGAATTACGAAACCCAGAGTAATACTGAGGGAGACTGAGTTTGCATATTTATAGGCACAAATGACCAATATTAGACTGTCATCAAAAATCACCACTTCAATTTATTGGTATAAAAGTTCCATGATTTGCTTACTGATGTACAGTGTTCAGAAAGTAGAATATTATTTGATTTGTCAGATACAAAAAGTACATTAGTTATATCCTTTCAATTATTGAAGAAAATTCATATTATTTTGGCTATCTCTATAGGGATGATGTATTTCATTTGGAAATATGAGACTAGTGAACTTGGAGTAAGTTCTAAGAATAACCAATGGTAGGCTCAAATGTGAGCATTTTTTTTTCTGTTTTCTCACATAGTTTAAAATGATTTAATTTATGTAAGCATTATTTGTTGAATTAGTACTAAAAACCAGTGCTCACTTTTGAGTGTACAAAGGTTAAAAACCAATAATTCTCTGTCATTGTAAAACCTATATTAAGAAGGGAACTATGGGAAAATACAAGAACCTTTCTATTCATAGGACAAATGCTATCAAAGTGATCTGTGGTTAATGTGGCTACAAAATTCTATCAGAAGATTTAACCTAGATTTCTTTTGTGATCAGATGGAAGAGCACTTAATTTTTAAAACTCACAGTATTTTCTGTTTAAAAAATGATGCGTGCTATATATAAAATAGGCATTGCATAAAATATATGTGAAGGTCTTTCGCTTGGAGGACATTATGTTTAAATGTAGTGTAAGGTGTGCACATGCATGTATGTATTTGATAATATACTTTGTACACATACATAATATAGGAAACATTGCATTATACTTGACTGACTTATACTGTTACTACATTTTAGTCTCCCAGACCTATTCTGAAGTTGACTTAATGGTCAAAGATGAACAGTCATAATTGAGACCTTTCCTCCCTTTGCAGCAGATAAAGATGTGCTGATTTTTGTGATTCTCTGGCACACAATTTATGCCTCAGTGACATAATGTCCTTGTGGACAGGTTACAACATATTTAAAAATATGGCAGGGCCTCCCTGGTGATGCAAGGGGTTAAGACACAATCTATGATACTCTCTGCAGCCACTGCAGCACGAGTTTGATCCCTGGCCAGGGAGCTACCCACATGGCGCAGCAGACCTCTCCTGTCTTGGCCGCTGCTCCCCTCAGCAGTGTATTTCAGTCACTCTGCCTGTTCTGTTCCCCACTCTGTCTCTGGTGAATCCTCTCACCCCCCACAAATCTGGCCTGGCCTGTACCCCAGTTCTTGTATGTATAAATAAATACATCTTTAAAAAAATGAATATATGGGGTCTCCCCTGTGGCGCAGCGATTAAGCACTGGGCTGCGAAGCTGCCCGCAGCCTCTGCAGCACCGGTTCGATCCCCGGCCACCGGAGAGGGTCCCACATGGTGCGCAGACCTCTCCTGCTGCCCACTGCTCCCCTCAGCAGTGTACTTTGGTCCTTCTGCTTGTTCTGCTCCCCACTCTGGCTCTGGTGAAATCTCTCACCCTCCTGCACTTCTGACTGTACCCAGTGCTTGTATAAATAAAAATAAATAAATAAATAAACAAACAAATAAATAAATAAATGGCATTACCAGGACCAATTCAGGGTCATGGAACTAAATTGTTCAAGGGCTAACTCAGCTGTTTCAGTCACCCTCTACCAGTAGTAACAGTGCACTCTTGCTTGAGGATACTAGATTGCTATTGTAGGCATAGATATGTCAGCCCCACTAGTAGTGGAGACAAGCTTATCTTCACTATAATAGTAGAGCCATGGGGATAGGGAGAGAGAGCTGGGCCATTTTGCATGACATGTTTCTTTGCATATTCAGGTGGTTTCAGAGGCAGCCCAATTATAAGAAGCAGGTCTGTCGTTTGAAATCTGCTGAGAAGATCATTAATTATCTGTGTAAATGTGGAGAGGAGCAGTGTGGATAATTAAATTGAATTTATTTGAACATAGGCAGTTTTCATATTGGCTGTTGAAGTTGCTATTTGTGCAAAATAAAAAAAAATCACTAATTAGGACACTTTCTAAGAAGATTTTTGCATGCGCCATATTTTCATGCTTAGTAGAAATATATATGAAGCATAAATATTTTATTTAGCTACATATTCTTTAAAAAACCCTACTTTAAGTTCCCAAATATTTAGATTATCTAAAAACTTGAGTTAATTTCATTCTTAACTAGATTTATAAACAAAGTCTAAGTACTATACATAGGAAAATTTGTTGACATTTTGTCATTAGTTTAATCAAGAATAGGTGGGATTGAGTGCTTACTCATGAAAATTCACAGATAGGAGTAAAAATAGAATATTTCCAAATAACTCATTTAATATGAAATAGGAGGAGGTTTTGATGTAGGCTATAAAAAGGTTTTCTTCTGACTTGATTAGCTTATTTTCACATTCATTTATGGTACCTCCAAGTGTGTTGATTTTTTTTTCTGAAATTTGAACAATTTTTCCTTGACCTGCAAAGGCTTTAAAGAGGATTTATATTATGTGGTAGCTATTTGTACATTTAATTAATTTTTTCTTGTCAGCTGAATTGAAAAATTTTATTCATTTATTAGTACTTGCTGCAAAGGTGAAGTTAAAGAAGTAATTAAGATGTGGTTGTTTGGCTCTCCTACAAATATTGAATGTCATTAACATTTTAGTATCTTTTAGTTAGCTTAATTAAGACTTGAATTATTTTAAGGAACAGTTGTGTGTTTTAGTAATTTCAAAAATTTCATCGACCTCTAAAATATGTTTTTCTTTTCATGTGCACTCTCACGTAATTTTCTGTAATAAGTCCTTCACATGTATAGCTGTTTTCTCTGTAATATTGTGATTTTGCAGATGGCCTAACAGTTCCTAATGTTCATATATCTTCACCAGTTCACTTTTCTATAGTAACCTGTGACTCAATCTTAGATCGGTTTGTACATTTATAAATACTGATCCTTTTGAGATGAGTCTAATCATGAGAGTTGAATCCTGGTTTCATTGTTGTTAATTGACTGACTGACTTAGAATTAGTTACTGCAGACCACCAGCCAGTGAGTTCACACAAGGAGATCAGTCCAGGCCAGTATTTAGTGTGAGGAAATTAAATGTGAACTAGCACCTTTAAATAAGCTCTTAGCAGTGCAACATCAGTCCTTATAAACATCAATTCCCATCACAGCGAAATTTCTAGCAAAATAGTTCCTATATTGGATGTGCCTTGCATTTTAAGTACTTTGTCACTTTCACACTTTCCCAACATTGTAAAATAATTTAGCATATGAAAAAGCCCTTTCTATGTGTTTAATGGTCACTTGTGTATCTTCTTTCTGAGCAATTTTTTTTTCTCAAATATTTTACCCACTTTTTAATTCGGTTGACTTGAGAATGTCTTTTTAAATATATTATGGATAGAAGTCCCTGATCAGAAATGTATCTTGCAAATATTTTCTCTCAGTCTGTAGGTTGTCTTTTTACATTCTTGATGGTGTCTGTTGAAGGTTTTAATTTTGATGATGCCCAGTTTATCTATTTTTTGTTATTCATGTTTCTTGTCAAATTTCTAACCTAATGTATTGAAGATTTATGTCTGCATATGAATTTTATCGATTTACCTTTAACCTTTATGTCTTCATGTAATATGAGGTAGGGATACAACTTCATTCTTTTGCATATGGATATTCAGTTGTCACTGGAGCATTTGTTGAAAAAAATGATTCTTTTTAAAGAATCATTTTCAAGATTACAGATTTGAAAAATTAAAAAAATAAAATATAACTCTTCAAAAAACAACTGACTGTAAATTTGAGGGTTTATATTAGAATTTTCAATTCTAATAATCCAAATATCTATTCTTTTACCAGTACCATACTCTTAGTTACTGTAACTTTCCAGTATGTTTTGAAACTGGGAAGTGTGAGTCCTCCAGCTTTGTTTGCCTTTTGCAAGATGGTTTTTGCTGTTCTAGTCCATTGCATTTCCTTGTAAATTTTAGGCACAGCTTGCCAGTTTCTGCAAAAAAGGAAATTAGGATTTTGCTAATGATTGCTTTGAATGTGTAGATTAAACTGGGAATTGTGTTGCCATCTTAGTGTTAACTCTTGATCCGTGACCATGGATTATCTTTCTGTTCACTTGGGTCTTATTTAATGTCTTTTAATAATATTTTGTAGTTTTCAGAGTATAAACCTTGCACTTCTTATATAAGATTTTCTAAACTTAATTCCTAAGCATTTTATTATTCTTGCTGTTATTGTAAATGGAATTATTATACTTATTTCACTTTCAAATTGCTCATAGCAAGTGTATAGAATTAAAACTGGTTGTTGTTTATTGATTTTAAATATCTTTGTATTTTATATAAAATCATGACATCTGTAAATAGTGATAGTTTTACATATATTCTTCCATTCTTGATGCCTTTTATTTTATTCTCTTGATTAATTTCCTTAGCTAGAGTCTGTGTCATAATGTTGAATAGAAATGGTGAGAGTGAGTATTCTTGTCCCATTTCTGATCAAGGGGAAATCATCCAGTCTTTCACTTTTAATGTGATTTTAGCTCTGGGCATCTCAGAGATGCCCTTTATTAGGCTGAATTAGTACTTTTCCATTGCTAAATCATTACATTTTTGTCATGAAATTAGATTAAATCATTTTTTTTCTTTACTTCGGTGGTCATATGCTTTTGGTCCTTTTTATTAATATGGTATACTCCTTTGATTGATTTTCGCATATTAAACTAGCTTTGATTTCCTAATAAGTCTGCAGTTACCTTTTGTGTATAATTCTTTATATATGCTGCTGGATTTGATTGCTTATTATTTTCTTGAGGATATTTTCAGTTACATTTATAATTAATACTAGTCAGTAGTTTTTGTTTATTGGGATTTCTTTGTCTGATTTTTGGTATTAGGGAAATTAGGGATTTGGAATGAAATAGGCAGTGTTTCATTCTTTTCCACTTCTATAGTAACCTATGTTCTGATTTCTGTTGCTATCAATATATTTTGATTATTATTGAATTTCATATAAATGGAATTATATAGTAGATAGTCTTTTGTGTTGGTTTTTGCTCAATGTAATGCTTTTGGAATTCATCCATGTTTTTGTATGTCAGTAGTCAGTTTTTTTTTTATTGATTTTTTTCAGTAAATACATAGCTTTTTTTAATCTTCTTGGAATGGAAATTTGAGGGGGGAGGTTTTTCATCTTTGGGAGTATTATAAAGAAAACCTTGGCCACAGTTTCTTAAAAGGGACATGAAGTGAGACTAGAAGGCATCATAATTCTGTAAAAAATTGTTAAGTATATGTGTATTATTTATTAAAAATTGTATACACACAAATGCTGCACATATATAGTAAGTAATAGTTATAATAGTAATAATAAATGACAGTTAACATTTGTTTGAGTATTCCTTTTTCACTAGGCTCTTTCCTAAGTACTATGCATGTTTTATCCCATTTGCTGTTCATAAGAGTTCTAGAAGACGCTAGATTATTTTACTGTCTCTGTCTAGTAAATGGCAAATTTAAGAGGATAAGCAATTTGCCTAAAATTACAGACCTAGTCAGTGGCCAAGTGGGAATTTGAATTCCAGTTTTTGTATTATCAAATATAACATGGTTGCTGTCACCTGATTATTAATAATTAATAATAATGGACTCTACTACATGCCGACACCAGTGGAACGTTTAACACGCAACACACACGCACACACACATACATGCATGCACACACAAAGTACAGACAGCCTATGTAAAGATTGGCTGAATACACCCTATAGAGGTCACTTTCTCCTCACAGGCCACAAATTATTGAGAGGCAGAAGCCAGTTAGCAGATGTGTACTGTTTGACCTCCAGAATGTTTAGAATTTATATTTTATTTGTTGCCAACATTTACAAATCAGGATATCACTCACTACATTCTATATTTCTGTCATATTCTGGCATATTCAGATATCATGAAGTATGAAAACCTTGCATGCTGCAGTGGTCTGGAACTGACCCTGAGCTCCCTCCCTTGGGCCTGCAGCCAGCGCAGATAGCTTATTTATGCTTCCTGCAGAGAGGCGTGTGAGTTTGTGAATCTGGAAATAGCTTTTTGAGGAAGTGACTTCAAGCTTTTCTCTGAAGAATTCCAACAGGCTATTCCAAGCTAGTGAGCAAATAGCTGGGCAAACTGAAGGAATGGGAATTAGGCAAGAATAATGTGGAATGGCCAAAGACCAAAATGGAAAGGACTAAGCCAAATTACGAGGTCTGGCCTCGGTATTTTAGAAGATCTCTTGTTTTGAATGCTTTGACAGAGGAATGACAAAACCAGAGCTTTAATATCCCAATAGGCAAGACGTAACTTAAAGTTGCTAATTACAGAAAGTGCCATTTAATTTTGGTCTTTTGAACCAAAAGTATGGCTTAAATGCACCAATTTGCCATTTTCATAGGTGAAAAGGAAAAAAAAACAGCAACAAATATGTACAGTTTCTCTTTACAAGTTGGCCCAGTAGCACTTTACTTTAAATGAGTCACTTAATATATCATTCGTAGAGTTCATTTATATTTTCTGAACCAGACAAGGAAAACAGTACAAATACATGCTGTAGTAATACCTCCTCAGTTGTTGTTTTCTCTAAGTTTTATTTAAATCTTTAAAACATATTCTTATATTTATTTTTTGAAATGTTGAATTTCCATATCTTCTAGAATATTTATTAAATATATTGAGATGATATTTCAGTATGTTAGGGTGAAACCATTTGAGTTACATAAACAAATAATCCAGTTAACTAAAAATAGACAGTCCTCTTCAAAATGTTGATGCTTAAAAGACAAAATTATGTGGATGAACATACGTAAGCTTCAGAGAGCTTTTCTTGCACTAGGCATTTAGCTGTCTTGCAACTGTTAATCAGCACAGGCCTTAAAACAGCTGCTATCAGATTAATTAGAGGGAATCCAGGAAATAATTCAACTGAATGTAGCATTCATGTAAGTGTGTTGAAGGCAATTAAGAGTAACTATAGTCATTACTGAGACTTCCAGGAAGTATGCCAGAGGGCCTGAACATTATAAAATCCCTTCCCAGTTTATATATATATATATATAATATGCATATTATATGCATATTATATATAATCACATATATAAACACGCAGTAATAGACATTAAAATAAAATTAAAATGATTTGCTTGAAATTTGGAGCATTAATTCATTTCTTTGAAGGTGAAGACTAAGGAGAATAGGTCATTTAACCTGGGCTCGAGGGGGGCCAGTGGATTATGGCGGAAGACTGTGGGTATCTTGTTGGTGGGTGTGGTAACATACACCTGAAGGGAATGATCCTAAACCTCTGAATTACATACAGTGTGGAAACCAATGTTACTGCAATGATTTTATTGAAAGGTAGCTTATAAAGAAAAGGGGTTATTTGTTATATTGCTATACAAAGTATTACAACACAGTACATAAATTATGTTTTGTTTACATATTATTTTCACACCTAATAATGCAAGGCTTAAAATAAAAGACGTTGATGTTTCACCAAGGTCACATAGCTACAAGTAGGAAACTAAAGAAAGTTTCCAAATGAGGGATTTAAATCCCTGAGAAACTGCACTTACCACATGGCACAGCTTCAACACCATCATCGTCACCACCGCCATCATCATCCGATGTTAAAATTAACCAAAGACTGCTAGCTAAACATGCCATCTCATTTCCACTTTGCTTAGGTCTCTTGTCTAGTGATGGATAGTGTCTCATCCCAAATTTAGCAATGGGAAAATCGTTATTCTCTTGACCCAATTTTGCCTGTGATATGGCTCCTTGAAGAAATAGGAGATCAAGAAAGAAGGGAAGTGGGAGGGGGACAAAGGTTTACAAGAATAAGGGATA
The DNA here is from genome assembly GCF_964194135.1 of Talpa europaea. Lineage (NCBI taxonomy): Eukaryota > Metazoa > Chordata > Mammalia > Eulipotyphla > Talpidae > Talpa > Talpa europaea. The sequence goes on from NC_140081.1 coordinate 16,305,739, forward strand.
TGGGCCTCCCTGGTGGTGCAGCAGGTTGAGTGCAGCGCTGTGGAGCTGTCCACAGACTCTGCAGCGTGGTTTCGATTCCCGGCCGGCCAGGGAGATACCCACATGGCATAGCAGATCTCTCCTGTCTCGCCTGCTGCTCCCCTCAGCAGTGTTTTAGGTCCATCTGCCTGTTCTGCTCCCTGCTCTGTCTCTGGTGAATTCTCTCACCCTCCCATGCCTCTGGCCTGTGCCCCCGTTCTTGTATAAATAAATCTTAAAAAAAAAAGAATAAGTAATACTTCCTTCTTATGTAATACGACTGCCAGCAGAACTTAAAGAGGTGTGGTTCCATCTTACTGCGCACTACAGTGTTTTAATCTGCTTCTATGTCTCTTCTTAAGTATGAGCTGGAAGGAGAGAATGACTGATACTTCCTCCCCCTTTTTTTTCACTTTTTCTTATTGAGGTAACATTAGCTTATAACATTATATGGGTTTCAGGTGAACAGTTTCTCACCTCAGCAACTGTATCAATCACCCCACTTTCACCATCAACTGTCTACTCACCACCCACCAGCAGCCAATCAGCCCTTATCCCGTGTCTCCTCCCCCTCTAGTAACCACCATTCTGTTGTCAGTCTAAGGGTTTTGACTTTTATTTTCTTTATGTTCCACACATGAATGAAATCATACATTTTTTTCCTTCTGACTTATTTCACTTTTCATAATCCCCTGAGTGCCCATGCATGTTGTCACAAATAGCAAGGTTTTTTTTTTTAATTGTGTGTATATGTAACACATTTTTATCCATTCTTCATCATCAGGCACTTGGGTTGTTTCCATTATCTTGGCTGCTGTGAATACTGCTGCAATGAACATAGTGGTGCATACACCTTTTTGAATTGGAACTCCCCCTGTTCACTTTCCTAACCACTCTTTTTCCAAAGGACCATGAGGAGGGAACCGAGGACCTACTTATAAGTAATTCTGTAAATGATTTTTTGATGTTTTCAGGAATATTTGTCCCTTTTGTGTTAAAGAAAATAGACTAGCTTGGGAGCAGTTGAAATCATTGACCTAAGTGTTGTGGTGGAACAAGGGACATTTGGGAAAGATTCCTCTTGTGTCATCATGTTCTGTCCCCCATAGGTAACAGGACAACAAAATGGCCATCCCCAGGGGAGAGCTGATGGATCATGAGGCACTGTTCTCGCAGTCCTACCTCAGTGTGTTGAAAACTCACATCACTTTCTTTTTGGATTCATTTTAATTGCTAGGTCTTTGATTTACCAAGCATCCATTTTACACATTAGATCCTGCTTTCCTTATCTTTCTTTCTAACCTCCTTGCTCACTACTATTCCTCCTTTTCCCACATATTAACACCACACACCTCCTTCTTTTTAGAGATCTGACCTCTTATTTCTTGCACTTTTTTTTCTCACCGTTGAAGCTTTCACAAACTGCTTTTTTTCACACACTCATAGATACCTGTTATCAGTTCTACTTCACCACCAAGAATAAATGCCTTGCAATTACTCTAGGGCGAATTAGCTATTTATTTCCATCCATTTAATTCCTGGGTGGAAATAAGAGGAAAATATTAAGGATATATCACAGAACTGAAGCTTTAAAACAACTGAAAGTAGTCTTAGAATCTATCAAGTGTAAACCCTTTATTTGAGAGTTCTAGTAACTGAGGCCCAAAGGGCTCTCACATGTGGTAAGCAGTGGAGTATATTTTTTGACAGGAAATACAAGAAATTAGTCTTAGAATTCCCTATCCAGTGTACTTTCCACAACACTAAACAGACTCCAATCCTTGGGTTATAGTATTTGAACAATTTGAACAGAAATGAGAAATCAGATTTGACAGCTGAAGATAATCAGAGGTAAAAGGAGTCAGTATTTCCTAAACAAGAAATAGACAAAGAAGAGGTACAGGGAAGAAGAATGAGCGTGGTCCTTTATGGGAAAAGCATATGAATTAGTATTTCGTAGAGCAAGTTCCAAGGCAAGGTGGAAGCACCTTAGCAAAGGGAATAAAGAAAGTTGCTTTTCTGGAAAGGAATGGAAAGCAATAATAAAACCAACTCAAATTCTGTCTGCTTCTTTTGTTATTATTACCATGACCTGGCAATTTCAATCAGTATCAGTGATAAACTACTGTTCCTTGAAAAAATATTTTTGTCTAATTTCTAAATAATTACTACAGTTGTGATCGATGTTCAATATATATATATACATAAGCTTCAGATTCACATGTACTTATTACTATATGCTTGAACAAACATTGAATTCCACCTGGGAGTTTGTTGGGAGAACTCCTGGTTTTACACATAGCCTAAATACATGCACACTCAGCTAGGACAAGTTCATTTTAAGAGTAAATTTTAAAAAGTTTCAAATCATTACAGCTTGCTTCACATGGAGCTCATGTCTCCAATCTCTGTAGCACTATATATTCCTGCATTTAAATAGTAGATTTGAAATAAACCAAGTTAGCCATTGATTACAAAGGTGAAGAAAACGAATTTATTTCCTTCTATGTTGTTACTCTGTGGCCACTTGTGGTTTTTATATGTGTTTAAAATTTAAAATTGTGAAACAATGTAAACCAAGTGAAATTTTTTTTGTAGTGCAAATTTATGCCGTCAAGGAAATATTTTACTGAATTTTAATAATATTTCTAAAATTTAAATTTAATCTTATAAGTTGGCACATATACTGACAGAGTTAAGCAGGCTAGAATGTATGTAAAGAAAAATATTCTTAGAAGTAAAATCAATACATCTGTATATTTTTATTATTGTAATATGCTTCTAATTATTGAAAATTAATGAAATGTATTTTATTATTAAGGCAGACTTAAAACATTCCTTTATTTTCTAACACAGTAAAGGAAAATATAAGTAATCAGACATAATTTCGTAATATGAATACTAGCTACCTTTATTATGTACAATACCAAATTATGTCTAAATTTTTAATTGGACGATTAGAATGTTCAAGACATTGTGCAAGTCCATATTGATAGCAAAAACTACAAGCCACATCTGAATGTCCAGTAGAGATGGGATTGATCTATTATGATAATGACAAATACATGGCAAATATAAGTGTCAGTATATATTTCTTTAACTTATGATTACTTAAATGAAGGAATCTTTTTTTTACATTGCATGTTTCAATAACTTGTCTTCATAAGGGAATTTAGGTTTTAAGTCTTTTAACCAAAGAGAGCTTGAGGAAAATTAACTCACTTAGAAAAGATAAGGAAAAATGTTGTCTGTTGCTTCCATAAAATAAATCTCAGAAAAGACTAAGTGATAGAACATTTCAGAAGGCAGAATTTACAACTGTCAAATATTTCTCATAGTGTTACTTTGAGATGAAATAAAAAATGGCACACAAATTAAGAAATGCTAGTTATGTCTATTTGCACCAAAATGATAGTGGGTATTGGAGTCCTGATTATTAATCACCTGACCATGACTTATAGATGCAGAATTCTGAAACAATACAAAGGTTTATTTTTTTAAAGATTTATTTATTCATGCATACAAGAACTGGGGTACAGGCCAGAGGTGCAGGGGGTGAGAAGATTCAGCAGAAACAGAGTGGGAACAGAACAGGCAGACTGACTGAAATACACTGCTGAGGGGAGCAGTGGGTGAGACAGGAGAGGTCTCCTACCCCATGTGGGTAGCTCCCTGGCCAGGGATCGAACTTGTGCTGCAGTGGCTGCAGACAGCTTCATAGGTTGCATCTTAACCCCTTGCACCACCAAGTAGACCCGCCAATAGAAAATTTAAAAGCAACTTATGTAGGAGTAAATTTCACAAAGAATGTTCTTAAGTTTATTATTCTTGCATAATATTGTACTTACAACAGTTGCAGAAATACTGGCATCCCTTGTGGCACCACTCATTTACCCTGATGATGATAACATTTTACACAACCACAATACATTCTCAAAACCAGGAAACTGACATTGGTACAACACTATTAACTCATAACAATAATACCTTACTAGGATTACACCTAACACTTGTTTCAACACTAAACATTTTAAAGTATTTTTAAAAAATGCTTGTTTAGAAATCTCATTTTTATGCGTGTGAAAAAAACCTGAATTTAGTTTTCTTTATTATATATATGTATATAGCCTAATCATATGAATATAAGATGAGATATCTGTGGACTTGATCGCTTTTGTTTCATGTTTTTGGAAGATGTATGTTGCTTTGTCTAAGTTGTACTTTTCAGTGAGATTTTCTCTGCAACTTAAATCTCTGGAAGTTAGGAGACCCATATAGTAGTTAATAGGAGTTGTAGGGACACCTTAGGTTATGTCTCTCAAATCAACTCTTCATGACAAGAGGCAAAACCCCTAATGTACAGTGGAAACATGTGTTATATTTTTCTTGTATGGTAGTCCCATCTCTGAACAAATCTACTTCAGTTTAACATTATGTATACTGAGTATTAAGTCTTGAATGTGAGCAGATGATTTCAGTGGGAAATAATTTTCAATATAATATGAAAAAATATTGTGAATGTTTGTCAAAATGTGACTATTTGGATATTCTAATATCCTAAGCTTAAAGAAAAACTATAAATCTCTTTGAAATGTCTTTTCCAATTTTTATTGTAGCAAAGTATGCGATATTTAATATTCCAATAGTCTACCCAGAGATACATTCACACTTATTATGTTCACCAACAAAGCCTTTTCTGACTAGGAGATTGAAAACTTCTTCTATGTACTTTACCATAGCACATAACTTAACAGGATAATTTACTTAAGAAAAAAACTGCAACTCATAGACTAAACAGATCACTAAGAATTACATATTACAGATTTGAACTTAGAAAGCACGCAAACACATTTTACAAATAAGAGCAAAAGCTTTTTAGTGCAAAAGTGAACGTATTAGAAGAAAAACAAATTAAACTAATATATATTTTTATCTTTGTAGAATATCACTAAGACTAATTTACCTAAACAGAGAAAAACATGCTCACAAAAATCCTCTATTTCTAGTATAAGAAATAGGCACTTTGAAAAGGAAGGAGATAACAATGAATTTGACAATCATCTTGCAAACCATATTCCCCACCTTTGATACACATCCCAAATTGCCTGGGGAGTGATTTTCGAGTACATTTGGATACAATCTAGCAAGTGGTAGTCGAAAGCATATCAGATATAAATACATTTTTCTCTAGGACAGGCAAAAGCCTGGTATCATTGGTTTCCATGCAATATGTTTTTTTTTTTTCCAGATTGGTTTGTAGATTACTTAAGAGTGAAAAAGCATTAATACAAAATAGTTTTATATTTGTTTGACTTTGGGCATTTTAACATCTGACCACTTACTTCAAGAATCTTGCAATTGGGCCTACCCAGTGGTGCAGTGGTTGAGCGCTGGGTTGCGAAGCTGCCTGCAGCCTCTGCAGTGCTGGTTCGATCCCCGGCCACCAGGCGAGGGTCCCACATGGCGCACAGACCTCTCCTGCCACCCGCTGCTCCCCTCAGCAGTGTACTTCGTCGGCCTGCCTGCTCTGCTCCCCACTCTGGCTCTGGTGGATTCTCTCACCCTCCTGTGCTTCTACCCAGTGATTGTATAACTAACTAACTAACTAAATAAATAAATCTTTAAAAAAAAGAATCTTGCAATTATATAAATAAAACTATGGATAATAGTGTAGTAATCACATTTAGCTTCAGAGTTCTGGACATATTGATGAGCTACAGTGACCATGGGACTCAAAAATGGATTGTATAGGAAGGAATATAATGATCTGATTTCCCAACTCTTTATGAGCTGATGGTATGACCTTAATGTCTTATTCTGGTTTGTCACCACTCCATGATATTTATCAACAATTAGAAATGTTTTTAAAGCTTTTTCTAGTCATAATTTGGAGCCTCATATATTTAACTATGCACTTGAAGCACAAATATGTTATATGTTATTCATGGGGCCTGACAAGTGTGGAGCATAGAACAAAAGTAATGAGAGGTGTATGGTGTGAATGTAAAAAATAGTTTTAAAGTTTATGTAAAAAGAATTTTTATTACCTTTAAGAACCATCCAATATATATTAAAAATATGGTGCAGTGGGAAAGGGTGTAGGCATTGACATTGGCTTGTTCTGTGCTCTAATCCAGGCTGTCACATTTTAGCTGTGACCTTGGGCAAATTTCTTAACTGTTGAACCTCCTGTGGTTCATGTGAGAAATTAAAATGCATCCCCAAAACTGTCTAGCACATGGCAGACAATCAGCAAATGTTCCATTCTCCTTTTCCCTAGTGATCACCAAGACAATTTACTTTTAATCCATACATATGCGTATCAAGTGCTGTACATTGTGGACACTCAGTGACAGCTTAAAGGTATGAGGTGATTGAAAATGAGTAAGTCCAGTCATTTATTTTGCGATAATGATTATTGGGATAAGTATATAAGGTATGTTATTGAATTTTGTTCTGTTGAACTTTTCAACTAGGCCCCTTATTCTTGTTTTCTGCCTCCTATAGTATAAATATGAGTCTGTTTAAACATTTTGCTGCATGCAGGATGACCTGTGAAGGTTGCTTCTGGGTCATAGGCAGGAAAGGTTGAAACAGTAAAGACATGGGTTACAAGAAAAGCAGTAAGTTTTAAAACTTTTTTATTTACCTTTTCTTTTTCCAGGTCAAGTAATTTCAAGGCTTATGTCCATAGATGAAATGGAAATAAAATTTCCACTTTTTTTTTCTCTCAAACTTAAAGGGTCTGGGGTGAATTATGCTACATTTTTTTTGTTTGTTTTACAGAACCCCCCCCTCAGGCTTGATATATATATTCTGTATCCATAAAGGAAAAGTATGTAAAGTGGTTCCTCATGGTTTAGGACCATTTTCTCATATAATTAATTATATGAAAGTAAAAGATAGGTGGATTGATGAAAAAATTACTGCACATGTCCCAGTACCCTCCATGAAAGCTTGCTGCTGCCACATATGTTCCTTGTCAAATGTATGGCTTCCTTTATGTTCCTATTGTTACTTCAGTGGTTAATGATTTCTTCATTCCTAGTTTGGTTGTTTAGTGAATTGCTTATTATAGATATTCTTTATAACTTGAATCTTTGGATTTTCTGAAAAACTGATAATTTCTATATCTTTGGCATTTAAAAAGCATATTATATATTTTGAGTATTGTAAAAATTACTACGGATACAAAATTTTCACTATTTTTTAAATCCCATCTTGTGTAGTCAGAAATATATACTTTGCTTGGCGGCAATAAGGAGGGAATTAAAATATGAAAATACAAGATATTCATTCTAGTACATTGGTAAGATGGGACTTACTTGAGTTTCAGATGCTTGCTCATTACAGTGAAATTTTTGTTAGATAATGTGTATTGGTCTTTTGCCACTTTAAATTCTGTGGCTTGATTTCTCTGCGTGATTGTTTCAGCAGCCTGTAAACTGGTCTGTGCCTTCCTCTGTTAATCTCCCTGCCTAGCTTTGTGACGTCATCTCCTGATACTCCACTCTTGCTCCAACCTTACTAACCCCCCCTACCCTTTATCCACACCCATTTATGATGTCTTTTCGTTTCTGCCCTTCAAGAGGTGGGGTTTACTTTCCTTCTTTATGCATTGTGTTTGGCCTTGTGATGTACTCAGATGAATAGAATGTGGAAAAATTGACATCATGCCATTTCTAAGCTTAGCCCTCAAGAGACCTTGAATGCTTCCACTTGTTCTCTTGGAACTCTGCCACAACCAGACGATGAGAGGCATGTGGCTCGCTCACCCTAGCCAACAGCTAGCCAACTGTCAGACATGAGCCAGGTCATTCTAGACCAACAAACCCCCTAGTCTTGGCTAGCCTCACTTAGGGCCTGGGTCTGCTCTTGTGGATATTCATATCTTATTTTAAGCCATGTTCACTTATAAAGTGCTATAATTCCACTAAGAAGAGATGAGATTAATGGGCTTCCAGAGAGTTATCTGTACCTATTTTAGACTCATGAGGAAGAATATTTAATCAAAAAGAGCATTTTCTCTGTACATAATTTACTTTCCCAGAGAATAATAATTTTTAGGATTAAGTATACTTATGTTTAAAATGTGACTTAAACTGGCTATAATGAGGGAATAACATGTTACTAGATTGAGATACAGTGTTTCCTTGAGAAAAGAGATACAGTTCTTAATGAAATTGTCTTAGGTCATTGTGTACAGTTTGATAGCACAGTTCTTAAAAAGGCTTTCATTCTCATTTTAAGATTATATCTGTATATCTTGAATAATTTTGAAAGTGAACATCTCAAAAGGCTAGAAATGATTTTTTAAAAAAGATTTATTTATTTATTCATTTATTTATTTATTTATTTATTTATTTATTTATTTATTTATTTATTTATTTATTTATTTATATAAGCACTGGGTACAGTCAGAAGCATGGGAGGCTGAGAGAATTCACCAGAGCCAGAGTGGGGAACAGAACAGGCAGAGTGATGAAACACACTGCTGAGGGGAGCAGCGGGCGTGGCAGGAGAGGTCTGCGCGCCATGTGGAACCCTCACCGACAGCCGGGGATCGAACTGGCGCTGCAGAGGCTGCGGGCAGCCTCGCAGCCCAGCACTCAACTGCTGCGCCACTGGGGAGGCCCTAGAAATGATGTTCTATTGATGTATAATTTACAGTCGAACTACCATAACCTTTCAGAAGTGTTCTTGGGTGAATTCAATTCTGAAGATGACCAGGGTACAAGTAATGATCAAAGGTATTATTTATAATGTTGTTATAAGTGAATTCCATAGGTAAAGAATCAAAGTCCATACAAAGTCCATACAAAGTCCATGTGGGATCGTGTAACTTAGACATTTCCTCTCAGAGTTTACAGTGGTTAAGGAATGGTCACACAAATATAAGATATGTGTATTCCAAATGAAAGGTGCTATATTAAGATAGATAAGGATGTGTAGCACTAAATACTATTCGACTTTTCCCCTGAAATTCTCAATTTTAGTATCTTTTTTGACACAAACAACCTTAATTTTATGTACTAAGGTTATAAACTTCTAATGAAATTATAAACCTTGTGATATCTCTCCTCACATTAAAATAATCTGTCTTGGATTAAGAATATTTAGTTTCTCTTCATCTCTTGGTTAAATCAACACAGGGTACTTTTGATCTAATTATTATCCTTCTATTAAATAACAGACTATTTTTAAAAATCTATTTATTTATTTATTTATTTATTACAAAGTTTGCTTTCTTTTCTCAGGTGTAATCCCCATAGAATTTCCAGCACCAGATCACCCGTGCACTATCTCCGTAGTCCCTTGTGCTCTTCCCATCCTTGTTTTGATCCATTTGCCTCCCCCTCCCCTGCAGAATGTCTTATCTATTGTCTGCTTATTTTTGTTTTGTTGTGATTTTTTATTATTATTATTTTCACTTGATCCTCTCTATTCCTCCTATAAGTGAAACCATCCAGTATTTTTCTTTTTACTTCTGACTTATTTCCACTGAGCATAATCCCTTGAAGCTCCATCATGTTGCTGCAAATGGCATTAGTTTATCTTCTTTAATTGCTGAATAATATTCCATTGTGTATATTAACCACATCTTCTTGATCCAGTTGTCTTTTTTTGGGGGGCATTTGTGTTGATTCCAAGTCTTACCTATTATAAATAGTGCGAACAGATTATTTTTCAAGAGCAGTTTTAACTTTGCAACAAGATTGAGAAGGGATAGGGGAAGGAAGAGGATAGGGCATTGGCATGGGGGTTTTGGTGGAGTGTGAGTGTAGCATGTGTAGATAAGGAGGAGTAAAAATGTAACCCCCAATTTATATAGATACAGAAATATAAATAACTGACAAATTTAATAAATATTTAAAAAATCACATCAACCTACAAAAAAAAGGGGGGGGGTATATTGAATTCTCTAAGAAGCTGCCAAACTGTTTTCCAAAGAAGTGGTACAATTGGTACAAAAATGATTTAGTGAGAGTTCGTGTTGCTTCATATCCTCACCAGCATTGGATGATGTCAGTGTTTTGGACTTAGGTTCCCTATTAAGTCTTGGTGGCACCTGGTATGAACATCCATTTGGGAGACTGTTTTTTCTTATTTTTTAAAGATTTATTTATTTATTCATACAAGAGCTGGGGTGTAGGCCAGGGAAGCGGTGGGTGAGAGGATTCACCAGAGACAGAGTGGGAAGCAGAACAGGCAGATCTACTGAAATACACTGTTGAGAGGAGCAGTAGGTAAGACAGGAGAGGTCTGCTGCACAATGAGTGTCACTTACCTGGCCGGTATCGAACTCATGCTGCAGTAGCTGCAGACTGCCTCACAGTGCTGACTCTTAACCCATTGTGCCAGCAGGGTGCCCCCCTCCCCTGTTTTGACCACCCTTTCCTCCCTCTCCCTTGCTGTATGCGTCAGATCCTTGATCAGCTTGCTAATTTTAACTTTTACACGACCTTTTGTTTGGTTTTTCTATATTCCACTTATAAGTGAGACCATCTCATATTTATTGTTTTCCTTCTAACTTATTTCAGCTAGCATAGTCCCCTCCAGCTCCATCCATGTTGCTGCGAATGGCATGAGTTTGCCTTTTTTCATCGCTGAGTAATATTCCATTTGTATTTATGCCACATCTTTTTGAACCATTTGTCTATTTTGGAGCATTTGGATTGTTTCCATATCTTATCTATTGTAAATAATGCTGCAATAAACATAAGAACTAGTTGCACATTTTTTATTGTAGGTTATTATCTGGACAATATGTGATATATTCTCCTATATGAGATAAACATGTATGAGGGGATCCTATTGCATACTTATCTCAAATATTCATATATTTGAATTTTATGAGGATAAAGGGAGCATTCATTTCTTCTCATAAAAGTCATACTGCACTTGAAAGAATTTTAGAAAGCATCAAGTTAAAATCACCACTCAATCTATAATCTTACTTTGCAATATATTTTTTAAGGGATCATTATATCCACAATCACCGAGACCATCTGTGGAATGCTTCTTGTAATGAGTTTCAGATAAATTATATGTTACTAAACACTGGAGGACCACAGATCTCAGTCACTGGGCATATTGTCTGCTTATACTTACTGTCTTGAGGATCTCTCATCCAGTGCCATTATTTTAAATACCATCTATATGCAAATGAGTCCCAATTTTTTATCACTACCCTGGACCTCTCTCCTGAACTCCAGCCTGACATGTCCCTCTGCCTAGTCCACATCTGTACTGTTGATCTTAAGAAGCCCATCATACTTTGCTGACCCGGAAGAAAGTCTTTCCCTCCCCACCCATACCTAATCCCTCCCAGCCTTTTCCAGTGGTAGCTTTTTCATTCTAGGTGCTCAAGTCAAAAACTAGCATCACTCTTGAATTCTCTTTGTTATATAACCCAGCCCATCAGCAAATTTATTTCTCAATTCTGAGTTGAAACTAGATCCCGAAGTTGACCACTTTTCCACACATCTGCTGCTACATTTTGGTTGCAAGACCATTCATCTCTTTCAGTAGTCTGATTGTTTTCTCTGCTTTTACCATGATTTCTTTCCGTTTTTTTTTTTTTCTCAACATGGCAGCTAGCATGAGTCCTTGACATACAATCTGTGTGAGAGCCTCCTCTCTTCATTATCTCCTTATAATGGTCTCCCATTCCTCTAAAAATAAAATCCTAAGTCCCTGTGGTTGCACACAGGTTCTTTGTAGAGTGATCTGCCTCCCCATTGCCTCCCAGTGCTTCCATCTTGCTTGTTCCATGCCAGGGAGTGCTCCTATGTTATACCAGACATTCTCTTCAGTGTCAGTGCTCGCACCAACTATTCCCTTTGTTTGTGATGCTTTTCTCCCAGTTGCCTCATGGCTTACCCCCTCCTGCCAGCCCCCCTCAACCTGTTACCTCCTTTGGGTATTTGTACTTTGAGAGGCCTTCTTTTGCCACCTGATTAAAATCGCAAGATACCCCCCTTAGTTCTTATCACCAGTGACACATATTATATAATTTTTTTTTATTGTCTGTCTCCCTTCACTTAAAATTTAAGCTTCATGATGGGGGAGATTTTATGTCTTCTGTTTAGTATCCCCATTAACTGGAAGAGTGCTTTGCTTAATAAATGTTGACAAAATGAATTCTTTCTAATACATCTTAAACATGAAGAAATGATTTATTGTTTAATCTTTTCTCAACTGTGTGCTTTATCGTAAAGCAAGCAGTCAATAGGTTCTTTGTTTATAATTTGGGTTTTCTTATTTAACAGATTCATCTATTGTTTTCTTCATTGATCTGTATATTAAAGAAAAAAAAATGCAATGTGCCTACTCAAAAGCTGGTACCCTTTAGCTCCTCAACAATATCAGTGCATGGTCATGGGTTTTTGGGATGTTTCTAGACTTTATTTTGACCTTAATAAACTAGTTCTAAATTAGGTACCACTGCTGGGTAACAAGGTATAAGATGAAGACAGAAATTCCAGCTCAACCTGGAAAAATTAAAAGGACAAAAACAACAAGGAACGTAAATTCTTGAATGCATAAATCCTTGTTTTCATAGCTACTGGCATAAGCCTGCCATTAAATAGTCATATTTCCTCAAATTTTGAACTTTTAGATGCAAAGTAGGCTAATGGATCTGTTAATGTGACCTAATCTTCAGAGCTGAGTGTCGTATATACTTTTATCATGAGTTGTTAAACCTTTGGACCTCTGATTCTTTCAGCTCTAAGATGATAGTATTGTAGTCTAAAACATAGCTCTTTTCTCTATAACTACAATTTTTTATTTTTTTTTAAAAGATTTATTTTTTTTTATACAAGAACCGGGGTACAGGTCAGATGCATGGGATGGTGAGAGGATTCACCTGAGACAGAGTAGGGAACAGAACAGGCAGACTGACTGAAATACACTGCTGAGGGGAGCAGTAGGCGAGACAAGAGAGGTCTGCCCTGCCATGTGGGTATCTCCATGGCCAGCGGGAATCGAACTGGCACTGCACAGGCTGTGTGGACAGCTTCACAGAGCTGTGCTCATCTGCCTGCACCACCAGGGAGGCACATACAATTTTGTACTTTATAAAATATTTTATGCTTGCCAATATAGAGCTCATGGCTTTACTGTCCTAGAGAGGGGGGAATGGCACTTCCAAAAAGTTTAAAGACTATATTCAAAGTATGATATTTAAAAAAAGAATCCATTTCTACTGAAAAGGAAACAATCACTATTGTTCTTCTGGCTGGAAGTGTTGGAAGTGTCTCAAAGAAGCACAATTGGATTAATTATATTTTCATCGTTTTTGCAACCATTCAAGTCTGAGAATATATACTTCAGTGTAGTTTTACATTTTTCTTTCTTATATGAGAAGTAGAAAAATTATCACGATGCCTTAGATATTCCTCTAGGGACAAAAGATCACTTTTACTAAAGATCTTTGTGGTTTTAATGTTTTTTTTTTCCTTCTAGAAAATCATATGAAAGGGAAACTTCGAAGGGCCAGGTATGAAATCTAGTTTGTTTATTTTTAGTTTTTTTAAAAAAAAGATTTTACTACATTAAGGTGACCTTTTAAAAGTCTTATACACATAAATATAAGACTAGCTTCAGAGTTTAACCATTTTCCCCAAGACCATCTAATCAAAGGACTTAGATAATTCAGAAATCACCTATGATTTTAAGGTTAAACAGTAAAAATATAATTGAATAATATTTGCAAAATTTAATGGAGATAGATTTGAAATTATGTTTTTATTCTTACAAAATTCTCTTTTGTAAATATGCATATGGGATGGCCCAGCATTTTCAATCCAGAAACTATTCATCCAAAAAGTAATAGATACTTATGTTCCCCAATATATTCACAGTTTAAAAGTAGAAACTATTCAGATGACCACCAATTAATAAATGCTCTGTGGTATAGTCATAAAGCCATAAGAATAAATATGTTATATAGCAGTAAGAAAAAATAGACCAGTACTACTTACAACAATGTAGGAGGATATCGAAAATAAAATGTTAAGCATACGTAAACAGATGTAATAGAGAACATATTGTATGAGTCCATTTAGGTACAGTACAAGAGAAGGGAATATATGAGAAGGCAAGATTGCCCTTACCTTTGGAGGGTTAGTAAAATGGAAATGAAGATTGTGCCTTTTTATACATGAATATTTACTTTATGAAAAACTATTGCATTTGTGCTTAGATATTTTCACTTTTCTATATATATGATTTACTTCAATAAAATGTTTACTTAGAAAATGTCCTCTTACTAGAAATTGTAACAATTCGAGAAGTCCCAAATGACAAATTCACTGGTCTTTCCAAGTGACCTTACAAATCTCTGTTATTTTCTTTGTGGCTACTCTGTGTTAAGAAGATGGTAAATAGGGCATTTAAAACAGAAAGTCTTGCCCATGCACATTAGGTTCCTTTGTAATAAATTGCCACAACTTTGACAGTTTAAACAAACAGAAATTTATTCCCTCGCAGTTCTGGAGACCAGAAGTGTGGAATCAGTATCACTGGGATGAAATCAAGGCATTTTGCTCTCTGTGTTCATTGGGTCTTCGAACTTCTGCTCCCTGCAGGCTTTCCTTGGCTTATAGCCCCATCAATCCATATTCAATGCCAGCATATTCAAATCTCTCTCTGCTCACCTTCTCATTTTTGTGTTAGATCTCCCACTGCCTCTCTCTGTAAGTATACATATCATTTTGTTTTGGGCCCATCTGAATCCATGCTGATCTCCCCATCTTAAAATCCTAAACTCTATTACATCTGCAAAGACCCCTTTTTTCTGTATATGCTAACATTCACAGGCTCCAGGGATTAGAATGAGGATATCTTCTGTGGCATTTTTCAGCTTGTCATGCCCTGTGATACTTAGGAGGATGTAAATGAGACAGTATTGTTCACAAACTGCTGCTGTTTGGGTACACTCCCAGGTGCAGAAGAAGTATTTTCTAGGGTTATCTTACTCAATTCTTTGTACATCTCCCACTACTCACATTATTGATCAAAAAGAGGAATCACAGTGCTGCATAGACTAGATATTGCATAATCCAGATATTTTAAATCCTCAGTTCTCTTCAAATGAGTTCTTTTAAGGAATGCAAACATAAAACAGCAAATAGCTCTGTCCCAAACCTCAGTTTTACTTTCTCCCCACAGTGGCCCCATAAGGTATATTTGGAAATTCTCAAGGCTCTGTGTAGCTATTTAAAAAATAGTCTAATGCCTTCATTTAACTGGGATTAGGCAACTAGCATTCATAGTATAACACTTTTTCCAAATGTCATTCAGAAAGATTGGGAATAAATTCACTGTCCACTACTCTGCGCTAAACCAACTTCAAATGTCTATACACGGAAGACACTTCCATATGCCATAAGGTCGCCACAGTTAAATCAGAGACACCCCTTAAATTACTGGCTCAAATTTCTACACATCATGGAAGATACATAGAATGGTATAAGGTCGCAAATTGTATGTGTAGGTTTACTTAAAAGCCTATAACTATCAATATCAACACCAATGCACATCATTCAACTCCTATTAGGATTGTAAGAGCTTCTTTCTGTGCACTCAGAAAAAAGAATGTCCCACATCAGCTGTTGTTCATGTAAACAGCCCATCCATTCAGGTTTCTCCCACTATACACAGATGCCATAAACTCAAGCCAGCCCTTTGATGGGTTGCGGTTTCAGAGCAAAGTAGTGTAATATGTATAATATGTATATTATACTAGAAGAGTATAATAGGTGTCTGTCTAGATCATCTTTGTCCCTTGCTGTAAAACGCATAGCATAGTGACATGTTCATTTCATATTACACATATTGATCCCCGAGATTTCTGTTTACCTTTGTCTCCTGCCAGTGAAATTTTGTTTTGATTATCTGAGCAGTCTCACTGATGTGCAATACTGACTTTATTCAACCGATGTCACTTAGGCTCTGAAAAGTAACGTGCACTTATATGTATTAAGAGCAGTTAAGGTCTGCAAACAAGGAATGAATGTGGAGAGACTGGTTAATTATGAGGACCCTCTATTTTTGTGGTCAGTTGAAATCTTTTGTTTATGGTAGCTGAGCTTGCAAAGGTAATTTTAATTTATCTGTAAGAGAAAAGTACTTGATTTCTGTAAGTTTGAAGTAAAATCTTACGTTTGCTTACCCAGTTGAAGCTCAGACTTTTATTAAAATAAAAGGGGGGGCCTCCCCAGGTGGCGCAGCGGTTGAGTGCTGGGCTGCGAAGCTGCCTGCAGCCTCTGCAGTGCAGGTTCAATCCCCGGCCACCGGCGAGGGTCCCACATGGCACAACAGACCTCTCCTGCCGTGCCTGCTGCTCCCCTCAGCAGTGCTTTTCGTCGGTCTGCCTGTTCTGTTCCCCTCTCTGGCTCTAGTGAATTCTCTCACCCTCCCGTGCTTCTGACTGTACCCAGTGCTTGCATAAATAAATAAAAATAAATAAATCTTTAAAATAAAATAAAAGGGAAAGAAAGTGACTAAATGCATTGTGACTGTCAGGAAAATGCCTTTTCACATCTACTATGAGGATTGTGATTGACTGCTGGCTCCAGATCCTGCACTCTGTCCTCCAAGGCTTTGGTGCCCTAGCCACCTTTCCCAGGACTGATGACTGAGAGCAGCAGGGAAACCAAGGCAGTCCCAATCCTGTGAGCTGTGGGATTCCTCTGATGGTGACTTTGTCTCGAAGACCACCCAATAAGCTTGATCAAAACTTTCTTGGACTGCACAGTGCAAAGCTTTTTTTCCTTTCCTTCCTCCCTTACCCCTTGTCTTCAAGGGGGGTCAGACATCATTACAGTGGGGTATTTCTCCCAGTCTCCACTGACTTCCTCCCCAAATACTCTCGTGCCTGTTTTTAACCCCATCTTTATGACTGCTTCTTCATGAGGACTTGCACTAGCACATGCTAAAAGGATGATTCTTCTCAAGTAATGGCATATTTAGATCCCAATATTCATATTTGGTCTCAGGTTTTAAAGCAGATCTTTTCATCATAGTCTTAATTACTCTTCTACTTTTTTCAGGAAGTTGCTAGATAAACTTGAATATTCCCTTAATTTATCTTGTTGAGACTTGTATTCACTTCCCGTCAATTTGAACTCTGCCAACCAGTACAGAAAAGTATAGTTTCTCCTGCATCTGCCAGTCAAAGGAGGTTTGTTTACCCTATTTGGCAAATCAAAATGACTTGGTGGCTCTTTGCCAGGTCTCCTGTGATGCTGATATGTAGGAAAACACTTCCGTAGGCTACTAGACCCTATTATGCAATTTTGTAACCGGAGACTTGAGTTAACAACTCTCCCACTTGCCTACAAAGAGTCTCGACACCCTGCTATTTAGGGTGAACATGTCGATGCTTTGTTTTGTTGTGTCTGTCCAAGATCAGGGAATGGGATTTTTACCATTCCACTGCATTTCATTTTGGCATGTATCCTGGTAATTACTAGCTCTTCAAGTTAAAACACTTACTTTGCAAAACGAAATTTTCCTGGTGGATAGCCTCCCATCTCTGTTATGCTGCTGCATTAACAACCACTTCTGGCTCCTTGTTATCAACATGAGGGAACGGGTGCTCTGGTCATTGGATGTTACCTAAATTTCGGTGAGAATTCCTCCCTTATTGAAGTGTTACACTAAACACCCTGCACTATCCATCTATGATTAATACCCTGATTTTATTAAAAACATCTCAGAATGCTGATTTTATAATGCCATCTTTAAATTTGGAGACTGAGAATGAAGTAGGGCAGTATTGCCATCAAAGGAGCCGCTGAAGGTCAGGCTATGAGGTACATTAATTCTTCCAACATTAAATATTTTAAAAATGGTACTTTATTGCTATTAAGTAGAGGTTCTTAAAAGGCCCATTAACTCTGGTGACCACAATGTGGCACATCAATTATAAATTTGTTTCATGTAAATGAACCCCCCGGATGATACCATCATTGTATTGCTTTATACCTGTGATCAAATAATCAAAGTCCATTTTTGACAGTATCTTTGCTTGATTTCTCAGATAAAATCTGGGGATAGCTGAGTACTTCATACCTCATGCATTGAAGACAAATTGCCTCAATGGAAAGTCTATTAAAACTTAAGAAAATTATCTCCTGAATCTGACACACTGAGATGGTTAGAAATATGGTTATCTAGTGACACCTACTTAAAATGGCAGTGGGAGGTATTTGAGAACGTTTGTTCTACTCAGTTGCTACACATGACCTTTGGGATCCCAACAGCTATCTTAGAAACAGAGGACAGGAAGACACAAGGATTTCATTGAAGTATTAAGTAAAATTTGAAATGAAGCTAAATTTAAAAAATTAAAACATACTTGGCTTTTGACCAAAAAACCCTGCATATTTTAAAATAGACAATGATATGGCAATTCATACAAATGAAGTTAATAAGACAGCGTCATCTGTAGTATTCACGACCATTTATTTAAAATATTTTATTCCCAAGAATAGGTCAACTCATAATTGTGGAGCTTAGTTGCTACATATTACATTGCCTAAACTTGGATTATAACATATTTGTGTTTTATGGTAGCTTATCTGTGGTCTCAAGGACAGCTTTTTTTTTTTAGTTTTTTAATTAAATTATTTTTAATTTTTTTTTTGAGTTAACATTGTTTTACAGCACTGGGTAGCATTTAGGGATATAGATTCACACCTCCTGAGATATATGTCATCATACCACACCTACCACCAACCTACCCAGAGTCTGATACAGATCTCTGGGCTCACTCCCTCTTTCGTCCCTCTTAGGCAGCCTCAAGTCTATAATCAGTGCATCTTTGACTCACTCCCATATTGCCCTTGATACCTTGATAGCTTGCTATAGTCAACATTCAGCATCTAAACTGCTTAATGTGATTAACTTGACAAAGATTGCATTTTGACATTTGACTTATACTTTATACTTTCCTGGTACTGATTTTCCAACCCTTTTAGCTTTTATACATGTGCACAGTGTGTGTGCATAAATGTAAATGAGTGTTACTTGCCCAGAGATATTTCTATGTAAGATCTCAAGTATGATATCGAAGGAATGAAAAACATTTCCTTGTTGCTGGACTTAGCGTCCTCAGAAACCACAGAGGGGGTGACTTATGACTGAAGCTCTAAGGTGTAATGGTTGAAATGCAAAGTTGATACCCGAAAGCTGCCTTCAGTTCTTAGGTGCGTGTTTTTGGGCCAGTGCCTTAATCTTTATATGCTTCCCTTTCTTCGCTTGTAAAAAGGGGACAATGATAACACCTCCTCACAGGGTTTCTGTGAAGTTTCAGTGCATTGATGTTGAATAATATTTAGCACAGTACATCTAGTACACTGAGAACTCTTTAAGTATTATTATGGGCGGTTGAATGCCCTTATATATAGAGAGACCTAAATACATCTCAGTCAGAACTGCCTGCCACATAGACAATAATCCTGCCGCAGAAAGTAGAGGCTGGGGATGGATCCAGGTTTTTTCTAAGTCCCTGAAACTTTTATTTGTGGGGGGAGGGAAGTGCTTTATAAAAAAGAAACCAAAGTTATGAATGTAAAGTGCCTACAGCAACTTCAGTGCTATTGTACACAGTAAATTAGGAATATACATGCCTGCAGTTTCCAGGGGAAGGATCCGTGCTCTTGAGGGTCCCTGAAGTTTATGTGTCATTGGTTTCCCAAGAAATCTGCCTTTGAAAATGGGCTTTGCCAACCCCATTGAAGCTAGTCACATTGCCTGTGAAATAAGCATATAGTGGTCATGGGAGGCGGGGCCGAGGTTAATAAGCAAAGATTAGGCACCTAATTTTTATACCTTTGTATCCAGCCCCTCTCCCCAAACATGTGACCCTTAAAAATTTTTGTTGTTATAATACCAATTATCAGTAAATATTTGCCAGATAAAGGCAGCTATAAAGTATATTCTTTTTAGCCCATAAATTTATGAGAAAAGGAAGGAAGGCTATAGAGATAACCAATATGAGGGAAATAAACAGTAAATTAGAAAAAAAAAACAGTTGCAAGAACTGATTTAGTTTTTTTTTTAATATACAGGATTCACTTATTAACTACTAACTAAATATATTAGATGCTAGAAGCATAGAGAAAATTGATGTGGGGTAGCTGTCCTCTTAGAGTTGATAGTTTAGAGTGAGTTGTAAGATTTATAAGTTTCAGGCTGTAGTAGGGACTGTTAGAGAAACTCTGTAAAGTGGGAATGCTAATTGTGTTAATGAGGAATGTTTCAAAGAGAAGGTACCACTTCCTGTGATCATCAGAATAGTGAAGTTTATGTTTAGTAGACAATGGTAGAAGTGAAGATGAAGAGTTATGAAACATGGAGGATCTCTCAGAAAACTTCAAATAATTTTCTATAAAGTTAGTATGGGGCTTTCCGAGAGATATGGCAAGAGACAGAATCACATCAGGCTCTGATTATATACCTTTCTAAGGAGTACTGGTTTTCTACAGTGAATGGTGGGGAGTCAGATCTATAAAGGCAATTTAATTACACACTTTGGTAAGATTACCTTGCGAATATAATGAAACATCCCTTAGAAAGGATTGCAACTGGAGGTGGAAATACCAATTAATTCATGTGAGAGAAGATGAGGTTAAGGTAGTAGCAGGGATGGGAATGTATAAAAAAGTAAAAGAATCAATAGGATTTTATCATCGATTGTACATCTCAGTGGAGGAGAGAGAGGTATCTGAGTTGCCCTTAGATTTTCTGGTCTAGGAAATACAGAAGTAATTTATGGAGCAAGTTTTGTTTTAGTTAGACTGCCTTTAAGGAACCTGTGGGGCATAGATATTGGGGTGGAGGTTGGGTTCAGGGACTATGGATGGATATAAAAATTTCAGCAAGTAATTAGTAACTAAACTGTCAGGATGCTTGTGATGGCTAACACATAATGTAATGTGTAGAAAGAGATGGAACACAGAATCAAAGGAACCCAATATTTAAAGGAGAGAGAGAAAGAGAGAGAGACAGAGAGAGAGACAGAGAGAGACAGAGAGAGACACACACACAGAGAGGAGTTGTCAAATAAGTAAAAAAACAAAGCTTAAGGATAAGAGAGAAATGTTCTGGCTTATTTTGCTGAGCATGATCCCTTCCAGCTCCATCCATGTTGCTGCAAATTGCATGAGTTTATCTTTTTTGATTGCTGAGTAATGTTCAATTGTATATATGTACCCCATCTTCTTGATCCAGTCATCTGTTTTTGGGCATTTGGGTTGTTTCCATAGCTTACCTATTGTAAATAGTGCTGCTATAAACATAAGGGTGCAGGTGCCCCTTTGAATTAATGTTTCTGTGTCCTTTGGGTAAATACCTAGGAGTGGAATTGCTGAATTATATGGAAGTTCCATCTTTAGCAGATTGAGGAATGTCCACACAGCTCTCCATAGTGGCTGGACCAGTTTGCACTCCCGCCAGCAGTGTAGGAGAGTTCCTTTTTTTCCACATCCTCACCAACATTTGTTGTTGCTAGTTTTTGGATGGTCTCACTCATAGCAGGAATTTAGAAAACCTAAAGGGATTGGAAAAAGACTAATTATAATAAAGTAAAACTCAAAATCAACAAGCAACTTTAAACCAGAGACACACTACAGGGTGGGGACAAGGGTGTAGATCAAAACAAGGGTGGTGGGAATTGTACGGGGTCTATAACCAAGATGAAAATGCACACATTGTACAAAAATGAAAAATGATGTAAGAATATACAAAATTAAAAAAAACAAAAATAAAAAAAATAAGAAAAGAGAGAAATGTTATGGAAATAAAAGGCAAAGAGAGTTGTGCTGATAGTGACATTAAATAAAATAAGGTCATTGGTGACCTTGGCAAGACCAGTTTCAGGGAGAAGGCACATAAATCTGATGGTCATGCTTGAAAAGGGAGAGATGAAAAGAAATGGAGTCAGGAAGTGCTGAAGGTGGTATCAAACAAAAATTTCTCCATTACACACAAATCAACAGTTATTTTGATGGTTTCACACCTGAAGTTGTCTCAAATCCTCTTACCTTGCATTGGCATACCTAGTGTATTTGACATATATACACACTCACCTACATATATATATATACATGTGTACACATATACACTCACAGTGGATTTTATATTGCTCTCCTCTGCAGCATTAGTTTTGTCATAATCATGAAACAAAACAAGTAATAATGTCCAGAAAAGAATAATAATCACGACTATATATATATATATATATATATATATATGATTATTCCAGGAAAATAATAAACTAAATATTGAAAATGCAACAAATAGTGGAAAATGATAGGATCTTAACATAATGTGTTATTACATTAACATGTTTTCTGAACAAGACAATTTTTACCAATTTATTGATTGTTACAGTAGTTAATAACATTATGGTTTATAATGTCTTAACTTCAACACAGTTGCCAATGGCTTTGTCTAAACAGCCCTTTTTATTAATTTTAGTTTTAAAAAGCATCTTCCACATGAATAAAGAGATATCCAAATTGTTAGGACTTGTTTTGACTATAAGAGTAAGCTTGTAGAGGTCTGGTGAGATGGCTGCAGAGTGAAAGCTCCTGACTGGGCTTCTTCACATATTTGCTACTAAATTGCAGTAAAATAAAGCCCAAAATCCTGAGGGAAAAACAGATGACCTCAGCATATACTTGGAGCAATGTTCCAGCAGAACAGAGTAGGAAAAACTTTAAGTGAATTTTGTTTAGAGTGATAACAGGGCAGTACCCCCCACAAAATGGAGGAGCTATACAGAGAACCCTGTACAGCTGTTGACTTGGGTACATGTCAGCAATGGGGCTCCTGAGACCCAGCACTGCCCTGCATAAGGAGGTGTACGAGCTGACAAGCAGGATGGGTGAGCTGCAGGATGAGGGATCGGAATGAATACTCTTGGCTGGAGCCTAAGTCTCTCAATATAGAACAATTGGAACCTGAATTATGTCTGAGCTCCTGGGTCTCTTTATAGAAGAGGATACTACTCAAAGGACAGGCTCAGTTATCCAAGAGCAAGTTTGGTAGACATTTAAAAATCCAGTTTCACAAAATACTCTAGGAATTGCAGTGTAGTCAATGTCTTTGTTTCCTTGGCATCTGTACCGGGGGTTTTCAAATGTCTCCATAGCCAAATAATGTTAAACACAGCATCTCCAAATGGTCATGGAAAGTGTCAACATTAAATAGCTCAAGTTCTGTTTTTGGTTCTCACAGTCATAGTAAGATCACTGTATATTTTTATCTACTTTTAAATACAAGATTATATAAAAACCAAGTGTTCAGACAGAAACTGCACCCAAAGAAATCTTTCATGACCCCATTTCTGAGCCATTAGGATCTTTCTCTTCACATGAACCAATGGAGCCAAATCTGTTTATGTTAGGGGGGTCACATAACTGAGAATTCCCCAAATTAATTTTTATGCAGCATTTGATGTTTATTCAAAGATAGGTAATAAACATGTGCTAATTTGAAACTTATACAAATGTTATTAAAACTCAACAGGAACATCAATCATTACTTAGAGCTTTTTTGTTTTTCCCCCCCCAAGGAGAAATTTCTTAACATGGATATTGACTAGAATTGCCAGTACATGATGATAATAGAAAGCAGGCTGACTTGAAGTCAATTTTATTATTGTTTTTAAACCATTTATTGAAAATACCTCTGTTAGTGCCTGTTTCCTCTCCCTGGCCTTTGGAACTGCACGGTATTGGGGAAAATTGCCTCTTTTTAAGTGCTTAACATTCATTCCAAAAATTAGACATTATCTCTGTAAAATGAAGAGAATATAGATGTTAAACATCACTAAATTGTTAAAACACGAAGGATCTCAAATCTTCATGTCATCTTTGCTAATATTTATCCATGTTTTCTAAATTCTATTAAAGAAGAGTAAATCTTTCTGTGAAGGGTAGACAGTGTTCCTTATTGTTGATTACATTTGATTGCCTTTTGTAGTTTGCAGCACACACAGATATGTTTTTAAATGTATAGTTGCAAGTCAACCATACACGCAGGGCTGATATGCAGTAACAGCCTACAAAAAAGATCTCAAATATTTAAAAAAAATATATACTTCAGCTTTTTAATTACTTAGTATCCATCTTAGTTTACTTGCAGTCATTATCATAAATTTGAAGTATTATGATTGATTTATGATATTTGTGTTATAAAAACATTTGATTATTTCATTGAGGATATTACTTAGCCCCGTGTTATTTGTGTTTCTTTTTAAAACTTATCCTCTAGAAAAACTGATGCTAGCAAGATGTTGACATAATGTCTTTGCCTAAATTATCATTACCCTCTTACTACTTTCTAGTCCATTATAATGCAGAAAATATAATTCTCCTTATTACTGTAATGGTGAAATGCCTGGGCTCTGGTGGAAGATGATCAAGGCAAAATTCCTTCGTCTCACTCATTGCAGGAATTTAGAAAACCTAAATAAGGGACCAGGAGAAAGACTAATTAATTCAAAGTAAAAATCAAAATCAACAAGCAGCTATAAACCAGAGACACACTACGGGGAAGGGGGGCGGGGAGAGGAAGGATTATGGTCAAAATAAGGGGGGGGTGCAATTGTTTGGGGCATATAACCAAAATGAAAATGCATACATTGTGCAAAAATGAAAAATGATGTAAGAATTATATAAAATAAAATATTAAAAAAAATCCATCAGGCTACTGAGTTTCTTAAGTCAGGTGCCTCACTCTCTTTATCTCTCAATGGGGCTAATGATATTATATAGCTGATTAGGTTGTTTTGAGGGTTAAGAAAGGAAGTGCATGGAAAGTTCTTATAATTGTGTTTAGCATGTTGTAAACATGTGTAAATGATTTTAAGAGGGGAATCTATTAGTAATTACATATGTATTGCTTCTGTTTGATTTGTGAAGTGAGTGGTGCCCCATAATTAGACTTAAATGTCTACTACTTTACTAATCTCTTTGAGAAAAATCTTATTGACAATAAAATATAGATAACTTCAAAGCAACAGCATTTTTCAACATTTGCTTTAGTCAGTTTCTACAGTGGAGAGCTTGATGTTAAGTGTGTTTTACTGTCCCAGTTGCAATTTTTCATGCATTTATTAAATATATTTGTGAGACTTTTTAAAATAACATTACTGAAAAGAATAAGATTTCTTGCAAACATAGCATTAACTTGGCTAAGAACTAAGCCACTTTATTTTAAAGTCAATGCTGATATTTTTCTTTAAGGAAACCAGATAGACACTGGCAGTGTAACTGAATGAGCTAAGAATGCCAAAAGGGCTCTCAACATATCTCCTCTCGGCATCAAAAGTCAAGGATTCAGCCTAACTTTCACATGAGGCTCTTGGAAGAGAACAGCATACTAATAATAGTAAGATCAGGAAGCCTATTTATTTTACACTCCTTATTATCTCTGTGGTTGGAAGCCGGCATGTTTGAACCATGACTAAGTTTCTGGATGAATAAAACACAAAAAGGACAAAAATGGGTAAGTGCCAATTAAGAGAACCCATTTCTTCTTATAAAGGCAATCACATTCGAAGACATGTGACTTAGATTTTTGAGCTGAAATCACAAGCATTTTAAGCAAAAAATTTAGATTGTGAGGGCTGGCTGGAAGAACACTCCAGTATACAAGGAGAAACGCATCTTGTAATGAACAACAGTGGGCTCTGAAATGAAACTGCTTGGAGCTACATAAGGAAAAGAATAGAAACAGAATGAAGAACATCCAGATTTGCAGCATCCCTGAAGGCAGCTTGAGGGGATGACCCCATTACTTTCATTGAGCAATTTGTTCCATCTCTGCTCACACATACCCTCACTAGGACTTCTAAAATATTCTTCAGCCTTTTCCACTGCCTCAAAAAGCCCCCTAACTTTATGTGTTAAGGTTTTAGAGCTTCTTCATGTTTTACTATTTTTAGTGTTTGGTTAACCTTCTAGTTTTCCCCCCTCTGTTTATTTTTCTCCTTGACCTAGATCATGAAATCATATACTAAGAGGACATTTTTCTAAATGCAAGTTGTTAGAAATGACTTGGCAAAGGCTAGCAAAATTCACAGTATCCTGCAGCAATAGAATTAATGGAGGATTTTTTTTTCTAAAACTTAGAATGACTATTTTTGTAATGCTTTTGAAATATCAATGATTAGAAGAAAGTTTGAAAAAATCATTTTTGAAAGATAATTTATATCTAAAATGTTACGAACATTTTAAAAAATACTAACCATTCGATTAGTGAGCAGCTTTGGTCTTTGTTACTTCAAGGGATATCATTTCACAACATTCACACAAACTAATTTTATGCTTATAAATATCTTTAATGGATAATATTGTATACTGTCATCATTGTTAGCAACATTTAGTCTTTGTTTCTCAAGTCTTGTGCATGTCAGTATTTTTTCCTTGTACAGACAATATGAGATAGTACAGTTGTTACTGATTTTAATATTCACTAAAATTTAGTTTTTTAGTATCCCTGTGGTGGGGCCTGATCATTTGCATTTTTTATAAATTGTTTTATTTATATCTTTGCATCATTGTGTATTCCCCGTAAAATTCCAACCACCAGTTCACCCATGAACCATCACTATAGTCCCTTGTGCTCTACTCTCCCCTGTTTTGATCCCTCTTCCTCCCCCTCCCTCGCAGAATGTCTGAGTTATGGTTGCCTGCTAATTTTGTTGTTTTATTATTAGTATTATTATTGTTATTTTTCCCCTGCTCCCTTATTCTTGTCCTGTATTCCTCCTATAAGTGTAACCAGTCATTATGTTTCTTTTTTCCTTCTGGCTTATTTCACTGAGCATGATCCCTTCAAGCTCCATCCATGTTGCTGCAAATGGCATGAGTTTATTTATTTTTTGATTGCTGAATAGTATTCCATTCTGTATATATACCACATCTCCTTACTATTCACTAAAATTTAAAGCCAAATTATCATGTCAGAGTGAAGAGTAGGGATGGCCTAGGATAGTTTCCTTAGAAAAGGGAAGAAATACTTGTCTAGTCAAGTGTTAGAGTAAAGTGACCATGGGAATCATTCACATTATCTGCCAGTATCAAATGACTTCAAGATTATTGTCATTTTAAAGTGAACAATACACACTCATCACATCTGTGGATCTCTATCCTTGGTTTTGGCTCTTGTTTCTAATTTTATCTCTCCCCTTTAAACTAATAGAGCCAGGATCTTCAAAAGCATAGGAAGTAGAGAGAGAGATTGACTTGTGCTGGGATTCATTTAGTCATTTACAAGTTCTGTGACTTTCCTTAGCCACTTGGGATGCTTAAATGTACCCTTTGACCAACACCTTCCGATTTCCCCTTCCCCTCAGCTTAGCCACCACCCTACTCCTCTGTTTCCACTAGCTTGATTTTTTTTAGATTCCACATATAAGTGAGATCCTAAGATATTTGTCTTTCTCTGAGTTCACTTAGCATAATACCCTTGAGGTTCATGCATGTCCTTTCAAATGGCAGGGGTTCCTTTTAATGGTGGCATAATATTCCATTGTGTATGTATACATGCCATATTTTCCTCAGTAATGCGTCTATTGACAGATACTTGGTTTGTTTTCATGTCTTGATTTTTTGTGAATCAGTAATGCTGCAGCAAACATGGGGGTGCAGATATCTCTTCAAGTTAGTGATTTCTTCATCTTTGTACCATGAATTACACACATATGCTAGTTACATCTCAAAGCTGGAGAAATGAGTTGTTTAAGATTGAATGGTCTAGATTTTGTATAATCACCTTTATTTTCCCTGTGTATTTTGAATTTTTTCTTTGCTTTCATGCCATGTGCCACTTTCATCAATATAACTAATTACATTTGCTGAGGTCTTAACATCTTTGCCCATTCTTCTCCATTTCTTGAATCTTCAATATGGTATTTTTGGTTTGTAATCATTCTCTGCTACCTGTGTTTCTGCCACTTCTCCAATTTCTTGCACTGAGTCTCCTCATTTCTTAGTAGATCAACCTTTTTACTGCCTCACAAATAACTGCTGCTAGCACACATTTCTCACTCTTTTTCTTAGAACAGTTTTCCTTTGTATGTAATCTCTAGTCCACCAACCTGTGTTTGTAACTCCCTTCAAGACTGTATTGAAGTTACATGTCTTCCTGAAAGTCTTCAATTACTATCTTCATCACAACTGAGATATTTTTTCATATCAGGTTCTTCTAGTAATATGTACATATTTTATCTTCTTAAACTTTTAAAATCTTCCAATTTCTTTCTGATTTTATTTTAAGATTATCTTAATTATCCACTTAGTCTATAAAATCTTCTTTGTCTTCGCGATCCATTTAGGGTATAAAAACTTCCTTCTTTTAAGGGAAGATAGATTTTTTTTTTGTCTATTATCCTTTGAACCTGACTGTACAGTGCTATGACTATGGGGAGAATTTAATAATTTATGCATGCTGAATTTGAAATTTAAAATACTGTAAATCAATGAAGATTGGTACTTAAATATCTGGAATCTTCTCTTTCTTAAACTTCAACATCTTTGTTATCTTTAAACATTTTAACCTAGCTTTCTTTTACTTGCATGTTTCCTCTAATTTAAAAATTTTATATTTCTCTTTAGTTGAGGTCCAGAATTATCCATATCACTATCATATGATCAAATTCATACTGAGTCGATTAAGAATTTTAACTACCAACATTTCCCCTTAGCCTTGCTTTTGATTTTAATTTAACTGCTTTAAAATTCAATATTATAATGCACAAAAGTTCATGCATTATTGTTTAGGTATTATTTCTTTACTGTATATTATAGTGAGCCTATAGCTAAACATGGCATACCTTAATATGAATGAATAATTATATAAATTGCATAAGTACTAGGGTGGTAAAATAAAGGAGTAGTTAAAATGGGATATACTAATCAATTAAAATTTCTTAGATATGTAGAAAATGAAAATAAATTATGGGTTGTAAGTTATTTTGTATTTTCAGTTAAAGTTAAATTCATATAATAATAAATTAACCATTTAAAGGGAACAATTCAGTGACATCTAATGTAGATTTTTAAATGTCCTTTTTAATAGCTTTATGGAGAGATAATCTATATACCATGCAATTAAACTCACATAAAGTATAAAATATAATAGCTTTTAGTATATTTACAAAGTTGTACAACCATCATGACAACCAATTTTAGAACATTTTCATTAAACCCAAAGAAAACTTCTGACTTATTAATAGCCAATACTTATGTCCACATCCCCATTCTGCCTAGCAACCAGTAATCTACTTTATTTTATTGTAGATTGAACTATTTTGGATATTTCACATAAATGTATATGGCCATTTGTATTTCCCCCCTTCCACTTGGGATAATGTTTTCAAGGTTCACCCTATGTGGTAGCATGTAAAACTGCTGCTTTACATTTTAATATCCAACCTCATTCTATATTATGATTCTAATACATTTTATTTATGTTTTCATCAGTTGATGTTCATTTGGGTTGTTTCTACATTTTGTTTTCTGTCAATAGTGGTGCTTTGAAGATTTATGTACAAGTTTTAGTTTGAGTACCTCGTTTGAGTTCTCTTGAGACTATACCTAGAAGTGGAATTGCTGGGTCATATGGCTTCATCACTAAATAATAACACTAAATAATGAACATTTGAGGAAAATCATATCATGTATTGAATGAAATATAAAAAGCCTTTGCGATTCTTAGAGATGGACACTTTCCAGAATACAGGTATTGTTTTCCCTATGGTTACACATTGAGAGAAAAGGAAAATTTGATTTTTTAGCATTCTATTAGATTTATTTTTTGTACATATCTCTTTTATGATACTTCTTCTTAATAGCCAGACTTAAATCAAACGTTGTGTCTTCTTGCCTGTGGTATGTAGCTAAGAATTCAACCCTAGTAAGAAAAGAAAGTAAAGTACTGATTTATGGCTCAGTTTACAACTTTAAAAAAATTTAAAGTTATTTTTGATGTCAGTTGATCATTTATGACACAAATTATAATTTTACAAGTAAGAAACTAGAGAATTTCAGCACTGAACTGGTGAGAGAAAAGCAGCTTGATTATTTTGGGAGTGAATGGCAGGGATAAAATTGTAAAAGGAATATAAACAATAAGTCTGAGTGAGAGAAGTAATTTTTAAAATACTTCAGGATCTTTTTTTAATGAGGTAAGATAATAGAGACTAACTAATGCAACACCAGTTGAGAAAGCAAATCTGGCTATACTGTATCAGAGTGTTAAGTTTGTATTTTGCAATAGCAACAGGTTACATTGTTACTGCTAGTTTCCTTTATTCATTTTTGGACTTTGTTGACTTTAGTAAAATACATTCTTGGCTCATCAATGCTTCTTTTGATAGAAGAACAGTGTGTCTCCAAATTTAGCATGACCTACCTTCATGATAATGTTCTAAGAGGGATGTGATTGTAAAATTTCAGTTTCCTACACCATAACTATTTGGTCACAGCTTCTTGGTGTGGGTCCCAGGAATGTGAATTTTACAAGTTAGCCCCAAGTAATTCTTACATACTCTAAAGTTCGAGAACCACTACTCTGTACTGTATATTCTTATTGTGGTGACTGCAGTTTATCAAATGAATGTTGGTGTCAGACTTATCTTCGGCTAAGTCTTCGAGCAGTTACTTCATTGTGAGAGAACTATGGACAAGCCATTTAAACTCTTTCAACCTTTGCTTTCTTCAGCTGTGATGATTGAGATTAAAAAGTCACATGTCCGTGTTTGCTTGAGAGATTCCAGGTTAAACACCATGGTGTTGGCAATCATTAATAGCATCTACCTTCTTTCTCAAAATGATTCTAATTTGGGTTATATTTCATCTGGCCACTCCAGCATGTCTGCATATTAGCTTGTGATGATTGTATGCTATACCTTAAGCAATCAATTTAGACCATTTGCCATATATAGTACATATTAAATAAATGTACTTATATAAATAATGCTACTTTTAAGGAATCAAATGAACTATGTCATTATTAAAGTTTCTTCACATACTCAGGATTACCTACTGTCTTTTAAAAATGGATTTTCATGGAAAAGAAGTCACTTTATTCTGGATTGTTGACTAGTTTTATCCTCTCTGGGAAAAGGTCCTTAAATTAAATCATTTTGTCCCTGTCATTTTCACCAACTTACTCATGCCACTTGGCATTGTCTTGTGCTAAAAGGCATTTTGGAATAGAGACTTGGAGAGAAAACATTCCAGTGAAGACTGATGAAAGTCTGTAAAGTGAAACTCAATAAATATTGTTTATAGGTCCCATTATCTACAACAGATAAATACAGTATGATTCTTTTCTTACTAGCTTCTTCTTGGAAAACCTCATTATGTTGTCTTCTATTTGCTTTACATTTATTTTATTTTATTTTACTTTACTTTTTTTTTTTTTAATGTGGGTCAACTTCCTGGCCGGGGATTGAACTGGTACGCAGTGGCTCTGGATTGCTTCATAATAATGAGACTAAACCCCTCATGCTACCAGGGCTTTTCATTTATAGCCAGGTTTTTCCAGCAAGGAGAAAGAGGTGTTAAGGACTTATTCTTGATTATGAGTGAAAATACTACACTCTAAGCCCAAATGAACCTGTGTTTGATTCTTGTTCAGTCAATTATCTCAAGAGAAATTTATCTTCTCTGACCTTAAGTTACTTTATCAGTTAAATGAAAATATTATTATATTTACTTCATCATGGTGCTGTGAAGACTTAAGTTGGTACACATACACTTCTTAGCAGTATGCCCCTGCTCTCTGTTAATGTCGTCTAATACCTTTATTTAAGAATATTGAAGGTGGTCTTAAAACTGTGTGGGCAGTACATTTGATGACAACAATAGCCTGGGATGTGTATTATTTGACCCATTGGCTTCTTTCTACTCCATTCAGATTTTTACTTCTCTGTTCTTCAATTATTATTCTTCCTTGTGAGAAGAGGAAAAACAAATAACATGGCATAAAAGAAAAAATAAATCACACTATCTGGGAAAATATCTAAGGGAGAGAAATGAAAAAATGGAGATGCCAAATGACATGGTAGATGTATAGAATGTTTTGAAATGCCTGGTTCTCACATATAGCAATAAATATTTGAGAATTTCATATTGAAGTCATTACCTTTCTGAATATGATTTTATTCTACTTCCAATGAAGGCATCATTCAATAGAAGGTAGAAAATTTTGTGGTCAACATGGAAATGAAGATATTCAAAATGGTGTAACATTGTGAAGCAAAAGTATTTTTTTTCAAAAAATTGGCTCTCCATGTACACAAAGCAAATGAATCCAGATGCATACCAGATGCTCTTCACAAAATTTCATTGAAAATAGATAATAGACTTAAATATTAATCACAAAATGATAAAACTCCTAAATATAACCATTATCTTGAAGAGATATTTGTACTGCCATATTCATTGTATTAATCATAATGGCCAATATATAGAACCATGTATGTTCTTTGACAGACACACTGCAATATCATTCAGTCTTAAGAGAGATGATCCTGCCATGTACACATTTACAACTTGAACTTAGAGGACATTGTGTTAAGTTGAATTAGCCAGATACAGAAAGAAAAAGACTTTTTAAAAAGTGGAATCCAGAGTAACAGAGTAATACAACGGTAGTTACCAGAGGCTAAAGAGTAGGGGAGAAGGGAAATACTAGTCAAAGGGTATAGACTTTCTTTTTCCTTTCTGGCTTGTTTCGCTGAGCATGATCCCTTCCAGCTCCATCCATGTTGATGCAAATTGCATGAGTTTATTGTTTTTGATTGCTGAGTAATATTCCATTGTGTATATTTACCACATCTTCTTGATCCAGTCATCTATTGTAGGGCATTTGGGTAAGGGATCAGGAAAAAGACTAATTATAATAAAGTAAAAATCAAAATCAACAAACAACTATAAAGCAGAGACACACTACAGGGTGGGAAGAAGGGAGTAGAATCAAAACAAGGGTGGTGGGAATTATACAGGGACTATAACTAAGATGAAAATGCATACATTGTATAAAAATGAAAAATGATGTAAAATATATAAAATTAAAAAAACAAACATAAAAAAGACTTTCAGTTATAAAAATGAATTAGTTCTGGAGACCTGACAAACAGATGGTGACTATAGTTAATAATAATATATTGTGTAGTTGAAAATTGCTAAGAGAATAGATCTTAAGTGTTCTCATGACAAAGAAAGGTAACTAAGGTAACTATTGAGGGGATAGATATGTTAATTTAAGTGTGGTAATTATTTCACAGTGTGCACCTATATCAGAACATCATGTTATATACCTTAAACATATAAAACCTTTATCAAAAATAAATGAATAGTTTAGGGCCTCCCCTGGTGGCTCAGCAGTTGAGTGCTTGTCTGCGAAGCTGACCGCAGCCTCTGCAGTGCCTGTTCGATCCACGGCCACTGGCAAGGGTCCCACATGGCGTGCAGACCTCTCCTGCTGCGCCCGCTGCTCCCCTCAGCAGTGTATTTCGGTCCTTCTGCCTGTTCTGTTCCCTGCTCTGGCTCTGGTGAATTCTTTCACCCTCCTGTGCTTCTGACTGTACCCAGTGCTTGTATCAATAAATAAATAAATAAATCTTAAAAAAAATAAAATAAATGAAAATTTAAAAACCCTACCCCCCCCAAAAAAAGAAACCTATAAAACTCGTAAAGGATAACATAGGGGAAAACTTAAATTACTTTGGATATAGTGGTGCCTTTTTGGATAAAACACCTAAGGCACAATCCATGAAAGGAATAACTGATAAGCAGAATTTAATTTAAATAGCGTCTTCTTTGTAATAGACAGTGTGACGATAACAAGCAGTCAAGACACAGACTGGGAAATAATATTTGCAAATGGCACATATGATAAAGAACTGTTATCCAAAATATATGAAGAATTCTCAAAATTCAATAAGAAAACAAGCATCTTGATTAAAAAATGGGTCAAGAACCTAAACAGACATGTCACCAAAGATGATATATAGATGGTAAACAAGATATGAAAACATGCACCAAATCATGCCTTCAGGGAAATGTGAGTTAAAGCAATGAGCTGCAACTGTACACCTATTAGAAAGGCCAAAATCTAGAATACTGACAACATCAAATGTTGGTGAGGATGTGGAGCAACAGGAACTCATTCATTGCTGGCGGGAATGCCAAAATGGTCCAACTACTTTAATTTTAAAATTAAAATTTCAATTTTTAAGTCTTTAATTTTAAAAAGTATAGCATGAAGTCAAACTATCTTCCATAATGTTTAGTCACATACTACTGGTATTTAAAATACAGAAGGAAATTAGAAATATAGACTTCTTTAGGTATTGTTTTCATGAATTATAGCCTTCATGACTCTCATAATATTACAAATATATATTTCAGATATATGCAAATAGTGATAATTTATAGAAACTTTTAAGTATCAATTATCTGGTTAACTATTAGACTCAGATATTATCTTGAATTATTTTATGCCAAAATTAATGACTATGTGAGAACCATAGGTTTAGTGTGTAAGCCACTGTTATATTTTTCAATGAACCAGTATCCTTATAATGCACATGGTGTTATTATACAGAAGCTGGCAGTACAAGTGGTACTTTGTGTTTTCTCATTTCATGCTTTCATTTAGATTTAAGATGTTCATGGTTTCATTTCCAAGTTGGCATGAATTA
Organism: Talpa europaea; assembly: GCF_964194135.1. NCBI lineage: Eukaryota > Metazoa > Chordata > Mammalia > Eulipotyphla > Talpidae > Talpa > Talpa europaea. Next base: position 16,340,498 of record NC_140081.1, read on the forward strand.
GCAGTAAACAGAAGTCTGCTGGCTTGTGTTAAATTTGCTTTCACATACCTCTAGGGACAGAATAGAGAGAATTCAGAACAGAAATAGTTTTGACTGAGGTTACCTAGACATGTCTTCCTATATGAAAACCTCAAGACAAATTTCTTAGTATGTAGTCAGAAGGAACCATGTTGATTTCACAACTTATTGATGGGTTGATGTGTTGATGAAGGCATCACAGCAAGGAGATTGTGATATTCCCATCGATTTATGATTGTGGATTTTCAGCAGTTAAGATCATTCACCCTAGAAAACAATTTCTAAGAATCACTAATTGTACAGTTCTTAGAAAAAGTGTTGATTAAAATTATGAATAATGTATAAAATGTAATATCTGGTTAAAAAGAACACATTGGCTTTAGCTCATGATTAGGTGTACATGATTAATTTCAGGTCCTTCATTTAGCGTTGACTTTTTACATTTTGGTGGGAGAATGCTTCTAGAGAGTTAAAGGATTTTTCCCTCTCCCTTCCAAAAAGGGTAAAGATGAATTTTTTAAAGTAGATACATGTGCTCCTGATAACTTTACATCTGACTGGTGTATTGGTCAGAATTGTATAGTTTGCAATGTAATAACAAACAACCCCCAGTTATAAATGGACTAAAATGAAACAACTGAATAAGTGTTGGTTTTTTTTTTTTTTTTTTGGCCTCTGGCTAAAAGTCCATTTGAGGATGGGGATGTGGGCTGTGCTGCTTGTTGTCATCTCTCACACTTAGATCTGACAAAGACTTCCCCAAATGGAGTGTTTCTGGTCTCTGTGGCTGAAGGAAGGAGAGTGCTGTAAAATCTTGTAATTTAAATGAAATGCTGTGGTCCAGAAGTCACCTGCAGTGTTTCTGTCCACAACTCTTTGACCAGAAGAATTCTCATGATCCTTCCAGTGGCAAGGTAGCCCAGAAGTAGATTCTCTCTCGTAGCCAGATGGGGAAAGTACCAGATTTATAAGAGCATTAGCCATCTCTGCCACATCTGAGGAACAAATTAACCATCAGCACAAAGGCCCAGGCATCCCTTTTTTAGCAAACATAACATGATTAACCCTTTCCCCACCAATTCTGCTCTTACACTGACCCGATTCCCTCTATTCACCCCAAGCTGGCAGCTGTGACTTTGCAAACATGGAACGTGTTTCTCTGGTCAGAATTGAATTGAACATTGGCAGCGGCAGAACCTGCAAGCTGCAGCCCTTTTGTGTATTCATGCCTAATTTAATTCTTATTGAGTGAAATGTGCACTCGTTTCATTCTTGTTGGGAACAAAATGATATTAAGCTAGTCCAACTATTAAATTAAGATTTTCTATGAGATTTTTATTAATTATTTTGTCTGGCCTTCCACAAGCTTGAATTTTATTTCATATTTCAGTTGTGATTCATTTTTGAGACTTTGAGTGTGGGGAACTATACACCGTGCTAATGGTACAAGAAGTACAGGTATTGTTAGATAATACTGTATACTAAAGATTATCTGAGGCTAAGGATGCTTTGTGACCTTGCATGTTACTTAATCCTAACTGTGCAACAAAGTCTACCTGGCAAGATTTAAAAATATACAAAATTTCTGGCCCCTACTTTCAGGCTTACCCATTAAGGATGTGGCACAAGCATCTGTATTTTTATTTTTTTTTAAGATTTATTTATTTATACAAGAACCAGGGTACAGGCCAGATGTGCAGGAGGGTGAGAGGATTCACCAGCGACAGACCGGGGAACAGAATAGGCAGACTGATGAATACACTGCTGAGGGGAGCAGCGGGCGAGATAGGAGAGGTCTGCTGCGCCATGTGGGACCCTCGCTGGCCGGCCAGGATTGAACCCATGCTGCAGAGGCTGCGGACAGCTTCACAGCGCTGCCCTCAACCGCCTGCGCCACCGGGGGAGGCCCATCTGTATTTTTAATATCAGCAGGTGATTCTAATGCACAACCAGAAGTGAGAAATGCTGTCCTGGAATGTTATGTAAGAGAAAGTTACCTATTTGAAAATGTTTTCTGAAACTATTGATTATATAAATCTCATTTTTTTTAACATCTCCCAACCTTCAGACTAAGGCTATCCATTCAGTAAAACAGAATCCATTTTCTCAGTGTTTCTGGTTCACTTCTTATGTGAAAAACAGTGAAGTTATTAAATAATTCATCACATGTTTTAGAATCTTGTCAGTCTCTCTGTATCTCATATTTTGGTTTATAAGCCAGGTTAGTAAGAAATCTGTCTATCCTCAGTGTGCTGCACAATGCCATATATAGTGCATTTGGGCCCCATTATCAAAATCACTCTAATATAGTATTCACCAAAATAATGCAAGTAATGCTGTAATTGACAACCAATTTGGTTCCCCCTTTTCTTTAAAACACTGCAATGAAACATGGCATATGGTTTTTAAGTCATATTTTGAATTTGGAAACTAGGGTTAAAATTAGAGAGCAGTGGAAACTACAGTTATGAAGCCACTAATTACAGCAATTTGTGTAGTAATAATTTTTTTCTTAAAAGGATATTTGCTTTTCCCTTTTCAAGTCTACCAGTTGTAGGCATGTCATTTTGAAAGTGAGTAAGATTGAATATTATTCAAATGTTCATAGTTCAATGGAGGTAAAATGTACATGCTATAAAAAGCTGCCAAATGATTTGGGTTGTTTCCAGGTTTTACCTATTGTAAATAGTGCTGAAATAAACATAGGTGTACAGGTGTTCTTTTGAATCAATGTTTTTGTAGACTGAGGAATCTCCAGACAGCTTTCCATAGTGGTTGGACCAGTTTACACTCCCACCAGCAAATGAATTTTAACACATGTCCATGTCTTTGTTTTCTTTTAAAAATATTTTTTTTCAATCTGGGAGCCTCCCTGGTGGTGCAAGGGGTTAAGCACCACACTATGAAGCAATCGCAGCCTCTGCAGCACAAGTTCGATCCCTGGCCAGACAGGGAGCAACCCACATGGTGCAGCAGACCTCTCCTGACTCGCCAGTTGCTCCCCTTAGCAGTGTACTTCAGTCAGTCTGCCTGTTCTGTTCCCCACTCTGTCTCTGGTGAATCCTCTCACCCCCCACATCTCTGGCCTGTATCCCAGCTCTTGTATGCATAAATAAATAAATCTTTAATTTTTTTTTTCAATTCGGGTAGAGGAGCATTTATTAGAAGTAAATAGTAATCAATGCTGATATCGGCCAACTACAAACATATTGGACATATTGCAAGAGGGATGATTGTAATATGGATAACTCTCCAGCCATGAGATTTGTAAGCATTTCCATGGTCAGGCACAAAGGAAGGCACTTTCTCTTATTGGGAGTGGTGAATAATGCTATGCAAAGAAATGAATGGGGGGCAGAGGATGAAAGAGTGGCATGATCACAGGATCATGTAGTTGATTAGGGAATGTTTTTCCCTGAGGTCAGCAAATGCTACAGAGGGACTCTAAGGAGGGGTTGTATGTTGGTTCAGCCTGAGGATGTGTCAAAGTTCAGAGGCCATGGAGGAGACAAGTTTTAGTTAAGTTGGTCAAATCAAGGGCACAGGTATTTTATCCAGATTGTCTCTGATTGCAAACAGTTCAAGTAATCATTTGTGAGACAAAGAATGAAAACTTGGCGGGTCTGTGTCTGGCCTTTTCATAGGTAAACCAGATAGGATACTTGTGAGTCCTATCTAAGGGAAAGGTAGTAAACTTCTGGGACACAAGGGATAGGAGGATTTGTTTAACAAAAACTTTTTCAGGTTCACAGGGGTTTCACCAAGTTCAAAAATGTCAATATAAGACCATAGAATGTAGCTGATTTTCAGACAGTAATAGGAATCATTTAGTGATGGCCTGCCTTCAACCTAGCACTTTACGTGTTCACTTCATCTCAACTGTTGTGGTATGAATTATTGTCCATTTTTCAGGCGAGGAAATGGAGGCTTAGGGAAGTGTAATATGTGATAGGAATTCAATGTTTGATCTAGAATTCAAACTTGCATGTTCATGTTATACAAGTCAAACGTGTAGAATACATATTCAAGGAAAAATACACATGCTCTTTAATAACACTATTGGGGTTTAACATTGAGGCAAAGAAAAATGTTCTGTACAGTCTTAAACAGATAGGAATTTTGTGTTCTGAAATGCAGACATTCACTAAGCGAGAGACACAAATGAACAGGACCCTAAGGCTGAAATCTTTATAAAAGCATGACTGTGGAGGAATTTACCTCCCTAGTGAACTTCTCTGATTCTCTTGATTTTAAACATTATGGAAGGCTCTGTTCTTTTCCTTTGGCCCATGCTGAGAGACCATGCTGAGAAAGGTCTCTCTGCAGTCTGCTAACAGACATTTATAGTGGGATTTAAATTTATTCACTTCTTATACAGATGAGTATATTGTATCCAAAATCTACAGATTTTATTTTATTTTTTGTCAATGCATGACTCTATTTTTTTAATATTTATTTTATTTCATTTTTTAAGATATATTTATTTATTTATACAAGCACTGGGTACAGTCAGAAGCGCGGGAGGGTGAGAGAACTCACCAGAGCGGGGAACAGAACAGGCAGAAGGACCTAAGTACACTGCTGAGGGGAGAAGCGGGTGGCAGGAGAGGTCTGCTGCGCCATGTGGGACCCTCACCCGGAGGCCAGGGATCGAACCGGCGCTGCAGAGGCTGCAGGTAGCTTCGCAACCCAGCGCTCAACTGCTGCGCCAACAGGGAGGCCCAATACATGGTTTTAAACTGCTTGAATTAAAAATGGAGTGAAAGTGTTATAGGACAGGGAGAGGGGCAGCCCAAACCCCGCAAACCTGCCTATTCTAAATGGGTTCTGCCATCCGCCGCATCAACACAAAACATAGGAGACTTTAATGGGAAGGAACTTTAATAAAACTAGGAAACAATACAGGTAAGGCAAAGAGTCTAGTTTCTAAATGAAGCATCCAGAGTTACCCGTCCCCTCGTGGGTAAAAGTCCATCCAAATGGGATTGGCCCAGAACAAGGCCCCAAAGCCTGCCATGAGTCTAAAGCATCTTCCAGTGGGGACCCACAGAAAAGGGTCACAAACAACTGGACAAGCCCGGAAGGAAAAGAGCAAAATCAACATCAAGATAAAAGCTGCCATTGTCACCTCCCCACGGGTCTCACCCACATCTGTGTCACCTAGTCCACGACCAAAAGACAAGCGCAGTTTCTTCACGTGTCTCTAGGCTCCATGCGCCTCCTCCAGGTCTCCTTCTGGCTCCATCCAGCTTCCTTCCTCAGTCTCCTCTGCAGCTTCTCCTCTTCCTGCTCAGCTCCACCCTTCCTTGGGTGGGGCAGGGAACCTGGAACCTCCCCCTTTCCTGGGGACCACCCTGTTACAAAAGGGGCCTCCCCTGGTGGCTCAGTGGTTGACTGCTAGGCTGTAAGGCTGCCCACAGCATCTGCAGCACTGGTTCATTCCCCGGCCGCTGGCGAGGGTCCCACACACAAAAAATAAAAAAAATAAAATGAAGTGAAAATTAAAATTTGATGTGACTTCAAATTTAAGGAGAGTAATAGGTGATATTAGAACATATAGTTTGTATCAGTTTGGAATTGTGAGAGAACTTATAGGTCATGGAATTCAATCTCCCACACAGTGCAGGAATTCCCTTGTAAGAGATTCCTAGTAACTAGTCATCTGAGCACTGTTTGAATGTCTTTCGTATTGCAAATCCCACCCAAGGGACAGACATGCCATTTTTGAATAGCCTTAATTGCTGGAAATTTTCTCATATCGAGTTGAGAAATACTTACCTAGCAAAGGAATACTTCATTTGCATCAGTGCTTTGGAAATCTACAAACAAATAAATGAAAAATAACAATCTCTAAATTGAATGCCAGCTCCGTGGGGGCAGGGGGGCAGAATTAGTTTTAGCCTCACTCATTATTCAGTGACTTAATACAGCTCCCCTCATGAACCATAATTTCTGTATCATAGGTTTTTCCTATTTTATTTTGTTTGCAAATAAATTGTAGGGTTGGGTGTGTGTTTCAGTGAAAGAATATGTATTGTCACAAATAGCACTTGGTCTTTCCACTCTTGGAGCTAAGTAGGTTTTGTGCTGTTCTGGGAAATTTCCATTGACTTCCCTCCCAATTGTAAATAAACCAATTTTGTCTCTACTTGGAGTTCAGTTCATTTAGTCCATAGAAATGTGTGTTTTCAAATTTCCTTCGAAATAGTTATAATATTTGTCTAGTTTCTTTATTTAATATGAGTAAAAATGAAATTTTAATGTGTTCATTTTCATGTTCACATCTGCATTAGTCATTGGATTACCTTTTTTCTGAAAATGATTTTTTATAAGCTTTTCTGGTCCTCCCACAATATACCCAAATGGATTCACCCACCAGAGCTAGGTAAACTTCCTCATTAAAGATGCACACTTTGTAAACAATTTAAACCCAGTCTGTTCCTTTTCTTGGCTCCCAAAGGTGAATCCTTACGGGCAACAGAAATATGTAGACACTCTATTTTATCTTTATTTTCTGCTCTACTAATTTTGTATTTTGGTTTGTTCTTGGCCAGTCGATAACTCTGCATTGCTGGCAAGAGAGGTTGGGAATTTTGCTTTATGATCTGAACGTTTAGAAAAGTTATTCCCTATCACTGGCAATGGTGGTTGGAAATTTGACTTCAAAGTGTTATCATTTGATGAGCTTTTAAAATGCATTAATGGTTTGTAGAGAGTTTATCTCTGTTGGGTGCAAGATGACAGAGAATCTGGTTTGTTAGGCTTTTCTGTTTGTATTATTTGTCTGGTTTGAACTCAAATCAGTTATGAATTTTATACCCACTTGAAAGTGATTATCTAGACTAGTGGGTGTTATATTTCTGTTTATGCTTATCCTATGACTGGAATTTAAAATTGAAGTAATAAAATTTCTTTGTGTGTTCCTATTCTGAAAGAGCTTTACATCTCTTTGTATGTATGTGAAGCATTTTCTTACCGCTAGATAGTATTTCGAATTTAGACTATAACATCTTTTAAAATAGCTCTGTTCTTATCGGCTTAGAGATAAATAACTGTCTGTATTGATAGATCTTTTCTGTAATTACCCCAAATTAAAGAAATTAAGCCTCTAATACTTGTAATGCTAAAAATGTTAATGTTTATAGAAATAAATATGAACTAGTATAAATTTTAAGTTCATATAATTTAGGCAAACCTTTGGCATATGTGACTAGTTTTGCTCAACAAAACAAAGTATGTTTTCTTTGAGTTACTGTCATTAAATTTAATATAAAATGTACATTGTTTATGCTACATAGCTGTATTCTTCCCAAATGTGTGAGGTTTTTATATTCACAAACATTACTTCTGCTTAATCTTTAAAATTACTAGAAGTGCAGGAATATGGTGGAAAAAGGCAGCCCAGGTCATAGTTTGTCCACAGAGACACTGACTTAGCAATAATAAATGGACAAAATTACCTTGTGAACACTTTAAAAGCCGGTCAAGAGATTGCAGTATCCCTCTTAGACCTGCATCTTGTGGATAGAAAAATTTGTGGCATTTGGCATGCCCTAAACCCTTCCTTTATTTGGCATGATAGGGAGAAAACTGCCAACTCTCTCCCTCAGGAGGGAACAAAATGTGTGGAATGTGCATCCATTGTTCTGGGATTTTGGCAAGCTGCCTGAGGGACTTTTCTATTTGATCTAACTTGGAGTGTTTATGGGAACAGCTATTTAGAATACTGGTTGTGGGCTGCTAAGATAAAAGATAAGCACCACTACTTGTTACAGCACCAGAGAGATGTAGTACTTTAGAAAGACACCAGGAGGGCTAAGAGATTTCAGGCTTATGGTACAAATGCAGCAATCTCTTTAACTGGGAAATTATCACACAGACCCAGAGAAGATGCACCCATAGAATAGTTTTGAGAGGTTCCCAAAATGTTGTCAGGGTGATTAGTTTTCCCATGTATTAAGCCAATTTTAAATAAAGCCTCCCATAAAAGATGGTGGAAGTGACTTTCTAACAAATGTCCTTATATCAACAAAGATCACAGGCATACAAAGAAACAGAAAATCATGTCCCAATAAAAGGAACAAATTTAATCTCCAAAAATTAACTCTAAATAAAGTGATCTATGAAACACCTGAGAAGTAATTGAAGATGATTTGAAAAAAGATACTCAATTTGATGAGAGAGAAAATAGACAACACTGCAAGAAATCAAGAAAATGATCCATAAACAAATATATCAACAAAGGGGAGAAACTATAAAGAAGGACCACTTATAAATTTTAAGGTTGAAGTATGCAATCATGTGAAAATTCACTAGAGAATAATAGACAACTAAGTAGAAGAAAAAAATCAGTGAGTTTAAAGACAGGTTATTTAGATTACTGAGCCAAATGAGAAAAAATGAAGGAGAAGTGAAAAGAGCCTAAGGAATTTATTGGTCACCATCATATGGACAATATATAAATTATGGGAAGGGGCAGAGAGCTCATTTAGTGTAATAATGACTAAAAAATTCCTAAATTTGATAAATGGATATACAAATTCAAGCAGCTGAAGAAACTACAACTATATAAAAATTTTAAAAAAGCAAAAAATAAAGTGTTAAAAAAAGAAACTACAACTATAATAAATTCAAAGAGACCACATCAAGACACATCATAATCAAAGTTACAGACAGAATTTTGAAAGTATCAAGAAAAAAGTGATTCAGTACATACAAGGAAACTCCTAAAAGGATGTTAACAGACTTCTCAACAGATATCTTATAAGCCAGAAGGGAATGGGGTGATATATTCAATGTGCTGAAAGAAAAAAAAAAAAAACAAAAAAACAAACTGCCAAGCAAGAATACTATATTCAGCAAAACTGTGGTTAAAAAGTGAGGGAGAAATTAAGACATTAGTTCAATGAAAACTGAAGAATTACTTCTTTTTATTTTGGTTCACTACATTAACTTTAAAACTCATAAAATGTTTTTTACAAAGAAGCATTATATTTTGCATGCTGCTCTGAGTAGATGCCAAGGAAATGTGGACTATTGTTACTTTTCCTCCCTGTCCCCCAAATGACTTAAAACATTCTTAAAACATTGATATCTTAGAGCTTTGTTTTATATAGAATAAAGATACATTATACTCTTTCACTCGTGAACTAATTGATTCAGGACATGCAATATTGAGGAAGCTAGATTTGACATTTGGGGTATGCACTGAAAACATGAACAAATGTGAACTTGAAAATTGGACAATGTTATGCAGGAATAGGACCTCTAGTCTTCCCAGAAAATAATCATGGAGAAAAATATTTAAAATTAACCGACAAAGATTTATGAAATTTTTTTCAATTACTCAAATTATTTTGTAGCTAAGGATTTGATTAAATGAAGTTTTAGTACCTTTACATTTAAATTATAGCTTCTGGCAAATACCTAAATAGGCTGTTGTTGAAACAAAGCTAATTTTATTGTTTATTGAAGTAATGAAGATCATTAATCTCAGCAGCCTTATTCTGGAGGTAAAAGTTCATAGGCTGCCTACCTTTCCCAGTTTTCACAAACCATTTATGGAATAATATCATAGAATCCATAAAAATCAATATTAGATGTGTTTTTGAGATTAATTTGATAAATGTCCTTTTATGAACATGCTTTTAAATTCAGAAATTGCTTATTAAAGGAAAACATACATCATTTCATCTATCTTTTTATGACTTACCATAAAATATACATTATTTTATCATCAAACTTGAGCTAAATGGCAAAGAACACAAGATAAAGTTTTTGTAAATTGTTCAGTCAAGTGTAGTTATTTCACAACTCTCACATTTTTATAACCATTGTCCAGATTTTTGTGTGGAATTTTCCTAATGTGACTTATCTCCCACTTTGGTATATAGATTTCATTTAATTTTTTTAATTGAGGTAACTAATTTAATAGTGCTGATAAAATTAAAAAGGTAAAATTGTGACTCATGAAGGTAAAAAGAACTTGGGTCAAAGATTTTATTCAGCTCATTAATTAATGAGGAAACTAAGACATTAGAACTGGTTAAAAAGAAAATCAACAAAACACAAACAACCCAAATAAAGCCAATTAGGAATTCTGAAATAAATTCACATATAGACACAAACTGCTCATTATCCACAGGGCAGTAATCAGTTACATCTCCCTGAGGCACTATCATTTACATTTCTATGGGCAAGAATTATTTGCATAGTAATCAGTTTTCTACAACTGACACAGATATAAAATAACTCAAAGACAATGAAAAGCAGGTATGATCCAGAAGCACACTTTAGAAAGCATAACCAGTGTACTTTTTTGCTCATGTCAAGAACTTTCACAGCTTTTCCTTATAGACCCAATTAAGATGAGAAATGTATTTCCACCTTACCTGAGTCCCTGTCACTCCATATTTAATGTTACCTATTTGATTCATTTATGTTATTTGTTTGACACTTCTTTAAATATAAAAATTTGATATTCCTGCTATGAAGCTGAAGAGAAGAAAATTACCTTGTTTTAACAAGTTAAAATGTATATATTTTTTTATTTTAACATTTTAAGTTTAATGAAATAAGAAACATAAACACTTTATTCTTTATGATCTGCCAGTCTGTTGATGATACTACAATGTTACTACAATGCTTATATGTTCTTGGCATAAAGTAGATTCCATCCAAGATTTTTTCCCTTTTTCATGTAAGAAAGTTAAGTGCTTGTCTAGTATACCCTGCTTCAACAATGCGAAGATAACATATGAACCTCATATTTCAGGGAGTTATATATGAATAATATATAGATGTAGATATAATAAATAAAAATCTTCAGATTATGAGACTGACATGCTGTCCACTGCACTAAGATGACAATAAAAATGTTCAACATCACTTGTAATCAGGGAAATGCAAATCAAAACCACAATGAGATACCATCTCACACCAGTCAGAATGGCACAATTGTTGGTGAGGATGTGGGCAAAAAGGAACTCTCCTGCACTGCTGGTGGGAATGCAAAGTGGTCCAACCACTGTGGAGAGCTGTGTGGCAAAGCTGTGTAGCATTTTGCCCAAAAATAGATGACTGGATGGAGATGTAGTACATATACACAATGGAAATTACTCAGCAATCAAAAAAGATAAACTCATGCCATTCGCAGCAACATGGATGGAGCTGGAAGGGATCATGCTCAGTGAAATAAACCAGAAAGAGAAAGAAAAATACCGGATGGTTCTACTTTTTGGAGAAATGTAGAGGATCCAAATAAGGGATCAGGCAAAAAAAGTAATTATAATAAAGTGAATATCAAAATAAATAGGCAACTATAAGCCAGAGACATTCTACTGGGGGGGGGCACAGTGGACAGTAGGATCAAATCAGAGGTGGGAAGAGCACAAGGGACTATGGTGATAGTTCATGGGTGAATGGGTGTTGGGAATTTAACAGGGACTATAACTGAGATGAGAAAGCATACATTGTACAAAAATGAAGAGTGATGTAAAAATAAATAAAATAAAACTAAAAAATAATTATAAAAATCGCTGTAGGAAATTTGACTTTTTGATACAATTATATTTTCAAGGAATTGCTATTAAACATTTTCAGTTAAATAGTGTTGGGCGCAGGGCCTCCCTGGTGGCACATGGCTTAAAGACAATGCTACCAAGCTATTGGCTACCACTGCTGCATGAGTTCAATACCAGCCGGCCAGGGAGCACCTACATGGTGCAGCAGATCTCTCCTGTCTCGCCTGCTGTTCCCCTCAGCAGTGTATTTCAGTAGATCTCCCTGTTCTGCTCCCCACTCTCTGATGAATTCTCTCACCCCCCACATCTTTGGCCTGTACTCCAGTTATTATATGCATAAATAAAATAAATCTTTAAAAAAATATTGTTGGGCACAAAGGAAATTATCCTGTACCTCTCTAGGTTCATTTTAACCAAAGAAGCATCACCTAGTTTTTATAAGAGAAAAAAGCCAAAAAAAGAAGTTTAATAATACCATGTATAGCTCCTATATACATGGGAGAGACCCAGCATGACTCACTCCCCATGACTTCAGGCACCATCTTAAATAGTTCAATTATGAAGGGGGAGGCAGGGGGGGAGGGGAAAGTCAGTTATGGAGTTTATGAAGGAAAAGACAGTAAACAAAGGTATGCAGATTTATTTCAGCCTTCTCCTTGAAAGAGATGAGGGGGTAAATTCATTCCCGGTACAGTGAAGGAGAAAATCTTTTTTTTTAAAAATTATTTATCTATATTTTATAGCATTGTTTATTTTTAAACAGGTGTAGTCTTTTCTCAGGTGTAGTCCTCATAGAATTCCCACCACCAATTCACCCGTGCACCATCACCATAGTCCCCTGTACTCTGCGCCCGCATCCCCCGCCCCTGCAGGATGTCTCTGGTTTATAGTTAGGTTTGTTTTTGTTTTCTCTTGTTGTGTTTTGTATTAAAAAAAATTATTTTTCAAAGGTAACCTCAGCCTTCAGAGCCTTCCCATGAAATCAGTCCTTTGCCAAATGCGTGCTTGGGTTGGCAGAGCTTTGCTTCCCTGCAATAGGAGCAAAAATAAGTGTTAATCTAGGTGCCATGTGAATTTAAAGTTGCCACTTTATAACTTGTCCAATTCTTTTGTATTCTGTAAGCTGTGGGGTTTTTTATGTGTGTGTTTCTAACCTAGGGTTTCTGACTGTAGCACGGGGAGTGATATTCTTTGAGTTACAACATGAAAATGAAAACATGGGAAGTTTTAGAGGCTAAATTAAGTGCTACACCCCTTGGGTAATGAAAGTACCTTGTCTAAATTCTTTAACAACTAGAATATTTCTGAGTTCTAGCATATTCTCCCATTTCACATTGTTTCTCTTCCTTTAAGTCTGATTTTTCAAAATTTTAGTAATATATCACTCTGTAAAACAGTACTTATTTTGAAATTTTAAAATAACTAGAAGCCTTTTTACATAAATGTGTCTATGTGTGTATATATATATATACACACACACACATATATGTTTAGAAAATTTTAATTTCTTTGTGTAATTGTGTGTAACTGATAGAGGATTGGCTTGCAGACCAAAAAGTTGCAATCCTTGTAGAAAAACTGTCTGAAGTATCACTAGATTCCAAAGCAGGCTAACATTGGAATTTCTCTTATAAAATGTCTCTAACATATATGGTGTTAAAATATGAAAGATTCTAATGATTGTTAATGGTTTTCTCTCAAAATTTAGACACAGTTTTATTTTTTAAATATTTATTTATTTATGCATACAAGAACTGGGGTACAGGCCAGAGGTGTGGAGGGTGAGAGAATTCACCAGAGACAGAGAGGGGAACAGAACAGGCAGACTGACTGAAATACACTGCTGAGAGGAGCATCGGGCGAGTCAGGAGAGGTCTGCTGAGCCATGTGGGCAGCTCCCTGGCCAGGGATCAAACTTGTGCCTCAGTGGCTGTGGACAGCCCCATAGGCTGCGTCCCAACCCCTTGCACCACCAGGGAGGCCCCAAGACACAGTTCTAAATTTGTGTTGTTTTACTTAGTTGACAATTATTTATAGAGCTCATACATGAAAAAATTTTATCAATGAGGAAAAGCATAAATTGATTTATGATTTGTATGTATAATTAGAAGGGTACTACCACAAAAATGCTCGGTTTTAAATGATTTATTCAAAATTCAGGGTCTAACATAAGCACAGGTATAGTCATTTCCCAGTTTGAGTAGTAATTTATTGCCACGGAAGCTAAATTTCTCTCTTCTCTGTCATTGTTCTCATCATCTTTCCTTTTCTTCAGAGATAACCACTATCCTGAAGTTATTTTTTTAAAAGATTTATCCATTTATTTCTATAAGAACTGGGGTATAGGCCAGATGTGCAGGAGGGTGAGAGGATTCACCAAAGACAGAGTGGGGAACAGAACAGGCAGACTGACAAAATACACTGCTGAGAGGAGCAGTGGGCGAGACAGGAGAGGTCTGCCCCGCCATGTGGTACCCTCGCCAGCCAGCTGGGATCAAACCGACACTGCAGAGGCTGCGGACAGCTTCACAGCGTGGTGCTCAACCGCCTGTGCCACCAGGGGAGGCCCTATCCTGAAGTTATTAATCATTACATCAATTTAATTATTTTTTTAAAAATATAAGTGTTTTCCTAAACAATATTTAGTAGTATTTTCCATCTTGAGCTGTGTATAAATAATGAAATACCTATTCTGCAACATACTATTTTTTTAATGAAATCAGGACTTTTATTTTTTTAAAAGATTTATTTATTTATTTATTTATACAGTAATATTTATTTATTTATACAATAATACAGTCAGGGTACAGTCAGAAGTGCGGGAGGATGAGAGAATTCACCAGAGCCAGAGTGGAGAACAGAACAGGTAGGGTGACAAAGTACACTGCTGAGGGGAGCAGCAGGTAGCAGGAGAGGTCTGCGCACCATGTGGAACCCTCACTGGGCGGTTGGTGATCGAACCGGCGCTGCAGAGGCAGCGCCACCGGGGAGGCCCTGCAACATACTTTTGTTTGACTCTTTGGACTTGTGAAATCCATTCAGGTTGATTTGTGTGGCACTAGCTTTTTCATTATTAGTGATGTGATATATGCTACTCCAGTGAATTAAAAGAATTAAAAGAATGTTAGATAATGTTATTATTTTATGCTTATGTTTTCAAGACTATTAAGATAAGCTTATTTGAAATCAGCAAGAAACAAAGAAATATACTTAATATGAAGATGAATTAACTTTCTTACTACCTTTGCATCACTAATTTAAAAATAAGTAAATAATGCACTGATTCAATAGTAAGGAACTGTTCATTTTAATTCCACTTAATTTGGAGGTAAGATATTATGTTCGAAAACTAGGAGCATCAGTATTAATGATGAGAGACAGAGGACTTGAAAAATAGATTGGGGATGGATAGTAAGGTTCTGGTCTCATGATGAAGTTACTTCATTTGATGTGCTTAAGGACCCTTTCTAATGGGCTGTGTCATCTTAATTGGTTACATGCTCTTGCAAAACATAAAAACAAGTTAATCATAATGATATTTCACAAAAGCTGAACAGTTAGT
Source organism: Talpa europaea (assembly GCF_964194135.1). NCBI lineage: Eukaryota > Metazoa > Chordata > Mammalia > Eulipotyphla > Talpidae > Talpa > Talpa europaea. Next base: position 16,355,600 of record NC_140081.1, read on the forward strand.
CAGTCAACTACTCAGCCCAGAGAAAGTTTCTTGCCATTTGGCTTTCATACCACCTTAGCCTGAACATATAGAGAAACACAATGTGTGAGAAGAAAATGTGCTGTGATTACCTCTGATTGGTATGCTGTGTATGGTTTTGTTATAATATGGAGAGAGCAGTAAGCATGTATAACCATGCATATTAAATTGCCAAAGTGAATATATCACAATGAGAACATTTACTCTTACTGCTCTGTTCCATCATGAATGGGAGAAAACAGGCTGGAGTTATGGAGATACAGGAGTTTAGGAACTATCACAGATTTGAGCCACGGACATTTTCAAGTATGTTAACTCTACGCGAAAATTTATTTTAAACAGTGGAAGTCATTTCTTACTAATTGTTTCCATTTTATTTGAAGCATTGATGTTTCTGTGTTAATATTTGCATTAGATATTTCTGCTGTAAATTTACCTATAACTTGATTTTCCTGTTTGTTTACTACCATGAATTTTGTGCGCTAGTGATTATGTTCTCATGGAAGGGAGATCATAACTGACAACAGTTTACAAATACAGATCTTTTATTCATTCTTAAACATCTTCTATTTTATTTACCATTGACAAAGGTAGTCTTATTTCATAAATAGCCAAAATTATATGCAACGTAGTATCTTTTAAATACTATATTAGCATTAAGTCTTTCAAGTTAAAATTGCAAGCTATTTCTATTAACATCAGGATTTTTGATTATACAGTAAAAGGTACTTTCTGAATTTTCCTCTTCTGGTGTCTTCTGGGTTAAATAACATGATATAAAACACTATGTTGTTTTAGTGTATTATGAATATTATGCTAATATATTAGGATGTAATTATTTTGCTTGACTATACATATTAAAACATGTTTTTGATTTTGCATTTACATAATGAGCATTTTATTGCAATTCCTAATATTTCACAGCTGCTAAGGCAAAACTATATTCCAATGAGAATATAGGTTGAAGATTCAACATCTAGAAGCTTGAGATGAATAAATGATTTGGTGAGAGAGTGAACAAAAAGTTATTAATAATAAAATATTTGGGGATCTTTACACAGTATCTATCTACATTGAGAAACTATTTGCAAATGAAACATTTCCATCTGAATTTGAAAGGCCAGGGTAGCCAAGATCAAGTTTGTTCTATTTTGAATGAAGCACTGATTTTTCCTTTTCTTTTTATGCAGATACTTTTTCATTCATCTCTCTCTAACATCTTTCAAGTTATTAAGCAGATTTCCTAAGGGAGAAACCATCTACCCCCCAAATTGTACTAACTTCTTCAGCATTTTTTGTGCTTGGCTTCAATTTCTTCTACCTTCTCTACTAGATTCACCCTCTTTGTTCACCTCTCTAAGGGAGGCATTGTAAGGAGGCTTTCTTAGGGGGAATTTACAATATCTAGTGACATAGGACTCCTTTTTCCCTTAGGCTAGACACTTCCTCAGTGAAAGAAGCCTTTTATCAGCATCCATTATGCTTCTTTCCCACTGCTATAAATCCTCTATATTTTCTTAAATAGGACAGATTATGTTAGGAATCCAGTTTCAATGCATAGTGCATGAATTTAGTTGTGAGTGGGTTTTTTTCTTTCTAATCTCTGTAAACACTGATAGTTTCAGCTTGGAAAGAACTTGCCTTTTTTGTTTCCTTTGTTCAGTTGTTAAGCTTTGTATGGTAAGTGATGAGAAAAATTGATGAAAGAAAATCTTAAAAGGCCATGAAATTCTCATTTAGTTGGGTTAAACACCTCAGTTTAAATGTGTCTGCCGCTTAACATATTTCTCTGGTGGGTGAACACTTGTCCAATCTTGAACTGACTATGACTTGAAGCTTTCATTGGTGTTTGCTTGTTTTATAAAGTTCTGTTTTTGATAATGCATTGTTAAACAGTTTGTTGGATATTAGAACTATTTATTACCAGGTTGCTCCTTAGAACAATAGCTGTAATTGCATTTTTTTTCAGGCAAATGTTTCTCAAGTGAGAAACAGGTAATTTTTGTATGCAATTTATTTTTACCAAATATCTTGCATTATTTTTGGAAAATGTTTCATTATATTTAAATTTCTCAAATTCAAAGCACCAAGGAAAATGATAGGAATAATTTTCAGTTGTTAATTTGAGATTCTGTAATATAGGGCGGCCTTGTTTTTCTACTGGGAATATTTTCTTTCACTTACTGTATTATGACCTTGCAAAATCAGATTAGTTTTCCAATTAGCTTAATATTTCTGAACAACACCTTTATTTGACATTGTATTTGCTATCAAAACGTGTAATTGGATCCTGTCTGAATAAATGGTAAAAAAAAAAATAGGTGCTTTACACTTATCCATTTTAGTTACTTTTTTAATTAAGTTCCTCATAGGAGGTTTTAGTTGAAGTGAAAATTGCTTTTGTCATTGTAAGTTCAAGAACTCTAGCCCATCAATCAAGCAACAGTCACTGTAATCTCGTGGAAAACACTGCAGTAGCTACTATATGAATTAATGGTGATATTTCATTTTGTAATTAACATATCTGTAAACAAGTGAAGGTGTTTGTTGTAGTCTTAACAGCACTCCATGTGAAATAGTTACTTCTCTGCAAATTTAGTACTAACAGTGGTGTGTTTGTCTAGGTTAAATAGCTTTAGGTGGCATGTAGGAATACCCAATTCAAAAATGCTCAGTAAATATTCATAATCATTATAGGTTATTGGGTTATCCTATGGATTCCACGGCTAGCAGACACAGGAGGAATTAACAAAGACAAGAAGGTGGAATAGGAATGCCATCAGGATCTAATCTCCACTGCTTTCTCTGTTGATTTCATTCATTTATTCATGTGTTATTCAGCACATGCTTATTAAGAATGTTATGTTTGGGCCTGGCACTAGAACTATGTCACTGAACAAGACCTATTTGAATAGATATGTATATATATTTTATATATATAAACAATGGAATTCATATGATAATGTTCACCCATAGAAAGTCTACAAATCAGTGAGTTTTAGAATATTCAGAGTTGTGCAACTATCACCACAATTTTACAACATTTTCTTTTTTTTCATTTTATTTCATTTTTATTTCAAGATAACAGAGTAAAAAAAAATTAATGGGACTTACTGGCATTTACAATGCTTACAAAGAAATGGGACTCTAAAAACAATTTAGTTCAGATTTAAGAAATTGTTCTAATTAAACACAATAAATCTATTTCCAAATATTCAGTTTGGAACAAAATTTAAGATAGCATTTGGTAGATATTTATGTCTGTTGTCTAGTTGCAGTTATTTTTATGTAACCTCTGATTCTTGGGATATCCAGACCCCATTTTCCTAACACAGCAGGAAAGACATATACTTGTGGACACTTAAAGGAGCGTTTTTTTTTTTTTTTTAAAGATTTATTCATTCATGTATACAAGAACCGAGATACAGGTCAGGCGTGCGGGAGGGTGAGAGGATTCACCAGAGACAGAGCGGGGAACAGATAGGGCATACTGATGAAATACACTGCTGAGGGGTGCAGTGGGTGAGACAGGAGAGGTCTGCCAAGCTATGTGGGTTCTCGCCAGGCGGCTGGGATCGAACCCGTGCTGCCAGACACTGGGGACAGCTTCACAGCACTGCGCTCAGCTGCCTGCGCCACCAGGGGAGTCCCTTAAAGGAACATTTTCTTTACTTAGAAAAGATACCTTGTACCCATTAGCAGTCACTGTTTCCCCTCTCAATATCTAGCAGTCACTTAAATATTTGATTTGAAAATAAGTTCTCATTCTGTCAGTTGTCTTCACTGTCTGAATGGTGGTCTTTGAATTTTTCATTCTGGTGAAATCCAATTGTCTGTGTGTATGATTTTGTGTGTGTGTTGTGTGTTTTGTTATTTCATTAATGGCCAAGAAGACTGCCTGGCCTAATGTCACAAAGTTTTTCTCCTATACTTTCTTTCTAACAGTTGTACAGTTTTTGTTCTTACGTTTAGGTTTATGATTTATTTTAAGATGATTTTTGGATATTGTGTGAGGAAACAATCTAACTTTATTTTTTTATGTATGGACATGCCATTTTCTCAGCTTGATGCTTACATATAAAATGTAAAAAAGAATCACCTGGCATTTGTGTTAAAATGCATATTATCATTTCTACTTTTAGGTGACACTGCTGATAGTGGTCCTGTGGCTATATTTTGAATAGCAAGGAGATATGCAACTACTGAACAAATAATTACAAGCATATTCTACCTGTGTGACTTTGATGAGGGCTTTCGCTGGAATGCAGGCTGTCCTGGTACAATGTCCTCATAGTGGGTAATCTTTGGTCAAGTACTGAGTCTTTGTGGAGGTTTTCTCATTTACTGATTTAGAATAATAGCTCTTCTGCAGAGATATAATAATTTTGTTTCTGGAACAGAGTGTAGGTGCTGAGTTTGTTAGTTTTCTTGCCTTCCTACTTCTGGAGAAGATTTTCTTGTGATTTACATTTACATGTAAATGACCAAGTATAATAGAGCTATAAAATGAAAGATAAAACAAGAGTTATCTAATGGAAAGTGAACATAGTTTTCTACAAAATCAAAACTAAAGATGATCAACCTAATTGAATAAAAAGTTAGGAGGCCTGAGGCCTCCCCGGTGGCGCAGTGGGTTGAGCGCAGTGCTGTGAAGCTGTTTGCAGCCTCCACAGCACAGGTTCAATCCCCAGATGGCCAGGGAGATTCTCACATGGTGCAGCAGACCTCTCCTGTCTCACCCGCTGCTCCCCTTAGCAGTGTATTTTAGTCAATCTGCCTGTTCTGTTCCCTGCTCTGTCTCTGGTGGATTATCTCACCCTCCCACACCTCTGGCCTGTACCCCAGTGCTTGTATAAATAAATAAAATCTTTTAAAAAAAGAATATAATTCCTATATAAATATAATTCCTGAAATCACAAATTTCATGCTATAGGTAAAGAACAATGGTAAGCAGATTTAATGCCAGTTATTTCCTGAATTAGTAAAATATTCTTAGGAAAGTAAATTATACTTAAATATATATATGTCCAATCTATTTATGTGAGGAATTTGATTTAAACTGATTAGTACATTATATTGATTGGTAGGCTTTCACATTTTTCTTTCTTTTTGTGAATGTTATGTGGCAATTAAAACACAAAGACAAAAAAGTCACATCATATACTCAAGCTTACAGTCTAAGAATAAAATGTCAGTCTAATATCATCTACCTAAAGTTAGAGTAATATTTATTTTGTTTGATAATTAATGTTGTTTAAAGTAAAACTTGGAAAGAGAACCTAAAATATAAAAGTTCAGAGTGAGATGAATGTCATTTTCCCTCTTGCAAATATCAACCTTATTTCTGAAGATAGCCTTGATGATACTTTGAGGAAAGTATCCAATTTCTCAGCAAGTGTTGTTAGCTGTAGATTTTTGATAGATGTTCTGTATCAGGTCAAGGAAGTCCCTCTTTATTGCAGATTTCCTGAGTATCATGAAAGCATGTTGGATTTTGTCAAATGCTTTTTCTGTATTAAGTGATAAGATCATATGATTATTCCTCTTTAGTCTTTTGATGTGATGGATTACATGGGTTGATTTTCAAATGTTGAACCATTGCTGCATAACTGGAATGAATCCTGTGTATTCATGGTATATTGTTCTTTTTATGCATTGTTGAATTTCATTTGTAATAGTTCATTGAAGATTTTGATGTATATTTGAAGGATATTGATATATAGCTTTTCTTTGTTTATAACCAGAGAATTATCTAGCTGATTGTGGTTTTATGTTAATGTTGGCCTCATTGACTGGGTTAAAAAATATTCCCTTTGCTTCTGTTTTCTGAAACACATGGAGCAATTAATATCTCTTCCTTAAATGCTTTGTAGAATTCACCATTGAACTCATAAGGGTCTTAGTCTTTTGTTATTGGAAAGTTACTAATAATTTATTTATTTATTAGATATAGACTGTTTAGATGATCTGTTTTTCCATATGTAAGCTTTGGTATTTTGTGTCTTTCAAGGCCTACTTAACATAATTTATCTGATTTTTGGGCATATAATTACATTATTCTGTTAGTTCATGTTGTAGGATTAGTAGCTATGAAACTCTTTTTTATTAATTGGTGTTTTCTCATGGCTAGTGTGGCTAGTGGTTAATCAATTTTATTGATCTTTTAGAAGAATGAGATTTTATTGACTTCTTTTATTGAATTCCATTCTGCATATTGTTTATTTTCTTCTACTGGTTTTAGGTATAAATTAGTTTTCTTTCTCTAGTTTCTTATTGTGGCATCTTAGCTTATTGATTTTAGATCATCCTCTTTTTCAATATATTTGCCTAATGCTCTAAATTCCCTTTAAGGCACTGCCTTCACTGTGTCCCATAAATTGGCATACATTTTGTTTTTGGTTAGTTCAAACTACTTCTAAATTTCTCTTGAAATCTATTTTTGATCCATGCTTATTTAGAGGTGTTGTTTAATTTCTAATTATTTAGATATTTTCCAGCTACTTTTCTCTTATTGGTTATAGTTTAATTGTATTGTGGTCTTGAAAATATAGCCTGTATGATTTCTATTCTTTTAAATTTGTTAAGATGCTTTTTGCAGCCCAGAATGTGGTCTGTATTAGTGAATGCTTCATGAGAGATTAAAGAGAAAGTATATTCTGCTCTTGTTGGATGGGACTATTCTAAAAATGTCAAATAGGTCAACTTAAATGATAGTGCTGTTAAGGTCACTTATATCCTGATTTTCTGCCTGCTTGAGCTATTAATTATTGAAATGAAATCTTTAACTTTAATAGACTATTTTTCCTTTCAGTTTTTATCTTGTGTATTTTGACACTCTTATTAGGGAATTACACATTTAGGATTGCTGTGTTTTCGAGGAGAATTTACTCTTTTATCATTATGTGGTAACCTTTATCTCAGGTTATTTTCTTGTTCTGAAATCTATTATGTCTGAAATTAATATAGCTATTCTAGATTAAAAAATACTGCTAACCTTGTATGTCATTATGTATTCTTTTATTTTTAACCTATTTCAGTCATATTTAAATTTATTGCAGATAACATACAGCCTTTTTTAAACTTCTCACAGTATCTTTTAATTGATTTACTTATATAGATCATATTTAAAATAGTTTTAATACATCTGGATTAATAACTATCATGCAACTATTTTATATGTATTGCATTTGTTATTTGGAGAGAGGATATAACAGTCAGTAGATTTATTACTCCTTGGAATATACGTGTATGGCTCTAGGGGAGATTTGCTCTAGAAGTTTTGTCTTGAACTTTCAGATTTCTTCCTAGGAAAGCAGTGAGGACAAAAAATGACAAAAAAGTATTCATATGACACTACTTCATGTCAGTTGTTACTCAGTCTATGTAAATTGCATAATTTTTAAGCTTTGAGGGTTTTGTTAGCTTCCTTATTTTGCCTTCATGAATGTTTCAAAATATTTAACATTGTATTTAACTGGATTTTGAACTTTACTCAAAGGGTTAATGAAACCTTTTAGAAAGGTATTGAATTTCTGGGCCTCCCTGGTGGCACAAGGGTTAACATGCAACTTATGAAGCAATCTTCAGCTTGAGTTCAATTCCTGGCCTGCCAATGAGCAACCCACATGGCGCAGCAGACCTCTCCTGACTTGCCCACTGCTCCCCTCAGCAGTGTACTTTGGTCAATTTGCCTGTTCTGTTCCCCACTCTGTCTCTGGTGAATCCTCTTACCCCCTACACCTCTGTCCTGTACCCCAGCTCTTGTATGCATAAGTAAATAAATCTTAAGGAAAAAGAAATGTATCAAATTTCTGAAAAACTTTGTTAGCCAACATGTATATTGAAAGTGGGTAGTAATACTCTTTTAATTTAGTTCCTATGCTTATATTTTATAAAATAGTCATTTTGTATTTAGATTTAAATGATATTCCTACGGTATTGTGAAATGTATCAGTAATAGCTTTTTGCTTTTAGGGAATGTTTTTCTGGTTTTAATAAAAAGTGGTGCATTTCCCTTCTCAAATTTGCAAACTCACCAAAAGCCCTCAATCTGTTTTTCCACAAAGGTATAACAGAACTTTACTACTGAATTCTTAAAATGAAAGTATGATTTTATTTTTCGGTACTTGTATCAGCTCTGAAATCCATCTCTGTGCGTGCATTTAAAAATTTTATTTATTTATTTTTTTTTTATAGAGGCATGTTTTATTTATTTATTTGTTTGTTTGTTTGTTTTGTTTATACATGCACTGGGTACAGTCAGAAGCGCGGGAGGGTGAGAGAATTCACCAGAGCCAGAGCGGGGAGCAGAGCAGGCAGAAGGACCGAAGTCCACTGCTGAGGGGAGCGGCGGGCAGAAAGAGAGGTCTGCGCGCCATGTGGGACCCTCCTCCGGTGGCCGGGGAGCAGCCGGGATCCAACTGGTGCTGCAGAGGCTGCGGGCAGCTTTGCAACCCAGCGCTCAACCGCTGCGCCCATTTAAAAATTTTAACCCTTGTGAATATTTCAAAAATTTGGAGTATTTTATCTTAACCAGACTAATATCGTAAATTCTACCAGTCTATATCAATCACAAGGAAATGGCCTATAAAAAAATCAAATAAATTGCACTGTTGACCTTTCATTCTATGAAGTCTGACAATGTGTGGGTCAGATAGTAACCACTGAGAAAGAATTCAAAATGCTATTATTTGAGCATTATTATTTTTTAAAGTTTTATTTATTTATGCATACAAGAGCTTTAGTACAGGCCAGAGATGCAGGGCTGTGAGAGGATTCTCCAGAGACAGAGTGGGGAACAGAACAGGCAGACTGACTGAAATACACTGCTGAGGGGAGCAGCGGGCAAGTCAGGAGTTATCTGCTTTGCTATGTGGGTTGCTCCTTGGCCGGTGGGGGATCAAACTCAAGTTGCAGAGGGTGCAGGTTGCTTCATAGTGCGGTGCGCAACCCCTTGTGCCACCAGGGAGGCCCTATTTGAACATACTTATCTTGGCCCTCTAAGCTAAGAGGAAACCTTTCCCAAACTCACGATCTCACCTCCGTTGAGGGATTTTCTCTTTTAATCCAAGAAACACTGCTACCTTTTGCTTCTCTAAATTCAGTCTGAGCACACATCCCTTAGGGTTAGTGTTAAGATTTAAGTGGCTACCACACAAACCATTTGATGTTAATAACATGTGGTATCTTTGGGTCTGTTTTACTCCACTTATTTTACAGATCAAGAAGTATTATTGAACCACCGCTGCATATAGAAAGAAAAAAGAACACTGATATTTATAAACTAAGACTTGAAGTACTGTGTAACTGAGGCAGGAAAGTTTTAAAAAAGCAGAAATAATCATCAGTGTTAATAAGTTCAACATTATTTTCTCATTAGAAAAGAAGAAATTATTTTCATTTAAAAAACAAACAAAAAATATGTATGAAAGCTTTTGGAGTAAGTCTTCCTCTACTGCACTTGACTGTGTCTAAAACTGACCATAGAGTTCTAAGATAGATGAGTAATGTAGATAATGGTTGCTGCTTAAGTGTGTTTATGTTTAACCCTAATTCATCACTGTCCAATGGTTAATAGATTTAGTGTGACTACATTAAAAACACATATACTCTTTTTATCAAAAAACATAGCCTATCTTGTTTTTGCGCATGGTGACAATGGAAAATATAGTTATATAAAGGTTGCAGAATTTATTGAGAAAGGGTATCTGATGGTATTAAAAATGTCTCCCTCAAAGCAATTTCAGATATTGGAGTTACTTACTGATACTCAATCTCTTGAAGCAGTCATAGACCAACAATTTCCAAAGAACAGTATAGAATACAAATGTGATTATATTTTTAGCAATGAAAATGCAAATGGCTCTGAACTGAATGAATGTTACACTAAAACTAGATGATGAATATTGGACATGAAGTTCCTTAGCCGAAGAATCACATGAATCAATAACATTTCCACGAAAGAATAAGTTGATTGTTTAGTTTACCATAGTAGTACAGACTATAAATCAAGGCATTTTCTGTTTATGTGGTTTAAAAGTTTTTTCAGCAAAGTCTTATACTTTATAAATAAAGGATTTTTTTTTTTTTGGGTCTGGAAGTGATTTGGGTTGTATGACAGTATCTTCTGTTTGGTTTAATTATTTAGATGAAAAGAAATATGCACAAATTCTTTGAGCAGAAAAATACAGATTTTGCATACATCAATATTTTATTTGGCTTGAGTCATAGGGTTTGTGCATCCCACGTCTTGTGCCATTTTATTTGCTAGAATTGTTCTTCCCCCATATCTCCTCCCTACTTCCACAAGTTTTCTTTAAAATTTTATTTCAAATATCACTTCCTTTGGGAAGCATCCTAGACTCTCAGATAAGGTCAGAATCTAAATGATACTTACTTCTACCTAATACTTATCAGAGCTAGAATTAAAAATTAGTTGTGTATTGGTGCTAATTATCACTAGACACAATGCTCCTCATGGCTATGTGCCCTTAGTGCTTTGTTCACAGTTGTGTCTCTATGGCCAGGAGCAGTGCTCTGAAAATATTGTCCCTTGATAAGTATTTTTTGGATAACTGAAGGAGGATACCGTCAGAGCGAGCCTAGAAAGTGTATTGGATTCAAATCCTCGTGGGTTTGGGAGGTATGATTTTTGTCAATGCAATTCAGGCACCATGAAGAATTTGTAGCAAAAGGAAAATAGCACTCTTTTCAGACTGCGTGTGTAGGAAGTTTCGAGAGCAGGAAGATTAGTGGGTTGCCTATCAAGAGTACTCTTAGCATATCACCTTGCAGATGATGCGGCACAACCATGAAATAAGAGATGGAGCATTGGGAATGGATTCGTGCTGTATTGGAAGAGAAGAATTGTGATAGCACTTTGCCTTTGAATTGGTGTGCAAGAGGATTATTGGAGACAATTTCAAGGTTTTAAGCCTAGTGGTAGATATGTACACTTTCTAATTTTTTTCATATATTCCTTCTAATCTGCACAGTAATTCAGTATTACTCTTCCATTTTAACTATTATGAAGGTTAAGTCTCTCTGAGATTAAGAAACCTACCTATATCACAGTTTGGAAGTGTCAGATTTTGCATTTGAATCTGCATTTTATGCTGGCCCCATTATGCTGTATTAGAGAGAATAAGATGTTATGATAAGACAATAGAACTTTTATATAAACACATACTATAGTAATACATGCATTGATGATTATATATGTATGCATGTGTCATTTACATCTCTCTGTCTCTTTGTGTGTATATATGCATTTCATTTGCTAAATTAAAAGAAGTGTATGGATGTTCAGTAGCTGGTATTGTTAGACAAGATTCTAGAGTGATGTTCAAATTGGATATAGGCATTTTATCCCCATATCAAGTTCTTATATTCAAAGTAAATTTGAAAGCATATAGCAAGCTTGTTTTGCTAAATTTCAGATCTATGAATAAAGCAATTGGAGGACATTTGAAGGGAATTACAATCCCAACTTTCTGAATTTTTCTTTTGTAGGTAAGGTTGAAAAACTAAGAATAATCAGCAAATGATTATGATTATCTTATTATCTAGAATGATTCTGCTAAAAAGATCTTGTGTTTATTTTATTCACTTTGTGTTAAAAGTAACATCATTATATATTTTTTTTGTTATTTGTGTGTTATATATTCCTTCAGACTCTTTTTGTAGTGATATATAACTTAAAGTCTTTAAAAATAGCTGTTAACAAGCTGCCAATTCTGATAATGCGGGCTTCTTTCTCTTCTAATGGGAGGTCCTAATGAGCATTGTAATGACTCAGGAAGATGAGAAAAGGGACTTAATAATTGAAAATTGTCTGTAAGGATAGTTTTGTAGAAGTATATTAAAATCATAAATCATAGAGTATTTTAGATGTGATTATTTCACATTAGAATGGAGTAAATGAAAATACCAGAGGAAACTTGAAATAATTTTGTCCATCCTTATAACTCCTTGAGCAGCAGCTCTGGAATATTGGCTCTGACCAGTCCATACTGAGTATTTCCATTCTTGAATTACACATATGCTTTTATATTGTTCCTCATAATCTCATAGTTAATGGTGTGTTGCTTTTGAAAGGCATTTTAGTTTCAGTGTGTACACATACTTTATCTCCTCGAGTTGATGGCATATTCCTCCACTAGGACCTGAATATATTTTCTACAAATATTTATATTCTATGCAATGACTATGGGTAAGCAGAATATAGGATAAAAATATTTAGGGAATGTGGTAAGGACAGCATTTCTAGTGTCATTGAAAGATGGAGATACTTGTTCTTCTCAGACGAGGCAGGGAAAATCTAATGAAATGGTTCTATCTTTTAAATTCTGGGTGACCCATGTGCATTCTCACCTGAATTTCCTCACCTAAAAATAATGATAATCAAACAATTTACCAGTTTTGTGTTTTGAGACATTGAATTTTAGATACTTTTGTGGATATTTAGAATGTTATAGCTATTATAATTTTTGTAATACTATTATGGGATTGTTGTGAAAGAAGGTGGGCAATACTACTTTGCAAATTTATGCACAGACAACTCCAGAATAAAAAATAAGCTGGGTGGTAATTTGTATTAGATGGTTTTCAGTAATCCAACTGTTAAAAAATTTGCTATGTGTCCACATTTTTTTAAAGATTTATTTTATTTATGCAAGAACCGGGTTACAGGCCAGATGCGCGGGAGGGTGAGAGGATTAACCAGAGAAAGAGCAGGGAACAGAACAGGCAGACTGACGAAATACAGTGCTGAGGGGAGCAGTGGGCGAGACAGGAGAGGCCTGCTCACCATGTGGGTTGCTCCGAGGCTTGTGGGGATCGAACCGGCACTGCAGAGGCTGTGGACAGCTTCACAGCACTGTGCTCAACCGCCTGCGCCACCAGGGAGGCCCATGTCTACATTTTTTGATATGCTTGAATGAAGACCTAGAAAGCTCAGTGGGATAGCAGCAAATATCAAGATAGTGTGCTGAGTCAATATATAAGGGTGGGTGAGATGATCATGGTTCCAACCTTCTTAAAACAGAGAATGAACATAGTAAAAGAAAATACAACTTGAATACCAGAAAATGTAGAGTCATAAATCATTTGAATATTGTAAAATGTTTTTCTTAAGGCCATCTACTTTTGGGTAGTTTAAATGGTCTCTAGTCTCATTATTGTCAAGTCACTTTATTTTCCAAATAGTTCTAAATAATTCCACCAGCTTTATATCTTATTACTTCTTATGTCAAAGGGAATATCTGATAAGTAAATATGGAATGGATTGCTTTTCAATTTCACTGTGCTATTTCAAACTTTCTAACTTCAGTTAACTTTGACATTTGAGCCTTCATGTGTTCTGCTACTTAATAGGACTGAAAATATCTACACCACCTATATCACAAATTGTTCTTTGAACATTTTGAAACTACAAATCACTATGCAAATACTGGATTTTATTATTTGATTCCAGCTAACCAAACAAGGTTAATATGGATGTTTTCGTTGTTGGTGCCTGCCAGCGAAACATGTGTTAGTTACCTCAATGAGAGATATTCTTCATATATTCTATGGAAATATTTACATTATGAGCTTTCCATTAATAAAAATAATCATTTATCAAGAAACTGTTGTTTATTTCTTCCTCTATCTCATGTATCACAATTGAGACTTACAAACTAACACCATATGAAAATATGTGTTTTATAATGAGAAATGAAGATTGTTGCTCCTTTTATTAGCTGGTATTTTACCATGTTTTAGGAAGAATATAGGCAATGCAATGTAAACTCATCAGCCCTCAGGCCCCAAAGTCCAACAGACTTCCCTTTGTATTCTGTCCCTAATACTAGTGATACTTCCTTAGACTACTACCTTAAAATGTTTTTTTTTTGAATGCATATAATATCCTAGGAACTGCTGCACATGCTTTATTTTATATATGTGGGTTATTTAATTTACCCAGCAACTCTAGAAATAAATTACTATGGCTGTCCCTATTTGATAGATGAGGTAACTCAGCTAATAAACTGTGATGCAAGATTTCACCCCAACTGTGTTTACCAGAGCTTGTTTTAGCTCTATTATACCAATTCTCTAAGGCTCTCCTCTTCATTTATAGAAGAGATTGTAACTATTTTATAAATTTGGGAGGTTAAAAATGAAATAAGAGGTCATGAATACACAGAAATTCAACAGCACTGTGTAAGCACTCAACTGTATGATTAGAGTGACAGATATTCCAAACATCTATTGGTCAATATATTCATTTCTTCCAACTTGGATAGAGGTGTTAAAGCTAGAATAATTTTTCAACAGTGCAAAGGAAAAGGAATGTAGATAGTTGTTAGTTTCCAGTAGATCATAGAGATCTAAGTAAAATCAGTTATTTATCAGTAGAATGAAACCATTAAATATAACTTAGAGAATGTAGTGGTTTTGGTGCATCCATTGTTAGTAGGGAAAAAACTATTTCTTCTCTATTACCATTTGCTGTTAAATTAGATGAAGTTTCTGATTTTAATCATTTATGAATATAAAGTTTAAATAACCACAGAAAACAGGAGCTTTCTGTGGCATAGATGTTGACCCCTTATATACCTAATTATGGCAATATGCAGTAAGAAACACTGTCAGCATTCTTAGAAAGCTCAGTTCTTGCAGAGACACTGGCTTTTTATTATCTGGATTTATGACACCATTCGAAGAGTTGTAAATTAGCAATATATGAATGTGAATTCAAAGGAAATTGTAAGTGGCTCAATATTAGATTAGCCATGGCCACATCTTTTTCTGGGCTTAGCATAATCAGAAACTAGTGTACCCCAAATCTGGGGACAGAGACTACCCCCAACATTTCAACCCAGGCCGCCCTCATACTCAGGCTTTAGCAGTCTATGTGCAGATGCTTTGCTTGTGTATTTTAGGGATCTGCTAGATCTGCACCTATCAAATCCTCTTTTGTATAGGAATCATTGGGGAGCTTGTTATGGTAATTGTGGTAGGCACCCAACTGTCTGCATTTCCACCAAATTATCCAGATAATGTCCATACATGTAGTCAGCAGATTATGCTTGGAACAGCAAGGCCTTAAAGCCCACTTAACCTAGTTAAGTTTCATATACTCATAAGGAATTTTAAAGATCTATTTTGCCTGATATCCAGTCAGATAACTGTATTTTAAATCTATATTGTTGTTTTTTTTTTAAAGCTGCCATTTATATTTCAAGTCTTCATTAATTATCATTTAGATCTGGAATAATTTCTCTTTACTTGGTTCCCAGTGTGTATGCTAAGACCTCAGGTCCACCTATTATATTTATCATCACTGTTTGGATCACAGAGTGTTAGCATTAGAGTGTGGAATTTGCTTGTTTTCCCTACTAAAAGACACTCTTTTCTTGAGTCCTCCCTGATAAACATCATTATGTTTTTTCCACTGTGAATGATAGTACTTCAATATTGAAGCATGAGGCGAAGATCATAACCTCATCAGAAAAAGTATTTTAACTTGAACAATACTCTCTTCTTTGCCTGAAGGAGGATGCATTATTAGTGACTTGTACTTTGTTTCTTGAGACAGAAAAGATAATATAAAAGTTGTGTTTCTACTGCATCTTCAAAGGAAAAAAAGCTTTGTATGCACCAACTTTCTTTAATGATATTGTAGCAAGGAAAATGTGAACACACCTCATTTACCATCTTTTAAACTTTTAAAAATATATAATCATTTTGGATGCTTCTTTTTGCTTTATCTTAAAATCAAATTCAGTTCTTTGTTTTTTGATGAGACACATGATTTATAGCAACTGGGAGCCACCGATATTTTAAGTTTTGAATTTTAGTTCAGTGTAGACTTAGTGACTACATGAAATTTACTGGCACCATGTAACTCTTTGATCGTAGTAATTGTGGGCTACAGTGGCAGTTTAAGTACACTGATTCCTGGTAAGGGTGAAAGGAGGCATAATCAAGCTCATCTCTGGTGATGTTTCAAAGCTTTAGGCAATACCATGTCATCCAGTCCCTCCCTGGCCTTGCCTTTCAGATACACTGCGCCTGGGTTAGAAATCTCCAGATGGATATGTGGTAATAAATGGTTGCTGACTTACAGTTGCTTTTTAAAATTGTAGTATAGTATACATGACTTAAAATTTACTGTTCGATTTTATAGCTCTATGACATTTAAGAGCGTTTACAATGTTGTGAAGTCATTACCATCTTCCATTTCCAGAATTGACTTGTTTTTTAAGCTGTAGCTTTTTCATCTACAGTCTTACTTTCTAGAGTCCGTTATTCATGTTCAATTCATTGTATATTTGTTTTAAGTTTATGAGAGTGTATTTTAAATGGGAGTGTTGAATACCATCTGTGTAAGGGCATTGAAATAATTTGACTTTCAAAACTATGATTCCTGTTTTGCTGTTGTTGTACCTTGTGATTCTCTTTTTTAGGAATATTTTCTTTAAACATATTGACAGTCGGTTTGACAAGCTGTCATTTCTGGCAAATGCCACTTCTTCCATGAGTAATTTCCTTCTTTCAACAAACAGTATTAGTCACCATTTCTTCTTATATTAAACTTCTTCTTTTAGCACTGATAATCTATAATCCTTTGACTAATAAATCTCATCAAATAATATTATTGAATCAAAAATTAGAGGACCGAAGTTTTTTTACTCAGAAAGGAGCACATTCTTTTTCCTTGATAATGACATTGACCAAAACTTAAATATGGGAAAATGGACCAAAATGAATAAAATTTTATTTGAAATGATGATGCCAATAAAATTGTGGCAATTAGAGGTAACAAGACCAGTTCCTGCATGAAGATAAGGTTTTCAAGATGCTCTGCTGAGGAAGGGGATGGGGGTACTTGCTGTGTTTTTGGAGCAACTCTTTCAACTAGTTGAAGGCCTGGACACTTGTTCTTTTCCCACAACCACTCATGGAAGCTCCTGGAAGGAAAAGTGTAGAATGCTATGAAAATGAAACTGGCAATTAACCTTTTATCATGGTTTCCAAGGCATTAATTAAGGGTCTGTCAAGAATCAAGGAAACCTTCCTGAATGTTAGAACAGAGATAACGCTAAATAAATGTTTGCTATAAAGACTAAGGGTATAGCATTCCTGATAAAGGGGAGGGCCTAATCAAAATCCCTGAGTTAGCCAGGCAGCAGAAGGGAAGGTAGCAAGTCTGAAGGCTGGCTCAGGAATAAGAGAATGGTTTGTACATAGGTTGTAAATCATGTAGAGGACTTGGTAGAGGACTTGAAAGTTTTGGGATCTATAAGTACAGTGGGAAACCACTGAAATACTTTAAGGGGACATTGACATTTTTAATATTTATTTTTAAACTAGAGCTAACATATTTTAAAAAGAGTTCTTAAAAAAATAACTCTTGCTACTAAGTGGTAAAAATGAAGCAAGAGTGTTTATGGAGATAAAGTTAGATTGTTCTTGCTGAAGTCCAAGAATATTTGCTCTGTCTTGATGTAAATGAGATGAAAGATAGTGCAAGAACACCACATGTGCTCAATAACTGAGGGAGTGATATACTTGCCTTCAGGGACATTAACAACACTTGAACAGCTGTTAATGCCTGTTGCCCTTAGGAAATTTATGTCATCAAGCATACCCTGTTTCAACCCTCATTAACTTATTTCATAAGGCATTATATATCTGACTGTGATCCTTTCTCTCAGTGTTACTATGATTTTTGTATGTGTGTGGGACGCCAAACTGCTCTCTGTAGTCATAGTTTATAAATACACAATTTAAAATATCTATCTTATCTCTGAAAATGCTTCTCCAATAAAACTGATGACATATTTTCATTGAAGTATGGAATTTGGAATTAA
Source organism: Talpa europaea (assembly GCF_964194135.1). Lineage (NCBI taxonomy): Eukaryota > Metazoa > Chordata > Mammalia > Eulipotyphla > Talpidae > Talpa > Talpa europaea. Next base: position 16,373,479 of record NC_140081.1, read on the forward strand.
GGTTTTTTTGAATTCTGGCTCTGCCACTTACCAGCCATTTGAATTTGAGTAAGGTATTTATCTTTTCTGAACCTCAGTTTTTTTTATCTGGAAGTAGGGACAACAGTATCTACTTCTATGTAAAGCCATCTGTGAAAAAGGCAGTGGAAGTGACTGACATCAGCACTCAGTGAGTGGTGTATGCACAAAATAATACAAATAAATGAATACTGCTTTAGCAAATGTGCTTAGTCTGTAATGCAGATTATTTTTATAAAACATAATATCTAAATGACCATATGAGTACACCAGGGGCAAGATATCTATTACATTTTCAGACTCAATAAAAAAGTTTAAATATAGTTGCCTTTGCTTGCTTTCAGCTTTATATATTTGCAGGTATAATTGTTTAAATTTTTCTTCTTATAATACTGAACTGACAAGCCATTCATTGCATTATCGAGACTTAAAGTATAAAAAGAAAGGAAAAAAACCTTTAAATTCTGTGTTCTTTTTGGAGATTCAGTGCACATTATCAGAAAATTCTTTTGCTTTCTCCTCTTATGTACACTAATAGGTCTATCATTTTTTTTTTGAATCAGCCTTTTCATAGAACCATTCTATGATAAACCTCAAAAGCTTCAACACCTATATTTTTAAATGCTTCAATGGGATTAAAATACAGCACCCTATTTAGCTGTATAGCTAGCTTTTTTCTGAGGAGTTGAGGGTTGATGTGGATGGATGCGTCATTTGCCTACTTTGCTTTTCCAAATCTTCCTAGGTCACCCGAAGATGACAGTTTCAATCATGTGGGTGTTTGCAGTGGAATTGGAGTTGTTCCTAATAAGGAAGTAACATTATTGTCTTTCAGACATCACTCAGCCAGAAAAGTACTACTTTTTTTTGTTTCCCTCATGGAGAGCTATAAATGTCTATAAAATCCTTTGGGACAGCAAAGGAAGCAGCAGCAAAAAAAAAAAAAAAAAAAAAAAAAATTCCCCTTGACTTGCTGCTTTTGTTTTGGATATTGTGTTTTCAGGCTAAGACCCACCCATTCTTTCTTCCAAACTTGCATACAAAGAGCTAATAGCTAAATGGTGACCAAAACACTTGATTTATTAATGTTTGGCAGTCATCCAACACCTACCAGAATACGACTCTCTCTATTAACAGTACAGCTCTGGCTGAGGCTAAAATATGGCCTTCTGCTGCCTGCCCATTAATTGAAGACAGATGAGCCAGCAGTGGCTGATGACAAAGGAATAAGAGACTCTCATCCCAAAAAGCTTCACTTGACACCACTACCTTGACTGTATTTGAGGACTAGTAATCCTTTGGTTCTGGTTCTAAATTTGGGAAAAGCTAAACTATCCAGAAATAAAGTTACAAGATGCAACAGAGCAATAAATTCCAGCTTGACTTGCTGCTGGAATTTTCTGAGCAATAAAAATGGGATGTGACAGCTCATTGAGGTTTAGTTTTGCATTTCTCTCGTAATAAGTGAAAGTGAGCATTTTTTTCCTTGCGCCTGTGGGCCATTTGTACATCATCCTTGGAGATGTGTCTATGCAAATTTTCTGCCCATTTTTTTTTATAAGGTTGTTTGTTTTTCTGTCATTGGTATATTTTAGATATTAACCCCTTCTCATACATATCAACCCCTTCTCAGACCTATAATATGCAAATATCTTCTCCCAGTGTGTAAATTGCCTTTTCATTTCTGTGATGGATTCTTTTGCTATGGAAAAGTGTTTAATCTGATGTAGTCCCATTTGTTGATTTCTGCTTTTATTTCCCTTACTGTTGGAATTGGGTCTCCAAAGACATCTCTGAGATAAACTGGAGGTGATGTTGCTAAGTTAAGTAAGTCAGAAAATGAAAGATAATTATTAAGTAGTTTTCCTCATATGTGGAATCTAAGTAACCAAAGCAGATGAACAAAACATAACAAAAACAACTTGTAGACTTTGTGAAAAATCTGGTGGTTACCAAAGGAAAGGGGGTGAGAAGAAAGGATAGAGGGAAGAGCACTTCCCTCTACTTGAGTGATGGGTGCAGTGAGGCATATACACATTAAGGTATGAAGCAGTACTCCCGGAATTGATATAGCATTGTAAAACAGTGGCAAATCGATAGCATTGTAATTTTTTATAAAGATTTATTTTATTTATGCATGCAAGAACTGGGGTCTAGGCCAGAGGTGTGGGGTTGAGAGGATTCACCAGAGAGACAGAGTGGGGAGCAGAACAGGCAAAGTGATTAAAATACACTGCTGAGGGGAGCAGTGGGTCAGTCAGGAGAGGTCTGCTGCGCCATGTGGGTAGCTCTCTGTTCGGGGATTGAACTCAGGCCCCAGTTGCTCAGTGGCTGGCGATAGCTTGATAGAGCTGAGATTTAACCCCTAGCCCACCAGGGAGGCCCTTGGTTACATTTTATTTTAAATAAATAGAATAGCGATGCTGTCCTTCTGAGAGGGGCACAGAAGAATATGGAGGAGGAGGAACGCCAGAGTTCCCTGCTTGAGAGTGAGACTGACACTGGGATGTGAAGAGAGGAACAAAAAGCTTCCTTTCTACCCGGTGAAATGTTACCAGGATTCATGTAGAAACAGGAGCAGAATGCAGCGAGATAGAGCTACAGCCCACAGACTTGGGAAAGACTGTAATTTAAAGACTGAATGTGAAGACTAATTGTCTTCTAATTTTCTTATGCCACCATTTAAATCATAGCTTTGAGGCAAATCGATACATTTGATGCTTATTAATTACAAGATGCAACCTGATTTTCAAAATATTAAAATGAAAAAAAATCAAATTCCAAAATCACTCTTAGAAGAAGGAAATTCTAAGGTATTGCAAGGTTCAACTGAAAGACTGCTAGTCACTGGGATGTATGTGCTCTCTTGGCTGGGGACCACATTTCTCTCATTTTTTTCTCTTCCTCCCTGCCCATTCTTCTCCCCCCTTCCCATTTCTCACTAAAATTCACCTCCTTCTGATCAGCTAGTTCAAGAGACTAGCTGTGCTATGAACAAGCTAACAATAAATTCAAACTATAAAGAAGTAGGCTGAGGGGAAGAGAAGCCAGACTTCTAAGTTAGGTAAGAGCATTATCTGGCCTGCTCCTGGCAAAGTGTTCTGCCAACAGCATATTTGGATTCACACTTTTTACTTAATCCTTTGGTTGACTTTATAAAGTCAAAAATAAAGAAGCACCACTGGCACTATTGCAAAGAAATAACTGATTTGTATGGAGCTTGTGGGCTTTTCCACCATTAAATGATGTAGCCGATTGGGCTTAGCTAACATAACAAAATAGTTTTCCTAAGATAAAAACTTGGTTTGGAGTGAACAAGTTCTTGTGGTATTTTTATTTTATCCTCTGTTGATTCATTTTTGAGGAAGTAAACTCCAATTTGATTTATAATGTAATGGTCAATGACTAAGAAAAAATCAGAGTTGCTTCTGTGGTTCATGTGGGCAATAATATAACGTTAAGTGAGATTTAGCACTTTCCTTAAGAGTGTGGTATAGCCCACGATATGTAGAGCTTCAACGTAAGAAAATTGTCTTTATCTGGGAGCTTAATTTAAATTTTCTAGATTTTCAAAAGGAATTACATCTACTTCCATCTGAAGAGTTCTTTGGATTTAATTTTATTCTATTTTAAGTGCTGCTTGTGTGTAAATACAAAGTGAAAATCCTATATCCTCGGTGAAGACATTTTATCTCCTCTGATTATACTTCTTCACTTCTTACATTTATATGTTCTTGCTTGCACTTTTGTTTGTATGCATTTTACCCTACCTAAAATATGACTACTAAGTATTTGTATATCTCCTTCCCTGCTTAGTACGATACTGTAACTATGACAAATAATCTGTGCATGTTTCATTTGTAAACAAAACTGTAAAATTCTTATTTATTTATTTATTTATACAAGCACTGGGTACAGTCAGAAGCGTGGGAGGGTGAGAGAATTCACCAGAGCCTGAGCGGGGAACAGAACAGGCTGACTGATAAAGAAATACACTGCTGAGGGGAGCAGCGGGCAGGGCAGGAGAGGTCTGCGTGCCATGTGGGAACCTCGCCAGCGGCTGGGGATCGAACTGGTGCTGCAGCGGCTGCAGGCAGCTTTGCAGCCCAGCGCTCAACTGCTGCGCCACCAGGGGAGGCCCAAAACTGTAAAATTCTTATATGTGGTATTTGTGCATTTACTGTTTTAAGATAGGGAACCCAACTAGCTTTCTAGCAGAATCCAGCTGAGATGGGAAATCATTATGCTTTTACCCTAGAAATTACTCCGTTGAATGACTTACATGCCCTTGCTGCCTCATTTTCTTGTGCAACAAGTAGTTTAAAAGAGGTTTTCAGGCTTCATTCTGTCCTGGTAGAATGCAAAGTATCAAACTAATAATGTTATTTATACATTTCAAAGCGCTAATGCCAAATTTCAACAGCAAAGTGGTCATAATCCTCCAGTGATGACAAATTGAGCTCTCCTCATTTGGGCAATATAAACACACAATGTGAAATTAGTGTGTCCTTCTTAAAAGGAAGCAAAATAAGAAGCTTCTATTCTCAGCATATGGTAAATACCTTTGCCAATGTTGAAAGTGAAAGTACTTAGTCTTTTTTTTTTTTTTTTTTTTTTTTGCTGAAGTTAAAAATGTTTTTGAAAGTATTGAAATCCTAATACCTTTGCCAGGAATAATTCTCATTTGATTCAATTCAGAAATGGGTCATGTTATTTATATTCCTTTGGAATTTTAAAAACTAAATAGTTTGGCCAGGAATTGATCAATTCAAATTATATGGCCCTTAGCACCCTAAAGTTTTAGTTACACTGTCAGTTGGATCAGTTCTTAAGAGTTGGAAAACTAGAGAAGACAATTGTAAAAGAAAGACTTCTTGAATTCCTAAATTGCTGTTATCTACTATTACATAAAGAAAGACTACTCTTAATTAACCCTGAAATCTGTGTGTGGTATATTTATTCTAATGTGTTTTGCAGGAATTAAAATCCATTACATTTGAAAAATATCAGTTTTAACTAAACAATTGAGAGCACTTCTGTGGTTACTATGTATTTCTTAAGAATTCCTTAGTAAATGCACTACACTCATAGTCCTCCATCTAATCCACTGGGCCTCATTACCTCTTTTCTCTCTACCCTCCTTTATGCCCACTTTTAGCCCCGATTTTGCAGTCAGATTTTAGGATTTGTTGTCACTAATCATAGTACTGATGAACACATTTGATAAAGACTATATGTGAACACAATTATATGTGAACCATATATTTTTTTTTAAGTTGAACTCTTTTTTTTTTTAAGATTTATTTATTATTTATACAAGCACTGGGTACAGTCAGAAGTGTGGGAGGGTGAGGGAATTCACCAGAGCCAGAGCGGGGAGCAGAGCAGGCAGAAAGACCGAAGTACACTGCTGAGGGGAGCAGCGGGCGGCAGGAGAGGTCTGTGCGCCATGTGGGACCCTCGCCCAGCGGCCGGGGAGCTGCCGGGGATCGAACAGGCGCTGCAGAGGCTGCGGGCAGCTTCGCAACCCAGCGCTCAACCGCTGCGCCACCGGGGAGGCCTGTGAACCATATTTTTATTCTATCTACCATTATGGAATGACATATAGAACTGTAGGACTCATGAAGTTTTCTCAGAGGTACCCAGAGGGCCAGGGCTATCAGATTAATGACCATTTTTTTTAATATTTAATCATTTATTTATGCAAGCACTGGGTATAGTCGGAAGCGTGGGAGGGTGAGAGAATTCACCAGAGCCAGAGGGGGTAGCAGAACAGGTAGAAGGACGGAGGTACACTGCTGAGGGGAGCAGCGGGCGCAGCAGGAAAGGTTTTTGCACCATGTGGGTCCCTCGCCCACGGCGGGGCTCCAACTGGCACTGCAGAGGCTGTGGGCAACTTTGCAGCCCAGCACTCAACCGCTGCGCCACCGGGGAGGCCACAGATTAATTAACTTTTTGCACTTTGCCTGTACAGGGACATTTTCTCGAAGATTTCTGAAGAATACGTGTCCAAATATGGATCCTAGAAAATAAGGGATCTTCCATATTTGTAAAAATAAGATTCATAGAGTTCTCTAGTGAAACACCCTCTGGCATGAAATTACATACATGAGATTAAATACTTGTTGGGAATACAAAGATATTAACAAGAAGAATCTGAAAATATAAATAGGAAATTCAAATCCATTTATACTTCTGTAATATTCAAATGAGGGAAATAAATAATTTTTAAATTAACAAAAGCGATGGCATGTGAATTATTTTCCAGGTCACTTTATTTTCTGGTTTCCATTAAGGTGATACTAGCTGGGCTTTTGTTTATCATAACAAATGACGCTACAGATGACTTCTGCCATATTTGACTTTCTGTAGACTACCTATTAGGAGGAATTTTTTTCATTCTGTTATGTACATTATGGAAAAAATTATGCAATTGATGTGATGTGAGCAAGAAAGATAATTTCCAGGTCCATCAAATGCTTGAAATTCATTGCATTTCCAAGTTTGCTGTGGTGTTTAATATTTCCATATGACTTTGTAGCTGGAAGAAAGCATTAATATTTAAATATTAATTTTAATACCAAAGATAAAGCAGATTAATATGTTTGAATGAATATTTAAAATTCCCTAATGAGAGGATAATTATATAAAATTAACTATGTATTTATAACTTGAAGGGCTAAGTCACCCGTGGTTCTTTACAGTTCTGTCCACTTGAGTCTCTCTTCTTGCCAAATGTTCCTGTGTTCTTGAATCATTGCTCAGCATGTATCACTTTATAGTGTTGAGTTGAGTGAGGTAGCAGAGAATCAGACTTTAATAAGAATTTATAGTTTATAATGTAAAAATTGCCAATAGTTAAAATTACCATAGAAAATCTTTGTGAATTGCCACTTTGAGTTTTTATTGTTTATTTTTTTTAACACAAGCTTGTGTAGTAATTGTCAACTCTACATAATATTTCAAAACCAACAAACTGAATTAACAAACCAAGGGAGGTCTGTGTTTCAGATATTAGGACATTCAAACTCCTTACTTTTGAAGTAGTTAGCAAATACCTAGTGGTAGATGGGACATAGGTAGGTGATTCTATAACTGAGCTGTTCAGTATGGTAGCCATTAACAGCCTGTGGTCATTTAAATTTAATTATAATTAAATACAATATTCAGTTCATCTGTAGCATTAGCCATATTGAAATGTCCAAATCCCAATATACCAATGGCTACTCTGTTGAACAGCACAGAAGACATTTGTGTTTCTGCAGAAAGTTCTATTGAACAGCATTTTTCTCAAGTATTAAAGTTTCTCCCAGGAATTTCTCCATTTTGTTTAAGGATGAAACTTTTTTTTTTTTTAAAGATTTATTTATTTATTTATACAAGCACTGGGTACAGTCAGAAGCGTGAGAAGGTGAGAGAATTCACGAGAGCCAGAGCGGGGAGCAGAACAGGCAGACTGACAAGGTACACTGCTGAGGGGAGCAGTGGGTGGCAGGAGAGGTCTGTGTGCCTTGTGGGACCCTCGCCCAGTGGTCGGGGTTTGAACCAGTGCTGCAGAGGCTGCAGGCAGCTTCACAGCCCAGCGCTCAACCGCTGTGCCTTCGGGGAGGCCCTAAGGATGAAACTTTTTTAAAAAATAGTTATTTAATTTTGCATACAAGAACTGGGGTACAGGGCCTCCCCTGGTGGCGCAGCGGTTGAGCGCGGGTCTGCGAAGCTGCCTGCAGCCTCTGCAGCTCTGGTTTGATCAATGGTGAGGGTCCCACATGGCGCACAGACCTCTCCTGCCGTGCCCGCTACTCCCCTCAACAGTGTATTTCATCAGTCTGCCTGTTCTGTTCCCCACTCTGGCTCTGGTGAATTCTCTCACCCTCCCACACTTCTGACTGTACCCAGTGCTTGTATAAATAAAATAAATAAATCTTTAAAAAAAAGAACTGGGGTACAGGCCATAGGTGTGGAGGGGTGAGAGGATTCACTGGAGACAGAGTGGGGAACAGAACAGGCAGACTGATTAAAATACACTGCTGAGGGGAGCAGTGGGACAGTCAGGAGAGGTTTGTTGCAACATGTGGGTAGTTCCTGGATAGCCAGAGATCGAGCTTGTGCTGCAGTGACTGGATAACTTCATCGGTTGCATCTTAATCCCTTGTGCCACCAGGGAGGCCCATGATGAAACTTTTAAAAAATTGAGACCTTGTTTTGAGAGTTACAGAAGCTATTTGGAATCCAAGTTATTTGCAAGAATAACACATTTTATATTTTGTTTTTCCTTAAAATACTAATATTTAAAAAATCATGAATAGGAAGTATGGATGTGCATACTGCACATTCTTTGCCATTTTTTTAAAAAGTAATTAACAAGGAGAAATCTCCTTGTGTAATATGATGATAAATCACTTTTTTTCTTTTAAAATTCTTCTGTAAATTGTGGTTGTATCAGCCCATCTAAATGTCTATGTACAGGTAGCTAAATGCATTCACTGATCTCATTTTAAATTCACAGCCATGATTCTCATACCTGCAGTCAACGTTTCCAGGCATTCTATACCATTTCTCCTTCCTATTGTCCAAAATGTTTTTACATCTTCTTCTCTCTTCACACCTTCTGCAGTAGTTCCTGTTTCCCGCTTAGCTGACCTTGCTTCTCACCTTATTGAGAAAAATACTTAACAGACCTGAGTTCCCTCATCTCTCCATTTGAAAATTTTCTAACTCATTTGACAATAGATCTACATTCTTGACCTGCCCAGCTGTTTTCCTGCGGCTGACAGCTGTTCATCTGCTTTCATTTCAAGGCTGGCCCTTTCACTTGGATCTGGGACTCCATGTCTTCTCAGCTTGTTCATACGTTTCCTTCTGAAATTACCCCTCTAATATCAGTTTCCCTGTGTCTACAAATGTGTTTTGGTATCTTCTACTTCAAAAAAATTAATACTAAGACAAGCTCTTTTGATTGTCTTTTCTCAATCCTTTATGACTTTGTGGAACACAGGGTGCGATAGTCACCCACGGTTCAACAACAGACCCCCAGAGAGGTTGAATTAGAGGAGTTTATTACTCACAGGTCCTAGAGGATGTGCATGCCAAGCCTTGGGGGTGCACATGGAGTGGTCAAGGCAGACAAAGAGTGAAAGGTAGGACTTGCTGCATGTGTGTGTGTTTTTTTTTTTTTTTTAGGGTCTATGGGTAGAGTGCCTTGCGATGTCTAGAGTACAGATATATTGTTCAATTTAAACCAAAAGAGTGGGGGTTTGGTAAGCCCCATGTGGGAGGCATCTTCTTTAAGAGGCAAATAAGATATCCAGGTGCCTTGAAGCAGGGCAGACTTGATCACAAGGGCACTTGGGGAAGTTGTATCAGGAGCTTAGATTTACTTGTGACTCTTTAGGGCTGTTATCTGGGACATGCACTTGCATCAGAGGATTCATGTCAGTTTTAGATCAATACAGGCTGCTTGGCCCAAGAAAATGGATGCCAAGGCAGCACTACCATAGAGTAGCATATCAAAACTCTTAACTCACACTATGACTCAAGAGCTTCAAGGAATTGCTTATAGGCTATATTGTAGTAGTTTATCTCATTGTCTTAAAATCAGTTTATTTGGCCTGACTTCCCTGAAAAGACTGGTTTTCTTTCTTTTCTTTTCTTTTTTTTTTTTTTTAAATCCTAAGACCACATGATAGTTGTGTTTCTACACCTAAGGAACATGTTTCTTTTCTTCTTGGTGCTTGATCCCTCAGCACAATTAGGTAGTGTTGACCTCTTAATCCTTTTAGAAAGACCAGTTTCCTTTTGCCTTTAGCTACATAAAATCATCCTAGTTGTCACCATTCTCAGCTTTCTTTTCTCAACATTGTTCTACCCCCAGATGTTAGTGTGGATCTATCTGCATACGTTTACTAGGTTAAACCATCCAGTCTAATGGCTTTAGATGCCAACTATATGCAAATGAATTCAGCAGTTTTTGTATTTACTCCTAACTCCTCTCTTGAAAATGAAATTTGTTTCTCAAATAGACATACACATCTTGAGGTGAATCCCAAGTTTGCCATAATCTAAACCAGTATCTTGGTTGTCTCTAACAGCATTCTTCAAATAACTAATAAACCAACTGTTCTGCTCAAACTATTCCTTTTTCAGGCTCCTCCACTCAGAGCATCATTATGAACCTCTGGCTAATGTCAAATTTATTAATGTTTTTTATAAACTTCATATATAATAAGCCAGTGATTCTTGTCTCTTCTATCACACATATACAAAATATATCCACTTCAGTTTCTTCATTATCATTACCTTATACCTCCATTATTTCCCACCTGGTCTACTACAGTTGTTTCTGATAAGGTCTTTCTGCTTTTGTGATTCTACAGTTAGATTTCTCTGTCATGTATAGCAGATGTCTACCTTTTAGTAGACAGGCCAAAAATATTCTAATAATTTTCCATTACCTTAGACAAAGACCTGAATTGTTTGACCTGGCAAAGTAGTTTTTCATGTTCTGTCTTTGCTTAGCTCTTTTTATTATTTTTAAAATTTATTTAAAATTACTTTCTTATACCATTGTTAATTTTTATACAATATTTAATTTTCCCCTCGGGTGTAGTCCCTATAGTTCTCCCACCACCACAGCACCCGTGATCCATCACCATAGACCCTGTGTTCTTCCCTCCCCTGTTTTGACTCCTCTCCCTCCTCCTTCCTTGCTCTATGTCTCAGATCTATGGTCAGCTTCCAAGGTTTGTCTTTGTCTGACCCTTTATTCAGTGTCCCCACATTCCACCTGTAAGAGAAAGCCGCTGATAGTTCTCATTTTCCTTCTGACTTATTTCAGTTAGCATAATCCCTTCCAGCTCCATCCCTGATGCTTGCTTAGCTCTTCACATCACATCATTCCTTTCCTCACTTCACTCTAGCCTCAGGCCAAGCTGTCTTTTGCCTAAGAATGTTTCTGCAGTAGGTGTTCCTCTGCATGAAGTGTTCTTCCTACTCTATACATTCCTTATGTGGCTTTCCCTTTGTTATTCAAATCTTAGCTTAAATGACACTCTCTCAGAAATGACTTTACTGAACAACTTACCAGTCACTCTCAGTTATTTCAACCTATTGTAATTGCCAGTGGGGAACTTAAACTCTTTAAAATAACTTACTTATTTACTGGTTTATTATTTATCTTCCTCTGTGATAAAGCTCCATAGTATTTCCACTGTCTAGAGCTTTGCCTGTTCGAGAATCAGGACTCTTATGAATTAATTCTGAAGGGGGAGGCCAGTAGAAGCTACACTGTTGTTTTTCAAGTGTTGGGTGATATCTGAATATTTGAGATAGTGGGGTTACCAAAGGGCCTCATTTGGGTTGACATTTCACTAAGACAAGCTTCAGCAGTGTGAAAACTTAATGTTAGGACCTGGTTGTGGATACTTCCAGAGTATCATCTCCCACTTCTCTTGGTCGTTATTACAGTCACCACAGGAGTAATGAATTTCTGAAAACAGATCCCTAACACATCCCCCTTGGTACAGGTGAGACTATTTTTTTTAAAATATTTATTTTTATACAAGAACTGGGGTACAGGCCAGAGGCGCCCGTGGGTGAGAGGATTCACCAGAGACAGAGTGGGGAAAAGAACAGGCAGACTGACTAAATACACTGCTGAGGGGAGCAGCGGGCGAGACAGGAGAGGTCTTCCTCACCATGTGGAATCTCCCTGGCCATCCGGGGATCAAACCTGCGCTGCAGAGGCTGCGGACAGCTTCACAGCACTGCATTCAACCCTCTGCACCACCCGGGAGGCCCAGGTGAGACTATTTTGAAGAACATATGTTGAGAGGCAGTCAGACAGCCTGATTATTATTTATTTGCTCTCTTTCTTCACTGAACAATAGAGAATATTACCTTTGATCTCTGCTACCAAGAAATAAACAGAACTCATCTAGAATTTAAGCCTTGGCAATGATTTTCATGTTTGCACATATCCAGATGTTTTCTTTTGAAACTCATCTGGTTTCTGTAATGATTTGTATATGTTTATTTCAAAATACATAGTAAATCATTTTATGGTTAATATTAAGAATTTGTAAGGCATACCTGCCCTCATAATGTGACTATGATGTTGGAGGAGAACTCCTCAAGTCTTAAACTCACAGTTTTTCCCTCTGAGTTCCATTGCAACAAAAATGGAAGTAAGGAGAATTTTGGTTTAATAATTTTTTTCATTCCCCTAAATCTGTATCCAGAGGATTTTTTTTGAAAGAAAGAGTGTCAATTCCTATTTTTGCAGCGGTATCCTATCAAAAGTATAAATAACAAAGGTGAGAGTATGTTTCCTAGCTTAGCTCTGCTCCAGAACTTCTCTCCATCTTATCACAGTATTATCATAAAAGTTCTTATTCTATTCCTTGATTCAGCTCCCCCTAACTGTGAGATAGGGAAACCATGACTAACAGCAATTGAAATTTATAACATGCAATAACCATTTTTGGAAAACATTTTTCAAGAGAGAAATGAGAAAATTGTAGTCCAAAATAGATTTCTAACATTAATATCTTCTTTTGTTGTACAAGAGACTCAAGTTTCTGCATTTGACTAACAGGTAAAAACCAGTTAAAGTGTAAAAACACTTGGTATCTTCAGTACGTGGTGGTGCTTGGAAGTATCACATCAATACTGTACTCCTTCCATTTCTTCTGGGGACAATGTATAAGATATATATTTGCTTTAGCTCTTATCTAAGAAATTATTTTTTTTAAATGGGGGAAGTATAGTACTACAGTTTCTTTGTTTATTTGTTTGGTTTTTTGAGATTTTTATTTATTTATTTTATGCAACCGCTGGGTACAGTCAGAAGCACGGGAGGGTGAGAGAATTCACCAGAGCCAGAGCGGGGAACAGAACAGGCAGACCCACGAAATACACTGCTGAGGGGAGCAGCGGGCGCGGCAGGAGAGGCCTGCTGCGCCACGTGGGACCCTCGCCAGCAGCCGGGGATCGAACCGGTACTGCAGAGTCTGTGGGCAGCTTCGAAGCCCAGCGCTCAACCGCCGGGGCCACCAGGGGTGGAACAGTGTATTTCAGTCAGTCTGCCTGTTTCCCACTCTGTCTCTGGTGAATCCTCTCACCCTCCCCGCACATCTGGCCTGTACCCCAGTTCTTGTATGCATGAATAAATAAATCTTTAAAAAAATATTTTTCTCCAAATCCCATTATTATAGTTAGTAAATATAAAATATAACTTTTAAGCAGTAATTTGTTAGCTGTCATTAATAAGTATTTAATCACACTGTTTCAAATTAGCTATAATTAGTTAGCTAATGATGTATAAATTATTAAATTGAACATGGATTTTTTTTTTGGAAAAGTACTATATAGCTAATTGAAAATGATGAAATGTAATTGAATTGTTATTCAATGTTTAATATTTTATTGCCTATCAAATATAAATAATAGCCACACAAACATGTTTTTTCAGAGTGTTAACCAGTTCTATATTTAAAACAAAGTTGGATTTGCATAAATAATTACAATTTAATTCTACATAGGGACTGCCTATAATTTTCAACATTTTTTCCTTAAATTGTAACTTTTATGTTTTTTTTTTTCAGCATAGGTAGACCCTAAGTCCCATTTATGTACAGTGGAGACACATGTTAGGGATTCTAATGAAATACATAAGCATATTCTTACTTATATTTGTCATATTAGAATAATCATGCTTTGCTCTTAATTGCAAGTATCTTTCTTCAAGGGCTTCTTCCTACCTCCAGTCTAAAGAAACCCTTACCTTTAAAACAATATGTCTTATAATTGCCTCACAATCTTATACAGAAAATTTTATAATTAAAGATTTTCTTGATTTTGCTATTCTACTAAAAAATGAACACATGCTTTTGTGTTTTCATTGAGATTGATAAATAATCACCAAATTCAATTGCTAGTGCCTTGGAGAAGTAATATTTTGAGGTTTTCTCTGGTTCCTCTTAAATGTTAGTAGTAAAACTATTAACCTAAATAAAAAGCAATATAGTGAATGGAAAATGTTTTCTTGTGTCCCTTGAGAAACAGCTATTTAGGTTTTATGTTTCTAATTTTTACCATTGAATGCAATTCTCTTGCAATTCAACTTATTTGAAATGCTAAAAGAAAAACAATGATGAAGAAGCAAAAAAAAAAAAAAAAAAAGGGAAACTCAGGCCCCAAAGAATAGATTATTTGTAGTATTTCCAACAGAAATACTACAGAATAGATTATTTATAGTATTTGAAACAATACATGCAAAAAACGTTATTTTCAAAGTTCCAAAGGCCATTCTACCCTTAAACTTTTTTTCCTAAATGCTCAATCCAAGCACCTGTATTTTGTTCATACCCTAACACTACGTGCCTTTCTCCATATAATTTGTTGGATGAATTTATTCAGAGTTAACTAGTAAATTAATTCCATGAATTGGTAATTTTTTGATTTCCACAAGCCAGCAGGTTTTCTTCAAATCATTAATCACAGAGTAATAGTCTCTTCTGTATTGCCATGACTCTGGTATGTGTCAGTGCATTTCATTTCAGCTTGGAGTTACACATCTTAATGTTCCTTGGTTTGCTTTTAGCAAGCTTTCAGGCCTTTGCCAGTGGAGTTGTCTTCCCCTTTGCTAGCTCAGTGACTACATGATATATTCCTGAATGTTCAGTTTTTGGAAACTGTGTAGAGACAGTGTTGGAGGGTACCTTCTACCAGTAACACCCTCTTATGACAGAATATAGCTGAGATCAATCAGTAGGTTTCTTGCCTTCCATAATTTAGAAAATGTTGTGTAGAAAAGTAGATCTGACAGAAGATCTGACAATAGATTTGAAATCTTCTAAGTATAAATAAATCACTGTTAAACCATACTGAAAAATTAATCTCCATATAATTTCCTGAGCACGGTATATTACACTATATTGAAAAGTGCTCTTGAGGTGGGCATGGTGTGGTAACACATCTGTGAAGAGGTGTGAATCTGTATTTCTAAATCATGTTGGTGTTGTCAATCATATTGACAAATCATATTGTCAAACATATTACCTCAATACAAAATAATACATTAAAAAAATAAAGAGGCCAACGAAAAATGTTTCTGAATCTTTGTGTTAACTTGCTTAGTGGTTGGTATGGACGCTTCTTCCTTGTCATTAGAAACCCCCCCCCTTATTTTTTTGGTAATAGCTTTAGTGAAATTCATCTCACAAACCATAAAATTGACCTACTTTAGAGTTTACAATTCAGTGATTTTTACTATATGCATACAGTTGTGCAACTGTTACCACATTCAGTTTTATAATCACGAAAAGAAACACTGTACACATTAGCAGTTTATTTCTTTATTTCTGTAATTTTTTCTGTGTTTTTTTTATAGTTTTCAGGGTGTGATATTTTGGTCGTCTATATCATTCTAAGAAATTTTTTCATATCTTTTAAAATTGACTGGCTACATTTTTATAGTATCCCTTATAATCCTTTAAATTTCTGTAAGGCCAGTAGTAAGGAATGAAGGGCCCATTCAATACTGATTTTTGTGATTTGAGCTTGTTCATCTCAAAAGCCAAAATATCTTCTTTTCTTGCTTCCTTGGTATTTTAAATACTAATTACAGGTTAGTTTTCTAGATAAGTTGTAATAAGCAATTTTGGGTTTTTCTCTGTATTCTGTGATACCTGGGGTATAGTGGAGGGTCTGCTACTGTATCTATGTGCACAACTTAACCCCTTCTTATCTTTTTGCTTCTTTCTTCACATTTCAATATTATATAAAATACATGTTTACATGTGTGTGTGTATCACATGTACCTCCACAGCTCTCCATTTGCCAGTCATGCTTGTGTCCCTTTTTTTCCTGCTATATTTGAGTTTCAGGTCCCTCACTGATTTTTTTTTTTCCTTTGAAAGTAGAATTTTTCATCCAGGGATAGACGAGAGGAAACTGATTAACCAAAATATAATGTAAAATTAGAGAATGATTTCAGGAGAATGGGTTTCCTCTCTGACCCCAGCTTCTCTTTTTCTTTTTGCTCTAAGACACTGACCTCCTTGTGGTATCTTGACTTCAAACACACTCTCACTTCATAGCCTTTCTACAATTCTTTCTCTGCCTGGAATATTCTCCTAGGTGGCTTTCTTCTTCTTCTACTTCAGGTCTTTGTTCAAAGGTTATAATGGGGAATAACTTTATCACCTCATCTAAAATTCCAAATCATCTCTCATCATCAACCGCTTGTCCTATGTCAACAGTTTATTTTTGTCTTTTGTTTCTGTCACGTACTAGCATGTTACATTCTATATTTAAGTTTTGAGTCTATTCCCCCTATTCTAGAATATAAGCTTTCTGAAAGCAGGGACATTTCTTCGTGCTTTTCACTATAGCTAGAATAGTGCCAGATACATTTTAGTCAGTGAAGAATGTTTAATACCTGACTAGATAAATGATCTAGGAGTTAAACCTATTCAGAAGCTCTGAACAGAATAGTTTTAGAATAATACACTCTCTTGAGCTTGAACAAAAAAGTCTCAAAAGGATCTTATTTCTTTTAGGGCCATGAGGCTACATTGGTAAGTTAAAAATAAAATCTCTCATCTGTGTGACAAAATGTCCTGAAAACCTGGATTTCCCTTGAACCTGGTAAGATAATGTGCCTAGTAGAAAACATCACTGATGGCTTTGAAAGTGACCGATGATTGTTAAATCGTGTCAGGACAGAGAGAACTTTAAATGGGTGTGAGAAGAAGTCGCTCTGGGATTCCCTGAGTGTTGTGTCTTTCACAAATGGAGGCTCCACCATGGAACCGTTGCAGGAGATGGTGACTTTTAGATGGCATGAGACTTTTAAGCAAGGGAGACTCCCATACCAGGCCAGTGAGGATATTGGGTTTCTTCTGGGGAGTCAAACAGACTAATACCTCAGGGATGGCTCTATGGACTATTTAACAAACTGTCATTGAAGAGGAATGCTTAATGTTGCCCCAATAGCCTGCTTTGCTCTTATTTTATATTCCTCTGTATATAAGTATGGGCTGGGGTGGTCTTGTAAATCTGAATGTTCAGCTAAGCCTAAGATGGGCACAGGGTTTGGTTCTGGACACAGAAGCTGAATGTAAGAGTGTTTTAAGCTGCTTGGCATTTGTCTGGGAGGAAGTACATCTCACATATATCTGCCAGTATGTTTATAATTAGCCAAATGTAGGTCACCTGCTTTGATTTACTGTGAACTAATTGAGTTACCTTGAGCAAATCCCTTAACCATTGAGCCATTGTCTCTTCAACTGTAAAATTGAGAAAATTGATATTCTTTATGGTTTATGCCTAATTGAGCAGTCTGTGATTGCCATGAGATCATTCACACAGTAGTTTGATGTTTTCTTACATACCTGAAGACATGAGCTGTTTCAGATAATTTCCTCTGTGGAAAAAAAATAATATAGAGAACATTCTCAGGGCTACAGACTAGAAAATAAACTCTTCTTTGATCATCATAACTGTAACAGTGAATATTGAAAATGACTTTTTTGTATGTTCAAAATAACAATGACCACGTGTATGTATGTGTGTACGCATTTATATCATATTATAGCAATGATTTTGACTGAAAGACAACGAGAATTTGACTAAGAACTGGTGGCTTTAGGGCCTCCCCTGGTGGCACAGGTGGTTGAGTGCAGCACTGTGAAGCTGTCTGCAGCCTCTGCAGCACAGTTTCGATCCCAGCCATCAGCCAGCGAGGGTCCCATATGGCACGGCAGACCCCTCCTATTACGCCCGCTGCTCCCCTCAGCAGTGTATTTTGTCAGTCTGCCTGTTCTGTTCCCTGCTCTGCCTCTGGTGAACCCTCTCACCCTCCCGTGCATCTGTCCTGTACTGCCGTTCTTGTATAAATAAATAAATAAATATTAAAAAAAAAACCTCTTAAAAAGAAAAAGAACTGGTATCTTTAGCTTTGGGTATGCTGCCAGTTTTATGTATGAAAATGGGTGATACATATTAATTATTTTGAACTTCACTTTCTTCTTCACAATAGATAGTTTGTATCATGTGAATTCATACTTTCATGGTACAGTCATGTGACTAATTATATCTCTGTCTTCAAATCAGTGCATGCTGCTTTGGCTACTTAGGCAAAACTAACCCAAAAAGTGGTGGCTTCAGTACAAATTACCAGAGAATTTACCAAGTTAAATTTTTGAGCTATTGCTTCTCACTAGCTCTGTTTCTGCCAAACATTCAGTTTCAGGGTTTTTTTTTTTTTTTTCTTTTCTCATTGGTACTAGAACTATTAATCTTAGTCCCATTGTCTGACTTTGTCATTTGTGACGTATCCTGTATAAGCCTGATGAAAAATTCTGTCAGTATGAGATATATTGAGAATTTCCAGTTGGCTTTTTAATTCACTTACTATCATGTCTTTGGAAATATATGTATATATCTGCATAAAATTTTGCACTCTGAAAACAATGCATAACATTTGGCTCTTTGTATTGCTGCTTATGTTGAATAATTACTCTGAGCTCCTCTCTCACCCCAGAGAGCACAGAAACCTGTACTCAATAGCAAAGCTCCAAAAATGTGATTTGTCATAATGTACACATATGTCATACCTAAACATAAGATAAAATCCATTATTTTGCTTGGGTTCTTAGACTGTGCAACTGGCTGGCTTTTACTTTCCTGCCTGCTTGCAAAGGGAAAGTCCCATAATGTAGAAAGTGAAATAGATGTCCTAAGAACCCAAAGTGTGCTATATAAGTGCCACTTCTGGCAGCAGTGCTTGTTACTCCCCTCAAACATGAACAAGTAGTGACAGAGGCATGAAGAGGAGAGAAAGCATTGCTTCCATTCCTATAATCTCTTTCAGTGCCCATGGGGTGCCCTGCAGTCTGGAATAAAAGCATGATTACCTCCATCACACAAGTTTCTCAGGCTAAAGAGAACACTTAGTGTCTTTCATGGACACTAAGATGCACTTTTCCCCCTCATATTTTATCATCCCTGGAATTGGGAAGTATCTTATTTTACAATAAATTACCTGTCCTTTTCTTGCTTATTTGAACATAAAATAACACTGCATCTTTTCATCATTGTATCTTGGATTCAGACGAACTCGCTGCGTCCAAAGGCATATTTCATAGGGAATGATAGACCTCAAACTGCATACAATGTCACAGGCTTACCACATAGCAGTATGGTCCACAGAATTCCACTAATTAAGCAACCCATCATAATCGAGGTTTGACTAGATACATAGGTACATTTTTGCTTTTGTTTTCCACTTCTAAGCAGGTGCAGCTGCATGATGTGTATTTAACACCCGTGGTAAAGAGTCACTTTAAAAGAGTATCTTTTTGTATTTAATATGTGGATACAGAAATAACAGAAAAAGATAAATATGCTCACCGAATGCAAAGAAAATTGCATTCCTATAAATACCTCTTATTGCCTTCTCCCCAGCTCTGTAGAAAATATGAAACCAGTTGGAATGTTCATTTTATGTGGCTCTCAAGGTAGTGTTCTCATAAGGGTAAAATGAGAAACAGTAAATTATTGTGAAATTTAGTAATAAGAGAAAAGAAGGCATATATTTATGAGAGTGGAAATATTGAGTAGCACTTGGCCAAAGGATCTTGAAACTCATTTGAATTGATTTCTTTTAACCAGTGTAAATAAAAATGATTTATCGATAAAAGCCTATTTCTAAGTTTTTCCCTGTTTTTACTGTTCTCTTAAGAAGTGCTCCTTTACTTATGAACAGTTTAGAATATGGTGTTCTTATGACATAAAACCATTGGCACCTTGTGATATCTGAGAGGGTTTCCTTTCTAGAAAATTTAAAAGATGTCATTATGTGTCATTCTGGACAAATAACATGTGGCTACCTTAAAGATTTTAGAAATCTCTAAGGAAAGAAATAACCTGTTGATTATATTATGACCTGCTGAGGAAAATGGAAAATCACAGCCAAGATAATGCCATCTCTGCCAGTCCAATTTGACCGTGTGGCATGCTCACCTTTGGCCCTAGCTCTGCTGTTTGTAGGCCAAGATTAATATCAGCACTCTGTCAGGTAAATGCTACCCATAGATTTTTGTGGTTTTTTTTTATGATTTATTTATTTATGCATACAAGAGCTCGGGTACAGGCCAGAGATGTGGGGGTGAGAGGATTCACCAGGGACAGAGTGGGAACAGAACAGGCAGATGTACTGAAATACACTGCTGAGGGGAGCAGCGGGAAAGACAGGAGAGGTCTGCCTCACCATGTGGGTTGCTCCCTGGCCGGCCAGGGATCGAACTTGTGCTGCAGAGGCTGTGGATTGCTTCATAGTGTGGTGGTTAACCCATTGTGCCACCAGGGAGGCCCCCATTACCCAGAGATTTTGGATAACTATTCAGGCCATGAAAATAACCATGACATAGTCAATCAGCATACCAAAGATTTTTCACAGATTCATTAATGGATGATTAATTTGAGCTTGAGTGAGAACTGATTTTTCCCCTTCCTGAAAACATGAACCACTGAAACTTTGGTATATATCATCCTTTATCCCTTTACATTATCATTTCAAGTGTATTTATGGTATTAACCCAAGTAAATATTTATATTACTAATAGTTTTAATAGTTTTAAATAGGAAAAAAATATTTGAAATCCTTTGTCATGTGGAAATATGTCAGTGAGTTGTCTTCCAGTGAACAACCTTAGATATATGCCTACCTTAGCCTTCAGTGAACTAGTTCCTCCTTTTATTCAACAAATACTTATATTTGTACAAGGCATTGTGCAAACTCTGGGGGAGTGCTTAGCATTTTCAAAGACTAGAAGTTAAGTGTTTTGTTTTATTTTTTACTTACCTTTCTTGTAACAAAGTGCCTGTGAGTTGAATACCTAGATTTGGTTTTACTTTTTAATGATTTATTTATGCATACAAAAACTGGGGTACTGGCCAGAGGTGCACAGTGGGAATGAGAGAATTCACCAGAGACAGAGTAGGGAACAGAGCAGGCAGACTGAAATACACTGCTGAGGGGAGCAGTGGCGAGACAGGAGAGGTCTGCTGGGCCATGTGGGTAGCTCCCTGGCTGGCAGGGATCAAACTTGTGCTGCAGAGGCTGCAGATAGCTTCACAGTGCTGTGCTTAACCCCTTGTGCCACCAGAGAGGCCCTGAATATCTAGATTTGAATGAAACTGGCAAATTGAAAGAATTTGAACTTTTAGACATTATCTTTTGGTTCCACTGCTTTAGATGGTACTTTCATCTAATGTAGCTCCATCTCAGTTGGCCTCCATAATTGACTGAAGGCATCCATGCTCAGGATTGAGCAAACACATCTGAACGCGAATATCAGTGCTGTGAAGAAGGGACAAAAATGATTTTTTTTTTAAGTTTTCCCCTTTAAAGGTGAAAGCTTATTAAAATTTTACTTCTGTAGAAGTAACTGCAGTATCTACTCTTCATTCAACCTTTCAGATGTGCATTGTATGCTTTCTCCTCATGCTTAAGAATGCGATTATATTATTGGCACAGTAGTCCTTTTAGCTCTGCTAGATTATTAATTAATTAAGGGAAAGACCATGCTTTATAAAAATGTAGTTTGTAGAGAATAACTACTCTGTCAACTTGCATGCTGTTGCTTTTTAACAAATCTAGTTAGGTAATAGTACTACTGCCTTCTGATCTCAGGTTGTTCCAGAAACTAAATACTTGAGTCTGCAAAAATTCCAAGGATTATCATGTAGAAAACGAAACAGAAGTGCTCCAAAGACTCAGAATAATACAGGGATAGAGCATGGGGAAGAGGATAGAATGACATTTGAGGATTTCTTATTGCTGAGATGAAATCTAACATGTACAAAGACATAATGAATTACTATGGGACGTATTGTCTTGCTCTCCACCAGCTGTATTCAATCAGTCTGGACAAATATTTCAAAGGCATTTTCTAGAGGGGACTTAGTCATCTAATTGAAGGCTGGTATACTTGACCTTTTGTTTTCTTTACCCTTGATGTTTGATTATAAAGAAATAAAATACATATAATATATAATTTATAGTGTATATATAATATCATTTTATACTGTAAACATAAAAACATGTACAGAGAGATATGTAATATTTTGTTTCAGGTTATTTTACTCACAACCATTTTAACAGTTTTGCACTAAGAAAATCTTAGAAAGAAATAAGTTGTCACTGATGCCCAGTTTTAATTTCCCAGAAGCAGCCCTTAATCATTTAATGTCTTTCTACTTATGTTGTATGCAATTCTAATGTGTATGACTATTTTTGTGTCTGAATAAATTAAAAAAGTTAACCACATGAAGCATAGTGGGAGCTATGCTATCTGGGATGAGGCCGATAGTTCATAACTAAAGAGAATTAGAAAGTTTTACAATGACTTGGAGACATCAGATGAGAGAGAAAGCTTGTTATGTCGGTGGGAAGAATTAGGAATAAAGGGCTTGAAACTGAAAGGAACTGGGGTTTGTTCCTCCTGAATATAAGGAAGGAATTTTTAACATTTAAGTTTTCGGCAAATGGATAATTTTGCCTCAAGTAGTTCTTCTTACAGGATATTTTTCAAGCACAAAATGAAACACTGCGCCCCAAGGATATTGTAGAACAAACTCATGGATTTGGCGAGATGTGAGAACAAGTGACCTCTAGACACAGGTGGTCTACAGGGTCATCAACAAAAAGTTATTTGAAAAGTGTACTCCGTTTAAGATGACATGGAAATGAGTAAAACACTTAAAGGAAGCTACTTTAAAATGGTATTTTTACCCTCTAAATATGCAGGCTTCTTAAAATTTACTTCTGTTGAAGACTACATTTTGTTCTGGCTTTACATGTACAAGATTTGACTACATAGGGCCTCCCCTCGTGGCACAGTGGTTGAGTGCTGGGCTGCAAAGCTGCCTGCAGCCTCTGCAGCACCGATTTGATTTGATCCCCAGCCACTGGCGAGGGTCCCACATGGTGCGCAGACCTCTCTTGCCACGCCCGCTGCTCCCCTCAGCAGTGTATTTCGTGGGTCTAACTGTTCTGTTCTCCGCTCTGGCTCTGGTGAATTCTCTCACCCTCCTGTGCTTCTGACTGTACCCAGTGCTTGTATAAATGAATAAATAAATCTTTAAAAAAATAAACAAACCAAAAAATATTTGACTACATAGAGATAGCATGGACTTAGAATTTGAAAAGAACGACCTTTAATTTCTTAGCCAGTTTAATCTCTCTGTATTTCTTAGATGCAATCACATGTTAAATAATTGATAATGAAAGGATTGATAATTACAACAGGATTTTTTATACTCATTACAGTAAGTGGGATCTGGGTTGACTCTTCAGCAATTGGAACTGAGTCCTTTGCAGAGGTGGAGGGTGACAGAAATGAGATTAAGGTGGGGCCAGTTAAAGAAATAGCAAAAGGATCATTTTGAAGAATTTGAATTTGGTAGTGATCGATTTTGGAAGCTATTGATCAGGACAATAAAGTTCAGAAGGCAAGATGTATGCATCAGTAATGTACAGGATCCATTAAAGGAAGGGCAGTAATCATTGAAGCAATTTAGGGTTAAGAAACAAGTGATAGTGCCTTAAACTTTGCAATTAGAGGAATCATGGATAAAGAATTGGCATAATTTCATGATTTACTATACTAAGACGAGTAGTAAGGAGGGGAATTAGGGAATCGGGGGCAATTTATTTTTCTCTTATAAAAAGTTGTCCAGCCTTTAAGTAGAATAGCTTGTATCTTAAAGTATCTCACATGTACTTGATTGCTTAGAGTTGACAAGCATATTGGTAAGCACAAAATCATTGTTATTAATTTTTATGAAAAACAATAAGTCCATTGAATATATTTGATGTACCAGAAGACTTGAAAGGACCTAGTCTCAGGAACCAGTGAAGTAAATGCATTCAGTACCTTAGTTTGAATTCCACAAACTTCAGCAAGACTGATTGTTTTTTCCAGTTCCATTGACCTCAGTGACTTTTACTATCATTTCCTTAATGTAGTTCATGAATTAGATTCACCATTCATATCAAAAGAGTTTTGTAGATCAAAGCACATGCATGCAAGTGCTGCAACTGCTGCATCTGCCCAGGTTAGTCTAAGAGCTCAAATCCTCTTCCATTGTTGTCAAATGGACAATGAATTATGTGCACTAATTCAAGTGGGCGTATTTTGTAAATACCAGTCAATTGAGTTATTTTTACTTTTGATTGTAGTAAAAGCTCAGAAGATTTTAATAACCATAGACAAATTAGTTGTTTTTATTTTTGTTGTGGTAACAGAAGGTCACATTTTTAAAATAATTATGGACAAAGCATAAAAATGACAGTTTCATAGCTGTGTTAAGATATCATGTGATTTCTGTAATGATTAGTGATACTTTCTTAAACCTTGTATTTGGTGTTACAAGACATGAGAATAGAAATTTGGACATTTTCTCTTTATGTATCATCTTTGGATTCTATTTCAAATTTTCTAGGGGACTCAGATAACACTCACCTTCCTTGCTCGATTTTTATGAGTATACTTCATGTGCCCTGGGAATGCAGTTGAAATTTAAGGGACTTTGCAACTTTATTTTCTAGAGTTTAGTCAGTTCATTACATGTTCAGATGACTGTTAGAAATCTATTTGCATGTAATTAAACCCTTTTCGTGATGTCAGGGATAAAGTAGAAGTTTCTAGAACTTCTTGGGTTTTGTTTTTTTTCCATGTGTGTAAAAATGATTAAAAGAGTAAATATATCCAGCACATAAAATGTCTACTTCAAACATTTAACATGTTTGGAATTTTATTTTAAGAATAAAGGCAAAGTAGAAACAAACTACATGGGCTTTTGATTTAAAATCATCAAATAAAAATATTTCAATATTGGAATAGAATGATTTTTTTGAGAAGACAAAAACATCATTTTTATCTATATAAAATCTTGTTTGATTAATGCATGCACAGCATGTAATAATAATTTTTATTGTTAATTATCCAATCATAGTCAAAGTCTGTGATTGACATTGTCACCAAGTCTGTATGTGCGGAGGTGGGGGTAGGGTGGTGCTGTGTGCGCAAATGCATGCGGGCGGGCACACACATGCATATGTATTTATAGACTCACTTTGTCATCATTGGCTTTTTATGGAATGCAGTTAAGATGTTTGGGTAGGATGTATTCTCATTCAAGTTTGAGGTTTCAGGTATTTAAATGTATATATTTTTTCAGTAGGTATATAAAGAAATTACAATGTCTAAAATACTTTTAAATTAGACATTTTAAATGTCTAACATGCTTTTAAATGGCTAATCTACTTTTAAATAAAGTGTGATACAAACTTAAAGGCAGCATACCAGTTAAGAGTTGATAAAAAATGAAGTATATGGATTAATCTACACATGGATTTACATGAGTACAAAATTCTGCATCAAGGTTAAGAGCAAATCATTCATATCTGCTATAAAATAATTTAGCCTAATATCTAAAGATAGATTTTACAATAGATCTGTAGCATAGTTTCTGCTCTTTTTTCCTTGTGTATTCAATACATTAAATAACCTATCTACCTTATTTAATATTAAGCAGAATTCTTGTTGTATGTTACAGTTTTTAGGGGAGGACAAGAAAGTATAGTGATTTAAAGTATAATCTCTGAAACGATGCTGACTCATTTGACATCCAGGTGCTACCATTTATTCAGTCTGCAATTATGGAAAAATTACTTGCCCTTGCAAGGCCTCACTTTCCTCATATGTTATTATGATAATTAAAATGAAATAATATTGTGAAATAATACATATAAGCCACTTCACAGAGTGTCTCGCATGTTGTAGCCATTCAGGCTAGCCATAATTATGAAAGAGGATAAACTTATCTTTCAGAGTATGGTAATTCTGGAACACTAGATGTCTAATAGATTTTTCCATTCCAACGCAAAGAATATTTATTGGGTCCTTGTTATTTTCAAGGCAATGTGCTAGATTAGGGACATAAAAATGAATAAGACAGGGTTTCTACTCTCAATTTCTTACAATTTAGTATACTCTTTGAAGGCAGCACCCATATATTTTGATGATCTGCAGCATTTGATGTAGTAAGAGTATGGGCATGATAACACTTAATAAAAAGCACAGTGTGGTTTGCTTATATTTATCACAATGTCTTTTTTCTCCTGAAGAGTTCAACGATTATTTTTCAGTGCCAACTCTATTATCCACTTATCAGTTTTGGACACTGAGAAATAGTAAGGGAGAAATAATAAGCACACATATCCCTTGACAAAGTTGTGTCTGGAACTACAGGCCAAGTAACCATGAATTAGGTGATCCAGTCATTACATTTTTCTTTTCAGTGAGCGGTATTGGATATCCTTGTTTACATAAATTCTCTATTGGCCTGTGATATGTCTCACACTGAGAACCTGTTGTGTGATGAGAGGAGCAGAGACCCAAAGCAATGTTTAGGGTATATGTGTGTGTGCATTTGCATGTGTGCACGCACACAAATGCATATATGTGTACACATGCATGTTTTTGGATTGGTTGTTGGGGAGCTGGATGTTAATTTTCATCACCCTGAAGATTAATTCTCCATTAGATTTACTTCAATATGTACCTGAGGGTATTCTAGTTTAGTCATTTATGTCAATTGTACTGAAAGCGAGTATTATGTTAGGTGCCGTGAGAGGTACATAGATGAGAATAATGTTTTTCATTCCTTCATAAAACCTTCTAAAAAGTAATTGTTTAGCAGAGGTCATAAATTAAGCACAGAAGTATTTATCAGTACCACTTGTAAGAAACAAGAAAACTACATAGGGAAATATCCTTAGTAAGAATGTGAAAAAAATACATTTGTTTCTCATGCTCAGAAAAAAGCTTCATGAGGAATATGCCATTTGTGATGGGAATTGAAGGCTGGATAGATATTGAAAATGGGAAAATGGGGTTTAAGAACATTCTAGCCAGAGAACATGGCTGTAGCATTTAAACTATGAATGTTTCTTCTACCAACACCTTTCCCATATGCTTTATGAGCGGGCACTAAGTAATTAGTGGCTTGAATTAACTGGCTTGTAGTTAGCTAAAAATGATTGAGCTACAGAAAAAAATGACTTGACTCACTAGCAGTCCATTATTACACCCTATAGACAGCTGTAGAATTTATAATGGTAGCTTAGCCTCAAATGGGAATGAGAAATTTAGTTGCAATTCAGCATCTAATTTTATAAAGTTATTAAAATGATTCAATGAGTTTACTTTCTTCATTATTTCTAAAATTAATAAAGTCCCTCTTTTGGAGCACACAAGCTTCATTCTGCCTGTTCGCCCCCTGAGCTCCCAGGATCGATTTCTTTACTCTTTTTGATACTCTCCTTTGGACCCATTCTGCTTTTGGCTTCTGACATGCTCTGGATCCAGAACCCCCTGCCCCAACATTCAGGAATCAAAGAGGACTAGATACCATGCAGATAGAAGACAGCAAGTGAAATCGAGATGTGAAATTGAACCTTGGCACTTACTTGGTAGATGGCATTGGTTATGGTCCTGATGTTTAATTTCCTCATTTAAAAAAGGATGGAAAGTAATCAGTTTGCCTCAGCTGCTATCAGAATTTGAACTAGCACATGTAAAGCAGCTATAGCATTAGCACCCTTAATAATGGCAGACATTCAACATATATCTAAAGGGAAGTTGCTATTGTTATCATTACTACTAATACGTATTTAAATGAAATAATTAGTCCCTAATAGGCTTTGGTAAATAGATCTTTATTGAATACCAAAGTGCTTTGGCTTAGGAATGAACAAAATGAAACTATACCATGGCAGATGGTTTCTAAAATGGACTTTTAAAAAGTTCACCTCATTTAGGCTGCCTTTTGTATGTCCATACTACATAAAACTTTTTCAGAGAGAGAAAAAAAAAAAAGTCGTTTCTTTGGTTGGCAAGAATAGGCCTTTGTATGTTCTCACTTACAGTGTCTATGTGAAAGTATTTAGATTGTCAGCTACGTATTATTGTTATTGTTATTACTTTATTGAGATCACATTGATTTATAGCTCTGTGTTTTAGAGCTACGAGATTTCCTCCTTCACGTGTTGTTACCACACCACACCTACCATCAAAGCACCCATAATGCTCCCTCCCAACTAGATTGTCAACAAAGTACTAGTGGACTCTGCTAGGGACTGGCAAATTAGATCCTGTGGTCTAATCTGTCTCACTGTTTGATTTTTTTTTAAATAAAGTTTTATTAGAGCACAGCCATGCTCATTCATTAGTATATTGCCTATGGATGTTTTCAGGATATAATAGAGTTGACAGTCAATGGATGACCTGCAAAGCTGAAAATGCTTACTCTCTGTCTCTTTGTAAAAAAGAATTGCCAAGTACTACAAACTTCTACAATTACTGTGTTATAGAAAATCAGAGATTTAAAGGTTAGTGTCCTATGAAATGTCAACATTTTATGACTTGTGTTGATAATTGTGAATATTAAATATTACCAGTGAAGTGTCTGAGTCAAAATTATTCAAATGTAATGCATTCCGATATTTAAGGAAGAGAGCGTATCTCTTCTTAGTCTCATTAGAGTGAATATTGTGGAAGGTTTTAGGAATTGGGATTCTACTTGTATCACTTGCTCCAGTCACAATTAATTAAATTGTCTTGCTTTACTTTCCAGGGCAATTAGAAAAGTATCAAAGTGTACCTGATAAAGACAATATTGTCTACCATAGTTTAGCATCTAACCTCTGGAAGGCTAGATGGTAAAGGAGAAATACAGTGAAATAATTTTTTTTTGTCAAGAGAGAATAGAAAGTACACCAACTGCTCCAGCAAAACAAACTCTATTCTGATGCTGACTTTTAATGACATTTATTAGATGAGCTGCTGTGAGGTAGTGTTAAGTGTTAAGGAGGATAGAATTGGTGTCAGATTTGAAATTGGATCCCAGTTATACTGCTTACATACTGACTATGGGTAACATTTATCCTCAGAATTTCAGTTATGTCTAGAATTGTTTTGAGGAAAGTATGAAAGGTTACCTGTAACCCTCACACATATAAATAGTCGTTTTTATATTGTGATGTTGTTTAAAACTACCCTTCAGAAACTCTTGAGAAATGTGCATTTTGGCCAATGTAAGTTTCAGTATGTTTATATATCTCTTCTGAAACTTCCCTTATGAACAAATTTCAAATGCATATCTATTTTCCTTATAATGTTATTATCAATAATCGTATTCATATATTTTGATGATCAATGAAAGTATCATTGATATTTGCCCTTATTTCAAACTTTTTAATATCAGTTTCTCATGTAACTAATGTCTGTATAGCTTCTCTATAGTTTTTGATGATGTAAGACCTAGAGATAGTGTATAACTGTATACTGTGTTTGTAATTCAGAATTCCTAAAAATACCCTGATTATTTTTTAAAACCACACTAGAAAGGTGTAAAATGAAATTTTGATAGCTAATATTTTTAAGAAAGTTCTTGGTGCTAAGCACTGATCTACATTCTTTCATGCATCATATGATTAAATCTTGACATTAACAATGTGAAGTGGGTACTCTGTTATTTCCATTTTATAGTTGAATAAGCTGGGGCACAGTTTATTTTTATTTTGTAAGAGTTATTTATTTATGCATACAAGAGCTGGGGTACAGACCAGAGATGCTGGTGGTGAGAGGATTCACCAGAGACAGAGTGGGGAGCAGAACAGGCAGATCTACTGAAATACACTGCTGAGGGGAGCAGCAGGCGAGACAGGAGAGGTCTGCTGTGCCATGTGGGTTACCTCCCTGGCCAAACAGGGATCCAACTTGTGCTTCAGTGGCAGGTGATAGCTTCACAGTGCTTCGTCTTAACCCCTTGCACCACCAGGGAGGCCCCTGAGGCACAGTTTAAATATGTTTCACAAACTGCTTGCAAAGTCAGGAAGTAGTAGAGCCAGGGAACGGACACAAACCAACAGACACAGGGAGTCGAGTTCAAGAACACCTGTGCATTATTTTCTTTGTTGTTGAGTCTCATCAGCTCTTTGCAGATTTTTGTGATCAGTCCTTTATCATTAGTGTTGGGTGCAAAAATGTTCTCCCAGTTGGTGAGGTTTCTCTTTGTTTTTGTTATTGTCTCTTTTGCTGTGCAGAAGCTCTTTAATTTGATGTAGTCCCAGCTGTTTATCTTTGCCTTCACTATCACTGCTTTGGGTGATGTGTCTGTAAAGATGTCTTTGATGTGCAAATCACGTAGTGTTTCGCCTATATTTCCTTCTATATATTTTATGGTTTCAGGTCTTATGTCTAGTTCTTTAATCCATTTTGAGTTGATTTTTGTGTATGGTGTGAGGCAGTGGTCAAGCTTCATCCTTTTGCATGTAGCGACCCAGTTTTCCCAGCACCATTTATTGAACAAACTTTCTTTGCTCCAATGCATAGTCAAAAAATGGGCAGAAGAGCTAAAAAGAAACTTCTCTGAAGAGGAAATGCAAATGGCCAACAGGCATATGAAAAAATGTTCAACATCACTTGTCATCAGGGAAATGCAAATCAAAACTACCATGAGATACCATCTTACACCAGTGAGAATGGCACATATTAAAAAAACTAGCAACAACAAATGTTGGCGAGGGTGTGGAGAAAAAGGAACTCTTCTGCACTGTTGGTGGGAGTGCAAACTGGTCCAACCACTGTGGAGAGCTGTGTGGAGATTTCTGGACCTACTAAACATAGAGCTTCCATATGATCCAGCAATTCCACTCCTAGGTATTTACCCAAAGTTCACAGAAACATCCATTCCAAAGAACACCTGCACCCCTATGTTTATAGCAGCACTGTTTACAATAGCTAAGCTTTGGAAACAACCCAAATGCCCAAAATTAGATGACTGGATCAAGAAGATGTGGGTACATATATACCATGGAATATTACTCAGCATTCAAAAAAGATAACCACATGCAATTTGCAGCAACATGGATGGCGCTGGAAGGGATCATGCTCAGCAAAATAAGCCAGAAAGAAAAAAGAAAAATACCGGATGGTCTCACTCATAGCAGGAATCTAGAAAACTTAAATAAGGGACCAGGAAAATGAATAACTATAAGAAAGTGAAAATCAAAATCAACAAAAAACTATGAACCAGAGACACTTTTAGGGGGGCGGGGGCGGGAGGGGAGGAATTGGGATCAGAATGGGGGGGGCTGCAATTGTATGGGGAATATAAAAATAAAATTTATTATTTAAAAAAAAAGAACACCTGTGCATATGGCTGTGCTATTATTAGCTGCGAGAGATAGAGTATTAGAGACCCTGCTACAAGTTTTATTTGCCTTCATTTACATTGAGACTGCCTATAGAAACTGAAAACATTCATTTTATGTATTAATATACTTAAGGATTATTTAAAGCTAAGAACACATTTCCAAAAATTTGTTATTTTTCATTTAATGTTGACATTTAATACATTGGTGAATATCTTGGGTTTTGATATGTCTTCAAAAGCCAAAAATTGAAGGAAATCTAGAATTTAAACTACTTAATGGGCATTTTCAAACTTATGTTTAGAATTACAGGGTTATATTTATACATAAAGATATTTTTAAATGCAGCATGCATAAAAAACTGGAAATTTTATTTCTTGACCTTCAAATCCACTTAAAACACTGAGAAATGATCCTCCTACAGACAAAAAGGCTGGTCTTCTCCCATTAACAACTAAGAAAATATTTGGAAAAACAGAATACAGATTTTATCATCTAACCTAATATTATTAGGAAGTTATTATTTTTGTAGGTTTTTTTCCATTTGGAGAAAATACAATTTGCATGTTAGGGAATTCAGTCTGCTAATATCACTAAAAACAATGAAATTAATGTTGGCATATTTGATTTGAAGAAAACAAAGCCTTTATTGACCACAACCTTCTATGAATAAAAGGGAAAACCCTATTCACAGGAAATGTTAGGCGTTCAAATCTTTAGGTTAAAAATAATTTTGGTGTTATATTTAAAAAGAAAATCAAAGGCAAATATTCAGTGCAATGACAGTTCTCTCCATTTTGTTCCTGAATTTTACTTGAGTATTAGCAGGAATTTATGAGTAGATGTGTTTGTAGCAGTATAAAAACTAGGGACTGAATAAAATTGGATATATGTTTGCTAGAAATCCAGTTTTTTACAGTAATGAAAGACCATTGCTATAGCTTAATTCCTTGAAAACTAGATCCATTTAATGTATTTTCATTTTCCTTATAAAGAATTGAAGTACTGTTTTAATACTTCAAAAAAAGTATACTGTAGGCATATAGAATTGTTCAATAAAGCTCATTTATATTCAGTCTAGATTCTTGAATATGGAATATAGCAGCCAGTTATTTGAAATTGATGATGTTTACATATTATGAATAATACAAGGAAAATCCAAATCTATTCGATTAAACTTTTATGTGCAAAATTTTAGCTATATTAAAAAAATCTTATAATAATTTATATTACAATGATTTTTGCTAATCAGATACCCAATCATGTTTGAATAGATTTCCCTGGGAGAAGAAATGGGATTTAAGCTTATTAATCTAAGTGGCATGCAATTATACTAACATTGGGGTGACCAAACCGATGTTTAATTATATTTAGAATAGGGTCACTTCTTTAGAGTAGTATTTGTGAACTTACAGTGACCAAAGAAAAGATGGATCCATTTATGATCTTTACTGCTTATTTGACTATTTATACATCTGCCTTGCTCCCAGAAGAATTTTCATTCCTTTCAAAAATACACACAATACAAGGTAATGATAAGTAGGTGAGGGAATTGGGACAAGTGCTGGGAAGAAAAGCTGGTTCTGGAAGTGAGCTTTTTAGTACTCATTACAAAAGCATTATACTAACATGATTCCATCTTAATGAATTAGAACTGTTGTTTTTCTGTATACACTATTGAAGTTCCAATCTTCCATTCTGGAAAATTTATTTTTAATGCCAGACCATTTGCAGGAAGTTCTTTTGAAAGTGTGTCCTCTTTAAGTGTATGCATTGTGGGTTCATTCAAGACAATTGCCTGTCAACTGACAGTTTCCGTGCTTTGTGAATTAAATATACCAATATTTAAAATAATTGGCATTAATTTTTCTCAAGATCTGAACATACCTCATGAATTATAAAGGTGAGATTGATTTTTGTCAAGCAAAATATTGCTATTATTTTTATCTAATATTTTTTAAAATGGTCACTTTTGTATGGTGCATTTTGCATAGATCCTCAGACATTGATAGCTGACAATTGCTGACCACCAGAGAAATGCAATGGACATAGTATAAAAGATGAATTTCAGTATTTATTTTATTTCAAAACCCTTGAAAATGTCAACATTTAGAAATTTAGATGTCATTTTTTTCATATAGCTGCTTTCATGTTTCAAGATTTATGAGCACTGACATGGAGTCAGAAAACAAGGGATTTGAATTGAGATTTGTTCTATTTTTATTGCAATTTCAAATATTTTTTCTCTTCAGAACAAAAGAGATGGAGAGAGACATGTATAATTTGTAAATATTTTTTTATGATTTATTTATTTATTTTATGCAAGAACCGGGGTACAGGCCAGATGTGCGGGAGGGTGAGAGGATTCATCAGAGACAGAGTAGGGAACAGAACAGACTGTTCTGTTCTGACAAAATGTACTGATGAAATACACTGCTGAGGGGAGCAGCGGGCGAGACAGGAGACGTCTGTCACGCCATGTGGGACCCTCACCGGTCAGCCAGGATTGAACTGGCACTGCAGAGGCTGTGGACAGCTTCACAGCATGGCGCTCAACCGCCTGCGCCACCAGGGGAGGCCCCAATTTGTAAATATTTTTTCTACCTCTGAGCTTTTGAGATTATGTGTAAGACTGAATTGTTCCCACTTGATTTTTTTAAGTATTATGTCTTTCTCAAGAAGTTGGTCTTCTAGTTACATGATATTTTGGTGAACATATTTACATATTTTTACATGTCTAGATATTTACATAATGCTTGAATTACAGATTTTTCTATGTGAATATAATTATTTTTTATAAAAAAGATAAACAGTGCTACCTGAAATTTCAGTATCCGAGTATTATTGTGATCCACAAAAATACCCAAAAACTGAGAAAAAATCTGCTATAATACATTCTCATCCACTTTCCAGAAGAAATATTTGACCTGCCTGATCTTCCAGGAGAAAGACTACATTGTGTCTGCAGGAGTATCTCACCTGTTCACCAGTAGGTTAGCATGGTAGGTTCATATTATTTAAACATGCTCCATCTCATTGCCACCTTTCCCTCAGGAGTAAGAGAAAATATCTTCATAGAAAATGGGAAAGATGATGAAGAAAATATTGTGCCAAAGAAGCATAAAATGCCTATGCGTAACAAAGTTGGAGGTGATAAAGCACATTGAAAGAAATTAAATAAAGACATAAGCATGTCCATTCACATGTATTCACATCCCCTATCTTTGTCTATTTTCTTGGTTTACTTACATAAGAGCTTGTGTTTGTTGCTGTGTAACTGCAGTGTCATTGTATACCATGCAAAGACTGCATTAACTTTACACATTAGCTTATGAATGATGTTAAATATATAATTGATTTTTAAATGTCCTCTATTACGCAGAAATCCTTGGTGGATTAATATATAGGTGTTAAGAAGTGCTTTGTGATAATTGGGAAAATTGATCATGGGTTTTGGATAGACCGGGTAGACATTATTGTTTTTATTAAAGTAATGAAATCGACTCCCACTAAGCAAAAATTTCCATCTAACATATGACAAGAATGGATGACATTGAAAGATATCTGTAATTAAATTGATCCTCTCATGTATAACTATAGAGAGGTTTTACAATAAGATAAGAATAGTAAAACGGAATTTCCAGTTTTGTGCTATTTTTCATTGTTGCAGAGGAAAATTAGGACAACTTAGATTTTCATTTTTTGCATATAACTGGTTTTTCTTGCCTAGAAGTCTATGTTTTTGCTTTTTGTTTGTTTTTCATTTAAATATCTGGCCAGAATGTGTCCATGTGAGGTTGCCTCTCCTAAATGATCTCTAAAAAAAAATGATCCTCAAATATTTTACATTATATATCCCTCCTTGTCATGCCCCCACCTATGTATATCAATGTAGGAATTATATATTTTGTCTTCTACTATATCTTTAAATGATATCAATTATATATGTATATATAAATTAATGAGCATTGATCTGAGAAGATGGAATTGAATTAATATTAAACTTCTAATATTTTCTTCCTCTGATGTAAGGGATCAGTTAGTACCACCTGTAGGAATGTATTTGGCCCTTTTGGAGACTTTCATCTGGGTAGTGGGGAAACCTTAAATATGTATGGTTGGTTCCTTTTACTTTCCTGGAAAGTTTTCAGTAGAATATAATTGCTGCATTCCAAAACCTCCGTAATCATTGAATGGTTCATGTGCACCACTTCTATTAGCTTCTCTTATTTCTCCTTTTTAAATAAAAAAATAGTTGTGATGAAATACTCATATAACTATTTTACCCATTTTAAAGTGTAAAATTCAGTATTTTTATATATGCATTGTTCCATCTCTAATTTCTTGACAATTTTGTTCTCTGTATTTCAGTCTTCTAGAAGTTCCAGGCTTAATTTGCTTTTTCAAAATCATAAAATATAGGAATTTATGTCTTACAGAAATGAAATTTTCAAAAGAATTAATCTGGCTAAAGAAAAGAGTCACATTCTACTTTACGTTACTCCAACCCTACCCTACCTGGTGGCACAATTTTATGTTTTTCATAATTCATAATATTTTTGTATGTAGAATTGTGAGCACTTTGTATATATATGCATATAATGGTATACCTGTATATTTTAGATGAGTATACTTCTCATATTTTTTCTGTTTTTATTTACTACGACCTGATCATATGTCTAGGAAAACTTTTCATGAGTATATACTGCAATATAGCATCATTTTAAAAAAAAGATAGTATTTTTAATACTCTTTCATTTTTCAAAATAAATTCTAGTGGTTAGAAATTTCAGCAGTACAGAATGGTGCAAAGTAAGAAAAAAACTTTCTAAACTTCCACCCCCATCTGCTTCTACCATTTTTCTTCCCAGGAATAAACATTTGAGACTTGCCTGTCTCTTCTTCCATAAATTATCTAGGCATATGCAGACATATGTCCTTATTTATTCGTACAACATTCTGTTCTGCATCTTGCTTGTTTTTCACACAAATATATAGATACAACTCTGTGCATTGAGATTTCCTTATTTTTCTTTGTGTGCTGCATAGCACTCCATACAATGAATGTCTTTCCCAATTAATAGCTATATTAGCCATTCACTTCCCTATGTATGCTTGGTTTGGTATAAATTTTGTTATTATGAAGCATGCTGAAGTGTATGTACACTTACACACATTTTTGCATATGCATGGGATTTAACTGGGGGATAAATTTCTGTTAGCCAACTTCCTTGGGCAAGGGGTGCGTGCATTTTATGTTGCTAGATATTGCCAAATTATGTTCTTAAGAGTTTGTCCTAACTTCTGTAGTACACATTTGCGTGTTTTTCCTTCCTGTGTGAATTTTAATTTTCCATTTAAATTTTCTTCCTGGATTTTTTTTTCACTTGAGCATCTCAGAAAATCCTCTTTCGTGTGCCTTAGATCTTACCTCACATTCTATTGGGGTAACTAAGCAGTTTTGAAATAATTTCCACAGCTCTGTTTTTCCTCTGAGGTTTGCAACATTCATCTCATTCTGTGGCTTTGCAGTAGTTTTTTTAAAGAGTGTATGTGGGTTTTCCTTTTTACGATTCTTAGAATGTACACCTTGGCTGGGTGTTCATCACCAGACAGGTTGTTTGTCTTGTTCTTGGCTATGTGCACTGTCCATTTGTATAGAATTGTAAGAGTGTTTTTTTTTTTTAACAAAGGCATTAAAACTCAGGCTCATGTTCTCACATAAGCTCAGAATTCAAAGCCCAGTAAAGAATAGGGAAAGAAGTAATAACGAACACAATTCCTATTGTATTTGTACTTAGAACACTTTCATTCTTTAAAATTCTAATTGGGATAGCACTTCAAAGTTATTTTTTTAACAGTCCAAATAAGACTTAGTGAGACAGCTATTAGTGCGCAAATCAATATATCTCTTCTTTTGGTATTTAATACTCTGAAATCAGCACCTGCATTTCAAGATACAGAATTGCAGGCAGGTTTCAGTTGGATCATTTATTTAAGAACATGTTGAGCTTATGAAAAGAAAGTGAGTCCTTTCCTTTCTTAGAAGTCAGGCAAAAACTCTGAAGGTTGGAAAAAAATTCCTTTTGCATAAAGCAATTTATTTAATTGAGCAAACTCCCCCCCCCCATCAATTTCAGTTCTGCCTTTTACCTAGCAGGAAAGATAATCCTTAGGAATTAATTTATAGTCTCTAAGGACAGCTTCAAAACTTCACAAGTCATTGAACTGGCATAATACCAAAGAGGCTTGCACTTGATTTCATTTTAAATCCTCTAGTTCTTTGCCTATAGGATTCACATTGATTGAGTGTAACTTTCCTATGGGCCTGGGAAGTAGTATCTGTCTATCAGGGATGTAAGTGCTAACACAATAAAGATAATAAAGCAAAGTGTGCTCTTAGCTGTTTTGTCCTTGTGAGATTTCATTTTCCTTTAACCATGAAGTTATTTAGTAAAACCATCTATCATAAAGAGTACTGTTAGGAATACAATTTTCTCATGATGAATGACATAAAATAACCTTTTTAAAGAAATAACCATTCATTTCATGCACATTTATTTTGTGCCTTTTATACTTGAGATTCTATGTTAGGCATGTACTTAAATAACCCGCATAACCTCTGTAATTCTTTGCATTGGGGTAGTGGTGGGGCTATGTAATGACACAGACATAAAATAAATTTTGAGGTAATTAATATGAATTATTTTGCTTTTTAAGCATATGCACATAGATCACAATTTTGAACAAAAAGCAGCTATTTTCCAATTAGTTTTCCAAATAATCTTGTAATGGTTATTATAATAAACCAAGTCCTTAGCACTTACAATTGCCAAATTGCATTTCTCTGATTTTCTGGAAAAAGAAATGATTATGCTGTTTTTTTTTTTTTTTTTGAAGCGTAAATGGATGTCCTTTATTTCTTACTCATTTATGAACTTGAAGTTACTACTCTTGCTCTTTTTCTTCTTTCTTCTTCCAATTATTTGACAGGGCCAGAATTCAAAAGAAGAGACCATCTACAACTGGGAAGAGGGGTGTCTGAGAGAGTTCCAAACTTTGGTGTTGGGAGGCAGAACATTGTTATTTTAGAACAATTCAGATACATTCTAATCATCAATGCTTTGTCTTCCTTAGGTGCCCTTTCAGAATGGAGATCTTCTGCCAGGTCTTCCATTCCCCCCCACCCTTTTAGCTTACTCCTGGTTTAATTCTTAATGACATAATGTTGTTTTAAAGTCTTTTATATAAATATTGTCAATCAAGCAAACCCAAAAGTTGTGTTGATATAAATGCAGATGTTGAATACTAAATGGCTGTTTCATCAAGGTAGTTGATTCTATCCTTTTATTTTTCTAATTGAGGTGACATTATACCACACCCATGACCAAAGCATCTATTGTCCTCCACTACAGTCCATTGTGCTCCCTCCCCCAAGGTGTTTTCCCCTCTTTTCCCCTTCTTGTAGCCGATTCCACAGTAAGTTTTCTAGGGTTTGTCATTGGTTTGGTTTTGTCTGACCCTTTGTTTTCTTTTCCTGTATTCCACATATAAGTGACACCATCCAGTATTTGTCTTTCTCCTTCTACCCCCTCAGCTCCATCCATGTGGTCATAAACTGCAAGAGTTCATGTTTTTTTCTAACTGAGTAGTAGTCCACTTGGTTCTAGTTTTATCTGCGAAGTTTTATGTAAACATCTCCATCAAAATTTACTGGGACAATTTCAGCTGTGTTAAGGGAAACACTTTCAGGAATATTCCCCATGAGATTAGTAACATTTCTTATTAAATATAATTTCTTTTTGCTCTACTTGTAATTCGTTTAGGATCACAGAGAAAATCTTTGTAATTATAATATAGTGCCTGTAGCTAATTGCAAATTTTCTGAATGGTTTTTCCACTAGGGGTGACCAACTCATTAGGAGTCATGCAATTTTTTGTGAGCATTATTTTGGTTGCAGATTCCACTTCTTGATTTGTAAATTTATTGTTGCAGTGCTATAGCACAATTATAAATATAGCACAGTGGGCAAAGAAACTAGGCCAAGGCAGTGACTAAATAATGATCTCTTTTGACCGGTTCCCTGAACAGTTGGATAATATCTGACTTTTACTTCTCAGAATATACTGGGGATTCCCTACCAAAGATTAACCTCCCATTGCACACATCATTTATGAGCTACATCCCACTAGACCTGGTCCAATCATCCATCACTGAAAGTGCATAAAACATGCTCTATAGTTTGATAGCATTAATGACCAGAATATTTTTTTAATTCTCATCCTATTCCCCTTTCAGCCTCAGAAATATTCAATATCAGATCCGCCACTTAGATTTATATATAGCTTCCTTTCCTTCTTTATACTCGTTTCCATTTACTAAGTCATAACAATCCCCTTGGCCAGTGAGAAAGATTAACTATTTTTAAGAGTTTCTACTTCCACTAGCTAACTTAATTTTCTTATTATCTCTGAAATTAAAGACTTTCCCTCAGGTCTCTAGCTTTAAATATCTCTTCTTTCTAGGTACACTGATTGGAGGGGAGTTACCTATTCTAGTTGTCTCACTATAAATAATTGACTTTCAAATCCTAGTTCAAACTGTTCCTGACTTCCAAAAGCCAATTTCGAACTCCCTGATTAACATCACTACTTGTCTGGCTAGATGTTGGCGTGTATACAGGGCAGGCATACACAGCTTAAATCTAATAAGCAAGAGTTATTCAATAACCGCATGTTGAAGTGAAAGAAACACTCCACTGAAAGTATCACTATAAATTACCCTTAAGGAGGAGTAAAAACTAAACTTACTTACATTTAAATTTTTAAACAGGAAAAAGAATATTGATGAAGCAGACAAATATTGTTCCTGGGGTAAGAGTGTTAGGGACCTTTGGTTCCAATGGTATATCTGCTGTCAGTTTCCATAAGTGCATTCTTTTTGAGGTTTTGGTAAGAATAGTACAGCTACATCATATGCTCTCTGCTTGTAGAGAAACAAAGGGCAATTTCCCATTTATGAGAGTTATCCAAATGTAATTCTGAATGTCTTTTAGGCAAAGGTTTCCTTTATAAAACATAATGTATAATTAAAATCTATTGACCTTTTTTTGATCCCTTGGATTCTTCTGGGTGTACTTAGAATACTGACAATCATTAGTGAAGAATCATTAGTTCTGTAAGCCATTAGTTAATCATTACTGTATAGAAGGATTACTTAGGTAATGATGTGTAGTTTGTTATTAACATGGGGAGTTCAAATACAAAATAGTATCAGGTACATCAGGTTTATGGAAGTTCAGAAATACACATCTTGAATAACTTCCTATCTATTACTCATTGTATGAATTTCTCTGTCTTGTATTTCCTGGCTCTCTGACATTAGGCCTTTTAGCTTACCAGCCTCTTTTTGCCTAGCTGCAAAATGGGGATAATAAGGTCTTCCTCATAGGATTACAAAGAGTGTAAAGTTAGAAAATACATTTGTAGTCTATCATAGCCAAAGGAAATGGTCAGAAAATTACAGTATATCCACTTTATAACATATTATGAGTTAAGCATTATGTTGAAATAGAGTTTAAATATATATTAATTATGGAGTCAATGCTCAATTAAATTTGATGTGGAAAATTCAAGGATCAAAATTCTAAAATTTTTACAAATTTATATGTGCCTGCATATGTATACACACACATTCACACACACACATAAGAGTTTTAGAGAGGCAATCAAATCACTAACAATAATACAAATACAAGTTTTTATGTTCTTCTTTCTGTGTATCTTCAATATAGATGTACATACTTTCATTTACTAATTTATTGATTAAAATCATCTTTAATAATGGAGCGATTAGATTTTTTTAAAAAAAGTTATTTTTATTAAGACGAGATTGGTTTACAACACTGTGATTCAGAAATGTAGGATCTCACCTCGCTCGACAATAAAAGCATTCTATGTAACCATTCATCTAGAAGTATGCCTTGGCCTTTATGTCATGATCATATGTGGTATATGGCCAAGCCATCTAATTGAGTTATATCAATATGGAAGAAGTCTAAAGCACATAGTTCTTAAGCCTGCCTTAAATTTGATCTTGCTAGCAGCATAAGTAACACATATTTTTAATGTATTCATTTAAAAAACTTTTCCATCTTGGGTTTCAGTTATTTACCAAAACTTGCGGAGAGAATGTGTTTCTGAAATTAGTTTTGATATTCTAGAGCATTTCCTATACCTAAATCATGCTGTTTCTTAAACTAGCTTCTTAAATTTTCTCTTCAAAGGTACATACTTTGTATGTTCAATCTCAAGAGACTTGGAGATGAAAATTGATTTATTCAGGCAAAATATTGAATTTTGAGCCATTGTTACAAGCCAGCTGGCCCTTATATAGAATTTTTTTTCAATAGGCATTTTTTCTAGTTTTTAGAATATTTGGAACATAATAATTTAATAACTGTATACTGGTTTCTTAATCTCACCTGTTTGTATACACTAATTTCCATGATGATGTTTGTTAGGTTTATAATCTTGACTGACCTTAGTTAAGGCAGAGAAAGAAATGAAAGGTATTAGATTCTCAAAATGGTAGCATCACCTGTTTTTCTCACTTTAAATATCTTTATAAAATGGAGACATTTTATTTTCAGGTGTTCAGGAGTACAAATTTTCTGTGTAGCACTGGATAGACAATATATTTGCTCATTTCTTTTAAGACTTCTGTGATTCTAGTGGCATAAAATCCTAAGCTATTTTAACAAACTTCATTGCTTTAAATTAATTTAGAAAGTTAAGTAAATTAGTGTACCAAGAGCAGCTAGTTAATTTATTCCACAAGCAATAATTTATTCAAAAAATTATGAATTTGTACTGTGTATGATGTATGCCAATTACATTGCAAGATAGAAGTTTTGATTTTTTCTGTTGGTATTCTACCTAATGTTAACTTCTATGGTTCATAGCTTTGTAACTCCTTAATAAATCTTTAAATTAAAAACATTTGACTATCAGAATATTTACAGTACCATTTTGCTTTTATAAACTATAAAATAAAAAGTAACAGTAGAAAATAAAAAGTAACAGTAATGTTGAGGTTAGAAACCTTAAAGAATGTCCCCAATGATTCATCCCTTAAAACAACCCTAATATTTATGCCATATTTTAACAAAAGTATTTGTATATATCATTTTCATTCCTTCTAGCCATCCTATTTACTTTTTAGCCATGTAACACTAGCCTAAGGCACATGTTTAATATTTCTATATGATGTGCATAAGCAACTACCTTGCATATCTTGTCCCCTTTCCAGAAAGAAAGATAGGTATGAAAATTCAATATGGTTAAGCCACGCAGGTTTTTCTGATTTTGAGAAAATCTCCTGCAACATGGTTTGACTTGTTTTCTTGGCAAGAATGATGGATTGCTTGTTTTACATTCATCTCAGTTGCTAGCAACTGCCAAGGTAGAGCAATATTGTTTTACCATGGCAAAAACATGGGGAACCGAATTTTGTCCTCCTGCTCCATCTTTGCTCCTAAGTTATTTGTAACATTTTCAGAAAATTGGAAAATTCTGAGTGGTTTTTTTCTTTAGTGTTAAAATACATGGACAATAAAGGATGAGTGGTGTTGGTGAAACAAGTTCAGAATACCTAGCAAAGCAATCCACTGGAGTCAAAGGGAGCTTGCTGCCATTGCTACTCAGGGTTCTCCTTTGTAATCTCTAGCAGGTAATCTATAAATCCCAGTGACCTACAAGCACAAGACAAGGACTGCAGGTGTTCAGGCAACATGATATCATTAGCAATAATCAATGTATGCCAGTGTTTTCTCACGAATACAAGGGTAGAACACCAAATTATTGAGGAACACTAGATCTCTCTTATATCGAGCTCATTAGTGTTGGGAGAATTCATTAATCATTGAAACTACAAGCAAAAATATAACGTAGGATTTGGCAGAACGATCAATGAGATGTAAGTGAAAGGGTGTGTGTATGTTTAAAGAGGAAGGTAAGGAGAGCTGCAAGGTTTGACACAGAAATTAATTGGACCTATTTGTATTTGACAATGAAAATTGGAACTGTATTTGAGGATGAACAGGGATTATGCTCACAGCTGCCAGCATAGGCATTGACAGAAAAGAGAACACACATACACACACACACACACCACACACGGTAGCAGTTTAAAATTTCCCATTTTCTCCAGAAAGAAATAATCCATATAATTGAGTTTCTAACCTCACATTTGATTGGTCACCACTTCTTGTCAATCCTACCATCAAATTTTATCTTCTCTATTCCCGTCTTTCCACAATTACTGCTGGCATCATATTTAAAATCCACCTGTATTCTCACCTGATCTGTTGTAATAATCTGTGGATTGACTTCTCTATCAATTTCCTCGTTTCATCATTCATAATGTGTCAGGAACATTTTCCTAAAACAGTCACTTTCTTGTTTAAAAATAGACCAGAGTTCTCCATTATCTACCCAATGAAATCCAAAGATTTTAGTATGAACTATTTAACTATTTAAAGCATTGAATAACCATTATCTTTTTTTTAAAGAAACTTGATTATCAGTCACATAAAATAATTAAATCCTAAACTAATCTTTGGATTTGGGGAATATTATTATCTTTGCTTTGTCGAAGAGGGATTTGAAAAAGACATCATAAGGATCTTTCCATGTTCAAAGGCAGGTATATGGAACAGATCTAGAATTCAAAACATGTCATGTCAAAACTAAATCAAAACAAATCCTAGAATAGAACTGTAGAATTGAGGCTACTAGAGGGGGAGAGTGGGGGATAAAGGGGCAGGGGCACAGTGGTCCATGGTGGAAGAGTATGGGTGCTTTGGTGATGGGTATGGTGCTCTGACATACATCTAAGGAGGTGTGAGTCTATTCTCCAGAATCATATCTTGTAAACCAGTGTTTCCTCAATTAAAAAAAAATATGTCATATGGCTGCAGAGCACAGGCATTATCCATTATAACATAATTCTGTTTAAACATGATCCATCCCACCTTTATAGATTCATCATCAGCTATTTTCACCTTCCAGTACAGC
Organism: Talpa europaea; assembly: GCF_964194135.1. Taxonomy (NCBI): domain Eukaryota; kingdom Metazoa; phylum Chordata; class Mammalia; order Eulipotyphla; family Talpidae; genus Talpa; species Talpa europaea. Next base: position 16,417,862 of record NC_140081.1, read on the forward strand.
TTACACACAATCAGGCCAACGTATGCCCTCACCCCCATGGTTTAATCCTGTCATCTCTTTGCACTTGATCTTGACATTGCCTCTTTCTGGTGGTGTTTGCTTGGTCTGTACTCATTTGTCGTTTGTATAGTATCTACCCACCCATCAAGGTTCTGGTCAAATGTCTCTTCTCTAAGTCTTCTTCACCTTGTTGGGTTTGCCCCCTACCCCTGCAGTGTTTCCAGAGCAAAGGATCCATAACTGTGTTGTTGGACCATTTGTTATAGTTATTTACTTATGCAACCATAAACTTCCATGTCTTCTTGAGAGCAGAGCTCTTGCCTGCTTGCCTTATCTTTCACAGTACGTAACCTGTTGTATCTGCTCGTAATATTTGTTGAAAGGGTTCATTTGCTACCTATTTTAACTCAGTGCATATCATATGTAATAATATTAAATTATGCACACTATTCTTTGTTTTAGCAAATCTCTTCAGAAAGTTAAACCCAAACTATCTTCTGTTAACTACTAGTGCGTTTTTACAGGTGCTGAAGAGAATTCAGTATTCATATGATTTATTACCAGGCCATATACAAAGTTCTCAATTTAAAATTTCTCCATAGTAACTTATCAGCTTGGTTGCAAAGAACACTAATTCTGGCCATGGGTAGGCCAGATATGCTTGATGGAACCTGATTAGGCGAACAGTCTTACGGCTGGACTGGTAGTTCTTTATATGTTTTGTTTTCTTCTGCACTATTGATACTAGATCTGTCTTTGCTGAAATTTTGTCTTGTTTTTACTTTTTGACAAACATCCACTTTGTAGATCGAATGATTCTCTAGATCTTCAATGTCCATCAGCCCAAGTTTCTTTCTACATACTGATTGTAGTAATTTTGACTGTTTTTAAAACGCATGCATCTGGGTTATGGTTAGTCTCTAATTTATTCATTCAAGAAATATTTTGTGTGCAAACAGTTTTAGCTAAGATAAAACAAGCAGTTTCTCTGATTTTTGAGAACCTCAGAGTATCCTTTGGCTTTGGCAACAAGAAAATATTAATTTGCAAATGGTCAATGTGACTTCTCTGGGGGAGAATTTATTTTGTTTCATGATGGTGCTATGATCAGTGAAATGACCATATTATTCCACTTAAACAAAAATTTCTTGAGGACTGCTATAGGCCTGCAAAAGGCTTATGCACTTAGAATAAGTTGGTGTAGTGAATACAGATGGTGGCTGTATAATAAGACCTGGTTTTGACTCCTAGCTTTTACCCCAGCTTGTTGTGTGATGCTTGCAAGTTACTGAAACCTTTTTTACATATCTAAAAAAAATGTAAATGAAGGAACTGTGATGATTAAATGAGATAATGAATGTAGGCATCGAACATCATATGGCATTTGATTAACATTAAATTTTAGCTGTTTGGTTATTAAAGATAACTTTCAATAAATAGTCATTCATATCAATGAATGGACATAACACAGGCATTGTGATGTTTTTCATATATGTTTTCTTTAATTTTTGACACAATTATAAAAACTGAACTCTATTTTCAGTTTTGGCTTTAGAAAACTCCAACAAGATCTGATATATGTAAATTCTGGATTAAGATTTCCCTACTACTAATAATGTTATTTTGATAACATATTTTACTAGGTTTTCCCCATTATTTCCTTTCATCCTTCGAGCAATTCCCGGGAGGGCTGCTGATATTTCCCTTGTTTCATAAATAACGTGACTAACATGCAGAGGGATTAGAAATTTGAGGCATGGCATTGGATTGTAAATAGCAGACCCAGTCCTGGAACTCAGGTATACTTACTCTTGAACTTTCTGCCTCGCTTCCCCAAGTGTTAATCATTTTAAAATAGGAGAATGTTCAGCTGCTTTATATACTATCATATGGATATAATGTAATTATATGGGAAGGAGTATAGGTGGGCGGGAGGGAGTTACTGGTCTAAGTGTATTTTAGTTATAAAGGTAGATAAATAAAGACAAACGGAAGATGTATACACATTTTAGAGGCATGGCAAATGGAAAATAAAATTTTCTGTATCCGTTTGAAGTGGGTTTTATAAATATTTCACCATCAATGTAAAGTTATTTTCATTTGAGAAAAATTTTGTTCCCCCACCTTTATTTTATTTTTTTTTGTTCCCCCACTTTTAAAATGTTGATATCAGGTCCTTTGTCATCCAGCCAATGCTCATTTCATCAATCTCATACACTGCTGCTTTTTTCCCTTTTCCAGACTCACAGTATGATTCAGTTGTGTAGAACATTTGTGGATGATATTTGTTTAATGTCTATTTCTTTTCCTGTGATATTCACATTGCCAGCACTCGCCCTGCCCTTCTGTCCACCCAGGATTTTCCTGGGAAATGATGGGTTGCCTTTGAAGTCAGAAAATGAGTTGCCCCATTTGTGAAGCTTTTTTTTTTTTTTTTAATTTCTCTGGATCGAACCCTCTATGGAGCTGCAATGCTTTTGTTGTCCTATCACATTAAATGACATTGATCTAAGTCATTTTGGCATTCCTCAGTCCTAGCACAAAACCTGGCACAAATGTGAGATCAATAGATATTTGAATTGAGCTTAAAAGAATTAGGATACCAGTGTTTTGGGAATTCACTGAAGGAAAATTGAAAGGCAAAGAAGAAAAATCGAGCAACTTTCCAATTCTCTTTTTTCAACGCCCAAGGTTTTTGTTCAATCAATGCAGATTCATGAACACCTATAAAGAACATTTGTATCCCCAAAGATTCGGCAATAAACAGAATATGTATTGATCTAATCCACATGGAGGACATATTGTAATGAGAAGAGACATACAAAAAAGTAAAATACGTAAACCATTAAATATCTTACATGGTGATCAATGCATCAGGGATTAGATTAGGTCAGAAAAACTACGTAAGGTATTGTATCCTAAAGCGGTGTTGGTTTATATGAGTACAATTGGAAGTGAATGGAAGATTTTGAATACAAAACCATATCATCGAAATTCATGTTTTTGTTCTTGGTAGAGAGGCTCCTGCAAAAGAAGACAATGAAGCCAGTCTTTCATATGTAGGCACTGCACTGCTGTGACTTTTCACCAGGCAAATCAGACCTTCATAGAGGCATTGCTTGATATTTTTAAAGGTTAGCCCTGACTTCTTTATTGAAAATAAACTGAGGAAGGACCTCCCTGGTGGCTCAAGGGGTTAAGACACAACCAATGAAGCTGTCTGCAGCCACTGAAGCACCTGTTCGATCCCTAGGCAGGGAGCTACCCACATGGCACAGCAGACCTCTCCTGACTCACCCGCTGCTCCCCTCAGCAGTGTATTTCAGTCAGTCTGCCTGTTCTGTTCCCCACTGTCTCTGGTGGATCCCCTCACCCCCTGCCCACCACACCTTTGTACCCCAGCTCTTGTATGCACAAATAAATAAATCTTTTTTAAAAAGAAAGAAAAGAAACTGAGGGAGTGTGGTAAATAAGGTTGAGGGGAGGGAGAGGAGGGATGAACAGGGAGACCAGGTCTGCACTGATTCAATTGTTTAGACAAGAAACGTTGGCTTTGGTCTAAGGTGATAACAGTCCAGGTAGTGAAAAGTGATTTGAATATATTTTGAAGTTAGAGAGGACAGAATTTGCTGAATGGTTGAAAGAAGAAAAAGAATCAAGGAAGATTCCTGATTTTTGGCTTGAGTATTTTGCAGGATAGTCATTTACTGAGATCGGAGTAAGTGGGAGCAGGAACAGGTATGGGCTAAGGACTGGCAAAATTCTGTAAAGTGTCAGCTAGTAAATATCTAAGGTTTTACAAACCAAAGGTCTCTTTGCACATATCTGCTGTTTTAGCAGAAAGCAGTCATAGATAACAGGTAAACAAAATCAGTGGGGCTGTGTTCCAACAAAACTTTATTTACAAAAAGACATCAGACTTTATTTGGTCTGTAGGCTGTAGTTTGCTGATCCCTGTTTAAGAAACCAAATAAACTGTTTCAAGAAAGGAGTTATTGATTGTATCAAATGCTGCTGATGTGTCAAAGAAGATGAGACCTCAGAATTGATCATGAGATTTAATGACTCAGTAGCTGTTACTGACCTTGACAAGAACATTTGCATGGACTTTTGGGAGTGAAAGCATGAATGAAAGAAAGATTCGGATCAAGAGAAAATTGAGAAGAAGTATTGGAAATGTTAGCATCTGCCAGTAATTTTATTTAGCAAGTTTAACTTTTAAAGGAGAACAAATAAATGGATCTGTAGCTGTGGGTCGGGAATGGGGTGGTCAAGAGAGGCTGTTTTTAAGATGGGGAAATAATGCTATAAAATCCTCTTGGGAAGGATCCAGAAGACGGGGGAAAGTTGGTGATGCAGGAGAGAGTGGGGCTAATTGCTAGTGCCATGTCCTTGCGTAGGCGAAAGGGGATGGAATCTAGAGCACAGGAACTGTGGTCTAAAGAGAAATGCACACTGGTGATCATCCATGTTGGGCACCAGTGCACGCATGTGGGCAGATGCGGTGACAAGCGTCTGGGAGAAATGCTCTACTGACTACTCCAGTTTTCTCAGAGAAAAAGCAACAGTGTCCTCAACTGAGAATAGCGAAGGGGGGTTTTGGAGCTTTGAGGAAGAAGAGAATGAAACAGTCATCAAGACTGTCTTTTCCTGAACTTCATTTCATTTTCAAATTACTTGAGGAAGCATTTAAAATCCCCAATGCCTAGATTGCAACCATGATCAATTAAATATAAACTTGGGCATGGCTTCAGCACTTAAAACAGTTCCCCAACTTACAGGTCGATTGGAGGGCCGCTAAACTAGAAGTGCTGGAGCAGGTGTCAACTAAGAAATATTGTAGGATTTTTGGCTCATGCTGAAAGCCAATCTGATGTTCATAGTCATGAATTTAAAATGAGACTAGTCAACATGCTTATGTGCTTCCCTTCAGAAGATTCAGGTGCATCAAGTGAGCAAAAGTGAGTGGAGAATTGGCTGTCATTAAGGTTTGAGATTCATTTTATTTTTAAAGATTCATTTATTTAGGGCCTCCCTGGTGGCACAGCGGTTAAGTGCTGGGTTGCGAAGCTGCCCGCAGCCTCTGCAGCGTCGGTTCAATGCCCGGCTGCTCCCCGGCCACCGGAGAAGGGTCCCACATGGCACGCAGACCTCTCCTGCCGCCCGCTGCTCCCCTCAGCAGTGTACTTCAGTCCGTCTGCCTGTTCTGCTCCCCGCTCTGGCTCTGGTGAATTCTCTCACCCTCCCGCGCTTCTGACTGTACCCAGTGCTTGTATAAATAAATAAATAAACAAATCTTTAAAAAAAAAGATTATTTATATGTACAAGAACTGGTGTGTAGGCCAGAGGTCCAGGGGGGAGTCTGAGGGGGTGAGAGGATTCACCACAGACAGAGTGGGGAGCAGAAAAGGTGGATCTACTGCTGAGGGGAGCAGCGGGTGAGTCAGGACAGGTCTGCTGTGCCATGTGGGTCACCTCCCTGGCTGGGGATTGAACTCTTGCTGCAGTGGCTGGCAAAAGCTTGTCAGTGCTGTGTCTTTAATCCCTGCGCCACTGGTGAGGCCCAGGTTTCCAGGTTTGAGATTTGTAATGTGAAAGAAGTGAGGGTGGCAAAGGGTTTTGAGGATATATGCTTAAAAGTGTTTGCAGTGGTAAACCAAGGAGTTAACTCTTGACAGGAAGAAAAGTGAGGACATGAGAGTGTGAGGGATGGTGAACAGACAGTAGAATGGATGGATTACAGCACTTCTTTATATGAAAGAGTAGTTGGAATTGGAATAGGGTAACTACATGTAGTCAGTAGAAACTTAGAAGTTAGAGGTAAGAAAGTGTGATGGATAAAACTGAGTGCATGCACTCTTGGGGTAGATCCCTAGGAGTGGAATTCTGGGTCATATGGTAGATATATTTTTAATATTTGAGAAATCTTCATGATATTTTCCACAAAGGCTGCATTTGTTCATGTTCCCACAAACGGTGTGAGAGGCTCCCCGTTTCTCCACATCCCCACCAACACTTATATCTGTACTTTTTTTTAAGATTTATTTTTACTTATACAAGAGCCGGGCACAGGCCAGATGTGTGGGAGGGTGAGAGGATTCACCAGAGACAGAGCAGGGAACAGAACAGGCAGACTGAGGAAATACACTGCTGAGGGGAACAGCGGGCGAGACAGAAGAGGTCTGCTCGCCACGTGGTTGCTCCGAGACTGGCGGGAATCGAACTGGCACTGCAGAGGCTGCGAACAGATTCATAGTGCTGCGCTCAACCGCTTGTGCCACGAGGGATGCCCTTTGTACTTTTTATATGGGCTCACAGGTGTGAGATGGTATCTCATTTTGGTTTTGATTTGATTTTCCCTGGTGATAAATATGATTTTTTCATACACCTACTGACCATCTGTATGTCTTCTTTGGAGTAGTGTCTATTTAGGTCTTCTGTCCATTTTCTTTGATTGGTTTTTTTGTTTTCCTTTTGCTGAGTTGTATGAGTTCTTTGTAGATCTTGGCTCTCAGCCCCTTGTCAGATGTATGATGTGCAAATATTTTCTCCCATTCGGTAAAGTATTTTTTTTTTTGTTTTAGTGATAATTTCGCTGTGTAGGAGCTTTTTAGTTTGATGTAACTCCAATTGCTTATATTGTCTTATGTTTCTCTCACTGTTGGAGATGAATCCAAAAAGACATCAGTGAAACCTGCGTTGTGAAGTGTTTTGCTTATGTTTTCTTCTGTGTACTTTATGGTTTCAGGTCTTACATAAAATTATTTAATCCATTTCGAATTACTTTTTGTGCATCGTGTGAGTAAGTGGTCTAGTTTCAATCTTTTGCATGTGGCTGTCCAGTTTTTCCAACACCATTTGTTGAATAGACTTCCCTTTTTCCAATGTCTACTCTTGGCTGCTTTCATTTGGTCTCTGTATTCTAGTATATAAAGCCTAGGGAATATTACCCAGCAGAAAAAAAAGAAAAGAAAAGAAAAGATGAACTCTTTTCATTTGGCACAACATGGGTGGAACTGGCTGGACGGGATAATGCTAAGCAAAATAATTCAGAAGGAGAAAGGCAAATATTGAATGCATTTGCTCTTGTGTAATATACAGAAAAGGAACAAAGGATCAGTGGAAATCTGCCTGTACATTAAGGCTGCCAGAGGGGGGAGAGGGAGGAGGAGGATGGAGAACAAAGGTAAGGAGGGTACCCAATAGACTAGACAATTTGGAAGACTGTGGGGCACCTTGGTGGTGGGTGTGGTGTGGTAACATACATCTGAAGATGTGTGATCTTGTACCTCCGAATCATGCACACTGATGTAAATCAATGTTACCTCAGTAAAATTGAAAAATAAAAAACTGAGCTTATTACAAAATCTAGGATGTGACCATGGTACCATGTGACTGAGGCAGCTTGGAAGACATGATTGTTGTATACAAGGAATTCAATGAATTACTAGACTAAAGCTGTGAGAGACTGTTTTTTTTTAAATATTTATTTATGCATGCAAGAACTGGGATACAGGCCAGAGGTGTGGGGGGTGGGAGAGGATCCACCAGAGACAGAGTGGGGACCAGAACAGGCAGACTCATGAAACACACTGCTGAGGGGAGCAGCGGGCAAGCCGGGAGAGGTCTGCTACGCCATGTGGGCATCTCCCTGGCTGGGGATCGAATTTGTGCTGCAGAGGCTGCGGACAGCTTCATAGGTTGAGTCTTAACCCCTTGTACCACCAGGGAGGCCCAAGAGACTGATTTAACTGAATACTTCAAGTGTCATAAATCCTGACAAGAGTTGTATATTGTAGAGAATGAAAGTGAGACAGAAGCTAAAATCTTTGCAGAACATGGGGGCATTGCACTCACTAGGGGTAGCCCCCCATTCTAATTTCACAGAAACTTTCTTCTTTAGACATTTTTAACAATGCAGCAATAGGAATTTTCTTCTACTTTCTTCAAGATACTTTCATGTGTCGTTAGGTATTAGCTGTTTCCTTTTTTGGCCTATTTAATGCTGGCTATTAGTAATTCACTAGCTTCTAAGGCTAATTTTGTCATCATTGCTTTTTACACTTAAAGATAGAATATCCAGTCATTGTTTGGGTACAGGCAATTTTTCTTCTTGAAAGAACATACCTCTTAGCTACAAGATTGGCCCAGCAATGGTAATAGAATTACTTTCCATGGAGAATACATTTTGTTTCTCTTGCTCTTACGTTTAATATTAGCCTGAATGTTAGAGCAAAATTATAAATCCTAAAGCGAAAAAGAAAACAACTATGTTTCTGAACATAGAGAATGAGAAAAATTACCAGTGTACTGAATATGTATTTCGATCTCCTGGCTAACAAGTTTGTCGTGGTGGCGGTTATTTTTGTTTTCCCCTTGGTTTTGGTAACATGTTAGGAGAAAAATGCAGCATGGTGATTAAAAGCCTATTAAATATTTCCAGATAAAAATACCTAAAACTCTTAACTATGAGGTTGAAAGGCAAACCATTCCCAGTGATAAGAGTTTGCCGTGTTCCAAGTTCAGCATAACTGGCTGATGGATATTTTCAGATCATTTCTGAAATTATAATGCATTTGAACAATGTGAATACTTGAGGCATAGAGTACAAACGTTCATCTTTCTACGTCTGAGATAGCAGAGCCTTTGAGCTAAGACTTGATGTGATTTACTACCTCGCTCCCCATCAATCACTAAAACATGCACACCCCAGGAGAGCCATGACTGATTCATTGAGACAGAATGACTCTCTGTCACTTGGAGGGAGTTCTCTTCTACCCTCGCCGGTCCTTTACACAGGTGATTTCATGGGAACAAACCAGTTTCCCCACCACCCCAATTTTCTCATCTCTTCAACTGATGTTGTCTCTTCTTGCATATCTTTACGAATTAATCCAAATCTCACTCCCACTCCATTGAATGCTACTCAGTGATGTTAGGTGCTCGTATTTACTTAACAAGTCAAATGTTTGTCAACATGGTATATGTTTATGGTGGTCACTTAATTCTATGTTCTCTTTAAATTATCCTGCCTATCCCAGCATTCTCATGTTTGATGACTTTCCCACACAAGTCCTTCATCAAATACCTGAAACTTGTAGTGAGAATCACCTAGTCTAGATCATGAATCCCACTCTGTGCTTCCTCTGCCAACTTGCATTATTCATGATGCTTACAATTAATTGGTCTATAGATTTGACATTTGATGTATAATACTCCAGAGCGACGGTTCTCTGCCAAGAGGGAGTTTGCAATTGGGTTGAGGGCAGACACATACCTGAGTCACATGGGTAGTTTTTTTTTTTTTCCTTGTAACAACATGCACATTGGTTATTTCCAGCCCACTCCCACAAACAAAATTGCTAAACCTCAGGGGTCAGATTTTTTTTTTTTAAATATTTATTTATTTATACAAGAACTGGGGTACAGGCCAGATGCATGGGAGGGCGAGAGCATTCACCAGAGACAGAGCAGGGAACAGAACAGGCAGACTGATGAAATACACTGCTGAGGGGAGCAGCGGGCGAGACAGGAGAGGTCTGCCGCGCCATGTGGGACCTTCGCCAGCTGGCTGGGGTCAAACCGGCACTGCAGAGGCTTTGGACAGCTTTACAGTGCGTCGTCGCTCAACCGACTGCGCCACCAGGGGAGGCCCAGGGGTCAGATATTTTTAATGTGATAAATTTCTGTTTATTCCAGTGCTGCAGGTGGTGTGAGTCTGGCTCTGGTAGACAGGCTTGACAACAGGTGTACTTTGTCACCTTGCACACCATAGCCCTCCAGGGAGAGCTCCTTGTTAACGATGATGCTAAACAATTGATTATCCTAATCATGGATTTTTAAACTACCACATCTGAAAAGAATCCCATAATGATCTAACAACGTCCTTTCTGTGTTTCACAGCCAAGCAAATGAAAACAGTTCTAATTCAAGACTGCCAAACCGATATTTTTTTCTATTATATCATACTGCTTCTCAAATAAGTATTTGCTGATTGCTCACTATATGCAAGAAAGTGTATTAAGCCATTTAAAATGTTTAAAGATGTGGTTTCTCCCTCAAAACACAGAACGTCTTATTGGCAAGGTCATGCAAACTATTTGTTCATCTCCCACAGTCTTGAACAGGAGGTCCATATTGTGGAACTTCCCATTTCCTTCCAGCCTTTTCTTCCTATTCACCTCATAAAGGTGATGAAAATATAGATCCCAGCAGTGGAATAGGGCTTGTCCCAGAGTAGGTGTTGAGCGAGATTAGAAGAAGAGAGCAGGGAAACTTCCAGTTTCTCCCTCGTGTGCATGGTCTTCGCTGGTCTTACAGCACCCTAACACACCCCTCATTGCCTCCAGCTCTTGCAACCCTACTTATCCTTTAATCCAGCCATGAGCTGTGCTCTTCTTGGAACCCTCCCTCGCTCTGCAAGACCCTCTCCCATGACTGTTTTTGGGGTTCCACCTAGCTCCCGCCCCTGTCCTCTCTCATCCCTACCTGTGCATTTGCTTTACGCATTTATTGAAAGCTTAACAATACACCAGGGTCTTGGATAAGGACTGGGGACTAAATCAGATACTCCTCTGATTCGAGGGCTTGCTCTATTCTCTATTTTTCCTGAGAATTAATGAGTTAAAATCCAATGAGGTGTGGGGTATCTGGTTTCTCTTTCCGTTTCCTGGTAGAACAGCAGCTTCCCTGTAGGTGCTGTATATCCATTGCCTTCTTAATTTGCAGTCATTTTCTGCCTAATTCTTTGCTGAAATCTATACTTTTCATTAGGTCTGCTGGGAAGCCTGCTATAATCATTTGTGAGAAAGCTCTTCGGGAACTAACCCATGAGCACTGGAATCAAAACTTGGCTTCAGTCTAACAATTTCCACATTTATAATATGGGGATAATTATAGTACCTCCCTGACGGAATTGTTGTGAGGATTAACGGAGTCATTACATGTAAAGCACTTAGAATACAGGAAGCACTCAGTAAATATTATTATTCACGTGGTGTTCTTCAGTAATCAAAATAAAACACCATACTGTTTGCATTCAATACCTTTCTTCTATAGAAACTTCTACTTAAGTAAGAGTGTGCCAGTTTGAAACGTTTTTGCCTTTGAGAGAATTTCAGATATATTTCAGAGTTGCCTAAAGGAAAATGAAGGTATGATACATTAAGTTATGCTTCCTGGACTGTAATACCCATGTTGCATCGCAAAGATCACACCACAGGGTATAAACCTAGGTATCTTCAATTTTTCTGATTCTTTACTGAGTTTCTCTTGTGGCAAGTCTTTAAACATATCATTCTTAACTAGAATGCAATACAACTTTCACTATGAACAATCCTGGGCTGAGCTGTTACCACATATAATACTGTTTTCAACCATTTTAAGTAACTTCTCCCTATATGAAGCAGGCATGTGTATCATTTCATTTGGATAATTTGACTGTTACTTACTTTGCTGAAGCTTCTATTTGTTTTGTTGCTCGCCTTAGAATAATTTCAGTTACTTAGAGAACTGGGATGGCTCTCAGACTCAGATTTCTCTAGTCGACCTTCTTGTTCAAGTGGGAATTTTCTCCATTCTCTGCATAGATAATCAGATCCAAGGAGGATCTAGGAATTCTATCCTTCTGTCTTTCCCAATCCACTTGGTAATTCCTTCTCCTTTGTGTAAGACAGTAGTAAAGTTATCCAAATATCCATCATCACCGCTTTCTATTTCACTGTTCCTCTAATACTGTCATTCATCTGAAAAGAATGTTCTCCTGGGTTCTGTTCCCCTGCAGTTTATGATTAGCTAAGTGTTAACATTTCTTAGGACTAATGTACTTCCTCTTGCCCCAGACACTTTTAAAGGTTTCTCGTTCTCACAAATCTTGGAGTTTGTCTTTTGAGGTCAGCTTTGTTCATTGATTTGTTTTATATTTTAATTGGTCCTGCATTTTACTTCCCTATGCTTTATTTATGTAAGCCATAAATATCATGATACAAAATATGCATATTTTCTTGATGTTTATCTTACCCACCGAGTAGCCTTGGCTTTGATTATATATTTTTAAAAACTCTTCAGATTATTTAATAGATTAAAAATATATTCTGGAATGAATAAACCTAGCCAAGTAACACAGATATGAAATGAAAATATTGCACAAGAATATGTGTAATAAAAGTTTCCACAACAGAAATAGAAGCATTCTGCGTTCTCTGGACATAAGTGTACTGAAGATGTCATTGTCAATATTTTATATTTTCTACTTGAAGTAGAATAAATGATATAACATTTTTTCTTAGAACCTTTTATGCCTCTGAAAGAACTGAGAGCATTTGAATAGTCTTTGTGTGACAAAACCACAAAATTCTAAAATAGTGGTGTCTGTTAGAATTTTCTGCAGTGATGGAAAATTTCTGTATCTGAACTGCCCAAATGGCCCCTAAGACTATTGAGTGCTTCAAATGTGTTAAATGCAGCTGACCTGAGACTGAATTTTTAATTTTAAGCCTTATTAATTTAATTTTGAACAGATGCACAATTCTTGGCTACCATGTTCGACAGATCATTAAGACTTTAGAGATGTCCAAACTACCCTTAAGATTGTAACTAACCCACACAAGATTGGGTCACTTGTGGCTATTCTCAAGTCAGCACAAAGAAACAAATATCTTACATATAACAAGAACAACACAACACACTTTGAAAATTATTTTTCCCCTCCCCTCTCTCATTGGCCCATCATCCCAATACTTCTCTTTTCATTTCTGCATTTGTGCCCATCACCCCAGATAACACATCAAAAGACCCCTGAACAAGAACATTAAACACAAACCCTCATCCCCAGATAAGATAGACAGGCCATGATTCTAAGTTCATAATGTGGTATCTACCTGAAGCACAAATATTTGTAAGGTCTAACTGGGTTATTTATTAGAATCATTTATAGAGGTTACCCTTTCTCTACCCTCTAGGAAAGATTATTTCTAATCTGAATTTCATGAGACCCCTAGAGTTTTAAGAATAGCTGATGTTTACTAAATGTGTTGAGTGGTAGCAGTAACTCAAAGCAAGAATAACATCTCAAGGTCTCTTTCACCTCTTTGATCTGATGAAAAATTGAATAATACATATACAATGGATAAGACTCAAACCAACGAACTTTGTAAGTGAAAGTAATTGGCAATGGGAAAGACAAAAATACAGATGATCTCCATCTTCTCTGAACAGAGAGCTTATCCTTCAGAATTTAGACTCTATTTACTTGGGATTTATTCCACAAATATTTTTTTGAATCTTTTTCTCTTAGGTATTGTTTTAAAATGTTTGTATGTATTGCTAATATAAGGTAGTGATTCTTGCCCATAGAGAGCCTATAATCTATAAGGGAAGTCAGCAGAAAAGAAGAAACCCATAACATAAATATTAAGTTACCACTTGTGATCACTGTAATGGGGGAATGAATGGGTTGAATGATAGGGTGTAGCAGGATGGGGATGTTGTACTAATGTATCACCTTAGAAATTAAGTTCTATATAAAATACAGAACAACACATGTGCAGAGATTTTTCTATTTGTTTTGTAGATTTGAATTTGGTATAATCTATCCTTTTATATATAATATAGTGTCATACACACCTGGCCTTTGTTAAACCACAGCCTGATCCTTTCAATAACAGATGTGAAATGTTGACTTTTGGTTATTCCATGAAGATGCTGAATAGCCATCAACAGTTGAGTTTGAGTAATGCTTTCCTCTCTGCCTGAGGAGTACTAGTGCTGCAATTATTTGCATTTGAATGTTTGTCTATTTTATGAAAATGAGTAGAAATTGAAAAGTGAAATAGCTGATATTGATAAAAAGGATATTTTTGTAGAAATCATTATATATGTCATGTTAGCTTCATTAGACAAACTGGTAGAGAGTGAGCAGCTTTGGGGTGAAAAATAAGATCAGAGTATGTAAACCATGTCAATATGCTAACATCCTCAAAATTGTATCTATAAGTTGAGCTCCTGTCAAGTATTATAAAATATAAGCTTGGTCTCATGGAATGGACACCTGCTTCTTATCATGTCAGTGTATTTAGCTTTTGCACATTGAAAAATATTATTTAAAGGCAGAAATTATGCAGAATATTTCTTATTCATTGTATTTGTTACTACGGTGTTATTTTTTCCCATTTTGTATCTGATAAAAGAGTTTAAGTAGCTGGAAGAACAAACAGTGCCTAGAAAATTGCATAGATAGAGTTTAAATTCAGAATGATCTGACTCCAATGTCCACTTTTTTTTTCCTAGTGAAAGTCTTATTTATAAAAGTATATTCATCAGGGGCCTCCCCGGTGGCGCAGCAGTTGAGCGCTGGGTTGCGAAGCTGCCCGCGGCCTCTGCGGCGCCGGTTCGATCCCCGGCTGCTCCCCGGCCACCGGAGGAGGATCCCACATGGTGCGCAGACCTCTCCTGCCACCCGCTGCTCCCCTCAGCAGTGTACTTCAGTCCTTCTGCCTGCTCTGCTCCCCACTCTGGCTCTGGTGAATTCTCTCACCCCACCCTCCCACGCTTCTGACTGTACCCAGTGCATGTATAAACAAAACAAACAAATATAATAAATAAATAAATAAAAGCATGCCTCTATAAAAAAAAAAAATTAAAAAAAAAAAAGTATATTCATCAGGATTTTTTTGTTGAATCAGCACAAAGCCATTTTCTTCCTTCACTCATGTAAACAGGCATGGTGAGTGAAATTGCAACAAAAAAGTAGTGAAAATACATTCATTTTTCTTGCTGTTATCAATGATGAGGACTTGAGGTTGTTTTCTTCTTAAAACCTAATTTGCTTTCTTGCACAAAAAAAAAAAAGGCCTCTGCCTCCCCTGGTGGCACAGTGGTTGAGTGCTGGGCTGTGAAGCTGTCGGCAGCCTCTGCAGTGCTGGTTCATTCCCCCGCCTCAGGCGAGGGTCCCACACACACACACACACAAAAAAAAAAAAAAAGCCTCTGTTTGTATTTATAAATTTACTAAATTTTATTTTGCTAATCCTGAGGCAAGGACTATTTTCTTAAGATTAAGTATGGTCAATTGTTATTAGGATGATGGAGAGTACAGTGCAAAATTCTATTAAAGACTTAGTGATTTGAATTTGCTAAAGGGAGAGCCACTCTTTCCAGTGTATTTGCATGTTAGTGTATATGCTAAGTTGTGTTTCAACTTTTAGACCTTATTAAAATTTCAACAGATACCTTAAGAAACACTAGCTTATTGATATTTTAGTATCTATTTGTATTGAACCTCAATATTCATTTACAGAGAGAGTATCTCCTTTGCGTACTTTGTTTTGAAATATTGCCTGTGATCAGTTCTTCATCTCTAGCAAAGGTGGAATTTTTGGTGAGTCTGAAATTCTATACAAGGATGTTGTTTCAGAGACTATCCCTTTAATTTAGCAGCTGAGACAGTTTATACTACAGTTTCCTTGGCAGGAATGAGACCCTCTCAGAAATTCAGATCTCTGTATTATCTGGGAAAATATTACTGAATTTAGAAGAAGTTACTATGGGAATACATTTTAGCATAGTTCTACAACTCACACCAGAAATCTGGATCCTTTGTTCTTCCTGAAGTATCAAAAACAAAACTTGATGAAATTCTGACATCCCACCTACTCCCTTGTCTGGGCTAAATGCTCTGGAAAACTTTATTTCAGGTTGAAATATTTTTTAAAACAACACACGCACACATTCTTTATTTGAACAGTGCTGTTGAATCCTAATGATTAAACTCATGCACTACTTCTTACATGGAATAGAAAGCACTGTTATAATGATATTATGCCACATACATCCTCACTGACTACCTTTCCCCTTAGATCTCCTTGGTGGAATGTTGGAATAAAATACAGAAGCAGGAGACTTACATAGATGGAGTAAGCTGACAAACGGTGGTCTTTATCTTGATAACTTCACTACATGTATGAATTTACTTTGTTAGTTATAAGAATAAGTGTGCTGAATGCCCTCTGTGTGTGCATCAGGACAAGTGGTCTAATCAAGTTCAACTGTTCTGTGTCTATTTGGCCTGGCTTAATTAAAATTCAACCCTGCTTTTGAGCAAGCCACAGTGGTTTGGCAGACCTTCAAAGGGCTATACTCCAGCAAACAATAAAAGTGATAAAGGCACACAATAACAATCGATAGGATGCAGATACCCCTGTTACTCACAAATCCAGCAGAAAGTGGTTTCTGAAACATTCACATCTGCTTCTGGTGATAAAATGAGCATTTTTGAAACACTTCATTTGTAAGTTTGCCTATACTCTCCCTGTCAGAGGGCTGTTATTTCCCCCCCTCCTAATGCAGCAAAAAGAAAATGATAGCAAGAGAAATCAGCACAATACAAATCCTTTAAAAAAATTTACAATTCCCGTTTTATTTGTTGCATAAAGGAAAGAAAAATTATATGATGGGTTTTTACATATACGACAGAGTCCTAACTCATCTTCCTTTCATTTGTGGTGGTTGTAGGGTATATCCTTCGTGATCATCCTTTTTTATTCAGTCCACTGTTTTTGGCTGACTGCCCCAGTCCCAGATTTTCTCACAAATCGCCATCTGGCATTCTCGCTGTCCCCCACATATAGCTCCTTCAGGACCTCCTGCATGCAGGCTGGAGCATTGCACAGCTTGGGGGCATGGGAGTATAAGAGAAGTTGCAACCACTTCGGGACAGATTTCTCACCTACAACCTACGTATCTGTCATTACGAGATGTTTGGTGGAAAATGCTGCGTGTGCAGTGGGGATCCAGCGATTCGGGAGGAAGTCCCAGAACACCTGTGGTTAGCTTTATTTCTAACTAGTTTACATTTGGAGAATGGAGATTGAAAAAAAATAACATATTTCTGTATTTCACATGTTCATCTTGGAGCACATGTGTGTATAAATTCATATAGAAGATGTTTTTAAAAATTCAAGGAGATGATATTACTCTATATATAGTGCAAGTGATTCTAGAACCTTGAATTTATCAATGAGTGATTTTATATGGTTGGGTTGCATATGTAAATATTGTAAGATATCATAACTGAGATATAAAGGAAGGAACATTTCACAGGCATCCAAAATGTATAAATGGGGACACCAATTGTTTAAGACATCTGGAAGTATTTTGTTAAAGTTTTCATGCCAATGAAGCACTGTCTCCTTTCTGTGTATGCTTTAGGTTTGATTTTGGCTTCTGGACTTTATTCCCGTACTGAGAGAATTCTTATAAAGGCATATTTCACTATTGTCTTAGCTTTACCACTGACTTCAATAGCTAAAAGAGATGTGCTGGGATAGAGCCATCACAACTGTTCACAGAATTCTGGCCAGCGGAACGGCTGGTCTCTAGGCCAAGATTTGTGGACTGTTTCTATGGCTCTATCCCAGTACATCTCTTATCAGCTGTAATGGAAGCCATATGCTTTTCATTTCCTTTATATTCTATTACTTACCCATTGCTCTTAAATTGCCCTAAGCTTTCATTCTTTTCTTGTCCTACTGAAGTCACAAATAGCAGAAAATATATTTGAAATGTTACTTATTAACACAACAGCAAACTACCTTACTACACAGAAAAAAATCATAATTTTGTATTTGAGAAGCCAGGTAAGATGTTAATTTGTGTTCAGAATTTCACATTTAGATCATTTAGTAGTTTTTTTTTTTAAAGACTTGTACTGATATACTGGTACCTAAATAAGGTTCAATGAACTTCCTACTCTAAGAGTATTGGCTATATTTCTATTTTGTATAAAAAAATTATATGGATTGTAAATGTCTGCAAAGACAAAGTTGTAAACGCAAGTGATAAAATTTCTATTCTCAGTTAATTTAATCAGAATTTCCCTGTGAACAGAAAATATAGAATAGTCAATCTTTATTCCTTTTGGAAGTTTCCATAGTTTCTTTGTCTAATAAATATGTTAGTGAAACAAACAATTTGAAAAAGCTGGAATTTTCTTAACATGTGTCATGAATGCATTGCTCAACTTTTAATTAGTTTACAGTAAAAAATCAGTTTTAGTTATTTATGTTGAATATGATAAAAAATAAGGAATGTTAGGTAAAATAAATTGTTTGCTATATTTTCAAGACACTTGGTGATTTGATAAATTCTTGTATTTTAACAAGCAGATGTTTTTTTCTGATACTATTTCTTATATTATGGATTATAACATGTTGAATCTATATCAGGTTAACCAGACAAATATAAAAAAACTCATGGTGCTGTTTTCCCAAAGTCAAATACAAAAAAAATGGATTTACCAGTAGCCACAAAGTTGTCACCTCGACTTTCCAACTGATCAGTTATTTCATTCCTCAGTGGACATAACCTTAATCTGCTTTGGGCATTATATTGTAACTTCATCAGTCTTTTTTTTTTTTCCCAGTCTTTCCCATTTCTGAGCTAAATCCTCTAACATCCATTTGAGATCATATCTAGAGTTAGCTTACCTTGTATTAGATTTCAGAAGTTTCCTAAAGACAAATCAGGACTAGCTTCATTGGTAAGTAAAGTTTCATAGATCTGGTAAGGAGATAGCTACATCAAATGTGAATTAATCTAAAATCCCTTGACATAGTAAATAGTTCTCTGTTCCAGTGAAACAGACAAGTTCTCCCTGATTCTTTTCAGTGGGTTATCTCAAGCTTAAGTTTCTCATTTCCTCTCCCCTCCAGTTACTTACTTTTGACCCATGTCTGAAAGTGAGTCTAAAGTTATATGCACAAAGTTGCTACAGGAGAAATAAGATAAATGAAATCTGAGGCCAGACATTCTGTCAGTGAACATAACGCCCTTTGAGATCATTCACATGCATGGTCCCTCAATTGAGAAGATATATGAGATCAGGACAGACCTTTGGATATCTTCAAGTATAAACCAAAATGCCGTACCATTAAATACTTTAGGGCTTCATCCAACAGTGATGATATACATATGTTGGATGATTATGTTTGTATTTTGGACTGTTTTCATATCAACTCTTCAGAGGCCTCTAGAATATGGATTTTTTTCTTCTATGATTTCAAATACCTGAGTGCCTGTGAGGTGTGAAACTTTTATAGCTCTTACTTCCTCATACAGTTTGGTCCACAAATTATAATTTGGAAAAAGAGGTAGCTAAGCAAATGTATGTGGATATATACATCCTCCCATACAAAGACTTTCATAATGGAGGTTTTCTCATAGATATCAGAAATACATAGTTTGTTATTATATTTACTTACATTTGACCATGTCTCTCTCCTAAATGTATTTCTTCTCTCTCCTTTTAAATTTGTTCTGGGAGTCTTTTTTAAAAAAAATTTATTTATTTATGCATACACGATCTGGGGTACAGGCCAGAGGTGTGAGGGGTGAGAGGATTCACCAGAGACAGAGTGGGAAGCAGAACAGGCAGAGTGACTGAAATACACTGCTGAGGGGAGCGGTGGGCAAGTCAGGAGAGATCTGCTATGCCCTGTGTGTAGCTCCCTGGCTGGGGATCAAACTCATGCTGCAGTGGGTGTGGATAGCTTCCTAGGTTGTGTTTTAACACCTTGCACCCACCAGGGAGGCCCCTGTTCTGGGAGTCTTTAAAGCTAAAGAAACTAGTGATAACAAATTGATAGATTCTGTTTGTGTGTGGCATGTGTTCATATTTGAGTGCATGCACAAAATATTAACACATTATAACTAGCTTCTATAGAAAATGTCAAAACTATACACATTAAAACATATGTCAAGAACTTCAAAAGTCTTTCAATTGTGTGCATATCAGATAAAACATCAGTGTTTTAAAAATATAACTGGGTCCCATTGATGAGGCCAGAGGGCAGGGGTAGGGATGGGATCCAAGGGGAGATAGCCCAGTGGACTGTGGTAAAAGATTATGGGTGCTTTGGTGTTAGATATGTTGTGGTGACTTACATGTGAAGAAGTGTGTGCCGATACCCCTAAAACGTAATGCAATGTTATAACACAACTTTACCTCAGTCAAAAATAGTACAATTAAAAATATAAGAGTTTAAAGTGCATCAAGGAGAGACACGGTGTAGGCATGGAAGGTGTGGTAATGGCCTTGTTCCACCCGCAGAGGCAATGGCATAGATGTAGCAATGGTACCTACTCACTACTGGCTGTGGCTCAAGCAGCATCAAAGTGGACCAGGAGTCACCAGGTTGGTGAGAGAGGAATTACCTGGCTTTGCTACCAAAAGCAACATCTAACATTTATCAGGGGACAAGCACCAAGAGGTACCACAGTGAGGGTCGGACTTGAGCACTCTGTGGACATTGAATATCAATGCTTAATTCAATGGAAGTGATGCTGAGGTCATTCACATTTCATCAAGCAGGAGATAGGTGGAGAGAAGTGCCTGGAGGCTGTAATCTTGGGTAGGGGAAATGGATATCAGGCTGTCATTTTATTTTATTTTTTAAAATTAATTTATTTATTTGCACAAGCACTGGGTACAGTCAGAAGCGCGGAAGGGTGAGAGAATTCACCAGAGGTAGAGGGGAGAGCAGAGCAGGCAGACTGATGTAATACACTGCTGATGGGAGCAGTGGGCTGCAGGAGAGGTCTGTTGTTCCATGTGGGACCCTTGCGGGTGGCCGGGGATCGAACTGGTTCTGCAGAGGCTGCGGGCAGCTTTGCAGCCCAACGCTCACCCGCTGCACCACTGGGAAGGCCCTCAGGCTGTCATTTTATTTAGGGCCTGAAACAAGGGGGGAGCCATGAGTAGGACCTAGGGTGCTCCACACAAATTGGTTCCCCAGCAAAGTTAAGAACGCTAGCCTTACAACTTAAGGAAGAAGAAAAAGGAGAACAAAGGAAACCGGAAATCACTAGAGGTAAATTAAAAAAAAAAGCGGAAATAAATGAAATAGAAATTAAAAAATAGAGTACAGAGAATCAGTGAAAACACAACCTGGTTTTCTGGGAGGAAAAGCAAAATAGAGAAACCTCTAGCTAGACTCACTAAGAAGAAAAAGGGGGAAAAACCTAATAAATAAAATAAAATAAATGAAAAGGAAGATACAGCAGACATCTAAGAAGTATAGTATGATAAGAAATTTCTATGGGCATCTTTGTGCCAGTGAGTTGAATAACCTAGACATAATGAACAAATTCTTAAAAGCTTAAAACCTTTAAGACCAAATCAGGAAGAAATACAAAACTTGAACAGACTAATTACAAACAAGGAAACTGAACAATAATCAAAAGTCTCCTCCAGTCAAAAAAAAAAAAAAAAAGAAAAAGAAAAAGCCCAGGACCAGATAGTTTCATTGGTGAATTCTATCAAACATTCATAGATGAATGGATTCCTATTGTTCTCAAACCCCTCCAAAAATCAAGGCAGAGATAATGCTTCTGAACACATTTTAGGAGGCTCCGTTATTCTGATACCAAAAGCAGGTGAGGATATCACAGAAAAGAAAACCATATACTAATATTTGTGATAAACGTAGATGTGAAAATCAACAGCAAATTTCTTAGCAAATCAAATTCAACAATACATTAAAAGTATCATACCTCATGACTAAGAGACATTTATTCCAGGGATGGAAGGGTGGTTCAACGTATGCAAATCAATCAATATAATTTGCCACATCAGCAAAAGGAAAGATAAAATCATATTGTCTTAGCAATAGATTCAGAGAAGATGTGCAAGAAGATCCAGCAACTATTTATAATAAAAACTGTCACTTAAATAGAAGTAACACATCTCAACCCAGTAAAGGCCATATTTGCCAAACACACAGCTAACATCACTATTTTCCAGAGGAGAAATAGTGGTTTCCAGTACTGGCATGATGGTAGTTTATGAAGAACTCTAGATGGATCCAATATAGTAGACTCTGAAGTTCTTAATGACAATATTTACTGAAGGATTGTTTTTGAGAAGGAATAACTGAAATAAGAAATCAAGACTGACTTGTTTCAGGCAGAGTCATTGGATTATGCCACTGATATTTATTGAAAAGTAAAAGATTACAGTAACAAGTTGACAAATAATGACAATTGATTCCTTTTTATCAGTGAATTATTAAAATAAACCTAAACAGACAACTCACAAGTTTTTATGAGTATGATTAGTAGCTCAAGTGACAATTTAACTTGATAAATGGCATATTGGCTATAAATAAATTAACTCACTTGGGTTTTCAAAATTATCCTGAGATTTTTAATTGATTGTATTTTTTAAAACATGAAATTTTTCCATATATTTGAGAAAATAATTGACAGTACCAACAGAAATTTTTAATCACTCTTAGAAATGTTTGCATCTGTATATAATTTATCATTTTATTCAACAAATATTTGTGGTGTGGCTACTTTGTACTGGGTGTTATTCTGATCACTGGAGATATAGCACTGATGAAGACAGACCAAAATTTTGCCCTGATGGAGTGCATGCTAATAGAGATGAACCAGACAATTTTAGAAAAATAAGTTAATTACATAGTATATGGATAAAGTAAAAAGACGGTAAAATGATTATTAAGTCAAATGATACTAAATTTATAGATAATAAGGCAAGTGAGGACTGGTAATATGATATGCAGAAGAGAGTGGGTGCTGGAGGGGGTTTTAATTTAAAGTAAAGTCATCAGGAAAATAACTTATTGATAAAAATTGAGGGAGGGAGCCATGGGGATAACTGATGAAAGATTATTTCAGACAGAGGAAGAGTAAATGCAACATTTCTTGTTTTTTAAAAAGACTTGTTTATGCATACAAGAACTAGAGTACAGGACAGAGGTGTGGGGGGTGAGAGGATTCACCAGAAAGAGTAGGGAGCAAAACAGTCAGATCTATTGAAATACACTGCTGCCAGGAGCAGTGGGTGAGACAGGAGAGGTCTGCTGTGCCATGTGGGTAGCTCCCTTGCCAGGGGATCCAACTTGTGCTGCAGTGGCTGCCGATAGCTTGATAGCACTGTCTTTAACCCCTCTGCCACCAGGGAGGCCCTGCAAAGCCTTTTGTGGTGGGTAGGGTTAGCAATGAGCTAAGTAGTAAGAGGTCAAAAAAAAAAAAAAAAGAAGAATTGGCAGATAAAGAGCTTTTGTATGTGTCACTGTGAGGACTTTGCCCTTCATTGTGAACTAGATGAAAAATTTTGAGCAAAAAATATTAGCCTTACTTAAGAATAACTCTCTAGACATAGGAGGCCGCAGGCTGAAAATGAGAGATCAGTTAGGTACAGACTATTCTAGTAACTCAGGTGAGCAACATTATTACCTAAACTGGGGTCATATTAGTGGAGTGGGGTGAGAAATGGTTGAATACATTATGGTAGAACTAGTGACTTGCTGATGGATTGAACATAGGGTGTGAAAGTAAGAGAGGTGTCAGAGAATGACCTGAAGACTAAAGAATGGCATCACCATTTAGTGGCATGGGGAATGTGGCAGGAAGAGTAAGTGTGCATTGTGGTTGCCATCATTATGCCATTTTATGCCTCCTTTAAACACCGTAAATTATATGTAAGAGCCAAATTCTGTGAATGCAGCCTGAGCTAGCCATTGATCCATTGTGTGCCCTCTGTTTTCCTAGTACA
The DNA here is from genome assembly GCF_964194135.1 of Talpa europaea. Lineage (NCBI taxonomy): Eukaryota > Metazoa > Chordata > Mammalia > Eulipotyphla > Talpidae > Talpa > Talpa europaea. The sequence goes on from NC_140081.1 coordinate 16,441,437, forward strand.
TATGTGGAGACAATGGTACCAGCTATTACATATTTATGTTATTTTGAATATAAAAGTAATGCTATATACATACAAATGTGACTATATTTTCAATTTTTCAGTGAAAACATGCTTTATAAATAAAACCTGTTTTTTTTTTTTTTTTTTTTTTTTTTTTCATTGGAGTACAATTTTTTTTTTTTATTTATTTATTTTTTTTAATAAATTTTATTGTTATATTCCCCATACAATTGCAGCCCCCCATTCTGACCCCAATCCCTCCCCTCCCGCCCCCGCCCCCCTAAAAGTGTCTCTGGTTCATAGTTTTTTGTTGATTTTGATTTTCACTTTCTTATAGTTATTCATTTTCCTGGTCCATTATTTAAGTTTTCTAGATTCCTGCTATGAGTGAGACCATCCGGTATTTTTCTTTTTCTTTTTGGCTTATTTCGCTGAGCATGATCCCTTCCAGCGCCATCCATGTTGCAGCAAATTGCATGTGTTTATCTTTTTTGAATGCTGAGTAATATTCCATGGTATATATGTACCACATCTTCTTGATCCAGTCATCTATTTTTGGGCATTTGGGCTGTTTCCAAAGCTTAGCTATTGTAAACAGTGCTGCTATAAACATAGGGGTGCAGGTGTTCTTTGGAATTGATGTTTCTGTGTCCTTTGGGTACATACCTAGGAGTGGAATTGCTGGGTCATATGGAAGCTCTATGTTTAGTAGGTCCAGAAATCTCCACACAGCTTTCCACAGTGGTTGGACCAGTTTGCACTCCCACCAACAGTGCAGAAGAGTTCCTTTTTCTCCACACCCTCGCCAACATTTGTTGTTGCTAGTTTTTTTAATATGTGCCATTCTCACTGGTGTAAGATGGTATCTCATGGTAGTTTTGATTTGCATTTCCCTGATGACAAGTGATGTTGAACATTTTTTCATATGCCTGTTGGCCATTTGCATTTCCTCTTCAGAGAAGTTTCTTTTAAGCTCTTCTGCCCATTTTTTGACTGGATTATTTTCTTTGTTGTTGTTGAGTCTCATCAGCTCTTTGCAGATTTTTGTGATCAGTCCTTTATCATTAGTGTTGGGTGCAAAAATGTTCTCCCAGTTGGTGGGGTTTCTCTTTGTTTTTGTTATTGTCTCTTTTGCTGTGCAAAAGCTCTTTAATTTGATATAGTCCCAGCTGTTTATCTTTGCCTTCACTATCACTGCTTTGGGTGATGTGTCTGTAAAGATGTCTTTGATGTGCAAATCACGTAGTGTTTTGCCTATATTTCCTTCTATATATTTTATGGTTTCAGGTCTTATGTCTAGTTCTTTAATCCATTTTGAGTTGATTTTTGTGTATGGTGTGAGGTGGTGGTCAAGCTTCATTCTTTTGCATGTAGCGACCCAGTTTTCCCAGCACCATTTATTGAACAAACTTTCTTTGCTCCAATGCATAGTCTTTGCTCCTTTGTCAAAGATTAGTTGACCATAAATCTGTGGGTTTATTTCTGGATTTTCTATTCGATTCCATTGGTCTGTATGTCTGTTCTTGTTCCAATACCATGCAGTTTTGATGATTATGGCTTTGTAGTATAGTTTGAAGTCTGGGAGTCTGATGCCTCCATTCCCTTCTTTTTTTTTCAGGAGAGCTTTGGCTATTCGGGGTTTTTTGTGATTCCATATGAATTTCATCAATAATTGTTCTATTTCTTTGAAGAATGACATTGAAATTTTGATTGGAATAGCATTGAATCTGTATATTGCTTTTGGAAGGATGGCCATTTTAATAATGTTTATTCTTCCAATCCATGAGCAGGGGATGTCTCTCCATTTCTTTGTGTCTTCTTCTATTTCTTTTAACAGTGTTTTATAGTTTTCTTTGTATAGGTCCTTTACCTCTTTTGTTAGATTTATTCCCAAATATTTGATTTTTTTTGTTTCAATAACAAAAGGGATGGTCTTTTTGATTTCTTCTTTTTCAGATTTATTGTTTGTGTATAGGAAGGCTACTGACTTTTGCGTGTTGATTTTGTATCCTGCCACTTTACTGAACTGATTGATGAGTTGAATTAGCTTTTCTGTGGAGTTTTTGGGGTTCTCTATGTATAATATCATATCGTCTGCAAATAGTGATAGTTTGACTTCTTCTTTTCCTATTTGGATTCCTTGGATGTCTTTCTCTTGTCTTATTGCCCTGGCTAGGACTTCCAGTATTATATTGAAAAGCAATGGTGAGAGTGGACATCCTTGTCTTGTTCCAGATCTTAATGGAATTGCTTTCAGCTTTTCACCATTGAGAATGATACTGGCTGTTGGCTTGTCATAGATGGCCTTTATGATGTTGAGGTATGTTCCTTGTATCCCAAGAACTTCAAGGGCTTTTATCATGAATGGGTGTTGTACTTTGTCGAAAGCTTTCTCAGCATCTATTGATATTATCATATAGTTTTTATATTTCTTTTTATTGATGTGTTGGATAACGTTGATTGATTTTCGGATGTTAAACCATCCTTGTGCCCCTGGAATGAATCCAACTTGGTCGTGGTGAATTATCTTATGGATACATTGTTGGATTCTGATAGCTAAAATTTTATTGAGGATTTTTGCATCAGTGTTCATTAGGGAGATTGGCCTGTAGTTTTCCTTTTTTGTGTTGTCCTTGTTCGGTTTTGGTATTAGTGTAATGTTGGCTTCATAGAACGTGTTTGGTATTGTCCCTTCCTTCTCAATTTTTTGGAAGAGTTTGTGAAGGATAGGCACTAATTCGTCTCTGAATGTTTGGTAGAATTCATTTATAAATCCATCAGGTCCTGGGCTTTTGTTTTTGGGGAGGTTTTTGATTACCATTTCAATTTCGCTAATTGTAATTGGTCTGTTTAGGTGTTCTATTTCTTCTTTATCTAGCTTTGGGTGATTGTAGAGTTGTAGGAATTTGTCCATATCCTCTAGATTGTTAAACTTGTTTCCATATAACTGTTCATAGTAGTTACTGATTATTCTTTTGATTTCTGCTGTGTCCGTTGTGATTTCTCCTCTTTCATTGATGATCCTGTTTATTTGTGCTTTCTCCCTTTTTTCCTTTGTGAGCCTGGCTAGGGGTTTGTCTATTTTATTGATTTTTTCAAAGAACCAGCTCTTGGTTTCATTGATCTTTTGGATTGTTTTTTTAGTTTCAATTTCATTTATTTCTGCTTTGGTTTTTATTATTTCTTTTCTTCTACTGGTTTTGGGGTTTTCTTGTTGTTCTTTTTCTAGATCTTTGAGCTTCGAGATTAGGTTGTTTCTTTGCGTTCTTTCTTGTTTCTTGATGTGAGCTTCTATTGCTATATATTTTCCTCTTATTACTGCTTTTGCTGCATCCCATACATTTAGGATATTGGTGTCCTCCTTGTCGTTCAATTCAAAAAATTTTTTAATTTCTTCTTTGATCTCCTCATTAGTCCAATGGTCTTCCAGTAGTGTGGTTTTTAATCTCCATGAGGTAGGAAAGTTCCTTGCCTTCTTTTTATGGTTTATTTCTAGTTTGATGCCTTCATGGTCAGAAAAGATGGTTGATATGATTTCAATCTTGGTGTATCTGTTGATGTTTGTCTTGTGCCCCAGTATGTGATCGATCCTGGAGAATGATCCGTGTGCGCTTGAGAAAAATGTGTACTCCGTTTTTTTGGGGTTTAGTGTTCTATAGATGTCTGTTAAGCCCAATTGCTCTAGGTCTTTATTTAGAGCTTTGAAAACCTGTTTTTTTTTTTAACCTTCATCAAGAAAGATTAGTTTTCCTTTCTTTTTTTTAACAAATAAAGAGGATTAGACATTAAGTAAGGTCTGTAGAGAAGGAAAATATTGCTAGTCTTATTCTTGAAGGGGAATCATTATTTTTTTAAAGATTTACTTACACAAGAACCGGGGTACAGGCCAGACATGGGGGAGGGTGAGAGGATTCACTAGAGACAGAACGGGAAATAGAGAGACTGACTGAAATACACTGCTGAGGGCAGCAGCGGGCGAGACAGGAGAGGTCTGCTGCTCCATGTGGGTATCTCTGCGGCCGGCGGGGATCGAACCGGCACTGCAGAGGCTGCAGACAGCTTCACAGCACTGCGCTCAACAGCCTGTGCTACCAGGGAGGCCCAAAGGGAAATCATTATTAAGAGCTCCTGTTTATTAACTTGGAAAGACAGGTAGAAGCAAAGGAGGGAAGTTAGGAGAAATTACTTCCTAAGATTACTTGGCATTGATCAAAAGATAAAATATCTTCTCTGATGTTTTCACTTTGGATCCTTGAATTAATAATAGTCATATCATTACAGTCAAGGGATTGTAAGTTCCCAATCATTAACTTAGGGATCTAGAAAGAGAGGCAAACTCGTATATACCCTGGTCCACACCCCAAACTTTGATAAGTGATGTACTTGAGGCTCTCCTAGAACATTGCAATACCAAGTGAATGATTCTGCTAATATCAGCCTCTAAATGTGCCTGGAAGTTTCTCGTCCCCCTGTCTTGATCTTCTTTTATCTTCTGAGCTTTGCAGTAGTGTGGAAAGTATATAGGATTGAAATGAAAGACTGTCTACCAGAGGACAGATAGGGAAAGCTAACTTTAGGGAGTATCAACAGAATAGGTACATCCTCCCAAAGCTCCCTTTGTGTTGATTAAATTCCCAAACAACACTTACCAACTTCTACCAACTGGGACGAGGCTCATTTTTTTTTAATTAATGATTTTATTGAGATATAATTCACATAATTTATAATTCATTCATTTAAAATGTGAAATTTTGTGGTTTTTACATTCACAGGATTGTGCAGCTATCACCACAATCAATTTTACGACATTTTTATCACCCCAAAAGGAAAACCCATGGTCATTGACAGTCGCTCCCCTTTTCCCCTGAAACAGCCCTTCTCCCTACCTCCATCCTAGGTAAACGCCAGTCTCCTTTCTGTCCCTATGGATATGCCTATTCTGGATATTAGTATGATGGAATCATGCAATGTATTTCCCTTTGTGACTGGATTCTTTCACCTACAATGCTTTCAGATTTATTCATGTTAGAGCATATATCAGTACCTTACTTATTTTATTTTTGCAGAATAATAGACCTTTGGATGGATATACCCAATTTTAATTTATCCATTTATCAGTTGATGTTTAGTCAGGCTGTTTCTAGCATTATTATGAACAGCGCTGCTATGACTATAGGTGATTTGTTCATGTGTGCACTGTGGTGGTAATATGTGAGGTGGTATCCAAATATTAGCTCCATTAAAATTAATTGAATACATTGATTTTTTTAAAAAGAAGAATGCTGCTATGAACACTTACAGACAAGTTTTTGTTTGAACATGTTTTCATTTCTCTTGGGTGTATTTCTTTTTTTTAAAAAAAAAGATTTATTTATGTATTTATACAAGAAGTGGGGTATAGGCCAGATGCATGGGAGGATGAGAGGAATTTCACCAGAGACAGAGTGGGGAACAGAACAGGCAGACTGACAAAATACACTGCTGAGGGGAGCAGTGGGTGAGAAAGGTGAGTTCTGCCGCGCCATTTGGGATTCTCACTGGCCGGGCTGGGATCGAACCTGCGTTGCAGAGGCTGTGGACAGCTTCACAGCTCTGTGCTCAACTGCCTGTGCCACCAGAGGAGGCCCTCTCTTGGGTATATTCCTAGGAGTGGATTGCTCTGTGATATAGTAATTCTGTGTTTAACCTTTTGGGAACCTGCCAGATAGCTTTCTAAAGTGGCTACATACTTTTATATTCTAAAATATATTGTGTTTTGGTTCTGGTTTCCCTAAATGCCCACCAGTAATTGTTACTTTTTACTTTTTATCTGGTTAAATATATATAACATCAATTATCAATTTAAAGACAATGAATTATACAATTTAGGGACATTAAGTAAATTGTGCAGCCATCATCATTATCTACTTCCAGAACTTATTTTATTATTTGAGTCTAGCAATCGTAAGGAATGAGAAATGGTATCTCATTGTGGTTTTGATTTTCATTTCCTTGATTGGTAATAATTTTTAGTATATTTTCATGTGTTTATTGGTCATTTGTATTTCTTCCTTAGAGAAATGTGCATTCAGATATGTTGCCAATTTTTAAATTGGGTTATTTGTCTTTTCGTTTATTGAGTTATAATAGTGAAAACATTCATTTTTCAGTTAACCATGATTTAGTGGAAATCTCAACCACCCATGCTCTCAGTTTAAGTATATTTGCTAGTTGTCCTGGATTTACCCAGTCCACACTTAGAACATTCTTAAGACATCAGAATATTTAGGATAAGTGCCTGTGTGTTGAGCATAGTGTGGAGGAAACTTTGCAAAGGCAAGCACTTCTACTTTCTTTTCTCTGAGACCTTCCATCTCTGAAAAACATGTGGTCAAATATGTTAAAAAGACCAGAAGCTTCTGTGGTATGACATCAACTTATAGGATATGCTTTTGTTATAAACTAACAGTGCTTTGAAGAGCATTTTTGTTATATCATCATCGTGAGGGCAAGTGTTAGATAGAAAGTTGTTCTTCCACATTTGTTCACATGGATGTGCTTATTAGTATGACACTTGTTAAGTACTTATTAGCAAGATGCCTCCGGTTCTATTTATCATTTAGTCTTTTATTATTTTTTATGGAGTTAACATTGGCTTAAACATGTATATCACTTAGGGGAATAGCTTCACATCTGTTCAGATGTTTGTTACCACATCACACCACCACCAAAGAACCTATATTATCGTTGATTCTTGTGTGGTTTCAAAAACAGGAAATCATCTTATTGGTTGCTGTCATTCTTAATTTATGCAGCATGTCAGTGAATGTTAAAAGGGGGACTGAGACAAACCATGCCACACAGTGGGATCACCCGTTTTATTTACAAATGGGTAACTATACATATGTCCAGTTATTATTTTAAAATATTTTTATTTATTTTTTGCATACAAGAACTGGGGTGTAGGCCAGAGGTATGGTGGTGAGAGGACTCACCAGAGACAGAGTGGAGAGCAGAACATGTGGAGTGACTGAAATACAATGCTGAGGGGGGCAGCGGGTGAGACAGGATTGGTCTGCTCTGCCATGTGGGTAGCTCCCTGGCTGGGGATCAAACTTTTGCTGCATGTAGTCATAGTTTCATAATGCTGCGTCTTAACCCCTTGTGCCACCAGGGATGCCCATGTCCAGTTATTATTAAGCCAAAAATGAAATGCTGGCTAAGACAAGATTTTGATTATCTTAACATTTTGTACTTTCTCAAAACTATCTGAACAGGTTGAGTCACTTTCAAGATCCTAAACCCTCCTTCACAACCTAATTTATTCTAGGAAATAGTAAATACACCTGGTATGCAAGGGAAAATATTCTCTTTTAAAGACAGTTTTGATGGAATCTCCAAGACATTGATGGGAGCCAGATGGTGTGCAGACTATTCTACAAAGTTTATGATTGCTCTGGCAAAAGCAGCTGGTCTCTGCAGTGAAAATTCATGGCAGAAAAATCCCTTATTTCCTCAGTGCAGCTGGGCTTGTCCAAGCAGGGCTTGTCCCAGACAAGTGTTCTTCACAAAAAGGAAAAAGGAAAAAGAAAAAAGTTTTCACCTCTTAGCAGGCCTGTTACATCTAGCATCGGAAATAACAACTGAGTGTATTCAAGGGGGAAGTGGCACTCTTCCAAAAGAACGTGAACTTCAACACAATCCCTCGATTCAACAGGATTGCAAAGGAAAATTAGTTCTGCAAGCTTCGGTCATTTGACAGCTACAATTCTCATCATCCAATATGTCATCTTAAATCTTCTTAACTTACTAATAAGAACCTTGCATTTAATTCTTTGATGTTTAATGTTGTGTGTGTGTGTTTGTGTGTGTGTATGTGTGTGTGTGAGAGAGAGAGAGAGAGAGAGAGAGAGAGGAGAGAGAGAAGAGAGACTAAAATTTCACTTTGTATTTGGTAAGTTTAATGTAATAAACTGTTCTGTTTTTACCTTTATAGTATGATTTTTGCATTCCCATCCTATGGATTTTAATTTGACACCCAGTGGTTTTGCAAAAAACGATAGGCTTCATGGCAGCTAGAGAAATATTTATCTGAACAGATACATAAGTTTTCTGTAAAAAATGGGTCTATTTTACTTTATCAGCAACTAAGGGGAAGGTTAATGGCTATGATATATCTTCCTTGTTGTATGTGAAACATGCGGTGTTCTGCGTTATTGAGACTTATGGTGTGGAGGACAAAGCAGGTGATATTCAAACCTTCTTTCAACAACAGAATGAAAACTTGGGCTTGACTTATCTGTCAAAAAATAACTTAAAATAATGCTAGGGAGAGCCTGGTATTTCCCATTTTTCCATAACATCCTGTCTCTAGCCTAGGAATTTAGCCAGCGTGATTAATGACCACTGTTATTTGTGTGTGTTCCAAGTCCCTACAGACATAATGAACTTGACTCTTCAGCCACGTAGAAGGAAACAGGCTGTTAGAGCTCTATAGCAAGACATGTTCATAATTACCAGCTGTCTGCAGATGGAAAGAGAAAGAGGAATAATCACTTCTCCACATCATATAGACATACCCTAAACATTTTCCACACTGTTTCTTCTTGTTTGGGTGTGTGTGCACACACTACTCTGTTTTTTGATAATACAGAATCAAAGTCTGACTCTACTTAATCTTGCCTCCTAGTTTTTTGTTTTCCATGTAAAGTCAGTCAATGGGACCTGTTTCCTTTTTCAAAATATCTTATGGATTGGTCCTTTCCTCTGTTGTGTTCTCACTGCCAATGCATGTTTACAGTCCTTGATATTTTAGCCACCAGAACCTTCCCCCAACTCAGTCATGAACCTCATTATTTCTGTGTTTCCTTTTTTTTTTTTTTTTTTTTTTTTGTGGGACCCTCGCCGGCAGCCGGGGAATGAACCTGCGCTGCAGAGGCTACGGGCAGCCTCGCAGCCCAGCGCTCAACCGCTGCGCCACCAGGGGAGGCCCTGTGTTTCCTTTTTAACCCCAGTAGTTTATGGTGCTTCTAGCCTGACCCCACCTTTAGGGTTTTATATTCTCGTTCATTTTGTTGTCTCTAATGAAGGTATCTCATCTTTCCCAAAGTCAACATCTACTTCCATCAAGATGTACTTTAAAAAGTGTTTTCTGGCATAATCCTCCTCAGACCAGTTTTATTTAGTAATCGTCCTCTTTGCCCCCCCTTTTTTGCAGGCGGAAGAGGGAGTTGGGGAGGTGTATTCTGCTATATACTGCTTTCAAAGTTTTAATTTTATCATGCTCCTTAGTAAGAAAATATGATTTCTAGCTCATTCTAATCCTTTCTAGGTGTACTTACTCTCTCTACACCGTTGTTTTCCAATGCCTTGTCAAATGTAACTCAAATGAAGTCAGTTTGCTACCTTGAAGAAGTGAATAAACACTAACTGTAACTTTCAGTTACATGGTCACCCCAGTTCCTACAGAACACTTATGGAAGTTTATAACTTGTAATCCCTTGAATATTTTGAGTCTGCTGATTGCTACAAGAATAGTTTAGAAATACTTGTGCTGAAAATCTTGCGTTAAATTATAGAAAGAAAACATTTCCTGAACATATCTCCTTAAGACATTACCAGGTTGGGGAGGTGGGGTAAATTAATCTCCACCCACTGCCAATGTTTGTAGGATGTGCTTTAGAGTCCTTCCCATTGTGGAATGTTCTTTTGACTAGAAAAGGTGAGGTTTTGCTTTGGGGAAAGTGCAAAGTCTGGTGAAGCTAATAATGATTTTCATTCACATTCTCTATGTTTTCATCTTGCAAATTACAGTTCTTTCTCTCTCTTGTTCTCATCCTAGAAGCCCCATACCTGCATGACAATAGCGTGGGGCTTTCTTCCTTTCCATTGTGTGCTGATTTTCTTCTGCTGAGTTCTGAGATACTTGAATATAGGTCCTCTGTCTTATGTACACTTGGCTGTCTCTGTGCCATACATACAGCAGGTTTTCAATGACAGTTTGTTGAACAGGGATGCGCCATTTTCGAAAACTGGTCTATATTATGGGTTCTGATGATTTCCTCTTACTCTACAGAAATCTTTCCTGCCCTTATTTCCCTTACCAATGTCATAGTGCTCACAATACAGCATGCTGTTTTATCAGGCTGGGAGATGCGGGTGAATGCAGCTGGTTAGGTATTTTTCATTTCTTTTGAACTAGTCTTAAAGACATTGATTATCTCTCTCTTGTGGTGAACAATTATCCCACTTTTGGTAGTTCCCTTCTTATAAGTATGTCCTCCTAGTGGACTGTGATTTTTTTTTTTCAAGATGGAGACTTTTTCTTATTGTTCCTAGGACCTAGCTTGTTTGATAAACAGTCGTTACTCAGTTCTTTCTTGTATAGGTTGATCTCTACCCGGTCTGATTTTCAGTGTGTCAGATCTTTCTATGTCAGTGCCATTGTCTCAGCCTCCTGCATTCTCTTATCACCTCCACCTTTCCACATTTTTCAGATGACACACACACATTTGTCGTCATTTACCATAGAATATTCTTTCCTTAAGAACAGAGAATATAATGTTTTTCCCCATTTTCCAGAACATGGCATAATATGCATTACTGACTCTGGAAAAGAAAGCATAACACATGCAGAAATAATTCCATAAATTTCACTGCAATCCGAAAACAATTTTTTTGAAAAAAAAATTCTACTCACAATAATAGTTTTTCAGGTCTTTCCGATATTTAAGATGCCTTCACGTAAGGGCAGGAATGGATTATTTGAATATGATATTTGAGAAGAGTCTTAGGGAGACCATTTGGCACATAAATAAGCATAGTAGGAAATCACTCCATGTTTGTATGAGTAGTCAGTGACATAGTGACTGTATAGCCCGTTCTTCTGGCATAGTTGTAAGGCAGCATGTAGGTCACGGTGACTCATATCTTTATTCACATTGACCGTATCTTTAATTGTATGCATTGTGACAGAAAAAGAAATTGGTGGTCTTTGTTGAGCTTAAATGGGTAAATGGTTTCTGGAATTTGCATTTATTTTTTCACGTTTAAGTATGATCTTAGTGGTTTTGAGTTTTTAAAAAAATGGCTTAGGAATATGTGCTGAAATTAGTGTATTTTAAAAGACCTTCAAAAGTTTCTCTAAAAGACAGAAATTGTATAAATTGATGGAAAAATGAACAAACTTATTCAAAGTGACATTATTTGCAAACTCTGAGATCATCAGATATTAAAATGATGCATGTAGCAGCGTTATTCTTCATATTACCAAACTGAAGCAATTTGAATGTCCATCAACAGCAAAATGGATAAGAAATTGTGGTAAAATCACACCAGGGAGAACTATTTGGTAATGAAAATGATAGAACTACATATAAGTGTGACAACACTTATGAGGTTTACAAACATAAACAAACATTAAATTTGAAGAAATGCTTATTGTGTGATTATATTTACATAAAGTAATAAAGTTCAAATGTATGGGTTTAGAAATCAAGATAGTTATTACTGCTTAAAAGGGGGAGGAAATAGTGTTGAGAGGGGTGCAAAAGGGGCCTATGGATGCTCTACTTACTCTGGAAAAGAAAGAGATCTGGGCCTCCCTGGTGGTGCAAGGGATTAAGACGCAGCCTATGAAGCTATCTGCAGCCTCTGCAGCACGAGTTCAATCAGAGATGTCTTCCAGTATCCAACTTCAACAACAAAGAAAATAATGACAACAATAAACAAATGGAACTACATTAATCTAAAAAACTTCTGTGCAAAGAAACTGTTGAAAAGACATTCCTGAGTAGAAGAAAATATTTGCACTCATACGTCTGACAAGGGACTAATATCCAAAATCTACAAATAACTTACACTACTCAACAAGAACAAAACAACTAACTCAATCAAAAAATGTCAGAAGAAACCATATATGTATGTATGCTGTTAAATAGACTTACTTGTAAAGAAATATGTATATATGTGTATGTATGTGAAAGAGACAAAGGGAGAAAGAGAGCAATGTTTCAGCTATAAACTCAAAGGTACTATGTTGTATATCTTCACTTTGTTCTCCCAGATCCATTTCACCCTTCCCCCAAGTAGTAGAAGACAGACCTGTGAAAAATTCATCAGAGACTCCCTTTCCTATATCTTACAGTTGGGTGTAGCCAGTAATGGACAGTGGATTGTGAGAGGGAGAGGAATGGTTATGTTTCTAGATTACCTTTCTGCATAGTGGTCTTTGAGTGATTAGATTGAAACTACAACTTTTGTCAGAAAACTCTCTTTACAAAGCTCAGCTTTGATCTCAGTTCACATATCTTTACCACACTTTGTTTCTCTTGGCAATGTATATATATATTTTTTTCAGATTAAAATATCCTATTTGCATGTTGTTTTTCATATTATATTGTTCTGTTCTCAGAGTAATTTGGCTATTTGTTTCCAGGAAACAAAAATATCTGTAATATGCTTAAGCTAGCTTTGAAAATTTTATAGTGACATTTGGGATTCTGTTCTGAATACATTGAAACTTTAAATATATATCATTTACATATTCATAATGTACCTATATTCATTCAGTTTTAATCATAATAAAATATATACCAAGTAGCTGAAGAGTGTTTTTAAAGGAAAACCATTCATTTTGCTCTTTTATAAAATGTTTTCTGTGGGTTGTTTCAAAATTTGAAATGTGACTCTGTATGTAGTAATTGGTGTTTGTTTAACTAAAGAGTTATACCCTATTTGAAACATTTGTAAAATGTTTCAAGTAATTATCTAATATTTGGATTCAACATTTGTGAGTTCTACATTCTTTAAAACATCAAGATCTCTGAAATTTTTTCTTGTGGAATGTATATACACATACACATATATATTTTAAAAGCAATGAGAAAGGAAATTAGAATTTTGCTGTGACTATTGTAGAGATGGTATTAAATGATTAATAAAGCATTCAATAAAATCTAGTTCTTGGGCCTCCCCTGGTGGTACAGCGGTTGAGCACTGGGCTGCGAAGCTGCCCACAGCCTCTGCAGAACCGGTTCGATCCCTGGCCACCGGCAAGATTCCCACATGGCGCGACAGACCTCTCTTGCCATGCCCGCTGCTCCCCTCAGCAGTGTATTTCATCAGTCTGCCTGTTCTGTTCCCCGCTCTGTCTCTGGTGAATTCTCTCACCCTCCTGCGCTTCTGACTGTACCCCCAGTGCTTGTATAAATAAATAAATCTTTAAAAAATTAAGATCTAGTTCTTTATCATACTGCATTGCATGTACAAAGGAAGGGAAAAGTCAATTTTATAATTATTTAGAAGTGTCAACTTATGTTCCAGTTCTTATAAAATGGGCCCCACCATATATAGTATATGTTGCATGAAGAAGGAATGCTTCTGTCCTAATAAAAGTACTTAAAGCACATGTCCTGTTTGGCTAAATGTACATAGAAACCTTTGGGGACAAGTGTTCTTGAGGATGTAAAGTAGTACAGTCACATAGATAACATTTGTTAGTTTCTTAAAAAGTTAAAAATACATCTATTCTATGAACCAGTGATTCTACTCCTAGGTATTTACTCATGAAGGATGAAAGCATATGTCCATGTAAAGTTGTCCAGGAATGAGCAGAACTGATTTCATTATAATAGCTAAAAAGTGGAAAGCCAAATATTTGCGAACTTATGAATAAATTTTGTGAAAAGGTGGTTTATCTATACAATGGAATGCAACTCGATATAAAGAGGACTGCTCCCCTCAAGATCTATCCATTTTGTCCCAAAGGCCACACAATTTCATCTTCTTCATAACTGAGTCATATTCAGTTGAGTATGTATTCTAATTTCCTTACCCAGTTGATTCCATGTCATAACTTTTGTGAATAACATTGTGAACATAGGCATGCATAGATCCTTTTGAATTAGTGTCTTCCTATTCATATTGGTATCTGTGTAAATACCAAGAAGTGGATCATATGATATTTCCATTTTTTAGTTTTTGAGGAATCTCTATATTACTTTCCAGAGTCTGCACCAGTTTACATTTCTACCAACAGTGGATGAGTGTTGCCTTTCTTCCACATGCTTGCTAACACTTGGTGATTATACTGAGTGAAAGAAGTCAGAAAATGAAAGACAGTTATGGATGGTTTCACTCATTTGCAGAATATAAATAACCAAAGTGAGCAAACTGGCAAAACACAACGAAAATAATTCTTAGTCTCTGTGAATAATATGCTGGTTAGTAGAAGGGTTGTATGAGGGTAGGGAAGAAGGGACAGGGGAGGAAATGTGATAGGGTATTGGCACTGAAATTTTGGTGGAGGGTGAGTGAAATGTGTACACACATGGAAAGTTGAAGTTGTACTCTCAAAATTATATAATTATGCAAATCTTGCCCAATCAATAAAATTTGAGGGAAAAAAAGGAATGGACTATTGATATGTATAACAACATGGATGAATCTGAAAGTAACCCTGCTGAGTGAAGGAAGGCAAGGAAAGAAAGACTACACACTGTGTGATTGTATTTATATGAAATTGTAGAAAATGCATGCTAACTTCATAATGAAAGCAACAGATAGGTAGTTACTTAGCGGAAAGGTTGAGTTGGGTGGAAAGAGGTGGATTAATATGGGGTTTATAGCAGCACTATTTACAATAGGTAAGCTTTGGAAACAACCCAAATGTCCAAAAATAGATGACTGGATCAAGAAGATGTGGTACATATACACAATGGAATATTACTCAGCAATCAAAAAGATAAACTCGTGCAATTTGCAGCAACATGGATGGAGCTGGAAGGGATCATGCTCAGCGAAATAAGCCAGTAAGAAAAAAGAAAAATACCGGATGGTATCATTCATAGCAGGAATCTAGAAAACCTAAATAAGAGACCAGGTAAAAGAATAACTATAATAAAGAAAAAATCAAAATCAACAAGCAACTATAAACCAGAGATACACCACGATGGGAGGGCGGGGAGAGGAGGGATTGTGGTCAAAATGAAGGGGGTGCAATTGTATGGGGAATTGACAAAAATAAATCTTAAAATAAAAAAAGTTAAAAAAATAAAAATTGCTAAAGAAAAAAAAATAGAATGGGGTTTGAAGAACCTTTTGGGATAAGAGGTTCGTTATTTTTATTATCGTGATAGTTTCCTAGTTTTTACATATGCTAAAACTTACCAAATTATATCCATTAAATAGATATGATATTTAGATTTGTATGTCAAGTGCAACTCAACAAATTTATTTAAAAAATGCATTTCTTCCATATACTAAATTAATGTAGACATCTACATTTTCTTTGTTTTAAAAAGTGAATTCAACTGGATTCTCTCACTAAAATCTAAATTTCAGGCTAGATCTGCTGTCAACTGTTACTTATATATGTAAAATATGATTCATGCCCAGTAAGTACAAACTTGAGAGTGTTATTTTATATTACAGTGTTTCATCTGAGCGAGTTGTGTCTGTTATGTACAGATTTCATCAAGCTCGGTGCACAGAAATATTCCACATTTTCGGTTGTACACTCACCCCCTGCCACCCACACATATCCATCTATATAGCAGTTCTCTGTGGAGGGGATCAGTTTATAAATGTTTTCTCCAAGAGTAGTTGATTTACCCTTGATTTTAAATACACTGATCTAGTAATAAAAATTAATTCATGCATAGAATTACAAGGAGACTTTAGGGAGGCATATGCATACAGCTATTGTAATGAACCATTTCTTATTTTGCTCATCAATTTTCAGATAAAAGTGGTTAGTAATCTGAGGACCCTCTGGTAAGATATCATAAGAGAATGCTAGACATTCTATATTTTGGTCTGCCAGACAGTGAAGTTATCAGAAATATAATCCTTTGTCATTTTGTTAGGTCATCTATGTAAAATAGGCTACAATTATTCCAGAATGAGAATTACTTTGAAAGTTCTAGTGCATAGATATTTAAATACCCTCATTATGCTATAATGAATATTTAAATCTTTGGAGTCAGGCATAGTTGCTGCTAATGCCAATCAAATCTGGGATGACCAAAGAAACCCTGTTTTCATGAATAAGTAATCTTTCTCCCCATGAGTTTTCTGAATAGTCTAAGAACTCATGTGGGAATAGGGAAGACACTTTTTGAATGACATTTATCTTAAAAAATGAAGCAAACGCAGGAGCAGATGTAGTGTATTAGAGTCTGCTTGACCTGTTCACAAGCCTTTGTGAATTTTGAACTCTAAATAAAACACTTTGTTTGATTCTAAACTATAGCTAGCAATGTTGGATCGGTGTCTGAATATCTTAAGTCTCTGTTATTCTCAGGAATTACATATTGGCAATCCAATATGAAGTCTGAAAGAATTTTATGGTTGCTCTCATTTTAAATTGTGTAATGGTAATCATCTTTTATAAATAATCCTCCTAAGTTTCAAAGGTCAATATGACATTTGAGCTTTGACTCTGTGAAATTTCATACTTCATATTATTCTACTTAAAAATATTTCCTAAATATTATAATGAGTTGTATACAATTCTATTTAAAAGTTTATATTATAGATATACTTTTCTGATGATAGATACCAGGATGGTTCAGTTGAAAGATATTTTATTAGGAAAAAATATCTCAACAGGATAATTAAAGGTGAGTACTAAAAATACCTTAGGTTGACTTAAATCTCTACTGCTGCTGAAGGACTTGTAGTGTATTTGGGGAATATTACTGGGGTTTTAAGATAGAGCAGTATACAGTGTGTCTGTAAAGCCTCTCAAACCCATTCCCCAAAGAAAGGACAAGAAATATTATCTTCATAAAGAAGCTCATCTTAGAAACAAGAGCCAAGTGTCTCAAAAGCCTACTGCTTTTGGGGAGGGACAAAATTTCTCCACTGGGACTTAGCGGAAAATTAAGCAAGGAAGTAGTTTGTTACTGTCTAAAAAAAGTCATTGAACAATGGAAAATTTTGTTGTATTTTTGCTTTTACTACTCTTAAACTTTTCTCGTCTCTACTATACACATATTTAGTGTACTAGTGTAAAAGGTATACAAATACTTGCAGAACCATCCTGCAATTCTCAAGCATTTATTATTTAGTGGCTGCAGAAAGTGGTTACTTGACATGTATGTAACTGATAATAACACACAGTAGATTATCATATTACCATTTATTAATTCAAAAAATATTTATAGCCCTGCTTCAATGCTGGGAATATAAAAAAATCCTCCAGTGAGGTCCCTGTTTTGGAGAGCTCACAGTGGGAGATATACACAAAAATATTAGGTTTTACTTTTTAAGAAAGTTGAGATTGTAGATTATATTTGCTAATAAATCAATGTTTCACTGTCCCCCTCTTTTGAATGTTGGTTTGGAGTGAATATGTCTTTTACCTATAAACTCTGACTGTATAGTATTCTTCAGTATGGATCTTCTAGAAGCAAATTGAAAAATGAAAAAAAGATAAAATATTTAGTTGCAGCAAGATATTTTAAGAGGAAAGGAATCATGGAAGGAACATTCTGAATGAGTGGTGAATCACTACTACATGTTGGGTATTGCCTCAATGAATTAATTAAATGTAGATTTATGTGCCACAATATGTTTCTATAGACTGTGAGTGTAGAGTCTTTCTATATACTTTCTACGTAGTCTATGAATGTAGAGTTTTTACCTGCTTATAGCAAATACTTAGCTCTCAAAAACATTTAATCATCTAAATATCATCAGCGCAAAAACTGGACCAAGGCAAATCAGAGAAAATAGTTCTTTCTTTGAGCCTTTTGGAACTAGACATTACTATAGCAAGTCAATTCAGGAAACAAATATATTAGTGTAATGAAAAGTCAAACATTGAAGATAATCTCAATTTGTTTATTGAGACTGACCACCAGAACATGCATCTAATGTACAGTATTGGATATTGGAAGAAATGTATTATTTATGCAGTGCTGTAGTTTTGTTTCTGACATAATATTATTTGGAAGATCTATACCATCATGTCAATTATGGTAGGTCTGTAACTAATTTTAAGAGTCCATGCGTCTTTAAAATTTCAGCCCTCCTTTCTCCTAATTCTTCTAATTATGACCCTGTTGATTTTCCAAGTTAATAATTTCCTTGGATGGTCTTCATTTGTTATTATTATTCTACAAATAACTAATGCAATTCTGATTTGAATGATCATGGAAATCAGTGAATCTAATTCAGTTCTAAGTGTAATTTCTGCCAGTCACCATTTCAGTTCATGTTGACTGTACTTTGTTGCCTCCAGAATTTTTTTTTTTAATAGAGGCATGTTTTATTTATTTATTTATTTATTTATTTATTTTTTTTGTTTATACATGCATTGGGTACAGTCAGAAGCGCGGGAGGGTGAGAGAATTCACCAGAGCCAGAGCGGGGAGCAGAGCAGGCAGAAGGACTGAAGTACACTGCTGAGGGGAGCAGCGGGCGGCAGGAGAGGTCTGCGCGCCATGTGGGACCCTCGCCCAGGGTCCGGGGATCGAACTGGCGCCGCAGAGGCCGCGGGCAGCTTCGCAACCCAGCGCTCAACCGCTGTGCCACCCGGGAGGCCCTGCCTCCAGAAATTGATCTACATCTTCTTCTTTTTTTTTTTTTTTTTTTTTTTTGTGGGACCCTTGCCGGCGGCCAGGGAACGAACCGGCGCTGCAGAGGCTGTGGGCGGCCTTGCAGCCCAGTGCTCAACCGCTGTGCCGCCAGGGGAGGCACCTACATCTTCTTCTTTTTATTGCTTCAATGACCAAAGTAATTTTTCATAGTATGTCCAGTAATATTTAAAGTCTATCAATTTTTTATTCCTCAGTAGATTTAGATATCATTACACTCACTGATACATTATAAGAATTCTATAGCCAATGTGGAATACAGAGATGACTATGTTGGTCTTGTCATCCCAAAGAGCTTACATTATAGTGAAGGTAGGATACACTTAGGCAGATAATTATAAAACAATGTGATAAATGAAGTCATGTACATCTTCATGGAATAGTCTAGAAACATTCAGGATATGCTTTTGAGGGTATCAGGATAAGCTTCTTGAGTAAACAAAAGCTGCGTCTTAATGGATAAGTTAATATAGTCAGATGAGAATAGTGTTTTCAGATGAAGGCTTGAACAAAGGCAAAGAGATGAAGAACAATATTTTGCTTGCAGAAAATATTAGTTATTCAGTATTGGCAAAACTTAAAGCATGAAGCATTTGATTTCCAAAGAACTCAAGACTGTTAGGCAGGGGTCAGATCAGATCATGGAGTGACTTTTAAGCAAAGTTAAAGAACTTGAACTTCAACTGTAGGTGATTATTTACCACTGAGGTTTTGTGTTCTTGTTTTTTTTTTTTTTTTTTTTTTTTGCGGGGGAGAGATTTGATCAAATTTATTCTCTAAATAAATATGTTGGTGATATATTACAGGGAAATATTAGAATATCATTTGAGTAGACCAGGCAAGCAGAGATGGAGATGAAAATTTGACTCAAAGGGATTATGTTAAAACAGGCCATAGGGGCCTCCCCTGGTGGCGCAGCGGTTGAGCGCTGGGCTTCCAGGCTGCCCGCAGCCTCTGCAACGCTGGTTCGTTCCCCCTGCCACCAGCGAGGGTCCCACAAAAAACAAACAAACAAAAAAACCAAAAAACAGGCCATAGTCACATGCAAAAGACCACATGTTTGGCTAAAACCCATAGACACATAAAGATTAGTGATTCGTAGGTGCTTGGGGATTATGGGACATGGGAGAGTGACTGTTAATAGGTAAAAGAAGTTCTGAAATTTGATACATATAATTGTACAATATTGCAACTCTGTTAAAATCAGTGAATTGTATACTTCAAAAGAGAAGATTTTATGGTGTGTGATTAATATTTCAAAAAAAGCCATCATCAAAAAAAAAAACAAATAAAGCTTAGTGATGAATGCAAAATGGAGAAATATGTAGAAAACTAAGAAAAGTCATATGTTTCTTATATTGGTGACTAGGTAGATGACGTAGGACATCAGAGAAAGAGACATTGGAAGTGGGGGTAAAAAAAGTGGTTGGGTGGTGTTGACTTTAGTTGTAGAAAGTTTGAAGTTTGTGTCACTTTTAGTACTTGAACCGGTAGTTGACCTCTCTATGGAGTATGTCCAGCAATAATTTTTAAAGATTTACTTATTTATGCTTACAAGAGCTGGGGTACATGTCAGAGGTGTGGGGGTGAGAGGATTCACCAGAGACAGAGTGGGGAGCAGAACAGGCAGACTGACTGAAATACACTGCTGAGGGGAGCAGCGGGCAAGTCAGGAGAGGTCTGCTGTGCCATATGGGTAGCTCCCTGGCTGGGGATTGAACTCATGCTGCAGAGGCTGTGGACAGATTCATAGGTTGCGTCTTAACCCCTTGTGCCACCAGGGAGGCCCGTGTCCAGTAATGTTTAAGGTAACAGCCTCAACTGTCTGTTGTTCCCCGGTTTTTCTGCCTCCACATATTCCAGCAGTGCAACACAATCTTAGTAGTAGTAGTATCCCTCTTTATATGCCAGCGGTTCTCATTCCAGGAGTGTTGTATATATCATGTAAACAATATAGTTAAGAAAGGCCATCATACTGATATGTGCCATAGGGAATCTGCCCATGCTTCCCATGTTCTCCATTGGAAATTATTGGTATTAATTATGGCTAAAATCATGAGATTAAGTGTATCACTTAGAGTTTTATTACTTACATCACTTAGAGTCAGGTGAGAATATTTAAAGGGTAGGAAAGGAAGAACTATATATAAATGCTCAAATCAAGAGTGAAATACAACTGTGGAAAAGATTCTTGGCAAAACATTATTTTAAAATCAGTATTTATTAAGGGGAGATATAAGTAAGTGAGTTTGATTTCAAGGAAACCAAAGGTAGAATTTCAGGAAAGAGAAGGGTCAAGTATATATAATCCGGAGGTAAATTCAGTAAGAAGAAAACTGAAATGTGTCCGTTGGATTTGGTGATTAGGAGATCTCAATGGACTTTAGCAAATTGAATTTCCGGGATGACTAGTGAAATAGGAGGGGAGGCTGGGGCAGGTGATTGGGGTAGTGCACATACTTATGAAGTTTACAAGATAAAGGAGAGGGACAGAGAACATAGGACTTCTCTGAAAGAGAGGAGAAAGTGTAATTTTTACTTTTGCCACATCAAGTCAGTTTTCTCCTAAATAGTAATTTCTATGATGTTATTCAAATGTAACCCATTTTTTAAATTCACCTTGAAACTAGAATTCAGCTGCACCCAATTTCTGATCATTCTATTTCTTAATTTTTGTAATTTGGGGTTAATGATGAGATCATCCCTTCAAAATGCCCTCCTTCTCCTTATTCCTTTTTCCCCTATAGTTTTAGGTTAAATTCACATATCAGTTTTTGGGGATCTTTTGATAAAAGCTGGGCTTTAGTGCTGCCATATCATAAGAGACATTTCCATTGTGAATAATTTTGTAGCGGTGTGTCGTCTTTTTCTCATTCATTATTCTTGGTAAATCTCTGTTTTAAATCACAGCAATAAGAGTTCCCCAGGTATTTGTTATAAAAGCTCAGCTGACATTTAAAAACATTTCAATTTGCACTGTTCAAGTACAGTTATTTCTATAAGCATTTCTGTTAAAGAGTTATCCATTTCCCTTTCCAATTTTGTACTTTCATCTTCTTTGATTTTTCCCTGAATCCTTCCTTATTTCTGTATCATTCAAACATTTATATTCCATCTGATTCAGTATCTTCCTTGTGTGGAATGAAAGGCAATGAACTGTCTATTTTCTACAACAATGTGAACAAGTTTTATTGGACATTTTTACATGTTTCCAACTTCGTTTCAGGGTGCAGAAGTTCAGAATTCTGTCTACAATTGTTCCTGTTGTTTTGAAAAGCTTTTCTCACTCCAGAAATTGTTTTCCGTATCTACTTATTAAGCTGTGCTTTTGAAATGTAGCCATATCTTCATTATTAATCTAGTGACATTTTATAAATCTCATTTTGGCTTCATACAAAAGTAGAGATGATCAATCATTCTTTTCTCCATTTGTTGGACTTTCTTACCCATGTGATCTCTTGATTCCATCTCATTGAAATCTCCATCAGCTTCTTCAGTGGTTCTTTTCATTTTCTCTTCCAATGTGTGTGTATCCAAACCTATAATTTTTACCTTATCCTCCCACTTCAGTTCGTTGCCACCCACACCAACCAGTGCTCAAGACGTTTGTTACTGTCTCTCTGTCACCAATTTTGCAATTCCCAGTCTTTTCCTATATTCTAGACCCTGCCTAATCTCTTCCACTTATGCCTGAATATGTTCACTTATCCTTCATATTGTCAATTTAAATTTGATATGTCTAAAATCGTATTTGATATATGTGTGAATTTCTGTTTGGTCAGAGATTGCTTCAACACAAGTCATATCATGTACCAGGAAACTATTATTTCACATACAGAGATCAATTGATCGGAATATAGAAAAGCAAGGTAAAAGGTGAACACAGAAAATAAAAATTCTTCTGAACTTGTTTTTAGTTCCAAATATCGCCTTAAATAGTTTTGAAGTGCAAATATGGAACAATAGTACTAAAATTTGGCATTGTTTGAGTTATCAGACTCCTAAGTAGAAGGTGAATAGCTTAGAAATCCTGTTTTGAAATAAAACCAAGAATCAAGAGTTCCACTTTAAAGGGATTATGCTTAAGACAGCCAGTCTCATCTAACATCTGAGACTCTACATTTTTTTGATTACTTATTTCCTTATTGAGCAGTAACTTAATGCAACAATCATGCCTGAACTAGTATTATAAGACAGAATGGATTATCTTTAACTCTTTATCGCAAACCTTTATGCTTTTATAGGAATATATTTTTTTAAAGATTTATTTATTTACACAAGAACTGGGGTACAGGCCAGATGTGCGAGAGGGTGAGAGGATTCACCAGAGACAGAGCAGGGAACAGAACAGGCAGACTGACGAAATACATTGCTCATGGGAGCAGTGGGTGAGACAGGACAGGTCTGCAGCGCCATGTGGGACCCTCGCCGGCCAGCTGGGATTGAACCGGCCCTGCAGAGGCTGCAGACAGCTTCAGAGTGCTGCGCTCAACCACCTGTGCCACCCCGGGAGACCCCTTTTATAGGAATATTAAACATCTATTGATTTTAATGTCTAACCTTGTCATGATTCTTCTGATGTAGAAACCAGTTGCAATCTCCAGCAAACCACTCATTGCAGCCCATACTTGTTAGCATAATCGATTTATCACACTGGGTTTATATAGTTGTAAGAGAACCCCACAGAAGGGTGTTACTGAAAATTATAGCTGATGTAAGCTTTTCACTTCATGCAAAAGGAAGGGCAGTTGATACTACCAAGAAATAAACTCTACTGCAGCCTCTTTAATCATATGTCAAGTTGTATTATGTCCTTGTCAATATCAGGGAGTAAACACTGTCATTAATCTGCAAGTGAGGAAATAAGTAACCACGTCATTGTTCAGGTGCCTGGTTGTTAATGGAAATTCATCTTTATTACATCTTTCTCCCTTTAAAATTTTCTCCTGTTGTTCCCTTTCCATAAAATGTACAGTTACATTGTAATGTTTGGAAAATATATATAATGCCTTATTATATTGTTGTCCATTGTGAAGTTTGCTGGGTGAACTTAGCAAGACAGGCACTGACAGTGCAGTAGTTAAGCTGAGCCAGCAGAGATTAGAATAAATGAGAACACACCAGCTATAAATTTAACAAAATGTTCATTTTCTAAATTGATTGCTTTGTGCATCTGTAAATAAGAAATAACAGAACGTCCAAACCCTATTTTTCTAGACAAATAAAAAACTTGGATATTGAAAAGCTTTCTTTAGAACCTTTAAACAGTTATTTTAATTTCAGATGCTATCACTTATGTGTAATGCAAAAGAGGGGTATTACTTACAGTGGATGTGAAATGGAATTGCATTTATAGCATCTACTTGACTTAAATTGCCACTTAGGTCTTAATACTTTCCTATGAAGAATCTATGACTTATCTGTATTAATTAGGTGCGTATTCAGGTTAAAGCTGGATATAATAGTATTTTGTGCCATTCGATTATCCTTCAGAATGTAGTGGCATCAGATTTCTCATTTATAGAATTTTTAGTTAAAAGCAGTGTATCAACAATGTGACCCACTTTTCTAGTACCTCAATAATATTAATGTTCAATTGGCAAATCAGAAAACTACATATATAGTTTAAATATATTAGAAGTTAAACCTCAGGAACTATAAAGGCTGGTTTCCCACATAACTGAATAGTCATTATTCAGTTTATGCCTATGTCAGATTCTGAAAGTTACTTCATGTAATTGAAGAAAATTATGAGGTATGTATTATCATGCAGTTAAATTAATTGTACTTCTCAAGACTACATGGTTAGTAAATCATAGAATTTGGATTTGAACCCAAGTCTTCCTGCTTCAGTAATCTCAGCTGTGCATTACAATGCTTCTCAGAGCATTCTGCTCAAGGGAAATTTTGGTAGACTTTACTTTGAAACATGTCAGATCTGTTTCTCTATGTCATTAAAGCACCATAACTGGGGATGAGGGATCTTCTTTTGTGATATCCCATATTTATTTTTTTTAGAGATGTGATAGGCATTCTTTATTACAGAATGTGATAAGTTGAATTGCATAGTGACTGACAATATGGATTCTAGACACCTATTGCTCAAATGAAGTCTCTGACACACTCTAGATATGTGACAGTAGTAGGCAAGTTACTAAAACCACTCTGTGCCTCAGTTTAATGGCCTGTATAATAGGCATAATTATGTTTGGTTATTGTGGTAATAACTGTAAAACAATTCTAACAAGACCTGCAATATAGTAACTGCTTAGGAAACAGTGGCTATCTCTAAATCATCTTAAGAAGCAATGTCTCTAGCTTTTATATTCCTTTTTTTATTGAAGTGACTTAGTTTTACATGCTGTTTGTGTTTCAGAGATAAAGAATCTCCCCCTTAAGGTGTTGTTACCACACCATACTCACTACCATGGCACCTATAGTTCTCCTCTAATTGAGAATAAATCTTCCATTTAGCACCTTCATGTTCTTTTTTTTTAAATTTTTTCCTTTTTTTTTTTTAAAGATTTATTTATTTATTTATACAAGCACTGGGTACAGTCAGAAGTGTGGAAGGGTGAGAGAATTCACCAGAGCCAGAGTGGGGAACAGAACAGGCAGACTGACAGAACAGAACACTGCTGAGGGGAGCTGCGGGCAGCAGGAGAGGTCTGCGCGCCATGCGGGACCCTCGCCTGTGGCCGGGGATTGAACTGGAGTTGCAAAGGCTGCGGGCAGCTTTGCAGCCCAGCGCTCAACCACTGCGCTGCCAGGGGAGGCCCGCCTTCATGTTCTTAGTATCAGTACCTACTTTTCATTCCTTACTTTTTCCTCCCTTCTGGCATTCATTCGTTCATTCATTCTCAGTCTCTGTCGTTCTCACTCTCTGTCACTTTATTTTGATATAACTATGTAGCATACAATTTACCCATTTAAAATATACAATTCAATGGTTTTAATATATTCAGAGGGTTACGCAACCATTATCACAATGTATTCTTAAGAAATCTGTATCCTTCATAAAAGAAATACTGAACCTATTAGGAGTCACTTTCCATTCCCCTGTTACCTCTCTCCACCTAGCCCTTTGCAACCACTTCTTTCTCTACATTCTGTCTCTATAGATTAGGCTGTTCTGGACATTTCATGTACATGCAATTATAGGAGCCTCCCTGGTGGCCTAAGCTTTAAGTCTCAGCGCTATCACCACTGTGACCCGAGTTTGATTCCCAGCCAGGGAGGTAACCACATGGCGCAGCAGACCTCTCCTGTCTAATCCGCTGCTCCCCTCAGCAGTGTATTTCAGTAGATCCACCTGCTCTGCTCCCCACTCTGTCTCTGGTGACTCATCTCACCCATACCCACACCTCTGGTCTACATTCATTTTCTTCTACCAAATAAATATTTTTTAAAAATCACTGTAAATGCAATTATACAACATGTGGTCTTGTGTGCCTGGCTTCTTACACTTACCATGATGTTTTCTTAGCTCATCCCTGTGCTAGTATGTGTCAATATTTGATTCCCTTTAGTGCTGAAAATAGGGCATTCTGGGGCTATACCCAATTTGTTTATTCATCAATTATATTCATTTGTGTTATTTCCAGGTCTTTGGCTGTTATGGATATTTGAGTTATGAACATTTGGATATGAATTTTACATCATTTTGTTTTTTGGGGTATGTGTGTAGGCATGGAATTGCTGGGCCAACAGCCACCCATGATTATGTCTATCACCTTCTACTTATTCTTCCAACATCTAGCCTGCTTACCTGATGAATTATTTTATACTGGTTTAGGATGATTGTCTTAATCTGAAATATGGTTGTATTATTCTTATATTCATAGTCTTCAATGCCTCTTGTGTCATTTGGAGAAGAAACTATGCACACTGTAACATGACATACATTTAATTATTATTTTTTTTTTATTTACTGAGTTCGCACTGTGTCACAGGCACTCTTCTAGATGCTTGAAGATACAGTAATTGCCAAAACAAAGATCTCTGTTTTAGTAAAGGCCACATTCTAGTGGATTGACCTTTGAGTTATCTCCTCATTTTGCTGCATTTTTTTTCCATTTTGTCACTCACCATCTCCATTCTAGCTATCTATTTGTCCTTTATTCTACCTTCAATTTGCTAACATCCATTTTTTGAAGTTTAACTGAAGAATTTCTTGCTGAGACATGTTCTTAGATATAGATTCCTGCCTTTGATCCTCCTGTCCCGTCGGATGTAGATGTGTCTTCCCAACTAGCCATAACATGTTCCTCAAACTCACATCACAACCTACAGCATATTCCCTTAGGTGACTTACTTGCTTGTCTTTCTGTGATCTGTACCTTTGCTGCCAGCACCTACAACAAGAACCTTAGCTTCCTCTATAGTGTGCATTGCCTGCACCAGAAGCTAATAATTCCTTGAAGAATGAGTCTTAAAGAATCATATCTGAATATTGAAATACTGAACAGGTAAAAATAGCACCAATTTGCATCACTCTTAAAAGTAAGTCCACATTAAAATAAATTACGACTGAAATCCAAGTAAAAAAAATACCGTCAGTACTTTGATATTGATAAAAAATATGCTGTTAACTTCAGTTTATTTTTCAGTGCACCGTGGTGCCTAGACATCAAGTTAAATATGAAAAGATATCCACTACATCACTATACAGTGTGCTTTATTGGCAAGTTATTCTAGATCATGGAATAATTCTGATGCATTTGTTTGCATATCTCCTTAAAGGGACACTTAACATTGCATGAACTTTACAACATGCTTGTAGGAGGGGTATGAGAAATTACTCATTTCTGTCTTATCTGTAGAAATATTGAGACTCAGTAAGTAACCCTAAAGCATAGTTCTTGCTCTCCTGAAGGTAATGAATGTTGGTTGAATTTTTAAGTTCAGACTTATTAGAAAATCACTGGAAAATTTATCACTAATTTTTAATTTTCACCTTTACTTTTCACTTTGACCAAGGGAAGGAAAAGTAGGAAGAGGACAAAAGAAAAATTTTAAGGCTCTGTGATCATATTTGCACTTTAGTTTTCATATTAATTTCTTGTCCTCTGTCATTTTTTTGGTTAAAACTGATAGTCTATGCTATTGATAACCCTAAAGCTTAAGCTTCAAATTAAGTTGCATCAATTGATAGGTAGTATGGCTACCAAAATTAATTATCAGAAGGCATGATAAATATCTTTCTGTATCAAATTCTAAAAGCCATTAGTCCACACCAAGGTTTATTTTTCAAGATTTATCCAAAATTATACTATTGGAATTTTTTATGGTATTATGCTTTTTTATTATTTATTGGTGTGACATTCAATTAGACCATGTTTCACATGTGCATCATTGAATATCAACATGTGTATCTACTGTATTAAGTTCACTGCAGGTCTACTTCTGTCCTTTATCATACATTGGATCCCTTTCAAATGATTTACCTAGCCTCTTTTCCTTCTGGAAACCACTAAATTGGTCCTATATCTTAAAATTTTATTCTTATTTTGTTTAATTTATACATATGTTAGGTTTTTCTATAATACCACATATGAGTGAAATCATGCAGTGTTTCTCCATGATTGCAGTTTTGTTCATGTAAATGTAGTTATTATAGTTTATAAATATATTTTACTTGTTCAGAGAAATTTGATCATATATGGGTATTTGATTATATTTATCACTTATTCTTATTTTAGTTGAGACAATGGTATAATGGTTATATTTTAAAGTGACATCCTTAATTTTTAGAAATTAAACTGAAATAGTTCATGGATGAAAGATGTATATATGGGATTTGTATCAAAATAATATGAGGGAGAATTATTGGGTGAAGAGAAAACAAGATTGTCTAAGGATTATTTTTTGAAGCTGTGTAATAGGTCATGGTGTTTATTTTATCCTTTTCTCTACTTATGTTTGACTTTTTCCATAATAGAGCATAAAAGTATTTTGTATTTTTCATGTGTGTTATTAGTGTTTTTGGCAAAGACAGGTCAAAAGGTAAGACAGAATATTGATATTTACAATTTTCCATTTTAAACCTCAGCGCAGGGGGATTGAGTATAAATGTTGCATGTGGTAGTTTAGTGATAAAGAGCTTTGTCAAGGAGATCAGATTGAATATAATGATAATTCCTTTGAGATCTTGAAATACTGCTATCCGGAAGGGCAAAAATATGCTATCAGGTGTTCAGAAGAAAATTTGGTGAGAAGGACAAGACATAGTTTGATATAGTTGAATACTATATCAAAGTACTGATGAGATTGCAAGAAAAACTCTGGTCCTTCCGGGTGAAAGATGTCTTAAATTCTTTCTCAATTCCACTATCATGTATTTGCCCCTTTTCATTATCAAGAGTAACTTTTTAAAAATTATGTGTGTTGAGGTAATGTAGATTTACAACATTGTATATATTTTAGGGGTAAAGGTTCATACCTCCACAAATGTAATTTACCACAGCTCTAAAGCACCAGTAATCTCCCACCATAATATATTGCATATGTATGATGTTTTCTTAAGTGTGGGCTTTTTAAATGTGTTTAAAGTTTTCAATTATTTTACTTTGATTTTGCAAAGATGATGCTTTCTGATATCCTTTTTTGAGATTATGGAATATTAAATGTACTTATTTATCTCCTGATTATGGTTGGTTTACTATTAATGAAGCTAAAAGTATATTCTTTATGAAAATAGGAAAACAGTATAAAGCTTAGGAAGCTAAACCCGAGCTATGATTTCTTGTTTTTCATGATGTAGTGCCCTTTGGATATAAGAATTCAAATACGTGTTTTCCTTCTCTAATGTTATTAACCATTCACAGAAAGATGTTCAGAACAATCATTGCCAATTCTATTCCACATCAAGAAATCTTTTAAGTATCCTTAAGAGCTACCATAAAAAGCCCATGGCAATGTGTATCTTTAAAAGAGCGTTTTATTTTGGGGTATTATATTTACTTAATGACATAAAGAATAGATGGATGGAAAATAGTGGCCACTGGAGATCAGTTCAGATTGTAGTGAAAATGAACACTTTTTAATGACCTTATGATCATATCAACCCATTTACAAGGCTGTCCTAATTTATAAGTAGGGTCCTTTGAGGTTACATCAGACACAGAGAGCTCTTTCTTGTTACCCTTTTCAAGGGTTTGCTACAGTGAAGCACAGTGTTTGTTTAGTGAAAGTTTGTGGGTGTAAAGAAATCGAAATGCTCTTTGATGACTATCTTGATCACTGCTGCAAGAAGATATTTATGGTGTGAGCTTGCTGTGATACCTTCATTTGGATCCTTTTATCAATAAAAAGTACTTCCTGACAAGATGACTTCTACAGCATTTATTCCTTATACAGTAACCATTGCCGAGTAGACCATCAGACTGGACTAGTTCCTGGGACAGCTTCCTTTTAATAAACTTTTCTTCAGTTATTGGTTTTAGTTCCTTTAGTTTCAGACATATAGGAGACATGGATCGGCACTTATCAGTCAAAGGAAGGAAGGAACTATTTCTGGTGCAATTTGGGAAATGTTATTAACATTTTCTGAATGCAAGTGTCTTCATATGCACAGGCACAGATAGTAATACTTAACTTTACATATAACTTTTACAAGCTCTACCTCTGTCTCTGCCTGCCTATCTTGTCTGTCTGCCTGCCTACCTGCCTGTCATTCCTTGCACAGTAACTGGGAGATCCCAAGCACAGGGGAAATGTTAGTCTTCCCTTCTGTTACAACACATACTTTTTGAAGGGCTATTGCTCACGCCTTAATGGTCATGTACTGCGCATTCACAGGGTGATGTTCAAGTAGAGTATGATATAGAAGATGCCACTGGAGGGGCCTCTCTGGTGGTGCAAGTGTTTAAAACATGGCACTATGAAGCTATCCGCAGCCACTACAGCACGAGTTTGATCCCCGGCCAGGGAGCTGCCTACATGGCGCAGCAGACCTCTCCTGCCTCGCCCGCTGCTCCCCTCAGCAGTGTATTTCAGTCAGTCTGCCTGTTCTGCTCCCAGCTCTGTCTCTGGTGAATCCTCTCATCCCACCCCGCACCTCTGTCCTGTACCCCAGTTCTTGTATGCATAAATAAATAAATCTTTAAAATAGATGCCACTGGAGATATGTATTATGTGTCCTGCGAAATTATACATAATGGCTCTCCATTTTTAACCCTCCGTGCCTCAAAATTGGAGCAGTTAAATTGCTGCCTCAGAATTCACTAGAAGTGATTTCTGAAAGTATAGATTCCTGTTTCCCTCTCCTGATCTGTCTAAGCATATTTTTTTTGAGAGCAGAACACATAGATCTGTATTTATGGAAAGCACCCCAACTTATGAGGAATTCCTCACATTATTTTAATAGTGTATTATAATAAAATTCACATATTATACAATTCACCAGTTCTGCCCAGTCATTTTAAAAGTATATTGGACCATTGCTCTTTTGACTCTTTAGACTAGAGAAAAAAAAAGTGTGCCTGGCCCTTTCTATATCCATAATTGCTCTTGCTTCAAAGTACCATATTGCTTCTGTATATTGTATGGTACATTTTTCTCTTTAACTTTCACTACATTCCTTCATGCTTAAACTTTCTTCTAACTTTCATATGTGCCCATGCACACACACAGGCTTTTAGGGTCAAATTCAATTGAGTTTGAACTATACCACTTTGGACAAGATACAGTCTTGGTTAACTGAAAAATAGACATCTAGTTTATAGAATTGTATGAGAATAAAATGGTATGAAATGTAAGGTGCTTAGTATGTCATGTGACAAATGAGGCTAATAATACCTATTTTATCAAGCTGTGTGAGAGTTCAGTGGAAGTTGCTTAACATGTGGGACATACTGAACATCTGAAAATGATAGCCATAATTAAATTTCAGAGTAATATGCACCCCTGTATATTCCATAAAGTCACTAATTTTAATAAATTCATCAAGCGTTTATTGATTCCTTGCTAAATACAAGACACTATGCCTGTGGTG
The DNA here is from genome assembly GCF_964194135.1 of Talpa europaea. NCBI lineage: Eukaryota > Metazoa > Chordata > Mammalia > Eulipotyphla > Talpidae > Talpa > Talpa europaea. Next base: position 16,473,012 of record NC_140081.1, read on the forward strand.
CAAAAGGCAACAGAAGTATAAATATTACATGAGCTTTGCCCTGAAGGACCTTACCATTATACAGTACACAAATAACCACATGCAATAAATATTTCATAGTGGAATGATAGAATAAATGCTAGTGTAGATCTGCAAACAAGATGTTATCAGAATATAGAGGAGAAAGAATTTTAATTCTTGACAGGGACAGGGTCAGATTTCACAAGGAACCTCAGACTTCAAGGATGGCTAACATGCCACAATGAAGAAAGAAAAGCATAATTTCTCTGGAGAAGGGATGTGGGTGGAGAGTTTAGAGGGGTATGTGTGAGGGGAATTGGGTCTATATCTTAGAGATAGAGATAGAGATATAGATATCAATGAGAACTTGTGTGTTGGAATGACATACTTAAGTATTTGGGTTTTTAAGGAAGGTAGTGACATCAGCTGATCTATAACTTGGTAGTTATTTTAGCAGTATGCAGACTATATCCAAGCTGTTAGAGATAGGAAATAGAAATGCCATTAATGGGGTTCTTCAAAATATTGGCAAGATGGTGAAATAGTGAGTAGGCAAAGGAAGTATAAAGCTGTCATTCCAAATTCAGGACAGATGTGTCAAAATCCTACCTTTCAATAAAGTGAACCTTTGTGGAAAAGTGAGGTGCTGAAAACTAGGGCAGTACCAGTGATGAAAGAAAGGTCTTCTCTCTGTCTCTCCCTCTTCCTATCCACCCCCGTCCTTCTTACTCCCCCCAGAGATAATTGGATTAACCGGTGGCTATCCAACATTAAAAAAATGAAAATATCTGCAAAAATAATGTAAATTTATTCTGAGCACATCAAGCAAGGCTATTTGGGAAACAGCAGCGATCTTTTATATTATTCTTTAAAACACCTTTTGATTAAAATGAACACGCATGTCAAAATATTGACTCTTGAAAATTTAGCCTATATTTCTACTCATTTTTGCTGTTTTCATGTCTCAAAGGATTTTGTTTCATCTGAATATAGATTTTTAGGTGTTAATGGATTTTTCTTTTGTTTCCTAATGTTGATATATAAAGGAGATTTATTTTAATATTTTTATTTTGAAACTGAGTTCTCTAGTCCTAATAGTTTTTCAGTTAACATTATATATTTCATCGAGGCAGACAATCATCTTTACATCGTTTATATCTCCTTTATTTTCTTTTGTCATGCTATTAGCCAGAACTCCCCAAGTAATATCAAAAACAGCCATTAAAATATGGCTACTTGTTTTTAACAGTCTATTAACATTTTTTGAGATATAATTGATTTATAACAAGGTTTATGATGTGATTTGATACACTGTGTATTGCAAAATGACTACCACTATAGCCTTAACTAACATTGACTTATTCCTCAAGCTCATGTAATTCTATTTGAGGTGAGAACATTTAAGATCCTCTTTCTTACCAACTTTCAAGTACATGATGCAATATTATTAACTATAATTGCCATGCTGTCCCTTAGATCCTCAGAACTTAGTCAAGTAATCTGTAACTGGCAGTGTACCTTTCCCCCATGACCTCCCCAAACAGCTCCTAGCCCTTGCTAACCACCATTCTACACTCTTTCTATGAGTTCTGCATTTTTTTGATTCCATATATAAGTGAGATCATACAGTATTTGTCCTTCTCCAAGCAAAGGGTTTTAGATCATCTTTATTTGAGAGAATGAATACCTGTACTTTCACTTTGCTTTGATTCCTCAAAATAGACATTGGAATTTATCAAGTGCTTTTAAATACATCTTTAAATATTTGGCATGAGACTGGCATTGCTTATGCCATCTTTTAGTATAACATTTTTAGTAATTCTACAAAATAAGTTGGGAGTTCATCTTTCTAGTGTTTTGAAATAATTTCTTTGGCTTTGGATTCTTTTGTTTCTGGAAACTTTCCAAGTACTTGCTGGTAAAATTATTGAAGTGCATGCTTTTATTAAGGGAACTTCTTCACAGTGGTTCTAATTACAAAGATATACTAAAGAAAAACCTAGAATAAATCCATCCAAAATGTTCAGTTTTTTAAACAATAAAATCCTCACTTTTATATTCCAATATTAAAATAATTTTTAAAGTGTCAATAAGTTTATTTTTAGCGTATTATTGTTGTTGGGATAAACAAATATATTCAGCATTACTATAGATCAGAAAATGATTGAAAAGATTCCTGGATACACATTCATTAAAGATTCAATCCTGGATACACATCTGGATACACTTTATTTCTTTTAGGTGCCTAATTTCTCTGGCCTATACTTCAATACTATGTTAATCAGTAGTGGTGAGGGTGGCATCTTTGTCTTGTCCCTTGTCTTAGAGGAAAAAACTTCAGTTTTTATACAGTGAGTATGTCAGCTGTGACTTTGTTATAGATGATCTTTATTATCTTCAGGTATATTCCTTTTCTACTCATTTTTTGGAGAGTTTTATCATAAGTATGCTAATTTTATCAAAAGCTTTTTCTTCATCTATTGAGATAATTATACAATTTTTATTATTTTTTTGTTGATTTGATGAATAAAATTCATGGATTCATGTATGATGAACCATCTTTGCATCCCTGGAATAAATTCCACTTGCTCATGATGTATGATCTTTTTAATATATTGTTGAATTCAGTTTAAAATTTTGTTGAGGAGTTTTACATCTATATTGAATGGGGAATTTAGCCTGAATTTTTTTTGTGTGTGTGTGCGCTATACTTGTCTGGTTTCAATAGCAACATTATTTTCAGCTCATATTAGGAATAGCAAGCATTCCCTCATTTTTGATTTATTTGAAAGAGTTTGACAAGGATGAGTGTTAGATCTGAGAAGGATGGGTCTTGTAATTTCTTTAAATATTTGGTAGAATTCACCAGTCAGACATCTGGACCCGGATTATTGTTTTGGGGGAGGTTTCTGATTTCTGTTTCAATTTCTTGCAATTCCTCTATTGAGATACTCTATTTCTTCATGAATCACTCCTGGAAGGTTATATATATATATTTTTTATAGAGGCATGTTTTTTATTTATTTACTTATTTGTTTGTTTTTGCTTGTTCATACATGCACTGGGTACAGTCAGAAGCACGGGAGGGTGAGAGAATTCACCAGAGCCAGAGCGGGGAGCAGAGCAGGCAGAAGGACCGAAGTACACTGATGAGGGGAGCAGCGAGCGGCAGGAGAGGTCTGCGCGCCATGTGGGACCCTCCTTCGGTGGCCGGGGAGCAGCCGGGGATCGAACCGGCGCCGCTGAGGCCGCGGGCAGCTTCGCAACCCAGCGCTCAACCACTGCGCCACCGGGGAGGCCCCCTGGAAGGTTATATGAGTCAAGGAATTTGTCCATTTCTTCTAGGTTGTCCAATATGTTGGCATAAAGATGTTCATAATAGTCTCTTTAGATTCTTTGTGTTTCTGTGGTATCCATGTCTGTGGCATCCATGTCTCCTCTTTCATTTCTGATTTTATTTAGTGACTCTTTCCTCTTTTTTTCTTAATGGGTCTAACCAAACAAAGGCTTATTACTATTGTTGAATTAAAAAAAAAAAACAACAAGCAAAAACAAAGCAAAACCCAGCCTCAGCTCTTGTTTCATTGATCTTTTGTATATTTTTTTTTTACTGTATTTTCACTCATATTTGATTAATTTCTTCCTTCTGCTGACTTGGGGCACTGTTTGTTCTTTCCTATTTACTTATTTTTCTCACATCATTGTAGTTCCCATAGTTTTCCTGCCACTGTATCACCTATGAACCATCCCTTGTGTTTACCCCTCTTGTGTTGTCCCCACCCCATTTTTTCTTTTTTTCTTTCCTGTAGGTGTATGGTTAGATTGTTTATTTGAAATTTTTCTTGCTTCTTGAGATAAACCTGTATTGCTATAACGTCCCTCTTAATACTGCTTTTGTTAAATCCCCAAAATTCTGGCATGTAGTACTTTCATCGCGAGATACTCACTGATTTCTCCAGTGAACCAGTAGTTGTTCAGAAGCATGTTGTTTAATCTCCATGCACTTGAAGCTTTTTAGTTTTCTTCTTGTAATTAATTTCTAACTTCATACCATCATGGGTAGGAAAAGATGCTTGGTATGATTTTGATCTTAAATTTATTGAGATTTGCTTTGCAACCCAAAATGTGAAATATGTTTGAGACTGTAACATGCACTCTTGAGAAGAATGTATACTCTACTACCTTTGGATGTAATGTTCTGTATATATCTATTATGTCCATCTGTGTACCTGTCATATTTCAATAAGTTTTAACAGTTGAAAATGAGGAAAATGCAGCTTTTCTTTTTGCTTTTGATTGTTTTTTTATAGAAATACCCCCAGCTGCTAGGCCCAATTTCTCACCCACACTCGGGGATTCTCATTGCCTATACAGCAGGCATTGGTGCTGCCAAGTTGGCATCAACTCTCTTATTAGCTACAAGAAGACATAAGACAGAAGCTGTCAGCACTTCATCTTTGGTATCTAAGTGACTGTGAAAGATTATCACAATTCAGTCAAAAGACATAATCTTGTCCAGTTATATTTAAACAAAATTATGTTTAAAGAACACATACAGTGTTCCTCTCCTATTTTCAGTGTCATCATAAGAATGATTTAAATATATTCTTTTTTATGAAATGATTTTTTTAAAGATTTATTTATTTATACAAGCACTGGGGTACAGGCCAGAGGTGCGGGAGGGTCAGAGGTTTCACCAGAGACAGAGCAGGGAGCAGAACAGGCAGATGGACCGAAGTACGCTGCTGAGGGGAGCAGCGGGTGAGACAGAAGTCTGCCTTCCAAAGTGGGAATCTCCCCAGCAGGCCGGGAATTGAACCGGTGCTGCAGAGGCTGCAAACAGCTTCACAGCAGTTCGCTCAACCTGATGCACCACCGGGGAGGCCCTTATATTCTCTTAAAGAAGGAATTTTTGCATAAATTTAGTAAGATGGCAAAACCTTCGATTTATGAGCTAATTTAAAATACATAAGAATCCATATTCAATAATAAATTAGTTAACAAAATCAGAGCGATGGAAGCCATTTCTAGTCTTTAGTACACAAATAGAAAGCAAAGTCTTGTAATTCTCTTGGTTTTGAATGCAACTATTAAAAATAATTTGTTTTTACTTCTAGATATTCTCAAATCTCTTAATTACAGTGAGAAAATATTGACAAGGTTGCAATGTCCTTTTACACAACCTTTAGTGTTAACATTTGGAGTCCATGTAGGTAGAAACCATTGTGTATTAATGATTCCATAAGTTCTCTTTCCTTTAAAACTCTGAAGACAATTTAATTATTAAGGTTTCATTAAAGACAAATGTTTTTATCACAACGGAGCAAACTATGGATTATCAATTTTTTATGGGACATTAATAAATGTTCCTTGGTAAATAATTTGCTGGTCATAATTTTGGTAATAACTGGAAGCAACACAGATAAATTTATAAATACTTGCAGAACTTCTCAGAACTTTCAAATGGCTAATGTATGTTCTGATTCTCCAAGGGATGTTTGTAACACCCAGTATGCCCTACAAGCGTTTGAACACAGTACCTTTTTACACACAAGAAAAATAGATATCATTTGCTATTGAGAAACTTGTATTATGTGCAATAGAATTTGGAAACTGCTATTGTAATTCTTATAGAATATTCAGTATGAAAAGGTGTATATCACATAATAACTGTTGCTATTAATTTGCCTAAATAATAATTAGGAGGCCTTCCCCTGAAGGGGCATGTCCTGCTGAATGACTCTGAAATTCTGCTCTATTTCACCTTTATGCAATGGATTTGATCCAGTGTTTCAGGTATTAACATAAATAAGTATGACTAGGTAAAGCAACTTCATAAAACCTAAAAGAGGGTATTTTATGTTTGATTTTAAAGTTAAAATTAAGTTCACAAGTCTTATCTCTTTATATGCTTTTGTACATGTGGTTATTAATTCAAGTCTGAATTCCTTTCAATTCCTTGTTCATTTTAGCATTCGATTATTGTCATTTTTAAAATTTGATATGGGAGCCTCCCTAGTGGTACAGGGGTTGAAGTCTCAGCATTTTCAGGCTATCACCAGCCACTGTAGCATGAGTTCCATTTCGGCCAGGGAACTACTCTACATGGCACAGCAGAACTCTCCTGTCTCGCCTACTGCTACCCTTAACAGTGTATCTCAGTAGATCCGCCTGTTCTGCTGCCCACTCTATCTCTGGTGAATCCTCTCAGTTCCCCCCACACCTCTGGCCTGTATTCCAATTCTTTAATAATTAAACAAAATATAAATGAAATTTGATATGGGAGAAGTTAATTCCTAGAGTAGGACTAACACAGGATTTTCACTTATTGTTTAACTTGTTTCTAATTTCTTATGAGTTTCGTGTATTTTATTTGTGTTCAAAATGAAGGATACTATTCAGGTTATAGTAAACAGTATGGCACATCAGTTACAAGGAAGAGGACTACACAAATTAGCTCTAAGATGGTTTACGTTGAAGACAGTGAGATAAAAACACATAGTGCTTGCTACGAGAGGAATTACATCAGCTGTCAGGGAGAACTGGAAATTATAGCTCTGCCCTATTGGGACATAGCAAGCTCAAGTGACCCCTGTTCTCACTGCTCATCAATTGTTGACACTTTCCATTAAGAAAACATGATTGGTTCAGTTTTCTTTGATCCAATATGGCACATTTCTGATAAACAAAGTTTCAAATCAAAGTATCTCTAGAAAGGCAGCTGACTTCCTAGTGCCCAGACTTCCTTTGGCTGGTGCACAAACTCAGCCCAGCTCCAGTCAGTGGAGGAGAGCTCTGAGGGTGGCTTCTCTCAGTGCACGTAAAAACAGGATCCATGCAGAGCTGCTGTGGTGCCTTTTTTCTCACAGGGGCCATGTTTCAGAGTCTGAGACTTCATGGCCTGTCAAGTATACATATGTCAAAGGAAAGCAGGTGAGAGATTCTTTTGACATGTTAGGGAAAATTTCATTTTAATCTAGACTTCTGTGTTTGTGGGCAGCATGGGACAACTCTAGATTAAAGCCTCTTTATTTTTATACTTAACCCTTTACAGGTCTCTGTAGTTTGCTGAGTCTGTCCTCATAAGTACAGGGAAATATCTCAACCTAGAAAACGTATATCTTGGCTATATCTCATATATAAATGGCAAACTACAGATATGGTTGTTTATATTTGCTACAAATAGTAACTGAATATTCAACAATAAGCATGTATTTGTCCTTATGTTAGTGGTTCTCAACCTTGTTATATTCCTCAACAAATACCATGGCCCAGTATATTCCCATCTCTAATATTCTCTCTCAACACACTATACTTCTGAAATGAGGGTCATTGGCGCCATTCTTTGGGGTGGTGGTAGACAATGTTTGAAATGAATTGTTAAAGCTTTTCCTCAGTGGAATTGACTTATTTTACAATCAAAACCGATGCTTGTTTAGAATAAAGCAATAAATCATAAAAAGTAGATTATACAGTTGAAATAAAGATTTTCCTTAATAAAAATACAAGCACCATTCCTTCGTTTTATCAAGTTAACATCAAGGTCTTTTTCTTAAATAGTGATTTTCTTATTGAAGTTTAAAGGGTTTTTTTTTTGCAAAATTCCATTCTTAGTACATAATCTACAATTTCCAATTTATTTTAAAAGGAGTAAAACATAATTGTTCTTGTGAAACACTAAGAATACAAAATATTGTATTTTTATTGGTCCCTATCTTTCTGAAATCCCTCATCCACATTATTTAAAAAAACATGATATTGAGGCATGATTGATATGTAAAATGTCACGCATATTTAATGTATGAACAACTGGATGAGTTTGGAGAAAACTATCAATATATACCTGCTACACCATCAACACCATCAGGACCTCCTAATGCCTTCTTTCTATTATTACTATCATTTTTGGGGTATGTGTGTGACAAGAACACTTTAGATCTACCCTCTTACTAGTGTGATACAGCAATCGTACAATGGGTATTTATCCAAAGGAATTTAAATCAGGATCTTGAAGTGATGTCTGTACTCTCAAGTCCATTGCATTCTTATTCACAGTAGCCAAGAAACAACCTAAATGCCCATCAATAGTTGCATGGATAAAGATATCATCATAAATACATACCATGGAATATAATATACTATTTAATCTTAAAAGGAAGGCAGTCCTGCCATTTACAATGTGATGATTGAGGATATTATGCTCAGTGAAATAAGTGAGGCACAGAGGACATATACCATGTGACTTCACTTTAATCCTATTTTCAGATCTTTCAACATAATTTTTATATAAACAATATTTTCTACATTCACATTTTGCCTCTTTGCATTATCTGTAATTGCATAGTTAGATTATACAGTAAACATAGGTCTGGAGAAAACAGAGCAGACTGTTACTAAGGTCATGCTAAGACCTTCATGTTCCTTAGTTTTCTGTCTTGTACTCTGCCTTCCTGCTCACATGCTTCCTTGAGAACCACCACTTTAGCTCAGTCAGTGCAATCTGTTAAATATGTCCATCTTCCTGAATGATTTAATTCCTTTTTCCTATAAAATGGAACCCATAAATAATGCTTGCTTCCTGATATGCCCTATCTATTAAGGAGGAAAAGGATTTCCAAATTACCCAGGAATTTAGAAAATTAGTATGGCCTATAACATGATCAAGGAGAAAACTCACTTCAGTATGTTTTTCTCTACCCCTCCCCTGCTTTAGACTTTCGATGCTGTAAATCATCCAGTCTATCACAGAATGTGTCCAGAGGCTGCTAATCAATTTAAGCAATACGAGCTTTGGGCATCTTGAACTTTAGAGGAGGTCCCTGAAACCGTAATCCTCATAGGGAAAAAAAAAAATCCTTGGCACAGTTTAATGGACACCAAAATGCCAAATTGAGAGATTGAAGTTGCCAGGTTTAGTACTTTCAGGAGACTCCTGCCGCACCCAGGAAAGGAACAGCCCAAGAATGAAGCCATAAATCCCCATCCTAATAGTGCATCAGAATCATCTGTGAAGTTTTCAAAAGACAGAAACCTGGGTCCGCATTCACAATTACCAAATTGGAATATTTCACAGCAGGGACCTAGATTAAGGAATTAGTTTCTAAAACATTATGGATGATTGCATGTTCAGCCAAGTTTGAAAAGTCACTGGGATAAATATATGTAACATAGTTGTATTTTTGGAAACATGAGTTTCTAAATGATAAATGTTTTCCTTCTTACATATGAAATGAATGTGCCTTTTCGTTTAGGGTAGCTTCTACCCTGGCAAATACAGCCCTTGCAGAAACTGAAAACACACCTGTTTGGAAAGAAAAAGGGTCAGCTCAGTGAATGGGTTGCTAGGCAGACAGCCTTTTCTGGAAGGTTCTTCGCTATTCCCCCTGAACCCGAAAGCATGCTTTTGCTTAAACCAGCTGCTCTCAAAACATCAGTGTAAAAAAAAATAATAACAGTACAAAGCACAACAAAGCAAAAACAGACAATTATAAATCAGAGACATCCTGCAGGGGAGGAGGAGGGAGAGGGATCAGAGGGAGGGAGGGAGGAGCACAGGGGACTGAGGTGATGGTGCACGGGTGCATTGGGGAAGGGGATTCTATGGGGACTACACCTGAGGGGGTGGGGGGGAAGCAAATATTGTCTTAAAAATGTAAAAAATGATAAATGTTAAAATAAAAAAATTAAAAACTAAAAAACAAAAAAAAAAACATATTAATGTACTTAAGGATCACCGGTGGCAGAGGAAGGAGGTTGTTAAATGCTGATGCAACTTTAGGAATTCTGAGGTGAAGCCTGAGACTGGGTATTTCCAGGGAGCTCCCTGGTGAGGCTACTGCTGCCCAGCCAGTGGTTAGGCAACATGAATCCACACAGTTTTGTGAATTGCATCTTCCTGATGTTCAAAATTAGGTCTATGTTCTCTAATATTTGTTTTCCATTTACACCTGCTAACGTTTATTTGTTATCATCCAAGAATTAAATATTTGGGAAAATAGAAATAAAAAGAAAAATAAACCCTTTTATCACTTTAAATGGAACGATGAAGTGTGGGGTGTATTCATGCTGGCTGGTGTATTCATCAATGCTGTCACTTCTTTGCCTGTGCACACCAGGAACTGGGTCAGCTCTCTGTAATCGAGGAGAGCAGATCCGCGAATCTCTTAATTGAACTTACCACCTGAAAACATTGTCCCTTCCAGGCTCATGTCGCTAAATGCCAGTGACTTCTTTCATGGTTTTTTGTTTGTTTGTTAATTGTAGATGTTATAGATGATTCTTTAGTATGAATATACCAACATGGTGGACCTATTGGGGCCATTTTGACTTTCTTTCAATATATTATCATCGCCATAACATTTCTATTGTAACAGGAATTTTCCCTTTTTATAGCAAAGTATGAGTTTTGGACTGAATTCTGACCCAGAATGTATGAATCCTTCATAGAGATAACTGTGTTTCTATGTTTTCTCAAAGAGCGTAAATATTTTAGTGAGTGTTATCACTGTGTTTGTCTTCATGCAGCCCAGTGAATGTCTATCCCCTTGGGTACTGGAGGAAAAACTCTTTCTCTTTCACGTATAAAAAGGCATATAATACAGTGAAAGTTGTAATTCTTTCTCAAATCCTAATCTGCTTTCCCTGAGATCCTGTGGGGATTATCCACTGGGGAGAATTCACTTTCATCTGCATGGCTGCTATCTGCTATTCTTCTTTTGTTTGTAGATGCCAGGCTTCATTTTCCAATATTCAATGGGCTCTACTCATGCTAGGCAGTGTGTGATGAGTCCAAGGATACAGCCTTAAAGAGCCAGAAAGACATCCTGCCCCAATGTGCTTTGGCCAGTTTGTCTCAATTTGCACAAGCAACTGTGCAGAAAATTATCTAGATAAAAGATGATAGTATGTGTAGTTTTAAAGCACTTTCCAAATTCATTGTCACTTTGTCTTCATTAATGTTTCTGCAAAAAATAAAAGAAGAAACAGATTAGGCAAATAAGAGAGAATGTGCTGAAGGAAAAGATGAACTTCACTGGGACAGAAATGATAAAAATCCTAATAACCCATGTACTATTATGTATTAGGGTTTTCTTTCTTCCACAAGCATTTATTGAGCATCTACTAGGTGCAGTAAAAAAGATCATAGCTTTATGACAATGTGTTTTGGGTGGGGATAGTATAAGAATATCTGCCATCACAGCAGTTCATCGAAACACTGAGATACTGTTGCTTCATCTGTAAAATCCAGATTATAATATTCTCGCTGTCCCAAAACAATGAACTAAAAAAAGTGATTTTGGTTTTCCTCCTATGTAAAAATATCTAAGAAAGAAAGAGAAGGGAGATAGGAAAAAATTATGAACTGAATCTTAGCCTGACTATCTGGGATAGTTAAACCCAATTTTAAGTTCTCTTATTAAAGGTGAGGTAAAAAGATACTAATTTTTATTTTACTAATTAACCAGCAATATTTGGAGCTCAGAATATAGAACAACATGTCTATTTCTCTTTTTTTAAGATTTATTTATGTATTTATTTATTTATACAAGCTCTGGGTACAGTCAGAAGCGCGGGAGGGTGAGAGAATTCACCAGAGCAAGAGTGGGGAACAGAACAGGCAGACTAACGAAATACACTACTGAAGAGAGCAGAGGGCGTGGCAGGAGAGGTCTGTGCACCATGTGGGACCCTCGCTGGTGGCCGGCTATCAAACTGGCGCTGCAGAGGCTGCAGGCAGCTACAGCAGCCCAGCACTCAACCACTGTGCCACCAGGGGAGGCCCAACATGTCCATTTCTAACTTGAGTAGAAAAACTGTATTTGGATGGTCTCACCTTGTTCTCATTCCATAATAAAACTCTGTGGGTCATATGGTGCCAACTTATCCCATCAATCCTTCCCAAAGATCTCTTTCACTTGTTCCTGCAGGGAGATACCTTCTAGTTCTGCATACAATCCATTGAACTATGACTAGGCTCCTATTCTCTAATTGTGCTTGGAACTTCCATTGTAAAAATGATTCTATGCAACACTGAAGACATTTTCACATGGATTCTGAAACCTAACAGAAATGTATTCAGTGACTGTGTAAGATTCCCAAACTCTCTTTTCACAGATTCTCATTTATAGTAGGGGAATAGATCAGTTTCAGGATTTAATTAGCTTGTGTAGATGAAATGCTTGTACAATGATGAGTTCATTTTAAACCCACATTCTGATTATAATATTACTGGATTTTGTTGTAGTGAAAGTTTTACTGAATTGAAGAACAACAGAAGAAACACAAAACTTCTTTTCCTTTATAGATGGGTGTAGATTACAGAAAAAAAAAGTGGACATTTTTCTGCAGATTATCTTACTGTTAGGTATTAAAAAATGGTTAACTTAGGGAGAAATATTCATGACTACCTTAACCATCTATGAAAATTTAGGGAAATGATATATTTTATAGGTATTTTTGATTCCAAGCAAAAGTGAAAAAAAAAAAACCTCAAAAATATTTTAGTGTAAAGCTAAAAAAATTGCCTTAGGATACACTTCCTGCATGGTAAGTAGCAAATTTATATAAATATTTTTATGGCTGTGGCATACCTGTTTTTCTCCCAAAATCAGTTCAGCCAGAGGCAATATATTAGAATATATTAGAGGTAGTCACCAAGTACCATTAGAACCCAGTCCTAGGGAACCAGCCCCGGTGGTTATAATGCCCAAAATACTTTTTCCTGTGGCAGCCATGATGTCTTATATTGACTTCCAATCTTTTTGCCTCCTTCACTTCTTCTCTGGAAAATCTGTTTCCTTTGCCCCCTTGTGAAAATCCATTTCGTAGATTTCATTTCCCAGCTTCATCCATTCTTTTTTTTTGTTCTGATTAATCCATCTCTCTTAACAAGGGTGTTCTTCTTTAATTTCAGATCTTTAAACCCAGCAAATTATGTCTTGAAAGGCCCAGGCATCATGTTGCTAGTGCTTTTTAACTCATCCACTGTTGTCTTGGATGCTTTCTCCTGTTTCATAAAGCCTTGACCAAAGTCTACCCCTGGAGGTACAGAAGCTTAGTGCTATTTTAAAAATCACCCCCTTTAGGGCCTCCCTGGGAGTGCAGTGGTTGAGCGCTGGGCTGTGAAACTACTGCAGCCTCTGCAGCGCCGGTTCGATCCCTGGCTGTTGGCGAGGGTCCCACGTGGCATGACAGACCTCTCCTGCCACGCCCGCTGCTCCCCTCAGCAGTGTGTTTCATCAGTCTGCCTGTTCTGTTCCCCGCTCTGTCTTTGGTGAATTCTCTCACCCTCCCATGCTTCTGACTGTACCCAGTGCTTGTATAAATAAATAAATAAATCTTAAAAAATAAATAAATAAAAAGCACCCCCTCTACACTGCATCTCTTTATTTGACAAATCCCCCCTAAGCGTTTTGACAAATCCACCCCAAGCATTCTTCTTTACCTGACGAAACTCTGACTGTGCCAAAGCGCCAGCGGCCTTTCATTAGCCCTGGTAATCTGTGACTCTGAACATTGTGAAATTCCTAACAGGAAAAATTGCTAACTGAAAATGAATGTAAAGACACCCAATAGGATCTTAAAACCTAGGCTTTCAAAGTGACGTGTGTTGGCCTTTCTAGGGTTTTTATTTATTTAATTCCAGGCTTCCTTTGGTTTTTGTGACAGGGTTTGAGGAGGAAACCAATCCAAACATCTTGCAAACTGTGAAGCTGGAAGCTCCTCTCAGGGGAGCTCAGAGGGTATCATGTTTTAAGTGTTATCTTTCTGGAGCTTGGTATGCAGCTGAGCTGATTCCCTTTGTGTTCTAACCAATGCAACACTGTTTAGACAATTGCATAAGCTGAATTAGACAAAGTGATTTTTATTAAAATAACCCGATGGAACGTTGAAAGACCATTCTTATTTTTTAAGGTCTTAGAATTTTTTTTAATAAAAACCATTTAAAAGTTATTAATATATTTTTCCTATTTCAAATAAAAAAAAAAACCAGAAGGATCACATTGCTCTTTTTTAACCTTCAAGATTAATATGTGACCTATAACAGAGAATCTTTATGCCAAGCCATGGCATATGCAAATTAATAGTGTTCTTTTGTATTTGCCAATCTTATTTCTTCAGAGTAATAGAAAATGCTGCCCAGCATTGTCTTATTAATCTTTATAACAAATGCTAGGGGCCTAGGTAGGTGGCATTTGGCATTATCCACACATAATGGATTTTTTAAAAATAGTAGAATGAAAATAGGACAAGTCTAGAAACTGGTTAACACTCACAGTGGAAGTTTAGCCATGGAAATGGACTAACATTATCAGAAAGCCTCTTATTCTTCATTGCTTTCCCTAATGATTAGCTAGAACATTATTTTTCTCATGAGTGACAGGGTTGCCTATACTGTACTTGACACATGGTGCTTTTCCAATTTGCAGTAGATTGTATATGAGGATTTGTGTATGTGCTGAGTGAAATACATGGATATTTGATAGATTGGGGCTGTTTTGCCCTCTAGAGGCCACTTAATAGAAGAGGAAACTAGCTTTCAGTGTTAGGTTTAAAAGATGGTAGATATGGGGACTCCCTTGTGGTGCAAGGGGTTAAGTCTCAGCACTGTGAAGCTATCACCAGGACTGCAGCATGAGTTCAATCCCCGGCCAGAGAGCTGACCCACATGACGCAGCAGACCTCTCCTGTCTCCCCTGCTGCTTCCCTCAGCAGTGTATTTCAATCAGTCTGCCTGTTCTGTTCCCCACTCTGTCTCTGGTGAATCCTCTCACCCCACCTGCACCTCTGGCCTACACCTCAGCTCTTGTATGCATAAGTGAATAAATCTTTATATAAAAAAAAAGATGGTAGATAAAACTTGGGTAGGGGAACTGGAATGGCTCACGGCTCCTCATTGGGCTCCTAGTCTCATAGTGGACCAGATTGGAGTGGTACAGTCAGGCCTCAAAGTGTTTGCCATGTGACTTTCAGTCACTTTTCAGTGGCTGTCCATAAGAGCAGAAGCTAAAGTTTCGTTGGACTTGGTTACTTCAACATCTGTGGTCTCTGACCCTTGTCACCCAGTTCAAAAGTCTCTACACTTTTTATTTCACTGTAGATTCTCCAAATATAGTAACTGAATGGATAAACGAAAACATAGTATTGTGAAATAATGTGACTTTTGGTTAGCCAAGTGTGTAGCTGCAAATTAAATCTATTGTTCTATGTGAAGTTACTTTGTATGTTACATATTCATGTACAAACGCATTTTAAAAGCTTAGAGCAGCTTGAGTTTTCCCTTTCTCAGTTTTTTTTTTTTTTTTTAAAGGCTGGCCTTCAACAGACTGCTTAGTACAGGCTACTTTATATTTTCCGAAAATCCAATTACTCCTTTGGCCATTTTTTGTTGTTGTTCCCAAGTGGCATGTCATTTGATTTGCTGTTTTATCTTCAAAGTAATGTATTTAAGGAACAAGGTGTGAATAGGGTTAGCAGCATGTGCTTCCTAAGCATTCATTATGTGCCAGACCGAGCATTTTGTTATTCTCAGAAGAATTCAGTGAATCACCTCGTTTTATACATGAGGAAACTAAGTCATTATGAAGCCACATAGCCACAGAAATGTGATGGAGCTCACGTGCTTGCACTATGATGACAGACTTGGATCAGCTAGCAACCCTGTCCCCGACCTCCAGGGCCAGGACCAGTGGTTGTGCTCAGCTTTGCTAAATGCTTTCAGCTACACAAGTTTTTGTCATCAGATCCTGTGTCTCACACCACCTTCAGAGCAAGGCAGTTACAGGCTAACTGATTTTGATTGTGCTAAGATGGTTAAGACTTGCTGGTGGCAGAGGGGATACTCACATTCATCAAGCATGTGAATTTAACATGTGAATGGGTAAAGGGATGCAGGCTCCATCCATCCTGTTTAGCTAATTGCTGCCATGTCGAGCTGGGGAGGGGGGTGTGGGCAAGATAGTGATAACTTCACGGTTTACAAAACACACTGAAGTTAAGAGATATCAAGGGGTGTATCCAAGCACCCAGATATTTTTGCATGGCAGAGTCCAGGTTGAATCCACCCATCCTGATTGTCACGTTGCTGTCATCACCCACCCATGTGGCCTTGAGCCTCTTTTAGCTGTTACTTAGCTGCAAATACTGTGAAACAGAAAATAAAAACTGGTTATATATATTTTCAGAGTATCTTTCATTTCAGATATATTCTTAATCCATCAAAAGGGACATTCTATATAAAGGCTTGTCTCTACATGATGTGTTAATGAAGAATGGCAGGGGGAACAAAACAAAAATCCTTGTAGTGAAGTTTTTTTCAAGGCAAACCACAGCTGTTTGAAGAATGACAATACGCTAGCACACAACTGCCACTAGTCCTAATTAATTGACTTACAGGTTTTTAGATATTTGCTGGCGTGTCTTGTACTTATGACTAAAAATGCACATTGACAATCTATAGCAGTGTTACAACACAGATAGCACATTGTCAAGTGCTGCCAGGGATGAAAACTTCTTATTTGCTCTTGATCTGTTAAGATGTACCACTTGAGAGTTACAGATGCATTTATTACTGGCATTTTCCAAATGGCAAGGACATTTGTTGCGAACAGTCTCTCAGGAGAAGGAGGAATTTGGGAATAAGTCTAAAGTTAGCTAACATGTCTGAAACTTGACAAGGTGTGAACAGTGAACACCTAATACTACCTGTGACCTTTGAGCCTGAATAATGTTTAATGAAGGGACCCTCTTCTAAATTCTTCAGTATAAATTCAACCTTTTCCTTAAAGTTTCTGCCATTCACTGACCTGGACACCCCCCCTTTTTTTTTCCTCCTTTATGTAGCATGTCCTGAATCTTTTTAAATGTAAATCGTATTCTACCATTGTATTGTAACTTTATGTATGGAACTTTCTCTTTCACATCTCTCTCCCTCCTTTATGCCATCCCTTAAGAAAACTGCATTTTCCAGGAGAGAAGGCCTCATGCAATTTTTATGTATATGGGTGTGCATGTATATGCATAACTGTTCCAGCATAGATTACTGTTACATATGAATGGGTCTGCCATGTATTACTGTGTCATTATAGGAAGGAAGAAATGAATTATGAAGAATGAATGAAATGAGTAATGCAGTTTAAATTACTGCATGGAACCAAGTAGTCCATCTAAGCTACGCTTTTTTGATTTGAATCAAACCATCACCCTACTAATAAATATAGAATATTTTTACATGAAGATGCTAGAATTCCTAGCCAGGTACCGTGTTATCATCCCATGCCAAAACTTTCATTCATCAATGATTTATTTAAATGATAATTACCTAAAATCTCTGAGTGTTGGTATCAGATGTAAACTATCAGTATCCTGGTGCTCAGGGAGATTTTTCCAGGCTTTTACATATGCTGCTTGGTGTGATTTCCATGTTAGCATACAGATCTTTTATTTGCCATCAAACTACGTAGCCTATATGTTAAGAAAGTAGAGTGTGCATTGTATTTATTGAATGTTCTTCATAATATCTACCAAGTATAGTTCTGTTGTTTTATTAACATTGAAGGAGACAGGGAAAAAAGGGAAGGATGCCAATCCCTTGCATAAGACAAAAGTGGAAGTCATTCACAAATGTAATTTTTATCAGTCATTTTCTCCTGAGTGGTTCTATATTACTGCTAAGTAAAATAGCCCCAGTGTACATTTGAACAGCATGAACAATAGGTCACCATTTTTTCTAGTTGTGAAATGTCATTGATTTCAAAATGCACCCTTATTTTATGAACTGTGGAGGAAGCAACCAAATACTTGCCAAATTAGACAATGATGGTGTGTTGACTGTAAGCTCGCTCTTGATTTCAGAGATGTTCAGATGGATTCAGGGTCTGGATCTTAGGCAAAATGTTTAGCTTAGTAACTACATAGTGATATTTGATGCTCTATAAAAAACCCACTTTCAACATTGATGTCCTTTTTCAAAGAATGGAGACACGCAAGGTGTTTGCAACACATACGATTCTAGGAATTCTGTTTAAAGCCCAGTGGGGCCTTGTAAGCCCTATCACTGCAGCCCTTGTTTCTGGATGTGTGACTTTCTGTTTATGATCTGAGATTCTTTTTTTAAGATTTATTTATTTATGCATACAAGAAATGGGGTACAGGCCAGAGGTGCAGGGGGTGAGAGGATTCACCAGAGACAGAGTGGGGAGCAGAACAGGCAGATCCACTGAAATATACTGCTGAGGGGAGCAGCGGGCGAGACATAAGAGGTCTGCTGCACCATGTGGGTCACCTCCCTGGTGGGGAGTCGAACTCGTGCTGCAGTGACTGCAGATAGCTTAATAGTGCTGAGAGTCAACACTTCGTACCACCAGGGAGGCCTTTCACCTCAGATTCTTACATACAAACTTAAACTACGTGTTGCCACAGCTTTCCAGAAGGTAACATCTATCTCACCAAGCTTTCTAATTCCTTTTCAGCTATGTTTCGTAGCATTTCATTTCCCTTGCCTATGGCAGGCTAGCTCAAAGCAATTTACTTAGAAAGTTCGATGTTTTCTAAACATTAAATATTTTCACTAACATTGGCTTAATGTTCTCCACGTCTTCTTTCTAACAACTCACAATTTTGCCTTTTATTTATTTTTTTAAATTTATTACAAGAATTTAATAATTCAGGGCCTCCCAGGTGGCGCAGTGGTTGAGCGCTGGGTTGTGAAGCTGCCCGCAGCCTCTGCAGCGCCGGTTCGATCCCCGGCTGCTCCCCGGCCACCAGAGGAGGGTCCCACATGGTGCGCAGACCTCTCCTGCTGCCCACTGCTCCCCTCAGCAGTGTACTTTGGTCCTTCTGCCTGCTCTGCTCCCTGCTCTGACTCTGGTGAATTCTCTCACCCTCCCATGCTTCTGACTGCACCCAGTGCTTGTATAAATAAATAAATAAATCTTTAAAAAAAAAAAGAATTTAATAATTGAGATTTAATTGCCAGTAGTATACTGTAAAGCTAAACATTAATATTTTTCTTTAATATGCTGAAAGAACAAAGTTTTCTGTGGTAACACACAGCTGAAGGGGGTGATGCTATATCTCTAAACCATATACAGTGTTGTAAACCCATGTGACCTCAAGAAACAAAAACTAACACCAAAGAATCAAAAAAGGCAAAGAAAGTAAGTTTTCACAGTCTCATAGAGGAGCAGATGAATGGTCCCCAAATTTTGCCTTTTATGGTGGAAACTGTCTAGAGTTTTAAGCATTTGACTTTAAATTAGCTAGCAGCAAAACAAACATTTTTACTGTCTCCCTAAGTTTAACAGCAGTCAAAGAGAGTGTGATTATTCTTCCTGGCAGACAGTAAAAAGGGTGAAGTAGGAAGGGTGTTGTAATAGACAGTGAAAATGGGGTTCCAAGCCCTCCTAATTTCTGTTGTACACATATGTAAACTCTAGTCCTTCAATTACAGGACAGCAAATTGCTTACACCTATGATCTTTGTAATTACTTTCTTGTCTCCTTTCTCTCCTATATTTATTTTAATCCCTGCTATGTGTGCAGTGTCTAGCACTTACTACCACTACTACTATGAGCTATTATGTATTTAACACTCATTAAGTATCTGGGCTGTTCTTCTCATTTATTTAACTTACTTAAAAAAAAAAACTTTTATTGGATTAATGTTAGTTTTCCAGAGAGGTTGAAAATACAGTACAGGAAGTTCTCATATAGCTTTCATCTAGTTTCTCCGAATGTTAGCATCATATATGTAGCTATGATGTATTTGTTGATACTAAGAAATGAACACTGGTACATTACTATTAACCAACATCCAGACTTCATTTCAATTTCATGAATTTATTCACTAATGTCTCTTTTATTCCATGATCTAGTCCAGGATATCACATTACATTAAGTTGTCCTTATTTCCTTAACATTCTCTGATTAGTGACTCTTTCTCAGTTTTTCCTTGCTTTCCATGATTATGACACTTTTAAAGAGGGTCCGTTGTGTATATTTAGAATGTGTCTCAATTTGGTTTTGCCTGCTGTTCTTTCCATGACAGACCAAGGTTATGGGTAACTGCTTCACTTTCTTCAACCTATAAGATGATGCTATTATGAATCTATTTTGTAGATGAAGTAACCAAAACAGAGAACAGTTAAGTGATTTGAAGGTCTGGGTTTGAACCCAGAAAGTCTAGTTATAAAACCGGGGCTCATAACCACTGTTTTATGTTGAGTCAGAATTCCTCGATTTGAATCTTGACTATTTACGAACTCTCTTATATGTGTTTACTTCAGGTTATTCATCTGTGAAACCATAATAATAATTTTACCTACTTAATATGGCAATGTTTACCACAATAGCTGATTTTACTAAGCTTCCAAAATATGTTCACTATTAGCATGGTGACTATTTCCCACAAAGCTGGCTCTGTCGATTTTGTTAGCTGCATAATTACAATTCTTTAAGCCTGACAGAAATGTGAATTCATAGGTTTTGTTAATTTTGTCCCTTGCTTCTCTTAGGGTGTGTACTGGCATTCTCTTTAGGTATATTACCTGTAGGGAGAAAGTGCTCTGTCAATACTGCTAAGCGATATCTGTGCAGAGGAAGTAACTATGGTTATCCTAGTAGTCCTGCAAGTTTGAAAATCAATGGGAAGTATAATACTTTAAGTATCATACTTTGCAGTTATTGTAGAATTTTCTTTCAAAAGGCTCTAATGCTTAGAAAACTATTCCTCAGATATAACAAAGAGGACATTTTCTCTTATGAGACTATTGGTGATCTTGAGCTAAAGTATTGAAAAGTGAAACATCATAAAACATAAGAAAATGCTGAAATTGGAGCTAGAAAACAGTTTGGCCAGGGATCACCAAGCAGGTATTCTCACTGGTGAGACTTTGGTGAACTTTTGGTGCTTTCCAACTTGAAAATATAGAGTAAGTTCTTCTGATGTTAAGTGACTTGGTAGAACCATAGAGCTCTGTCATCATTCAAAGGTTTGGAAGTCAGACTTCCTGCTGGTGTTTACCACTTTGGAAAAATCAGTAAGTAGATTTTACTTAGATTTTTCAAAACTGCCATCTTCTTGGTATCATGTGATCGTGCATATGTGGTCTTACATGTATGTATTTATGATTCACTGACACTTGGCTGGAAATTCATATCTTAGATGTCTTCCAGTAGTCCCAAGCAATAGAAAACATTATTTTTTTCACTCAGATTTCTTATTTGTATAAAATGACATTGGAATTCCATGTCTGTAAGTGAAAGGGATGCCATAGGTGCCTGCCTTTCATATCAGCAGGGAGAAAATGTGTGCCCCTGTAAAAATGGGATTTTAGTCCCTGTATCAATCTTTCACTATGTTTTTTATGTATTATATTAAATCAAACATGTTTATCTTTTTGTTCTGCAAAACTGAACTCGGATTTCCTTAATACTCACTGCTAGATGTACACTCTGCTCCTAGTGACTGAAAACTATTCCATTTCCGCAGATACTCTCTTACTCTACATCCAAAACTATCAGCAAATCCTGTTAGCTTTACTTTCAAAATACATCCAGAATCCAAATACTTCTAATTTCTCTATTACTAGTATTCTGCTCCAAGCCAACATCTCCTCTTTCTTATATTATTTTAAGAATCCCCTATCTACTCTGAGTCCAGCTTTGCCAAACTATTCTATTCTTCACAAGCAAATACAGTGATAGCTTTATTTTATTTTTTCCAAAGATTTTTTTTATGCATACATGAGCTGGGGTGCAGGGCAGAGCTGCGGGGTGTGAGAGGAGTCACCAGAGACAGAGTGGGGAACAGAACAGGCAGATCTACTGAAATACACTGCTGAGGGGAGCAGCGGGTGAGACAGTAGAGGTCTGCTGCACCATATGGGTCACCTCCCTGGCCAGGGATTGAACTCGTGCTGCAGTGGCTGCGGATAGTTTCATAGTGCTGCTATTTAACCCCTTGCGCCACCAGGGAAGCCTCCACAATGATAGTTTTAAAATGTAAGTCAAATCATGTCTCTCTCCATCACACTCAGATTAAATCCAAATGCCAGACAATATAGAGAAAGCTTTTCTCCCTTTATCTGACTTACCTGGTTGACAACATAATTTCTTTTCTCTTCCCCTCTCTCCACATCAGTCATAGCACCCACCTTGCTGTATTTAAATACAAATACTCTCAGAACTTTTGAAATTGCTATTCCCTTTTTCCCAATGTCTCCTCTACAAGATATCTATCCTCAGGGTTTGTTTTCTCCTATCATGGTCTCTGTTCCCCCATGACCTCATTTGACAAGCCTTTTCTTGCTTGCCCCAAATCTAACACTGCAGCCTCCACCCATCCCTCACTCTCTACCCTGCTTCATCATCCTTTGCTTGTCTCCATATCACTTACTTCCCCCTAACATACCTATTTTTTCATATCCATCCCCCACTGAAATGAGGGATGGGATATTTCTGTTTGTTTTATTGAAGTATAAAATAGTGCATTTAATAGATAATAAATCCTCATTGAATGAAAGATTGTGGTTAAAAGACAGTCTATCAATAAATTGAATGTGGCCAAATACATGTATAGACAGATCTTCAGCAGTACTATAGCAAAGCTTATATTATACATATCCAATAGCTAGTCCTTTTTTTAAGATTTATTTATGCATGAAAAACCTGGGGTACAGGCCAGAGGTATGGGGGGTAAGAGAATTCACCAGAGACAGAGCACGGAACAGAACAGGCAGATCTACTGAAATGCACTGCTGAGGGGAGCAGCGGGTGAGTCAGGAGAGGTCTGCTGCTCCATGTGGGTAGCTCCCTGGCTGGGGATTGAACTCACGTTGCAGTAGCTGCAGACAGCTTCATAGGTTGCATCTTAATCCCTTGCGCCACCAGGGAGGCCCCGAATAGCTAGTCTTTGAGCATATTTTCTAAATATTTATTTATTTATACATATGAGAGCTGGGGTACAGGCCAGAGAAATGTGGGGGAGGCGGGTGAGAGGATTCACCAGAGACAGAATGGGGAACAGAACAGGAAAATTGACCAAAGTACACTGCTGAGGGGAGCAGTGGGCGAGTCAGGAGAGGTCAATGTGGGTTGCTCCATGGCTGGCTGGGAATCGAACTCGTGCTGCAGTGGCTGCGGACAGCTTCATAGGTTGCGTCTTAACACTTGAGCCACCAGGGAGGCCCGTTTGAAGCATATTTTCAATTTGTTTAAATATAAGCATTTATTGTTACAGGTGTGAAAGATGTCAATTACTTTAACTCATTGCATTTGGCAACTACAAGGAGCTTTTGAAATTCTTCACTTTTGTACTTTTCTGTAGGTCTGATGTTTTTAATGAATATTACCTTCAGTGCAGTTTGAAAAATTATTTTATTTAATGGTTTTGATACTTTGTTTTATTTATAAAGTCTAACTACAACCTAGATCAGGGCCTATAATACCATCCGTAAAATTGAATCACTTCCAGAACATACTGTTTCTGTCAAAGACTGTGTTTATATTATCGTGGATGTAATGGCAAAAGTGACAGGTACCATGGGTTTTATGGCCTCGGTAGCCAGCATCCTTGTTTTCTGGGACCCTATAGGACTGTAACAATTGGATAATTTGTGATCAGTTTCCACACCCAGGGCACTGCACAGCTTACTGAACCCGCATCCCATCTTTCTGTGAAAAAGGCCTATTTGCTTCTCCTGCAACTTTGGCCTGAAAGGCAGGCCTCTGGTCTGGCATACATGTAGGGGAGCTTACTGAGGTGCCCTCAGGAAGAGGGAGGCTGGTGATTATCATCTTGTGCTTTCCTTCTCCCTTATGCAACTTGCCAGTGTCTCCCAGAAAGGAGCATATACCGTCATCTGGCACCCCAATTTTTCCGGCTACACTAAGAACACCTCTGGATTGATTGTGTAACTTTCTTGAAATTGGTGTTCTAATTTAGAGTCCTATATATAGCTCCCCATGTCTAATTTAAGATAGATTTAATAATAAAATGATTTACCTTGGGCAAATTAGAATAAACTCACTTGAGTAATTAATATGGGTGTTTCAAGGAGGTAATTTAATTCACAAAAATAAGAACTTTGTCTCAAAGAATCACTCAATGCTTTGTATTGCCATTTGGCCTACACTTGTTTTTCTTTTCTTTTTCAAGAAGGCAATCTGTTAATGATCTGTTTGCCATTCTTTTTTGTTCATCAAAGTCTTTTTTTTTTTTTTTTAGTATAACAGTATTATATCCAAGTCTATAGAGCCTAATCCTTCAATATGGGCATAAACTCATTACAAATGGGATTTTGATCAGTCTCTAATTAGAGTCATTGCTTTGACACTTTTTAAGCTCAGAGCTGAGGATAATTAATATTGAAAATTTGTGTCAATTTATAATCAATGTATCATAGATTAATAGAAGTGAGATATTTTACCATATATATGATATTAACAATAGAGATTTGGCCATTGTGTTCATTCTCCTAGAGCTTGTAGTTACCACAACACATGTCAATAAAATACTAGTGCTAATTTAGTTAAAATCTGCAATATATGCGTTTATTCTAAATTTATTTGAATAATGCTAGTTACTAATATTAGCAGAAGAATAATCATTTATATCACCTGTTAATAGGATGCACACTACTTCCGCTAATTAATTGATCTCTTCATTTGTGAACCTGTTACTAATTCTCATACATGGGAAAATGTTATTTAGTAGCCATGACAGATTAACCATACTGAATTTTAAAAATAATTCATTACTTTTTAGGTTGTGAGTATATTTCAAAACCCCATATACTTGAACAGAAAGTTCTTTTTCTCTGTCTTTTTTATGAATTAAAGGAAATTATCACCTTAACTCTTTCAAGCAAATAGGATTGATTTACATAAATGACCATGTTATTATAAGAAGTGTTACCCTACTGATCTGAAAACGTTAATTGAAATTCCAAAAATTGCTCTCGGGGGTAAATTTTATCCTGGCAGCTGTGTGCACATGAGGACAATTAAAGTGCCAAAGGATTCTCATTTTATTTCCTAGTTATTATGTCTAAGTAAATTGATGACACATTATTGAGATCTGTATAGGATCTGATGATTAAAATAAAAATGATGATCTCATCATTATATTCACATAGCACATTTATTCATTTATCTTTCGATTTATACCTTTTTTAACCTAATGCAGTTTAGCTAAGTGTCTTGAGTTTATATTTTTTAGCTTTTGATAATCTATAGGAATGAATTTCAAGGGTAGTGATATAATCTAATGAAGTGACTGACTTAGAGGCAGGGCAGGATTTGTGATTGTTTGAAGCAAAGCGTGTCTGTTTAGCCTAATTTTCTGACTGATTCATATTTATTAACCAGGTTTTGACTAGATGGGTTGTTCAGAAAGGATTCAAGTAGAGAGTTGGAGAGCATTAGCAGAGCCAGAGGTAAAAGTAGAAGCCAAATAATTATTTGAAATAAATACTGTGAATCAACATTCAGTGTTACCTGATAATTCTCAAAGTCCTGTTCTCTATTTAGCTTTGATATAAATCAGATTCATTATATATATATATAACCAGGACTTACATTCCCTATCATCTTCCCCATTGTGTCTATTAAGCATAATCAATTCATGACGAAAGACCAAAATGTTAATATTAAAACTATGAAAAAAGTACATTCACGCCACTCTAAGGAAAAATGTCACCTTCCTAATTGAAATGCCTATTTGATAAAATCATTATGCAGTTCTGTATATACTTTTGTGAACATGGCAACATTAAAAATCCTTTCTTCTTTGTGTTCTATATTTAGCACTAGAAGAAAGTGATTTGTGGCTAATATTCAAATAAAATTAATATTTTTCCTAGGGGCATCCCAGGTACTACAGCTTGCCCTGTTCGAACACTGTGTACTTATCTACAGAGTGACTCTTTCTCAGAAGATAATCTGCTGAATTTCTGCATCATATCTAGCATCAATCACTTTGATTAGGGCCTTACTTCACGAACCAAGCAGCTTCTCTTCCACAGCAGCTCCATATGCCTCGCACAGCTGTTCCACTTTCTAGGTGGAACGTGACTCTCTGACTCATAGTTTGTGTCCCTGTCAAAAAGACAACTGATAGCTTCTTTACTTTGATCTACCCTTTTTTAAAAAAGATTTATTTTTTATACAAGAATTGGGGTACAGTCCAGAGGTACGGGAAGGTAAGAGAATTCACCAGAGACAGAGTGCGGAGCAGAACAGGCAGACGGACCGAAAATACTGCTGAGGGGCCTCCCCGGTGGCACAGCGGTTGAGCGCTGGGTTGCAAAGCTGCCCGCGGCCTCTGCGGCGCCAGTTCGATCCCCGGCTGCTCCCCGGCCACCGGAGGAGGAGGGTCTCACATGGCGCGCAGACCTCTCCTGCCGCCCGCTGCTCCCCTCAGCAGTGTACTTTGGTCCTTCTGCCTGCTCTGCTCCCTGCTCTGGCTCTGGTGAATTCTCTCACCCTCCCGCACTTCTGACTATACCCAGTGCATGTATAAACAAAAACAAAGAAAGAAAGAAAGAAAGAAAACATGCCTCTATATAAAAAAAAAAAGAAAAGAAAAGAAAATACTGCTGAGGGGAGCAGCAGGCGAGGCAGGAGAGGTCTGCCGTACCATGTGGGGTATCTCCCTGGCCGGCCAGGATTGAACCCGCGCTGCAAAGGCTGAAGACAGCTTCAAGCACTGTGCTCAACCTGCTGCGCCACTGGGAAGGCCCCTGATCTACCCTTTTTTCTTAGAGCATTCCTTATGGCCAGTTCTGAGCCTGGGAACTATGGAATGACAGAAGTATCCATGAATGTTTTGATCAGTGAAATGCTCGCATCAATGATCATGCTAAGGAACTGTTTGAAGAGCAGGGATGAGGCAGAATATCCACTTATGGAAAAAATTTCTCCTGGGAAATTTTTATTGTACAACAGAGTGGTGAAAGACTGTCATTATTTTGTTTTATATTAATGAAGAATTGGTTGAATTTCCTTTTTCTCTGTGGTTGGTTTATGGCCTACCTAGCTGATCTTGAAAAATATATATTTTTGTGTGTTAATATGCTTATATTTTGTACTGTTGAAAGCCAGAACAGCATTACACATTAACTCCAGAGGTAATGGTTTTCTGTCTATTTTAGAATCTCTTCTCAACCTCCTCAACATTCAAAATGTTAGCTGTAATAGCTTCACTATATAAAAACATGTAGAATAAATAAAATGGGAGCTAAACAAGTTCAGAATAAAAGAAATTATCATTACTATATAAAAGACAGTAAGATTCATTCATATCTAAACATTAGTTTTCATAAAGCTTAATGTAAAAAAGGTAAACAAAGCAAAATTTCTTCGAGAAAATATTAGAGTATTACCTGAAACTTGCCGAACAAAGATGTTTGGGGAATGATAAGATTTTGAACATGAGTTTCAAGTATTTCAACTGAAAAATCAAGTGTAAGGAAACTTGACGATATTGTTGAATGATGTTAGGATGCCTTTACATAATTTGGTAAGATTTTTTTGTAATGAGATTATGTCTTTAATCAGAATAGCTCCCACAGTCTAAAGACATTGGTTACTGGGGCCTCCCTGGTGGTGCAGGCGGTTGAGCCCCGCACTGTGAGGCTGTCTGCAGCCTCTGCAGCATGGGTTCAATCCCCACTGGCCAGCGAGAATCCCACATGGCGCAGAAGATCTCCCCTGTCTTGCCCACTGCTCCCCTCAGCAGTGTATTTCAGTCAGTCTGCCTGTTCTGCTCCCCGCTCTGTCTCTGGTGATTCCTCTCACCCTCCCGCACATCTGGCCTGCGCCCTAGTTCTTGTATAAATAAATAAAATCTTTAAAAAAAGTATTTAAAAAAAAGGTATTGGTTACTATTCCACAAATGGTCTAAATGAAAGTTCTACCTATCTGCTGATAGATTTAGGAGGGTATATGAGAACTTACTATCCCACTAGCACCTATAGTCCTTAAAAAAAATAGAATGAAACAAAGGGGTTTAATTGATTCCTGATTTCAGCATGTTGTACCCTGGAGTTCCAAATGGCTCAGTGAGCAGCTACTTTCCTTGTTCATGGAACTCTAGAAGTGGTCTCAATATTAACTGATAATATTATTGTTTTATCTCAAACACAAAAAACACTGAAATACTTTAGCTTCCAATACAGAATTACATATTTATACAAAATCTAGTTGCTTAAATTAACAAAAGAAGAGGCAGATGAAGCAATATAATTATAGACTTGATAGGTTGCAAATGAATAAGCAATGGGCAATTTGAGTAGTTAAGAACTACTGCACATTTTATTATAGCTGTAATTTTTTTGACTGTGTAAGGCCTCTTTCAAGTGGGGATGCACACACTCACAAACACACAAACAAACACACACACACTTTAGTTAGTATATTCATCAAAAGTAAGTGATTCTGTGACTTAGGGCTGATCTTTGTATTTTTAGCCCTTAGTTTCACAAGCTATCTAATTCTACTGATTTAGACCAGTTCTACTTACCAACGTACTCTATAAATCAAATGCCCTCTCCTGTTTTGCTGATCAAAATATTCATGCCCACAATTTGACTGATCAGTTAAGTGTGGGAGAAAGGTTTTCTGTAGAACACTCTCCAGTGCATTAATCACTGAAAATTCACAAATTGCCTGAAGTTATTGACATATTTTCAGAGTCAGGTAAATACCTCACTAAGATATCAGGTAATATATGATAACTAGAATTACTCTAGCTTTAGATGGGAAGGAAGATTTTGTGTCTGTATGAAAAAAAAAGGACCCTAAGGTCAAATGTGTCCATTAAGGAGTCTGCTCCTGCCCCCTGACTTCTGTGAACCCGCTCTATTTCAGGTGTTCATGAATCACTCTGATTCATTGATTGTTCTACCCCATGCTCCTGAATCACAAGATTATTTAAAGAATTCTTTATTACTTTTAATTTTTGTTTGTTTTATTTCTAAACAGTATAATCAGAGATTTTCAATGACAGGAGAATGTAAGTAGAGGGTTTAGACCAGACATCCAAGGGAAAATATACCATAAAAAATTACAAAACTTCTCCTAATGCCAGCTGTATGAGCATTGTGTTCAGTGAAATGCACTCATCTATTGTTTTACAAATGATTAATATCTTGTTCACATAAATTGCTTATAAAAACCAATCCATAAAAAAGGGCCACATGCACAGACCTGTGTTTTTACTGTTTTACAGTGATTTGACTTCAGTCTCTTCAAATGTGCTACTGAACCTCTATTGTAAAGGACCAAGAGGGCACTGCATAGCTGGCATTCATGGGGTTGTATTAATATATGCTGTATTTAAGAGAGGCTGATAGCAAAAAGCAGAATAAGAGCATAAGCCACATAGTTTGTTGCATTAACTTTCCCACTTGCTATTTCTTGTTCTTTTTATAATTTGTTTCCATTAATAAAAGTTATTTTATTTAGTGTCATTTCTCATTGAGTTATAGCTTTGCTCCCACCCGCCTTCTTTGTTTTGTTACGTTTAAATATATTATGCTATATATATATATATATATATATATATATGTGTGTGTGTGTGTGTGTTACAGGTTCAACAGAACAATTATGTAACATGGTATTTTTTATGTGGCTTTTGAAATCTGTCACAGAAGAAGGGATTTGCCTTTAATATTTCCCTCTCTTTCTGGCACTTCCATTACCTCCTCCCTCCCTCCTATGCACCTAGTTACCTACACATTTCCATGTTTGTTTTGTGCCTAACAGTGTCCTGGAGGTCTCTGAAGCTTTGTTATTTTTTTTCTTCTTTCTTTGTTCTCTTAGTTCTTTTGATCCCTAAGTTTCTATTGATGTATTTAAAGTTTGCAGACTTTCTTCTGCCAATTCAAATGAACCATTGAGCCATTCTAGCAAATTCTGAATTTTAGTTATAATTTTTAACTCCTAAATTTTCATTTGGTTTTATTCACTAATATCTCTGTGTTGATATTTCTAATTGATGTGTCATTGCATCATAGTTTCTTTCACTTTTTAAAAGATGTTTTTCTTCATTATTTTGAACATATTTACAGAGGCTGCTTTGAATACTTTGTTACATCTGGCATCTGGTCCTTCGAAAGGCAGTTTCTGTTGCCTGCTTTGTATTTTGTGGATGGGACATCCTTTCTCTGCATGTGTCGTAATTTTCTTGTTGGAAATTGAACATTTATAATAATACAACAACTAGGGGCGACACACCCTATACATGCTTTGGGGATTGTTGTTGATTGAACTAATTTAATGATGTCCCTTCTCAGAGAGTATAGCTTTGCGCTTTGAACATGCACATAGTCACTGAATTGACAGTAGTTTTAGAAAGACTCTCTTTCCTGATCTTTCTGTTAAACTCTCCCTTTGTTGATGTTAGACCTAGATTTTTGGCTCCTTAACTGCCTGTTTATTATCTTTTGTTTTCTACAATATCTGAGGGTAGAAATCACTACTCTGGTTCCAATAAACTCATATCCCTTTGCAAAACCATTTTTTGAGGCAAGACTTTGAGTTTTTTCCTGTCCTCAGAAGGGCTTTTATTATCTGTCTCTTTCCCTAGTTCTCTCTGGTAAACTAGTTAGTCTATAGCTTGGATTGCTGCTCTTAACAAGTTACCACCAAAATCTCCATTGTTTTCAAGAGTATCCTTGCACTTGAACTTCCCCACACTCTGTTTTAAATAAAATCAGTTCTTTTGGAGATTAACTTGGTGCTCTTCTATTGGATGATTCTCCCCTTGGCAAAATCTCTGAGCCTTTGCTTCCATGCTGGGGCCAGGGTGAGGGAGCTGCTTCTCTAGCACCTACATGCCTGCTTTATGAGCAGAATGCTGGACAAAGTCTGTTGCGTCTGTTCTTAGCTTTCCTCCCCCAGCATTGAACTGTTCTCTATGAATGTGATGGGTAAGGGTAATTAGGCCCCAGATTCTAACATTTCCAGCATGTCATACGTGGAGTAGAACCTGTGGTCTACATGTGGCGGCTGAGTGGTGGAAGGCAGCCACCATTCTCCCTAAATTCTTATAGTCACCAGGAATTTAGCACTGCAATGTGGAACTGCAGACTGCAAAATATGGCATCCTCCTGATCTTGGAAAGGTTCCATAGCCCTTGACTGGAAGCTAGGGAAAAACAGGGAGTCCCACTTTATTGGCCACCTCTGCCCAGATTGAACCTTTCATAATGATGTTGAGAAGCGGAAGGAGAGAAGGAGGGAGCAGGTGATGACTGAAGTGCCATAGACTCTCTGTTCATAATGAGATTTAGTAGTTTCTGGAATAAATGTTTATTTGCTGTATGCACTTAGCATAATTTCCAGTGTGCCCTTAGGACCATTTAAATAGCTGCTTTCTGTGTATGTTTTAATATTTTTCACAAGTTATAGTTATTTCCTGGGGAGTGGGACTAGAGAGCTCCTCATACTGCCATTCTGGAAGTAGATGTTCCCCATGCTGTCTTTAAAAGGCCTCTAGAATCCCTGTTGCATAAATGTTAAAAACTCTAAAGTATTAAATATTTTTGTGTGTTTCATGTTACTAGTACCAAAAAACCACCCAGATTTTCCACATATTCTTTACTCAGATTAAGAAATGGTGCACATTCAAAGCCAAACATTAATGTATTGATGAAATGAGGAACATTCTAGCTTGTAAGTCTCCATTGCATGTGGTGTTGGTTGTTTAAATGTCCTTACTGTTAAGCAAGAGCTCTTTCATCACTGAAATAATCCACCAAGCAGCATGTTTCATACCAGTTAAGAGGTAAGCTAGAATTCAAGATGAATGCAAATGACAATGTTTATAATGAAGATTGCAGGGTGGGAGGAACAACTGTTTACAGAAATTGTTCCCTCTTGTCAACTTTCATTTTTACAGCATAGTGCAATGTTGGAGTTAGACTACTTGGGTTTGAATCCTGGTTTTACCCCAATGTGCTTTGGACTTTGAACTAATTATCCCAAGCTTCAGTTTCCCGTTTAAAAAATGAAAATAATAATAGGACATTCTTGCAGGGTTATTATGAGGATTACAGCTGATTAATCATTAATCATTAAACAATCCCTAATGTATAATAGTACATATATAATAATAACCCCTAATGGGCCTCCCTTGTGGCACAGGGGTTTGAGCTGTGAAGTTGTGTGCAGCCTGTGCAGCATGAGTTCGATCCCAGGCTGGCCAGGGAGCAACTCACATGGTGCAGCAGACCTTTCCTGGCTCGCCCGCTGCTCCCCTCAGCAGTGTACTTCAGTCTATCTGCCTGTTCTGTTCCCTGCTCTGTCTCCAGTGAATCCTCTCACCTCCATACCTCTAGCCTGTACCCAAGTTCTTGTATGCATAAATAAATAAATCTTTAAAAAATAATAATCCCTAATGTATAATAACACATTTAGAATGGTAGTAAGAATAAAATGTCATGAAATCATGAATAGAATATTATCCACTTAGCAGTTTGTCATAGTCATTAGAAAATTGAAGTCCACAAACCTTGGTCAATGAAGTATACATTTGAGCAATAGACAAGAAGTTTCTAACTCATACTTGCTGGTTTCAGTTTACTGCATATTTTAAACTTAATATATTCCTAATAATAACTTCTCTGTGAGAATACAGAGTACCCTTTATTAAATACTAGCCTGGTCCACATAAAATTGCTTTATCAATATAGATGAACTAAGCAGTAAAACTACTGATGTTATAACTATTGATGTCAGATGCATAATTTTTTAAGAACTGAGATTGTTTTGGATACATCCACTACATAAGACCTAAAATGAGAGGAACCTTTTATGTGGGGCTGTCTTCCATCTGCTGTTCACTGAATAGCTTTTACCCAATCTCCTTCTGTTATGCCAGGCATTAACTGGGCGTTTAAAATGCAGTTGTGTGTAAGAAATGGTTCCTTCAGTCAAAAGAGGGAGAAACCATGTAAGCAAACCACTAGAATAAATTTTTATAGATACAACTGGAGAGATACCTCCAAGGAGTTACAGAAACCCAAAAAGCAAAGGCTCTCTGGAAAAAGAACTTGAAAAAGAACACGGAGGAAAAGTTTCCTGAGTTTGTCTATAAAAACCAATGAAGAATTTGCCAGGTATGGTGAGATCCAAGTAGGTCATTTCTGGCACAGAAATAACAGCATAAACAGATATAACCGCATAAATAATTGATATGTTTGTGTTATTCAAGAGATGCTGAGAAGTTCAGGTATTTGGCAAGTCCAGTGAATGGGACGTAGAAGGATAATGGAATGGGATAGAAGAGGCAGGTCAAAGTCCTGTTGTAAAGAGCTTTTAGGCTTTTTTTCAAAGAGGTTGGACTTCCTTCTATAGGCCAAGGGAAGCCAGAGAGGATTTTTTACCAGTAGGAGTGACATGGTCAGTTAGGTTATTAGAATAGTTACTCTGACTGCAGTGTGGGTGATTGAAGGGCATGCTTCTTATATTTCTATTGTAATGATCTAGGACAGAGTAAGTCAGGGTTGGATAAAAATAGCTTTTCTCTTCCATGCAATAGAGTGTTTCGTCTTTTCTCTGCTTTCCTCACCCAGCAAATATATTTAGTCTTGTTTTATAAAACTGGTAAAGCTATTAAGGCTCAACCACCCAGCTTTCTTCGTTAACCAGCTCAGGTAAATTGCTTTAATCCTGTCCATATTGTAAGAGAAGCATATTCTAATTTGGGAAATATATATCAGATGCCTTTGAAATTGTGCATTTTAGTGCAATGAGGAAATTGAAGTACATAGTGAAATGTATCGAAATGTTGTTACTAATGATATTATCCATTACCTACATAATGTAATGTATATTTGGATGTAGTAAAGGTAATTTTGCGTTTCTTCTGCCCTAATGATGAGAGAAAAATGGTAAATATTTGAAAACTTAATGGAAAGTGTAGGCTGGGAAGCAAGTTCTTTTCCAAACAAAGGAATTTAATTGGTGCATACTTATAGTGTTCACTGGATTTGGTACTTGAGATTTATACATGACTTTTATAAATGATTTCCAGTGGCTAGTCCCAATCCATTCTGTTGACGTTTTCAGCTATACATTGTTGCCAGAGTCACTAAGTGTCTCAATGAATATATTTATCTGTCATTCCCTTCTTTCTCCAGATTTTCCCTACAGTAAACACACATACACACATGCCCACAAGCACACACCTCCTTCCCATTATAGATATTTTTCAAAGAAACCTATAGCTGATTTTCTGTGATGCACTTCTATCAAGGCATATATTGTTTTACAGCAGCTAATTTTCATTTCATACTTTTGTTCTACTTTTGTTCCCATGCTGGAGGGTGCTTTAAAATTGTTCTACTTTCCTGAACATTACCAGCCGTTGCGGATGTTGCCATCAAGTTAACACATGGGGTGTGTAGATTTGCAGGTAGGAATGAAATTTTATTAGAGATAATAGCTCTTACATTGCTCAAGAATAGATCACCCCATGACCATCTGGTCTTATATCAGTTCATTTCTCTTATAATTCAGGCATTAGTTAGTGTTTTTGGAGTTCATGGCATGTGAACCATGCCTAGAAGCTTTGCATTATATGGAATTCTCCTCGAGTGTATGAATTATTTAATCATCTTTGGAAAACATATATTTGAATGCTTAATAGTACACGACACATTTTTGTGCTTTATATTCTTATGTCTCCTGAAGACAGTTCAAATTTTAAAAAGCACATTTTCCTTTTTGACATCCTTCTTTTGTTTTAATTGTCAAATTCACTGAAATGATATAGATTGCCTCCAGACTGAGAAACTAGATGATGGGCTTGTGCTGTGTTTCTACAGCCATAATTTTGTCTTTACTCTACAAACCTTAGAGTGTTCATAATTTTCTTCAAAGCAGCAGCTAATGGTGCCCTAATTAACACCTTCTACCATTCTGCTCCTGGTACTTGAAAAGTTGGCAGCAGGACAAATGGAACAGAGGCTGGTATACTAAACACGAACGTGACACAGATGGACATCAATTGTCTTGTATGACATTGGGGTTCTTCCAAATTTATTCTGTGTGATAATTCCCCTGGATTCTATTTCTCATCTCGTGGTACCATGTTTTCCCAAATTCATTGCTCAAGCCTGCGATGTCATGTGCCAAAATGAGCAGTAGTCTTGTAAGTCTGGCCCTCTTGGCATATTTTATGTAGGATGAGGATGTAATTGGTAGAAGGAAGTATGAAAAGATATGTGAACACTTTACATTCACTAATATTTTACTGAATACTTGGTACTCTCTCCCATGTAGGCAGCTCCCTGGCCAGGGATTGAACTCGTGCTGCAGTGGCTGTGGATAGCTTCATAGGCTATATCTTAAACCCTTGCACCACCAGGGAGGCCCCATCAGTCATTTTTTTTTTTTCTGACACTTCTCATTGACTTCAGTTGAGTCTTAGAAGACTAGATGGTCTTATAAGACCTATGTTGGGTCTCACCAATTTAAGAGGCTATTTACTAATATTTTCTGCGCCTGGTGAGTTTCTGTTTAAAAGTATGACTTCCATTCAGTCACCCACTACAGAACTGTTAATTAAAGTATGTATCCTGGACAATAATCTACCGTTCTCTGACTCCTCATTAAGGAAAAAAAGAGTCAGTAGTCTGTGATCATCTCTGGTCTTTGCTATTAGCATGCCTTTGCCATAAATGGAAAAGGGAAGTTACAGTTTTTGTGTTGAGGAGAATAATGCAGAGTCCGTTATTCTTGGAAACAGTTCAGATCTCCTTGTCTGCTGGGTGTGAGGTAAACTAATTTTGGTCTTACCAAATATCTGATGTAAACTATTTCTAATCCCATCATTCAGTCATTCTCTCTAGGTTCAACCCAGTCTCATTTGAAGATTGCTTTCTACTTGAGAGTCTCTCTAAAATAGCATCTGAGGCATGACAAGTGACTTTAATGACTTTGCTTAGATGAGAGGAAATGATTCCCCTTACGATCAGGCTGGTTTTTGAGGATCAATGGCAGAATCCATCCATCAGGTGTTCTGCTAGCACTGCTGATTGAAATGGATGATTTGTAAAATTCATAGTCCAAATTCTCTGTTAAATAAAGGTCTTGTAAGGATCCTTGACTTATTCAGCCATTATAAACCTATCCCTGGAAATGTCTATTTTGTCTTCTGTCTTTCTTTAGGTGCTGGCTGTTTCTCTGTTGTGAGATTGCCAGTCTTTCTTTACAAATGAGGACCAATGGCTTGTCTATAAGAACTGAGGAAGGTTTTGAGTGAGGCCTTCCCACAGACCACCAGTGAAAAGAAAAAAAGAAAAGGACATTCTTAGTTTCAAAAGATCCTGATCACATTGCATTATCAGCATATATTAGAAATTATAGAAATGTTATTGTGTTTTTACTGTATCTGTTCAAGTTTTTCCCTTCTTCACTCTAACTAAGACTGCAGTCTATTAAGGTAGATATACTGCAATAAGTTTTAAGTTGTTTCTTGCCTCTATTTCTCTTTCCACTCTGTGCAATTTTGCATTTTGTTGCCAGTTTGTACTTCTGAATGCTCTGCTTTGATTATACCATTTTTTTTTCTTTAAGACACTCTAGAATTTTGTCTTGTTACTCAACCAGTGTTCTCTTTTGCGTCTTCTCCTCCTGAGTCCTAAACCCTTTTCTTACTGTTGTAACTTCTTATGGCATGCCCCTGATTTCATACCTTCCTGTGCCTTTGTTTCTTCTATTACCCCTTCCTTATAAGACATCCATGTACAGGGCCTCCCTGGTGGGGCAAGGGGTTAAGACGCAACCTATGAAGCTGTCTGCTGCCACTGCAACACAAGCTCAATTCCCAGCCGGCCAGGGAGCAACCCACATGGTGCAGCAGACCTCTCCTGCCTCGCCCGCTGCTCCCCTCAGCAGTGTATTTCAGTCAGTCTGCCTGTTCTGTTCCCCACTCTGTCTCTGGTGAATCCTCTCACCCCCAACACTTCTGGCCTATACTCCTGCTCTTGTATGCATAAATAAATAAATCTTAAAAAAAATATGTCCATGTACTACGTCTTCAGAGTCAAACTTTACACCCACCTGAGTAAAACTGATTGCCTCTATTGCTGTACTTCCTTCCGTGTTTTCCTCGAGAATTCAGTTCATAGAACATATCATTAAGTGACCATATCAACTTTGGAATTCTCACTTTTTTGGTATATATTTTCCTCCTAACTCTTTTGTATACATCTAAGCAAAGATTCATGTTTGCTATTTTTCTTCAGTCTACGTGTAATAGGCAGTATTGAGCACTAAATGTTTACTTTTTTAAGCAAAATATATTAAGAATTTCAAAATAAAAACACAGCAAAACATGATTTGGATGATAGGAATATCGATTTTATATGCTGTCTTTGCATTTATTTTCAATGTTTTCATTAATAGGCATGTATTATTCTTATAATTTAAAATTGTATTAGTTCAGCAATGCTGTAATTTAATTACACTGTGATCCAAACAATTAGACTGTGCAAAGTTTTATTTATGAAACACCAGTAAGTCTGCAGTTAATCATAAATCAGCATTTCTGGTGTTCATTTCCAAACATTTTATCTACATTATTAACTTAGAATATTTGCAACATGCTGCTTCTCAACTGTGACCATGATTATTCACTCATATTTATATTTCATCATTGAAGAGAGCCTCTCAATTTCTCATTATTCAGTTTTAAACTAAATCAACCTGACATGAATCTAATAAAATTAGAGTTGTTTAGAACAGATGGTTCATCAGAGATTTGAACCCAGGCAAATAAGATCTGGTAGATTCTGTAAATAATCAAGGCTTTTTATTTTAATCAATGTCCCTGTTATAGTTCTTTTATACAAATATGAGGATTTAGACATAACATCACTTTTACAGTTTATGTATATGAAATGAAAGATTTGGTTTGTGTGTTCTTTGTTCTTTCTTCCCGGTTATTAACTTCTGTTGCTGCATGTTCAGTCTGACAAATTCTTTAGGGAAATTTGTATACTTGAGTAAGTGGGGACTCTTAAGAGGTAGGTTTCTCTGCAGCATCCATACATATTTAGACATGGAAAACACTTCACCTCTTGGACAATATAGGTATGGGATAATCTTTTCTTTGTATTTCAGAAGATTCTGTGGACTATAAATAGAAACAGTTCACAGATTAGGATCAAGAAGGCTTGGGAAATGTACCTACTTCATTAAAGGCCTCACTCCTGTACTCAAAATTACTTTGGTTGAAAAACAAATTATATATTCCTTATGAATGAAAGCTTGAGTCCACTCTTGGAATTAGATGTTCTTTAGTGCTAAAAATAAAGAAGATTTTTGAGGAAAATGCTAGGAAAACATGTTAGTAGATGTTGAATTATAACACAGGCTTGCTGTTTATTCATCAAATTAGCACCAACCTTGGAAATATTGTAAAATTTTCTCAAGGATGAAATATTTTATTCAGTTTCTATATAGCAAAGGGATATAAATGAACCCATTTTCTTAATATTTGTATACACAGGTCATCTTTGGTATGAATTCCACTGTTGTTAAATAGAAAAACAGTAAATGCATTTATCCTTGACTTGGGCAGTGCCCAGGGTTGACTTATAAAAGAGTAAATTTTTCTGGTGTGTGTGTGTGTGTGTGTGGGTATGTGTGTGTGTGTGTATGTGTATGTGTATGAGTGTGCACATACCCTTTTTTTCTAGATCCACCAATTATTAAAAAGGTCATATTTCCTATTATCTTGGTTTTTTAAAAATTATTTTCACTGAAGTATAATTTAAACTGTACATGTTAAATATTTCTACAAGTATGCCTAAGTATTACACTTACTAAATAATTTATCCATTGAAAAATGTGACTACAGCTTATAAAGGGCCCTTCCAGAAGTGCCTAATAAGACTAAACACTTAATTGGTTGGAATGATATATTAAAACTCATCTTAAAAAACCTAAACATTCCTTCCCTAATTTTCAAAAAAGTACTTTCTCTTTCATTTTCATTGTGTCCAACTCTTTCTATGTTAATGTTAAGATTTTACATTAGCACAGTATATTGCTGATAATCTTGTCCTTCATTTGCCTTTTTCCATCCTTTTGTACATTTTGCCTTTATTTAAAAAAGTATCTAGTAGGATACTACACAAGAAAAGGTCAGAAAGATAAAAGAAATTTTTATTGTATACTTAGCTCTCCTATTATTACTATCAAGATAAAGGCATATCACAAATTCAGTATTTTGTCTGTGGTACAGTACACTAAATTTTCAAATTTATGCCAGGCAGCTTCCTTTATTTTAAATCATTAGATATTATTTTCAGTGGGGAAAGGAAACAGTCTCCTCCCATCCTCTGTGAAATTTTGTCTTTATATTTGGAGCTCTAACTGTGATTATTATATTTTTCTCATGGGTTTTCAATCCATTCATTCACTCATTCACTTATAAACATTGCTGTTGTCATGTCATACATCATAAACTTTCTTAGGCATGGAAAATACAAAACTCCATGGCATTGTTTCTACTGTGAAGTATATTTTTTAATGGGAAAAGACAGAAAATATAATTTAAACTATGGCTTAACCGTAAATTAATATAAACAAATGAAATGCTCAAGATTACCCATCATTAATCAAACTCATGAGAACCCTCTTCACCTTCATTAAGATGGCTGCTATTTTTAAAAAAGTGGAAAATGATAACTGTTGGTGAGGATATAGAAAAACTGGAACCTTCATGCATTGTGGGAATGTAAGATGAAGCCTCTTCATCACAATATTGTGGAGAAATTTGAATCCAAACTGAGAAATATGATGTGTCAATAATATCAATAAATATTTCAAATGCTATAAAAATTACAGATTTTGCTCTTGTGGTTTATTGAAAGAAGATGTATCATATTCTTCACAATAGGAGAAGGAAGATTATGTCAACAGTTGAATGGATAAGCAAATCGTGGTATATACATACAAAGGGTTTTCAGCCTCAAAGAGGAAAGAAATTCTGATGCATGCTACAAGCAACGTGAAGGGACTTGGGAATCAGTATACTAAGTGAAGTAAGCCAGACACAGAAGGACACTAGTGTGTCATTTCACTTTTATTAGATTATCTAGAATAGACACATACATGGGGAGAGGAGCAGTTCAGAGCTCCTGTGCAGACTGAGCGAAGCCTTGAAATTTCCCTGGCTAATGATACATCTTCCAATAAACCACAAGAAGAAAACCTGTGACTTTTATAGCATTTGAAATATTTACCGATATTATTGACACTTCATATTTCTCAGTTTGCATTCAATTTTCTTGAATTTGCTTTTTTCACTACACAGCTTAACATTACATATTGTTAAGATTTTTGAAAATAAGAAAGTGGAATGACCAGAGGCTAGAGGGAGTGGGAATGGGGAATGGCTGTTTAATGGTGACAGAGCTAGTTTTGGATGATGTCAAAGTTCTGGAAACAGTGTTGTTAGTTGCCTAACACTGTGAATATACTTAATTTCAATAAATTGGACCTGTAACAGTGATTTAAATGGCAAGCTTTATGTTATGTATATTTTATAATAATAAAAAGAAAAATGTAAAAAAAATTAAAAAGGAAAGAGTAAGAAGCAAATAATGGAGTGTGGTAGAGGACTATGGAAGGCTTGGTCGTGGGTGTGATGTGGTAATATACGTCTGAAGAGGTGTGATCCTTTATCTCTGAATCATATACAGTGTTGTAAACAAATGTTCCCTCAATGAAAGAAAAAAAAAAAATCAGGAAGCAATCCTGCATGTTGAGAGGCTATGGTAACCCGTTTGAGACCTATGGAGACAACAAACAGTATTGCAGCGATCACTAGAGATGGCAATTCCTATTTTTTTTATTTTTCTTTATTTTTTAATATATATTATGTATATTACATCATTGTTCATTTTTGTATATAATAATATAATATATATTCCATCACTGTTCATTTTTGTACATTTCTCTCTCAGGTGTAGTCCTCATAGAATTCCCACCACCACGTGACCCATGAACCATCAGCCTATTCTTTTGTGCTCCTCCCTCCCCTGTTTTAATCCCTCTCCTCTGCCTCCCCTGCAGTATATCTCTGACTTATAGTTTCCTGCTAGTTTTTTTAGAGGGGCCAGTTCTAAGGAGGAAAGACACTTAATTTGAGGCATACTGCACTTAAAGTACATGAATAGAAGAATGTTAAACATTAAAGAAGGGAGAATGGCAGTCATGAATCTGAAAGTCATATAAGTAGAGACTGATTCATGGATTGAGCTGAGAATAGAAAGAAAGCACGTGGATAATGAAGACAAGTCACCCCGGTATGAGACATTGCAGAAGTTTACCATAATGAAAAGCAAACAAGGAAAAAGGTTTGTCACTGTCATGGTTTAAAGAAATTGAGGCTACTGAGGAAGTGTAACTAATATTTCAGCACTTTGAAAATGGCCCGTTCTCTTTGTACACTTGCAAACAGAATCTTAATCATGTAAGATTACAACCAGATAAGTTTGGCTACCTGGGAAAAAACAGGTCATGACAGAATTCTAAAGACTGATGAAAGTTACATAATCTGTGTCCAGTAGATTAGCTTTTACCTATTCGAAGCACATTTTATTCCATGAAGATTCAAAGTGTTATTTTACTCATGATAGCAAACTACTTCCTATAAAATTTCATGAAGCGATAATAGATCATTATTTATTCTATACTGTGGATAGACCATGAAGATTAAAAATAACTCATGAATAAAGGAAATGGAAACTATATGTGGGATTTATGTAATTATGGTAATAATTCCTTGAAGATATTGTGGTCTGTTATGTAAATATGTGTAATTATGATAATTTCAAGAGCCATGTTATTTACTCAGTAGTTTAACAGCTCTTTCACAAAACAGTGGCTTTCAGAACTCAGGAGGGGTATAACAATACTTTAAAAAAATGGTGAATTTTACATCTCAAATCATAAAGTGCATTTTTATAAGAAAAATGTCAGAATCAAAGGATATATTTACCCTGTTTTTGCTTGCACACAAAGAAGTACTGCTGTAGCATACATTTATTACTGAAGCTCAGATATGGCATGCATGAAAACAGATGT
Organism: Talpa europaea; assembly: GCF_964194135.1. Lineage (NCBI taxonomy): Eukaryota > Metazoa > Chordata > Mammalia > Eulipotyphla > Talpidae > Talpa > Talpa europaea. Next base: position 16,515,118 of record NC_140081.1, read on the forward strand.
TGATGTTCAGAATAAATTCATGGTATCTGCATGCGTTTTACTGTTCTCATCATTGTTCTTCCCTTTGGTTCAGGGGCTCATCATAGGAATATATGTATGCTACAGCCAGAAATCTAAAATTTCAGATGGGAGGAAGCCATCATCCATCCATTCATTGAATGTATAATTATTTGGAACCAAAAGTATGTTATTTGTGGGCTAAATTTGGGGACCACTAAGATAAATGAAGCACACGTCCAAGCATTATTTGCTAGCCATCAGGCAGAAGTAGACAGATTAATAAGTGTGTGAAATTAATCATATCGGTCACTATATTCTCATACTCTGGGATGAACCATTCACATTGCTGTAAAATGTGGAAGCCTTGAGTGTTATCACTGTTGTGATAGAAATATATAATGGTTGGGAGGAAGCACAAATTTATCTGAATAAGTGAAATAGTGGCCATTTGGGGCAACCAGAGTGATGGGTAAGTGTGCGTGTGTGTGTGTGTGTGTATGCACATGCACGTGGGTACATATGCGTTTATGTGTGTACATGAAGGCTGCATCATTTTAGCAAAAGGGAACAGTGTGAGCAAAGACTGGGAAGTTTTAATATTCTTGGCATAAAAGTTATTATTTCAATCCAGATAGTTGCAAAGCATAAAGCTAGGGCAAAAGACAAATGCCAAATCATCAAGATCATTTTTTGCCATATTTTAAGACTTCAGATGTGATTGTATTAGAGCTCATGGGCTTAAAAGTGCCTGGATGAGAAGGTGACTTCATATTTTATTGTAGAAGGCTTAGTCAAGCAACAATGGGATACAAGCAGCAGCATTAATTTACTCATAATAAATGTATACCCAATATGCATTGCCTGTTTTGTATCAGACATTCTACTTACACTTACTGGTATTATTCAAGTATGTGTTTGCAACAACCATATGATATAGGTTATATTATATTGCCTTACATTGATTTTGGTGCTTTGGTGGTAAGTGTAGTGTAGTGACATGCACTTGGAGGGTGTGATCCTATACACAATGTTGTAAACTGGTGTTACCTCAATGAAAAAGAACAAAATACATTTAGTATCATAAGATGAATATTTGTCATGGGAATACCAAACAGCCAGTGAACAAGCTGTGAAAAAATAGGAAAGCTTTTCATTCCTTTCCAGTTTGCAACTTTAAGGTGGTTAGCATTTTGGCATGGGGTCAGAAAAGTGGGAAAATAAAAAAGTGGTCCCTGTTTTGTTTTTATTTTTGTTGTTTGAATTAGATGTATGGTTATGTTATTCACAGAACAAAGAAGGGGAAGGGAGTGTATTTGGAGAGAAGATAATAAATTAAGGCTGGAATGGCTGTTTGGAGTTTTCTGAGAACACTTTAGTGAAGATACACAACGCAAAGCTGGGTACGTGGATCTGAAAGAGAACAGGTGTGGATGGGACACATGATTTAGGGGTTGTCTGCATACACTCCAGAGTGAAATTATTAGTTGTCTATGGCGCACATGGTTTGAGGAGGAAATGAGATAAAACAAAAGCATCCATTGTCATTCATAGCAATATTTTAAGAGCTAGCAGAGCAAAAAGTCCTGTATGGATGGTCCTGAGAAGGAATAGTTAGGGTAGGTAAAGCGAAAAGGAAGAATATATTTTTCTCTGAACTTAAAGACTGAGAGATTCATGAAGGCAATCAATTATAAGGTCAAATGTACCACAAAAGTCATGCAAGATGAAAGTGACAGAGTCCAGTGAGTTTGAAAATTAAGTCCTGAGCAACCTTGAGAGCGCATTCAGAAATGAAAGCCACTTGGAGGAGAAGGTGATTAGGCCAACAAAACAATTGTAAAAAATTCTTACAAAAACTTTCATAGTGAAAGAAAGAGGAGGTGATGCTCAGGGTCTTTGTTTTTTGTTTTTGTTTTTTTTTTTTTTGTTTCCATTTCTTTTGTTTGCTTGACTTTTAGTTTCCTGTGTCAAGCATTTAAGCATGTTTATATTCAGTAGAGGGAAGGATGATTGCATATGATAGAACCCACTCCTAAAAGAAAGAAATCTCAGATGAGGAGTAAAGAAAGATAAGTGGATTTTGTCTATAATGAAATAAAAAAGCATTCTTTATTTCTTACATCATTGTTAGTTTTTGAACAGTATTTGATTTCTCCCCTCACGTGTAGTCCCCATATTCTGCCACCACAGCACCCATGATCCATCACCACAGTCCCCTGCGCTCTTCCCGTCCCTGCTTTAACCCTTCTTCTTCTCCCTCCCTCCTTGTGTTCCTCAAATATACAGTCAGCTTGCAAGTTTTATCTTTTTCCTGACACTTTGTTTGGCTTCTTTATATTCCACATATAAGTGAAACCATCTGATCTTTTTTCATTTACTTCTGACTTATTTTGCTTAGCATAATCCCTTCTAGCTCCATCCATGTTGCCACAAATGGCATGAGTTCATCTGTTTTGATTGCTGAGTAATATTTCACATATTCCCTTTCTTATCTGAAACAAGAAGAAAGGATGGAGGGAAGCATAGATCTTGATATAAATGCCTTCAGCAAATTCTTAACCTTGCTTTTCACTTAAAATCAGAAAAAAAAATACTTTTAAAACATTCACTAAAGAGCATAAAAGAGCTTATCTTGCACTCAAAGGATGTTGTGCTCCCCCTCAAATGTTATTATTCAGAGAAAATACTTTGTTCCCTGAATATCCTGCCTAATTTGTATAAGAGTTAATCCATATTGTCGAAGGGACCACTAGGCTTTTGCTCCCTAGGAAAGGACATAAGAGACCTGTTAGGTTTTTCTGATCTATATGGCTCACCTTTTCAAAGGAAGTTGTTAATTTCTTTGAATCATTGATTGCCTTTGTACTATCTCAGAAAATGTACAACAGTGCTGCAATTAAGAAAGACAAAATATTGAAAAGATCATTTCTCTTGTTTTCAATTGTGAGATTGTGATTTTAGAAGTTTCATCTGCTTGTGAATATTTTCAAGCCTCCATTGACAATCTTAGATGTAAAAAGTGGATCTAGTATGTCATCCATTGCCTTTTTCCACTGGCAATGGTTTGGCTTAATTCTGATATGGGGAGTCCAAATAGGAGGAAGAAGATCTCTTGTGGATATCCAAAGTATAGGCTACCTGATCGTAATAAGCTCTCTTTTGAGGTCATAACTTTATAAGAGCTCCCATATCAAAAATTTTATAGGGGATGCTCTGCAATGGAATTTATGTGACAGGCTTTGCCAAACTTTAAAGCCTTGATTACCATGCCATCACAATGTGTTCATAATAGGATGTTGCTGAACAACCATTAACATGACCCTTTGAAAATGTTGATTTTACAATGTCACAGTCGTATGTATCATTTTGAATTGAATCCTCTGATGAAGCCACGATTAGAAGTAGTTTCTAAGTAAAGGTTAGTTGGAAATAATGGTATAATCATCAGCCTTTGACTTTTACCACAATATTTTGGTTGTTCATCATTTCTCCACCCAGAAAGGATCACTGTGTAATCACTTGTTCTGCTTCAAATATTGTGCAGAAAATCCAAAAATAGCATTTTTTCTTGCTTTTAAAAATATGAGAACATTTACAGTGGAACTGCTGCAGCTTATGCAGAGTTTAGTCTAGTGAAATATATAATAAATTGTCTACAGGATATGTTTCAAGTATACTCTGATAAAAAAAAAAGTCACTTTGGGGCAAACCAACCACATTGCAATTGTTACTTATCACTCAGCTGAAACCAAATCATTGTCTGGCTTTGGGCAAGCATACGTCCTAAATTGAAAATTCTACAACCCATCCTGCTGGAGGGCTCGGGAGTCTGTCGAAGTTAAATCAAATACCCAAAGAACATGAAATTTTGGTCAGCTTGGTTTTACCTACACCTGGAATCTTGTTCTGTCATGTGTAAAAATGGCAGCAGGTGTAATGAGACAGTACACAGCTATAAACAAAGTTTTATGATTGTCTACCTAGTGTTTATTCTCTTTATGGTGTTGCTGTGGAGCTATAGGAATAAATATCTGTTTGACTTCTCAGAAATTTAGCACAATTGATCTGGGATTAATTACACCAAATAATGAATGTAACAATGTAACATTATTTTTCTTTGCATTGTTGACTGTGTGTGTACATACACATGTATATATATTTATGTTAAGCATGTGTGAACACACATATTAACTTTGGTCATATTATTTTGTTTATATTTGTGTCTATATTCTTTTGATAGTTATCTATTAATTCATGCCTATGTGCTCAACAGTGCTAAGCCGTCTATAGATAAGGAAGAAAATCACTATAATGTAATCACTGTTCTTGTAGTTGTGAATACTAGTGTATCATTTTCTTCAGGACAGTTGTTAGTTTGCAAGTGCTAGCTTATATGTAACTGAAAGAAGTTGGGAGTATTTAGGGAGATGGAAACTTTGGGAATGATGTTCATACATTGTTGGAAAATCTTGTGCTTACTTCTGTATATACTAATGAGGAATAGATCCAAATTTAACCACACAATAATCTCAGGGAATAAAATTGTAAAAGATCAGAAGATGCACCGATTCCTTAACAAACAGGGCTTGAGGGGCCTCCCCGGTGGTACAGAGGTTGAGCGCTGGGCTGTGAAGCTGCCCGCAACCTCTGCAGTGCCTGTTCGATCCCCAGCCGCAGGGCGAGGGTCCCACATGGTGCTACAGACCTCTCCTGCCACCCGCTGCTTCCCTCAGCAGTGTACTTTGTCAGTCTGCTGGTTCTGCTCCCCACTCTGGCTCTGGTGAATTCTCTCACCCTCCCACGCTTCTGACTGTACCCAGTGCTTGTATAAATAAATCAATAAATCTTTCAAAAAACAAGCAAAAAACAAACAGGGCTTGCACCAGCAAGATCAGATAATAAAAGAGACAACCCATTCCATCTTTCTTGACCAAATTAGAAACCCATTTAGCATGCAATTATAATGCATAGGAGAGAATGATGCTCTAATAAAACCCTAAACATATTCATGGCCAGCATCAAAGCTAGGAGCTGCCCAAGTTATATATAGACCCATGTACCTGGAGAGTCAGAATTTCGCTGCTTGGCATGTTTTATTCAGTGTTCCTTATTTACGCAGTGACCACATGGTGTTGCATTGCCACCAACTTGCCGAGGGGACTTGGGAAGATCCTTTAAATGCTCCTGTTACAACAGTTATCTGTGAGAAGGGAGACTCTGCCTTGGACTTAATGATTTCTGATGCCTAAATAGATAACAATTTGATTAGTTTAGTACTAGGAAAATAGTAAAGAAAATGAGAACCGTGACCTGTGGTAGGTGTAAAGAGTATAGTCAGTGATTCAGATAAAGTTTATATACAGAAAACAGCCTACAAATAATTTTCATGTAGTAATTGACAAAAAAATATGTGAAAGTCAGGAGAGTTAGCAGGACAAAACCTTCCAAGGCAGTGTTTTGAGAGAGAAGGAGAGAGCCCAGACGGTGTCATATTGTCGGGAAACAGGTAGCCAGGCAACTGCTTCAAAAGCCACCAAAGGGAGTCTTCTTCAAAGGGACTGGTGCATCACTGCACTAATCCCTGGTTTAGCTTTTGACAGGCTTGCATCTCAGCACTCGCTTCTGTTGGAGCTATTATGTGCTGACTTCAGCATGGGAGCACTGAAATTAGGGCATGACTGCACATTTCATTACCAACTCTGCTTCCCCAAGCCTTGGGAAAAGTAGTTTTTTAAAAACCTATATATGCCAATCCAATAAAAGGGACTATGCAATAGATAATCAAGTTGTCTTATTAGATTATTCATTTATAGAACAAAATCTAGGACAAAACAGTCCTTGGATGAATAGGGCAATGATTTTTATCAATGAAATAAAAACAGCTTAACTGTTAAAATAATTTAGCAACCAGGGAGAGTGCTTGTTACACCTAGTACAACCAGATAGCCACATTTTATAAAATTGACTGGACTTGGGTTACAAAATAAGGAAATTTCCAAAATAAGGAAATAAGGAAATTTCCAAAATAAGGAAATCTGATGGGGAAACTGTTCAATCATAGGCACTGAAAGGAATTGGCTATCTTATTAAATGTATGTCTTAAAATATGTATTATTTTATGATACTCATAGATGAGAATTTTTACTTTTGTACTAGCTTAACAAACACTTAGGGAGTCCTAATCACTACATTTACATAATTAAAAATACAGATAACAAGGCCTTATTTCTGTATTGTGTATCATTAACTGGTGTTCTGGTGAAAACCAGTGATCATTTATTCTTCAGAAGCATATATTGAAATTCCACCAAGTTAAAGGGATACATAGATAAATAAGGAACCTGTACTTATAAGCTTAACTGTAAGGCCTTCCTGGTGGTGCAAGGGGTTAAGTCTCAGCACAATGAAGCTATTGGCAGCCACTGCAGCAGAAGTTCAATCCCTGGCCAGGGAGCTGACCCACATGGTGCAGTGGACCTCTCCTGCCTCGCCCACTGCTCCCCTCAGCAGTTTATTTCAGTAGATCTGCCTGTTCTGTTCTCCGCTCTGTCTCTGGTGAATCCTCTCACACACACCCCCGCACCTCTGGTCTCTACCCCAGTTTTTGTATGCATAAATACATGTATCTTTTTTAAAAAAGCTTAACTGTAATCCTGACATGGTAGTGTCTTGTTAGAATAGATTAATAGGCTTGTAATAGATACATAAAATAATAACTCTTAGTAGATGACATCACTACATACTATATTAAGGTATAATATTGTATAGAATTTTGAAGAATTTCAAAATAGATCTAGACAATCCAGATGGATTTTGGTCACTTGTAAAAAAGGATGGATTTCCAAGTGGACTTCTGGGAATTCTGCATGGTGAAGAGCTATGTAGATGTCCTGAGTTAATGCTCACAATAGTCTTTCTGAATTATGTACTTTTCTTAGTTGAATTTTGCAACTAGGAAAAATCAGGGACAGATGAATTAGCCTGCCCAAGGTCACACAGTAAATTTATGGTTGCTGTTAAAATTGAGGCATATCCATGGAATGTGAATGTCCCAGAAGTCTGAGAAGTTTTGATGGTTTCCAATCACTCAAATATCTGTAGCACTTGCCTAAACATGGGTGTAATGTGGTGTATTGCAAGGATGGGTGAATTATTTGGCAAACTGGACAGGATGGTCAATAGGCCAGAGAGCTTCCAGCCTTTGTGTAGTGATTGAACCCTCGCTAGAGTGGCCCTCCAGCACTTCACCCCAATGTTATCCCAGTTTGTGAAGACTCTAAAATCTGGATTCATAAGTGAAAGTTCCATGTTATTAAGTATTTGACAAGTGAAACCTCCAAATTATTGAATATTTTGTAATTAGTTTGGTACTTTAAGAGAAAATGTATAGATGAGCTCCAGGGCACACATCAGACACTGAACCTGATGTGGTCTGGCAACCACCAGCATACTCTTCCATGCCGGTGCAGAGGCAATACGAGAAGCTTGCCCAAGTTTCTAGTCTTCTCAGCTTGGCATAAAATACACAGTAGTTAGCAGTCATTCTATTCTATGTTAATATTACTCATTGCTTAGTGAGTTGATTTCTGTGCTAAAATATTTGTTTTAAGAATAAACACAGGATAAACACAGGACCATGTTAAAAAAAATCAAAGCTCAGCAACATATTTTTAGTTGGTTGCCTTTGCTTTTATGCTCCAACATTGTGGCCATCCCTCTGATTAATTTCTCAAGTTATGGCTGTCCCTGTCCACAGCTCTTATACCAGATTATGAAGCTCAGCACAAAGAAAAAGTTTTACTTCCAAAGAATAAGTTGCACAGACCTGTTATAAACCCACATGACCATAGTAAATCATTTTATCTGGCAATCTGAAGATAGAGTTAGGCTCATCTTTCTGACGCTGTCAAACGCCACGAAACATCTCAACAAAACCCTGGCACATATACCAGGTGTTTCCTTGCTTGCTTTCAGTCTTGTTTTCTTTTTACCTTCTTCCTTTCCTCCCTTTCTGCCTTTTCTCCCTACCCAATTTGCTCAGATTCTGTGTTTTCAGGGCTCTTATGTTGTTATCCTTGATCATTAATCCAATCATAACTCGATTGTTTTGACACCAGATGCGGCTTCTCGACATAAGGGATTGCATTTATAAAACCATATTGTCAAGATACAAAGTGTCCTGGGTTGAGTGATGTACATGGTGGAGAGTCTCGACAACGTGCCATGTCAGGAATACTTAAATAAGCTCAGGAGAGAGAGTATATTTAGGGGCAATATGAGACCTCGTGGGAAATATTCAGAAGGTCAACAGTGAAAAAGATGTAGTGTTTAGCTAGTTTGAAAGCTTGTTCTGATTTGGAAAGTGTGGAAGATATGGGAGGTAAACCTTAATAAATGTGAATACTGCTCTATAAAGATCAAGTATAGTGCAATGGAGAGCTCAAACACTAGAGATGAGACTGGTATAAAGTTCCTGAATTGCCAGATAGAACTAGTTGACCCCTATATGAGTGCTCTTTTTCCAGAAGTCTAGAGAAAATCTAATATAGACTAATGCCATCATTTGAGATGATTTCTGTATTACAAAAGGCACCATTTTATCTAAACTAACTATAAACATCAGAACAAACTACATCTTAAATCAACGTTAATAGAGACCCAGAGTTTATTGGTTTAGAAAAGTAAGAATAAATATCATATTCTCTCCATTTGGAGCTTGTTTTTTCAAAGGGTCAATGAATAACAAATAATTGATAAATCTAGAGAAAATTTTAAGAAACATTACAATGTTTCCATAGCCATTTTCTTTTGGTATATATTTTCAAACATTATAAACTAACCATTTACATCATGTAATCATATAATTTTTTGAAGGCGTGTAATCTTTTTTTTTAATTGAGGTAACATTGGCTTACAACACTGCCTATGACTCAAAGGTACAGGATCACACTCCAGTATGTCACTGCACCACAGCCACCAGCAAGGCACCCATAGTCCTCCAGTGTAGTCCATTGTACCCCCTCCTACTTTGCTCCCTTTCTGATTCCTTTTTTGATAACCTAAATTGTGCAGTCTGATTTCCAGGGCTTGGGTTCAGTTTTGTCTAATCCTTTGTTCTGTTTCTCTATATTTCACATATCAGTAGAATCATCTGATATTTATCTTTCTCTTTCTGACTTATTTTGTTTAACACAACCCCCTCTGATTCCATCCATGTTGTCCCAAATAGCAAAAGTGAATATTTTTTTAAGTAGTTTAGCAGTATTCCATTAAACATCAAGTGATCTTATTTTTTAAGTTCAAAAATTTTTCATAGCACTTTCTCCTTTGCTTGGATCTTCCAGACAGCTTTCAACATGCATACACATTATATATTGACTTCTTAGTACTCTGCCCCTGGTAATACTTTGTCCAAAATATACTAATTTCACTGTTTTAACAATGTTATTAAAAGGTTGTGACAATTTTATAGGAAAATCAAACATATATGATTACTCAAGTAAAAACTTATTTACTCTAATTTGTGTAGTAAATGGTTAGGTCTCCCTGCTTTCACTATGCAGGTTTGACTTAGGATGTGTTGTAAACTTACTAGAAAGTAAATGTTGACATTGAAATTATTTTGGTTTTATGTTTACATTAAGAAAATACTTGTCTATTGTAGAAAATCTTTATTTTCTTCAGAAGTAAAATATGTGCCAACTAACACATAGTGCTTTGCAAATAAAATCTAATCAATCTCCAAACAGTTATATTTAATGTAAGACAGGCTTATAGAAGGGAATAACACAGACTGCAATACAATATCAGTCTGTGGCCCTGGAAATTTTAGTTGCTACTTATATTCTCTACAGGCTTCCACATGTCATGCTTCAGTGTTCACCAGTTGTCAGGGAAAAATGTTTGTACCCTGGAGGAAATGAGATCAGTCCTACCTGTAAGCAAATTGATACTGATGCCTTTTGTCCTAGAAATGCACCTGCATTTTATTAATGTTGCTTTTTGGGTCATTTCGCTTTAACTGGCTACTTTTCTGAGATTGTTCTGCATGGGGAGGGTGTAGTAAAGAGATCGAAATAAAAGTCTAGTAGATTTAGGCGAGGTAGACATAACCTACATTACTTGAAAGGGTATTTAAATATAAATTTGACATTTCTTCCTCTAGTTTTGCCATCATCATTATAAGTTTTTCTGTTTGGAATTAGATAAATCAATGTGTGTGTGTATACATACATACATACATACATGAATATATACAACATACATACATGCATATGAAAGACAGCTTCTTTCAACTGCCCTGGGTCCCCTGTCTTGCTCCAAGATGATTTGGAAGTGCTGTGCTACAAAATGAGGGTTAACACATAAGAATCAATTTAGTATGCTCAAAAAATTGTGTGGCTTTATTTTCTGAAATAGTTTCCTTACTCATTTCATCCAAGGGAGGTGGAAGCCTTTATAGCACCTAAGTTTTGAAACTAGGTATCAACAAGACCAGCCACTAGGGAACTACAATCTTAATTAAGTGGCCTGCAAGTGCTCTCAATTCCATTGCATTCCATAGCATTCCAGAGCAAGTATCTCAAACTTGTTATTTTTCTGTTTTTTATTTTCCTGGCTTTATCCTAGCTCTTTTGCAGTTTAACAGTCAGCAAACTTGACAGACTTAGGACTAGTTTGAAAGCATAAAAGAAGTTGGAGGATTTGCTAAATGGATGTTTTAAATTCCATCAATTTTCTTTGTCACCCTTTACACTAGAATATTGAAAACAGCCCCCCCCAAATTATACTCACAGGGAGAAATCAATTCAAGTAGAAAAAGAAGCACTTAAATGATTTTTATAAAGCTCAAACTAGCTTTTAATTTATGAGAATTCAACCTTTTAAAAGTTTGATGACTTTTGGAGATTATTACTTATGTAATCTTATTCCATCTCTAAGGTGAGAAAAAGAAGACACTCTGCTTTCTTTAAAGCTAAAATAACCAAAAGTGTTGATCATACATTTGCTTTTAAAATAATTCTATTGAATTCAACAGACACAGGTTTTTCTCTAACTCTGAATGTCCTGCAGCATATAGAATTGACTGCCATTCGCTCAGTCAGAAACCAGACTGTGGAAAACCAGAAATCTCCACTATGCCTAGTACAAAGACTGTGCTTAGGGTTTCAATAAAATGAAAAGAGCAAGGTGAAAAATTAGAATATGTTGAAGTTTGAAAGATTTGATCTTCTGGTTTTTACATAACTCAGGAAGGAAATAACCCAATTCTGCACTTTTAGTGGAAAAGTAAGTCAAAACCATAGAGGCTGAGGACTTTCTCTACATGGATTTTCAAACGATTTATATAAAGATGTTGGGGAAATTCACAAAGATCTGGATAATGTTGGAAAAGCTTGTGTTTTGAAGGCAGGAGAGAGCTGTCTGATACAACGATGCCATCTATTGGCTTCCAAGGAATGGCACTGACCATAGCTTGTTTGGAGTGTCTGAAAAGGGAGAGTTGAATACTTTGAAGCAAGTGAAGAGAAGCTCATTTAAGCTTCTTATGAAGCTGTTTCTTAATGTGCTTTACTTTTGAATGAGAAACTGTATGTGATGTGTACCCTGTGCACCTATAAATATAATACATATGCTTATGCCCACACATATCATCAGCAACCATTTAGGCTAGGAAATGAGGTTTTCTCATGATCATGTTCTTAACAGGAGCTGGGTTTTGTCTACCTATGGACTTATAGGTGTCACGCAGGAGGGTGACATAGAAGAACAGGTGCCATCTTCTTCTTTCACTGCGATACTCATGTTTTAGTATCCTACCCCCTTCTAATCCCAAGAGTTATTTTGATTTCTGGGCAGACTTAGAATAGGAAAAGCATACAGGACAGATATTTCTCTCAGTTGGGTTGAATCAATAACCTGGAGTGTGAAAGAGAAATTTTGGCTGCTTTGAGGAAAGAATAAAACATTTGATTATGGCTTTATTACTTTCCTTGTTTTTTCCTTTGAAGTTCTTTAAAAGATAGGCCCTATAAAATCAGTGGAAAAATATGTGATCATTTGGAAGAAGTCTAGATTACAAAATACATAATATTTACATGTAATTTAGAAAATGCACAGATAATATACACATTCCATTAAATTATTATCAGTATTTTGGGTCTTGGAAACACAAATAACCTAACAACAATGAAGATGTCAGAATTATTTACCTAAAGTGGAGTTAGAAGTTAATGAAATGAAATGATTATTTTCTAATACTTTTTAAAAAGATTTATTTATTTTTTCATAGAAGACCTGGGGTATAGGCCAGAGGTGTGGAGGGTGAGAGAATTCACCAGAGACAGAGATGGTAGCGGAATGGACAGATTTACTGACATACACTGCTGAGGGGGGCCAGCAGGCAAGACTTGAGAGGTCTGCTGCCCCATGTTGGTTAGCTCCCAGTTGGGGGATCTAACTCAGGCCATTGTGGGATAATGCTGAAACTTAACCCCTAAGCCACCAGGAAGGCCCTTCAATACTTTTTGCTCTTGAATATTGATAATGTGCAGAAGAATAAGGATTTTGGCATTTAGTAAATGGAGATGCATTTTTCCTGGGTTTCCTCAAAGATGGAGAAAATTATATGACATGAAATAATTGGTTTGAGGAATTTTTATGTTATATTTAATTTTATGTTTTATATAGGTATATTAGATATTTTTAATAATCATTGCAGAGAGAAAAAAATCTATGATAAAATGCATTTTTATTTTAATAACTCCCATTCATTTTCATCATTGCTTTACTTCTTAGGCATTCTGGGTGGCATTCAACTGACTTCTTTTGATTAGTGATTTGACTAATTGTTTGTCAAATTGTAATTATTGCTATGACACATAAGTGTTTACTTCAGGATAGTAAAGACTAGCTATGTCTTTCTTATTTAAAATATTTCCACTAATAGGACTAGTCAAACAAACACATTAATTTTAATCCTGTGGTTCACATAAGGGAAGAATAAAGTTATAAAATAAGAACCTATTGTATTGAGTCTACTACCTGAGTCAAAATGTAAAATAGCATACATAATTTCCCAAATGCAAGTGCTGTTAAGTCCCAGCTTACATCTATCTGCCACGTTGATAACTACCTGTGTTTTATGTACTTAATATCTTTTTAAAAATCATTTCTCATTTTTATTAAAATATATTTTAAGAGGAAAATTTATTAAACTAACACAGATGAAAAGCTAGAATTTCCATAAATAGTAGGGTATATTCTAGAAATCGAGGAAAATCCTAATACTGTATTAGATGTTATAATAAATAAACCACTATTGCATCTATTTGATTACTCAAAAATAAAATAGCTTTCTTAGGAAGAAAAAACTGAACTGTATTTGTCAGCCAACAATAATGGCATATTTGGTTGAATTCTTGTTAAATGAAAGTTCTTCATCAGTATGACATTTCCATTCTTACTTCTAACGTTAACTTGTAGAACCATAGCTTGAATTTATACATTCTAGGAAAAAGTAAACATCCTCTAGTGTTTCTGATGCAGATCAATCCTTAATATGTTATACGGGACTTTGGTTCAACAAGACTTTGTGTCAAGCTTTTGTAGTAAAAAGTCACTTGAAAAGCTCTTTGGAAAGAATCTGGCTTAACCACTAGTTGTTCCATGTAGCTTAGAAAACACATACACAAAAAAAGATATGTCAAATTGTTTAACCAGAATGTTATACAGAATATTTTAAGTAAATGTTATACAGAATATTTTAAGTAAAATCTTCAGATAATTCTAAAACCCGGCCAATCAGGCAACTTTGGTTACCAATATTTGTTGGAATATTGAGTGTATGAATGCTAGGAAGACATGTTCTTCGGGTGCTGGCTGGGCTAATACATACTGATTACCTTTGAGAGGGGAACATATATTATATTTCAGGCACTGTGCTTAAATGTGGTCTTTTAGTTTTCACCTCATTGGACTCTTACTCTGTGGGTAGTATTTCTACTCTCATTTTGTAAAAACAAGCTGAGGATCAGACAAGTGGAGTGATTTGACTAAAGTCTCAACTAAACTTGCTGTCTTAGTGAGCAATGACAAGATGTTACATGCTACAGCGTCCCCCCAGCCACCAGAATAAACCTGGAAATGTTTCAGGGGAGGCCCTTGCACCACCCCAGATCCTATAAACCCCAGTAGCTGTGCACACCATCAAATAAATGGCCAGAAAAGTTGGGAGAGAAGAACCCTCCCACAACAAAAGCCCCTGCTACTGTAGAGCAAACCCAAATCAAACACCTCGGAGAAAGAAGGTACAAATGGCCATGCCAGCCCTGAGGGCATCAGTATAACACAGTGAGGAAACAAAACCCCAGAACCAAACCACAGACTTGAAAGACGTTCTTTACCTATCAGACATAGAAGTCAAGATGACCGTGATTAAGAACACTAAAGAATGAGGGCCTCCCCTGGTGGCGCAGTGGTTGAGCACTGGGCTGTGAGGCTGCCCGCAGCCTCTGCAGCACTGGTTCGTTCCCCGGCCACCTGCGAGGGTCCCACAAAAAAACAAACAAACAAACAAACAAACAAAAAAAAACCTAAAGAATGAGAACAATACAAAGAATCTAAGAAAAGGATTTGAATACTTTGAGAAACAAAATCAACCAACAGAAGATTGAAATTGAAACTTTAAACAAGAAAATAAAAGAATTGTAGGAGGAAGCAATTTAGGAGAATGCCATGGAACTAGAATAAATCAAATGAAAAAAAAAATCAGCCTCATGTCCAAAAGCCTAGTCTCTCACTCCAGTCTTGGCCTGCAAGTCTTTCCCAGTAACAAGAAGGCTGGCTAGCCCAGCCCTGTTGGGGTCATTCCCAAGCATCCACCCAACCTTCCCTGCCTAGTGTTCCCTGATCCCAGTGGCAGAAAATCTGATCAAGGTTGTGCCAGCATGATTATGGGAGCCAGGGAAATAAGTAATTGCTGTCTTTCTCTAATTCATGCCTGATGTCTATCCCACCTGTTTTAATCTTCCCCTTCACCCAACCCTCACAGCCTGAAAAAACCTACACTTTAGTCTGGGTAACTGAAAAAATTCTTTTTTGTACCAGAAGTACACATGACCACTTCAAGGACACTGACCAGTTATTCAATGGTTTTCAAAACTGACTGGATAAGTGAATTACTAAAATGTTTAGCATCTTAAAGACAACAATTATTCAAGCTCTGACTCAACTATATCACCAACGCTTGCATATGTGGCACACAGTAGGCTTGATAAATATAAATGTTTTATTTTATTTTTTAAAGATTTATTTATTACATGTACTGGGGTACAGGTCAGAGGTGCAGGAGGGTGAGAGAATTCACCAGAGACAGAGCAGGGAGCAGAACAGGCAGAAGGACCGAAATACACTGCTGAGGGGAGAAGAGGGCGTGACAGGAGAGGTCTGCCGTGCCATGTGGGATTCTTACCAGCTGGGATCAAACCTGCGCTGCAGAGTCTGTGGACAGCTTCACAGCACTGTGCTCAACCTGCTGCGCCCCCGGGGAGGCCCAGTGTTTAAAATTAATAGAATTCTGCCAAGATTTACCCATAGAAAGCTTGGATAGAAGGCAGGTAGAGCATTATTATTGTGAACCTTCATGTTTTGTGCAGAAATAAATTATATAATGAATACAGTTTTCTTAAAGAATAATGGTGCTCTTCCAAAAGAATTGGTTTTAGACCGTGAGCTTATAGTTGTAATTTGAATTCATGGCAATGCTACATTTACCATTTCTTTTACTGTCTTCTGAGAAGGTTGTCTGGAGATAAGAAGCTAAGTGGGATGTTTGATATTTTTGAGAGCAATTTTTTTTAAATGAAAATACAAATAAAATACCAAAGTTCTAGACATGTCTGATAAGTTTGTTGTTTATTTGGGAAGTAAATGCCTTATGTACTTTGTGCCTACCACTTTGAAATGGGATTGATTGATAAACGCCAACTTTTGTTCTTTTATATTTGAAGAGGTGAGTGCATGCTTGGGAGTTTTCATCCCCATGGATAATCACCATAAACATTTTTAGAATTTACTTGAAAAATAGTTGTCTATGTGAAACTAGAATGCCAGACGATGTTTATTAATACATACTGTTTAGTAACCTACAACCAGCCCTATGGTTGCTTTATCTAATTATGCCTTGGTAATTGGGAACTTTTTTAAAGTTGAAAGGAAAACAGAAACAATTTAATGAAGTAACTTCAGAGATGGCTATTGTTTTTACACTCCAACTGCTCACTTAAGTTTTCTGCCAAAATTAAAATATTGGTGCAGCCAAAGTAGTTGTAAAATTAGTCCATGAATATTAATGCAAAAGTATTTCATTACAGATATGCTTACACATGAAACTAATTTTCATCCCATTTGTTTTTCAAACAGTGGCCAATCCCTGGAGGCAAATACCTGAAATGTAAACAGTTGCCAGTTTTAAAAAACATTGTTTAGATGGAAAACAGAGTATTCATACACCATGCTTACTATTTTGCTTACACGGTGACACTTGAGCAAGCTGTTTCTTTTTTATAAAAGATTTATTTATTTATTTATTTATTTATTTATTTATTTATTTATTTATTTATTTATTTATACAAGCACTGGGTACAGTCAGAAGCGTGGGAGGGTGAGAGAATTCACCAGAGCCAGAGCATGGAACAGAACAGACAGCCTGACGAAATACACTGCTAAGGGGAGCAGCGGGCGCAGCAGGAGAGGTCTGCATGCCTTGTGGGACCCTCGCCGGTGGCCGGGGATCGAACCAGCGCTGTGGAGGCTGTGCGCAGCTTTGCAGCCCAGCTCTCAACCACTGTGCCAGCAGGAGAGGCCCTGCAAGCTGTTTCTTAATAATTTATTCAGATGCTAGTATTCAGTTTACATTATTCCTTCCCTGAAAATAGATTTTCTTGAAGAAAGTAAATGATTTGAACAAGAAAAACATGGAAGTTATATGTGCATCAAATTTATGTAATATAATACTCTATAGCATGCGTGTATAATGATAGTAACATGTGGGGCATAAGGAATTTTAAGGTGTAATGGTGAAAGTAATTAATCAAACGGACCTTTATATAAGCTGAGTGGCTAAGATACTTCAGTATTTAACTTAAGAGCAAGCACTAAGGTCATCTCAGAATTGTTTGAGATCATTCAGAAAACATTTAGACAATATTGCCTCAATTAAAAATAAATACAATGTATTAAATAAAGAAAACATGTAGAAAAGTTAAACTATTGATTCTGCTAAAAAAAAGAATAAAAATGAATGGACAGATGTAACATTGGTTTATAACACTTTATGTTATTCAGAGGATTAAGCTTGTACCTCCTCAGATGCCTGTCATCACACCACACCCACCAACAAGGGGACCTCAGCCCTCCACCGTGCTCTCCACTGTGGCACCTCTCCTCTCTTCTTTCCCCTTCTTTTCCCCTCCCAATCCTGTAGCCTCAGTTCCACAGTCAGGTTTCTAGGATTTGTTAATGGTTAGTTTTCACCTGATCATTTGTTTTGTTTCTCTGTATTCCACTTGTGAATGAAATCACCCTGTCTTTAATCAGTAAGTATTGAAAACATTAAGATATATCACATGTATACAAACTAAAGACACTTGAAAAATAAGCTTGAGTCATAACCTTCAAAGTGTGCAGGCCATAAATAATATTTGTTTATGTTCAGGCAATTCCACAGCAAGGCTGACTACTAATGATAATTATTAATGATGATTGTGGAAAGTTTACAATTTGATAAGCAGTATGTAAAATACTTTATGGATGTTAGCCTATTTAATGCTTACAGTGACCTTGCTAGATAGTAAAGTTATAATTCTTATTTTCAGAGGAGGTAACTGAAAGCAAGTTTTATAGGGTAATCAATGGCAATGCTGGAATTTAAACCCAAGTCCATCTAACTCTAGCTCTTCAGTTTGTAAACTTCACGTTATATTGCCTCCCTTAATGTATAATGCACAATTTTGTTCATCAGTGGAACTAGCAATAAAAAAGCATTAAGCCTTAATAGCATCAAAACCAAATAGACATCTGTAAAGTTTTCTGACTGGAAGGTTGGGGTTTCTTTCAGTAATCACGGTGGAATCAATAATATCCTTTGTATTTCGTCTTTTCTTGGAATTAGATGCAATTCCTCCCTAATGTATAAAACCCTCAATACATTTCACTCCTGTATTGTTATTAGCATATTTTATTTTAACTTTGTAGTTATTTATGGGCTTCTCTACCTCCTGGTGTAACATGGTAACTAAATTCTTAGTTACATAATTTAACTCTTTGGGTTTTTATATGGGCTCCAGAATTTACTAGTTGCATGACCTGATTATACTTCCCTACTTCAAAGATCTCATATTTAAAGTGGAGCCATTAAAGAACATCTACTTCAGTTTTGCTTGGAGGTTTAAGTTGGTAATTCATGTACATCGTGTAATGCAGTGCTGCATGAAGTTTAAGTATTCAATAAATAGTAGCTCAATAAATAGTAGCTACTACTATCAGATTTTCACATCTTGAGAATAGAGATTTTATTTTGTATGCCATCATATGTTTCTGGTATATGATGGGTAGCTCTGGGAATGTGTTCATCTGTAAGCATCAGAAAGCCTATCAGGGCCTCCCCTGGTGGCACAGCGGTTGAGTGCTGGGCTGGGAAGCTGCCCGCAGCCTCTGCAGCACCAGTTTGATCCCCGGCCACCAGTGAGGGTCCCACCAGGTGCAATAGACCTCCACTGCCGTGCCCGCTGCTCCCCTCAACAGTGTATTTCAGTCAGTCTGCCTGTTCTGTTCCCCGCTCTGGCTCTGGTGAATTCTCTCACCCTCCCGCACCTCTGACTCTCCCCAGTGCTTGTATAAATAAATAAATAGTTTTTTTTAAAAAAAAAAACAACAACAAAACCTATCAATAGTAAATTAAACAGATACAGGCATATTTTTCTAGTAAAATAGAAAGTAATCTAGAGGCAGGCATTTGTGCACTAACATGCCACTAAGTATTGAAATTTCTTCCATGTTTTTCTGTACCATCTATTTTTATTTGTGGATTTCATCCTCACATCCACAGAATCACTGCATTAAGCCAGTGTGAATTGTACTCACATTCTAGAAAAATGTGAGGGAAAAGGTCAGAGAGGAAATGCTAGCTGAGCTCCATGCTAAAAATCTTTCCTGGTTTTCCTATCAAAGATTTTCTGCTTGTATCTTCTTTTTTTTAAGATTGATTTATTTATACAAGAACTGGGGTACAGGCCAGATGCATGGGAGGGTGAGAGGATTCACCAGAGCCAGAGTGGGGAACAGAACAGGCAGACTGACTGAAATACACTGCTGAGGGGAGCAGCGGGTGAGACAGGAGAGGTCTGCGCGCCATGTGGGACCCTTGCCAGCCCAGGATCGAACCAGCGCTGCAGGCAGTGGACAGCTTCACAGCGCTCCTCTCAACTGCCTGCGCCTCCAGGGGAGGCCCTGCTTGTATCTTCTTGACAAGAAATTAGATATGTAACTATCCTTAGTGGCATGAACATCTGGGCAGGTTAAATACTTTAGCTTTGTAGCTTTTATATAAAGGAAAACAATGGAGAGGAATGACCTGATTGGGTAACTAATACAGATATCCACTATAATATTCATTAATCAGTCATTCAGTGAACTCAAGAAAAAAGTCAGCTTGAAAACCTTGAAGTATATATCAGGCCTTCCGTTATAAAATGAAATACACATATATTTAAATATGATGATTCCCTTTTATCCAATTTTTTGCTGCTAAACTGTTTGAAGTAAGGAATGAAACTTTATGCAGATAATTTATTTTGGCAGTGTTGCCATGGTGACAAGAAAAAAAAATGTCCCTAGAACAGACCCTGAAAAAAACTGTTCCTAGCAAATACTCGGAGGTGTTTCTGCTGCTACAGATAATCACAGGAGTTGCCAGAAATTAAAATTGTGCAAATGATAAATACAAATCTCCTCTTCCATGTTGGAAAGATCTTATTTTTTAACCCTCATAGTTTTGTTGTCATGTTTTATAGCTTCTCTCTTTACAGTGTCTCAATAACAGTTTAGTTATGGCCATCTCCATGTCAGTAACCAATCAAACTTTTATCAAGTATAGATGAGTGATTTCTAGAAATTCTTACCTGCCCTCTTTGTCTCCTGCCAGTCCTTGTTGAACCCATTCATTCTTGACTCTTCTATAATATGCTTCCCACCCAAGCCTCCGTTTTCTTGTGCAGATTGTTTGATCCTGAAAGCCATCAGCAAAATGTGTGCAATGTGAGGTTATGTCATTTCCCCTTTCCACACCCTACTTGCCACACATTCATGAAGACCCTCTCCTTCCTCAGCCCATAACAAATCTTCCTCATCCTACATTTAAAGAGATACCCTTCAGCTAGAATCAGTTTCATTAAAGAAAGATAATCTGCACTAAACTGATTCCACATCATTTTTTTCTGTTCATTCTTTTGTCAGTGTGTCTTTATTGATGCCTTGGTTCAGTGACTAGCTTACTAGCAAATCTTTTAAAGCATCAAGTGTGGTCTAGATCGTTTGGTAAACAGCATTTATGGAAATAAAGAACTTAAGGTGTGTTTTCAAGGAGGCAAAACTATATTGAGGAAAAATGATTTTTATACCATTAGGATAGCCTCTAGTTTTTTTTTTTTTTTGAAGTATTGAACGGTAATTGATCAATCCTTCACTTTTACCCTTCTGCTTATCTACCCCTCATTTACTCCTTCTATTACCACTCCCCAAATATACATATATGCATTGATATGAAAATTCTTAAGGCCAAGAGGGATTAATTGTACCCCTTTACTTTGCCATTGTATCCTTTTCTGCAAGGATACAATAGTATCCTAATAAAATTATTTTCTCTGGGGATATAGCTTCCCCCCCCAAATTGAGATGGAATGATTCTTGTGAGAAAATAGCAACAAACCATTTTAACTGTGATTTAATGAAGATTTTACACTTCACAAATTAAAAGAAATAGACATTAAGGATCTTTCATTTTCTATGTAAGCAGAGTGACATTGTTAAGCTACTTGGAAGCAGAGTAGAAATTTGAATTATTTTAAGTAGAGAGAAATGATTTAACTTCTAGTTGTGTGTTTTTCCACTATGTCATGTTCTTCAACATATATAAAAACTGTGAAGAAGTTAAAATATTTTCTGTGTGAACAGCATTTTAGTCTATATTTCTGTATCTCTTGCAACATCTTGCCATCAATTTCTTCTTTGTTTACAACACATTTCTGGGACCAGTTATTATGTCTACATTCTCTTTGTTCCGGAGGGATATTAGGTGCCATAAAAAAAATAGAACTCAGTATTTTGGTTCCTGATCAAACACATATAAAGAATACCTTCTTTTACACCCTTGGATGAACACTAAATGCTCATAAGGTGTTTTGTTATGTTAGTATCAGTTTGTCCAACTCAGATGCTGAACTAATTGTTTCAACTTACTTAACAGTAAGTAGTTTTCAGGCCTCCCTGGTGGCACAAGGGGTTAAGCACCGCACTATGAAGCAATCTGCAGCCTTTGTAGCATGAGTTCGATCCCCAGGACAGGGAGATACCCACATGGCACAGTAGACCTCTCCTGACATGCCTGCTGCTCCCCTTAGCAGTGTGTTTCAGTCAATCTGCCTATTCTGTCCCCCACTCTGTCTATGGTGAATCCTCTCACACTCCATATCTCTGGCCTGTGCCCCAGTTCTTGTATGCATAAATAAATAAATCTTCAAAAAAAAAGTAATCTTTTTCAGTGCTCTGTAGTATTCCTAAGCAGTTAGAACCTTTTCAAGTGTTTGAATCTTAAGTTATTATTTCTTCTTTGTTGGCTCAAATATCTCCCTCATTGGAGTTACAAAACCCTTTCTTTTATTACTGAAGACATTTAATGTATGCAAACTTACATTTGGCTTAAGAACATTTTTTTAAAAATAAACTCTCCAAGTTGGAATGTTCTTACTGAATTCAAGCTTTTATGAGGCTGTTTGATTTGGCATATGTTCCTTGTGATATCTGCATTGAAAACACTTTGCCTTTGAGAGACTTTCCCTGCCTTATTGGGACATTTCAACTCAATTTATAGTTATCAGTAAGAAAAGAAAGAAGACATTTCCATCCAAAAGAGATTTCAGTAGGATTTAGCAGTAAGGGTTTTAAAAAGAGCAACAGCTACAAACTTGTACCTTTGCCTGCTCTTTGAAAACAAAGAGACATCACAAGATTATCTCTCCCTTTTTTAAAATTTTATGTATATATATATATATATATATATGTTTTAATGAAGTAACATTATGTTACATCCTTGTTAATTTTTGCACTGCCCAAAAGAGATTTCGGTAAGATTTAGCAGTAAAAATTTTAAAAAGCAACAGCAGCAACCTTGTACCTTTGCCTGCTTTTTGAAAATAGTAAGACATCACAAGATACACTTCTTTAAAAGTGTATATATGTGTGTGTGTGTGTGTGTGTGTTTTAATGAAGTACCATTATGTTATATCCTTATTAATTTTTTCACTGTATATGATTTCACCCCTCATCTGTGGTCCCTTTCAAAGCATTTTAAAAGGAGGGTTCTTTCTAGTTTATTTGAAAATAGCAACTTTTTCCTCCAAGAAACTTTTCTTTCTTATGTGAACCATTTACACTCAGAAGAAGACTGAATTCATTACATGGTGCTGTTAATGCTAAATTGCGGTCTGTGATTGAATACTTGGATCCTTTACAGAGAACTTGTATCTACGAGGATGCATGTGGCTTTACATAATAGTCAGTTCTTCACTTTAGACCATGAGCGTGGTTACTGTTTATGTATATATATATATATATATATATATATATATATATAAAAGCCTGAGTGTAGGTGTTTCCAGGGTTACAAAGATGCAGATATATTAGGGGGGCAACTCTCTGATTTTTCACAAATGGAACCTAGCTGGGGAATTAGCGGGTAGCTCAAGACCTCAGAAACCACTCTTGGCTCTAGCGTCTTTAGCCTCTATAGACAACCACAGTTCTGACCTCCAACACTGTAAGTTATTTTTCTCATTTTTTATACCTTTTATAAATGGCAGCATACATGATGTACTGGACTTTTGTGTCTGGCTTCTTCTGTTCAACATGACCTTTGAGAGATTTACCTACGTTGTTACATGTGGTCAAAGATCATTCAATTCATTCCTATTTATTATTTTAGTACGGGGAATAGGCTGTCACTTCTCTGTACATTCTGCTCTTTGAGTAGTTTCCAGCTTATGCTGCTATTAATATTCCTATTATTCACTATATGAGCATTTAGTATGTATTTGGCATAGAGATACAGTTCTATTTGCTATATATCTTGGAGAGAAATTAGTTATAAGACATATATAGGTTGAACTTCAGGAGGTAATGACAGCCAAGTTTTCAGAGAAAGAGATCTTTTTCTTCTTTCTGAGGATCAATTTTTGAATTTTTATAATATATTAATCATCAGGAACAAATACATGTAAACTAAAGAATGTGTGCAATGAATTACATTTAATTAAAAGAAAGAGATGTGGAAAAATGGAGAGAAAGATTTATTTATTTTTACAAGAACCGGGGTATAGTCAGAGGTGTGGGAGGGTGAGATAACTCACCAGAAACAGAGTGGGGAGCAGAACGGGCAGACGGACCAAAAATACTGCTGAGGGAAGCAGCGGGCACAACAAGAGAGGTCAGCTGTGCCATGTGGGTATCTCCGTGGCCGGCTGGGAATCGAACCCACCCTGCAGAGGCTGTAGACAGTTTTGCAGCGCTGTGCTCAACCTGCTGCGCCACTGGGGAGGCCCGGCCATATTCATATTAGTCCTCAAAAGAACATATTCAAAAAAATGAAGAATTATACCTTGAGTGTCTTATAGAGTTAAGGCTAAAGCCAGATTTTTGAAAAGTGACCTAATTTCTCCCTCCCCCTTTTACAGAATGTAATAGGTCATTGGAGAGGAAAATAAATCCTTTTCATTTCAGAAAGTGTACCTGTTCTTTTTTTGGAGAAAACGCAATCCACCTATGAAACATGAAGATTAAACTCGGCGATCCCAGGGGATACATCTAGTTACCTAAGTTTATAGTGGTGGTTTATTTTTTTCCTTTTAAATTTTTCTGCTAATGCAAAGTGAAATCATTAACTTAAAATATTTGTAGCTATTTCAAGATTCCTGTGTCTCATTTATTAATACTATTGCATAATTTTAGGACATTTGATGCTGTTATAGGAATGTCAAAGATTTTAATAGAGTTTTTGATCACAAATGAACCCATTCAGGTCATATGTGAAGAGACAGAGGAGGGCTATCTTCTCCATATTTACTTTCCTAGGGCTGAAGGAGGTGTTTGCTTTTAGTAAAAAGTGCTGTTTTATACTTAAATTGGTTGAGGGTTGAGCTAAATGTTTTTTTTTTTTTAATCCTGCTCAGTTATATATATTTCTTGTTTTTCTCTTACTGTCAAAAAGTCTCCTTCAATGTCATTTAAAGTGAGAAAAAAAATGGTATTTTGATGCATTGGATCGCAGAATACCGCAGTTTAGTTTGCTTTGATGAGAAGGAAAAATAATTTCCAGTATTAGATTAGACTGCAAAGAACTATAAAAGAGAGTTTTACTGGAAGATCTTTGCCTTTTATCCTTTTTAAGGTTTCATAGAACTATTATAAGAATATTCCATTTTGTCTAAGATTTTCCTTTAAGCAACTTTCTAAACCTCAAGGCATTTATCTCGGGCATTGTGCTCTTTTAGCTGCATGCCAGAAGTCTTTTGTTTAAAAAAATCCTTTGGTAAAATTCTTTAAATTTGAATTTAGCCCTGAACAACAACAACAAAAAAGTACTTAATATTACTGCCTTCATTTCTGTAATGATCAACTCTACTAGGCCGTCCTTTATACCGGCGGAGCCATTTTCTTGAATTCTTTTCTAAAAGGAGGTTAAAGAATCATATGACATAAATCTTATAGGTACGCTTCGATTTTTAAGTCTTTATTTTTCCTTTTCTGGGTCCAAATATAGAAATTATCCCCTTCCATTCCCCTCTCCTCAATTAGCTGCCAATGGTTTGGAACTTAACGATTTTACCTCATGTGATTCTTTTTGTTTGTAATCCTATATTCAACATTGTACTGAAGTCTGTTAAACATTGATAAGCTGGTTTGTATGCACCAGGTCCTCAGAGAGCATTGTACTAAAATGCTGTAAAGACTGGATTAGGTTTAGGTATTGTAAGGTGGTTTCCAGACATTTTCCTACTGTCTGTTCTTCCAAAGGTGCCAAATCAACTTGGCCTTGATTTAATATTGCTAAAATTGTAATGCTAAGCTGACTTGGAGCCTTGCATACTTCAAAATGAGTCTTTCTGGTGGTGATTGAACAAATAGTTTTTTGTTTTTTTTTTTTACATTATGTGAGATCACACACACATACACACACACACAGACACACGGGGCATTATGGTGTAGTTCCTGTGAGACACTGAGTTCTTTGCCAAAATCTTAAATTCCTTTCATTGTTATTCAAGTTATACCTTCTTCTGTTATCTCTTGCCAGGATTCAAAAGTCCTCATCTGATACTTTTTTTTTTTAATTTAGTAAGGAGAGGTATATTGTGTTTAATTTCTTTAGAGTTGTACAGGATTAAAATAATCCTGCTTTCCAGAGATAACCACTATTGACATTTGGGAGTACATTTCTCCTATGTATGTTTTCAATTCATAGATATATATTGGAGAATTAAAGTGGCATTTTGCTTTAAAGGTTCTTTAATAATTTGTTTTAAAATATTTATGTTTTGTAGCATTTTGCATATATGAAAGAATATAATGTACTCACATGTAAGATGTAAAGAATAAGCAATTGAACATACTTGAAATCATCACCTAATTTACAGAATTATGCAGGTACTTTAAAGTCCCCTGTGTCCCTACAAAAGTTTCATCCTTTCCCCTTCTTGCAAAGATAACTGCTCCTCAGAATTTTGTATTTACCATTCTCTTCCTTTAAAAAATATATTTCATTGTATACCTACGGATCCAAAAATATTTTTATGTAATTTGAACTCTATATGTGTTTGTAATGCCTGTAATCTCTTTTGACTCATATTTATAATTCAACATTTTCTCTGAGGCTTCTCTGATAAATACAGCTGTGGTTTCATACTTTTGACTGCTATTTAGTATTCGATGATAGAAACTTTCTTGCCTTATTGAGACAGTTCAACTCAATTTACAGTTATCAGTAGAAAAAGAAAGAAGACATTTCCATCCAAAAGAGGTTTCAGTAGGATTTAGCAGCAAGGACTTTTAAAAGAGCAATAGCAGCAACCTTGAACCTTTGCCCACTATTTGAAAACAAAGAAATATTACAAGATTATCTCTTCCTTTTTAAAGTATCCTCTGAAGGAGCCTTGTTTCTAGTCAATTTGAAAATACAGCAATTTTCTCCTTCAAGAAATTTTTCTTTCTATCTTACCTGATCCGTTTACACTCAGAGGAAGACATTAATCCTAAATTTGGGGATTGCGCAAAGATTTGAATGCATTTGGCTTCTCATAATATTTCACTAAGTCAAGTCTTATTTAGTGTACTGCAGTATTAACATGGCACGTGTTAGTTATGCTCCTGTTGATGGAAAGTGGCTTGATCTCAGATTTTGTTCTAATAAACACTGCTGTCATGAAAATTATTTGTATATATCTCCTGCTAATCATGAGCAAGAATTTCTTCAGAGTTAGCAAAATCAATGGGTTGTCATGGGATTACAAGCTGCAAGATAATGCACCACTCTTTTCTAAAATGGTCCAAAATAACCCTAAAAGCTATTAGTTTGGAAAAGTTCACATATGTATATACTTTTATGAGTCCTTACCACTAGCTAAAACCTCAGTAAAATGGTATCTCACTAAATTAACATGTACGTATCTTCCTTCATTTATCACTCACACCTTCTGTATCTCTCTTTTGGCTTATGTGGCCTTAAGTGTTTTCCAACCTGCTTTATAATCTTTTTTTTAAAAGATTTATTTATTCATTTATATAAGCATTGGGTACAGCCGGAAGCACAGGAGGGCAAGAGAATTCACCAGAACCAGAGCGGGGAGCAGAACAGGCAGACTGACAAAATACACTGCTGAGGGGAGCAGCGGGCACGGCAGGAAAGGTCTGTTGTGCCATGTGGGACCCTCGCTGGCCACTAGGGATCGAACTGGTGCTACAGAGGCTGCAGGAAGCCTCTCAGCCCAGCGCTCAACCACTGGACCACCAGGGGAGGCCCTGTAATCTTTATAATCAAACGAGTCTTGTATCTATCTAGTCTTATATCTTATATCTTGTAGTAACAACACCTGAAGGAGGAGATCCTATACATCCAAAACACAAATAAGTGTGTAAACCAATTTTACTCAATAAAAATGAATGAATGAATGAATGAATGAAAAGAGCCCCAAAGAAATTTCATATAACCTTTTAATATTTATTCTTAAGGATTTTATTTTTCATTTATGTTATTTTTGTCAATGTTCTAACCTATCTTTTAAAAACTGTTTTTCTCTTTGTTAATATATGCAGACATGCAGTTGATTTTTGTATATAAATCTTGTATTTTGATACATTGAGTTTGCTTTATTACTAATTCCAATGATTTGTGTTTACGTTAGGGGTGGTTATTTTGAAATCTGACTACTGATCTTCTTTCTATAATGATTAAAGAATTCTTTTTTTTTTCATTTCTCTTAGATAAGTTTTAATAATTTTTGAATATCAAGAAATTTAATATATTTTGGCTTTCAAATATATGAGCATACATAATAGCTTCTGAAATCTATTTTGAGAGTATATGGCTGTCTCTATATGTCTTCTACACTTTTGTCCTCATCAAATTTCCACGCATTTAAAATATTTTGTTCTTCAAATCTTGGCCGTTTTGATGTTCTCTACAAAAGTTTGCTCCAATTTTTTATCATATTTTCCTTCTATTTTATAAGATTTTTATTTGGGGCCTCCCCGGTGGCACAGTGGTTGAGTGCTGGGTTGCGAAGCTGCCCGCAGTGTCTGCAGCGCCAGTTTGATCCCTGGCTGCTGGGCGAGGATCCCACATGGCACACAGACCTCTCCTGCCATGTCCACTGCTCCCCTCAGCAGTGTATTTCGTCAGTCTGCCTGTTCTGCTCCCCGCTCTGGTTCTGGTGAATTCTCTCACCCTCCCGCGCTTCTGACTATACCCCTTGCTTGTATAAATAAATAAATAAATCTTTAAAATAAAATAATTTTATTTGTTTCTTTTATTATAGTTTATTAAGCATATTATGTGTATTTAGGTTAATTTCAACGTTAAATATTAGTAATCTAAAAGTTCCCCAAAGCACCCTACATACTTTATTCCTTTACTTCTATGTTTATTTATCTATTTACTTGTTTATTTATTGAAGTACCATGGCTTACATTCTTGCTAATGTTTTGGAAGTATTGTTCCCCATCCAGGTGCAGTC
The DNA here is from genome assembly GCF_964194135.1 of Talpa europaea. NCBI lineage: Eukaryota > Metazoa > Chordata > Mammalia > Eulipotyphla > Talpidae > Talpa > Talpa europaea. The sequence goes on from NC_140081.1 coordinate 16,543,677, forward strand.
ACCATAGTGCACCCACACCAAAGCACCCATAATCCAAGTTTCCATTATGATTCCTTCTTTAACTCACGAATTATTAAGAATTATGTTTTTTTTAAATTTCCATATATATTTTCTAGATATTTGTTTGCTATTTCTAACTTGATTATATTGTATACTATCAAGTTTTTGAAATTTACTAAGATTTGCTCTATTTACAGTGCATGGCAACTTTTTTTGTGGCTATTTCATGTGAACCTAAGAAGAAAGTGTTGGTACACATTTGGAATATAGCTTTTCTATGTTCAGTATATCAAGCTTGTTAATTGGGTGGATGGGTGTGTTGAAATCTCTGACTAAGCTTGGGGATTTGACCATTTACCCTGTAATTCTTTCAGACTTTTTCCCCTCTTTATAAATGTGAGATCTATTTCAAGAAACTCATTTAAACTATACAATATTTCTATTCAGTTGGAAGATTGATCTTTTTTACTATTATGTAGTGACCTCTTTTATTGCTAATAATGCATTTTAGTATAAAATGCCTTTTGTCTATACATTATTATATAGTTATGTTTATTTTGTTTATATTTTCCTGGCATATTTCCCTATCTTTTATTCTAAGCTTTATGCTTCTTATATCCACACACATCTATAGAAAAAGAATTTTGCTAGATTTAAAATACATGTATTTAGGGCCTCCCTGGTGGTGCAAGGTGTTAAACTATGAAACTATCCTCAGCCACTGCAGCACGAGTTCAATCCCCAGCCTGCCAGGGAGCTACCCACATGGGGCAGCAGACCTCTCCTATCTCACCCACTGCTCCCGTCAGCAGTGTGTTTCAGTCAATCTGCAGGTTCTGTTCCCCACTCTGTCTCTGGTGAATCCTCTCAACTTCCGCACCTCTGGCCTGTACCCCTGTTCTTGTATGCATAAATAAATAAATCTTTTAAAAATGATCAATGATTTAAAATATATCTAAATTTTAAAAAATAATAAAATAAAAAAAAAACAAGAAGAATCAGCACTGGATGTGTAGAACTCAGGTCAGGGATATTCATTTTTGTGTAATATCATATATATTTTGTGTAATATCATGTATATCATATATATTGGTATTGAGATAGAAATTTATATGTGTCTCCAAAAGTTCCATATCTAATGAAGTGGTGGTATGGTATCAGAGTAGGATAATGTTTCAGAAAGAACAGGTGGTCAGTACTGTCAAATAATGAAAAAGAAGTTAAAAGGGAATGGAAATTAAGGAAAAGGGATTGTTTCATTAGAATGAAATCAATGAGTTTTGTAGTGAATGGGTTCTGCATAAAAGAGAGCTATAAAGAGCTGATATGAGAATGAGTCCTATGCGAGTCAAAGTTGATGTAGTAAGATTTAATAATTCAGTGGTGAAGGATTATAGCTAGATTGAGAGAAGATGGAGAAGATGCTTTTGATTTAAAATAGAAAAGATGAGCTATGTGATGAGCATACTGTCTATACATAATAGGTGCTCACCAAATATATTTTTTGAATGAAAAATTGAATGTTTACAATTTCAAAAATAGGATCCAGTGGGAAGGACCAATAAGCACTTGAATGTTACTAAATTGATAAGTTTTATTTTTTAAACATTTCCAACAATATCTGTAACCAACACTACTTTGTGATATTCCATAGATAAAGCATAGGTTTGGACACTGATTTTTATGGTACGTGTTCTTAAATATACATAAATGTAGGAAAATAAGACAAGTGTTGATAAAACATTACTTAAGAAATGGCAACTTGCTATCAGTAACAATTGACATTTTTCATTTAAAAGGCCGAATAGTGTTGAATTTTGGTAAAAGTTAAATTATTACCTAAAAGCGTGTACGTCAGTACGTAGAAGAGTTGTCCTTAATATAACATTTTATAATGCATCTTAGATGTGAGTGACCCCTTTCATCTTTGACTTTTAAATCATGTCTTTCCAAATCATGATACCTGACACTTGGTGCAGATCTCACATGACTGTTTTTCATCGTTAACGTACACACGCCTATTCCTGTTGACTTTCAAAGTCCCCACAGCTGTTTTGTCCAGGTTGATTTTTCCCTGTAACTCAGCACTGCAGAAGTTGTTGAAAGTAATTTCACTAGCAAGATAAAAGTTTGTTGACACACGTAGATGATTTATTTTCAAACAGGGATTGATTCAAATATCAACAGCTGCAAGAAAGGCTATCATGAGAAAATTTGTTTTGTTTTGTTTAGATTTTAATCTGAAGTCTAAAATGTTTGTCTTAGTCAACACAAAATATTTGCATGCATATTTATTTTCTATATAAGTACTGACTGACTAAAATGTATTTTCTGTAACACTTATGGAAGTAACAATGAAATATCAATAAAAATAATAGAAACATTCATTGATTACTTGCTAAATGACAACCTCTGATCAGAATCCATATTTGTATTATTGCACGAAAAACTCAAACAGCCATATGTGAGAATATTGTTATTCTTATTTTACAGAAGTGGGGTGTGTGTGAAAAAAGTAGCACAGAGAAGTTCAATTAATTTGCTCATGACTATAAATCCAGGAAATTCTAGAGCTTAAATTTTAAGCCATGTCTAGTTGCGCCCAATATATACCTTTAAATCAACAGAATCTGCTGTGATTTTATAATAATTGAAATTATAAAATGCATAAGTTTTAAAAAGAGTTCCTATCACTAGGATTTTTTCGCTGAATAAAAACAGATGTGCAGATTTCCCCTCCTATTATTTGCTTAAAAATATAATCATGGAAACCAAGAGTACCTATCATGACATATTTAGTTGTGAAAACAAATTAGACTTTAGTGTATGTAGTAAAAGTTACAATGAAATTGGACATATATTTATGGCAATGGATTTGATACTAGGTTATAATTAGGCATAAAGGATACATTGCCCACAAATGATGCACAGGGACAGGAATATTGTAGTGTACAATACTGTGTATCCAAAACCTAACTAAATGCTCAACATTTTGTGAAAAAAAAAATGTGTCGATAACTAGTTGTATATGCAAACTGAGTATCAATCGACAAGTTGGGGAATAGAGAAAAGGATGTAATTCCTCTAAAAATGACTAACATTTATTCTTCATGCGTTTTAGGTTTTTCAACATGAATCCCTCTAGCTTTATCTTCTTAAACCAACCTTATTTTTTAAGCAGCTTGGACTGAGTAGCATATTTTCTGTAAAATGACCCTCTGCACCATTTCTAAGAATCATAGGTCAAGTTAGTCAGACTGCTGTTCTAACACTAATAATTAGATCCACCCCCTACCAGAATCTGCAGTTAATTGGTAGAATTTCAAGCTTTGTAGGTTTCCGTTGTTAAAAGCATCATATGGAGAAAGTACAAAAGCTGTCCTAAGTTAATGACTTTTAAAATTGACTTTCAAAGTTTTTTCTTTCCCTAGAATGCATCATGGCCAAATTAACAAATATCTTAAAATGGATTGCTTGTTGTGCTCATCATTATTATATGACACATTTTCCTGGAAATTGCAAGTGATAAAGGTGCTCTTTATGCCAATTACTGCATAAGGTACACTGCATTTTGAAAGAATTTAGTAATATCCTAGGATGAATGTGTATGAGAAATAGATGTGAGTAGAAGTCTGCACTTTCTCTGCTCACTCATTCATCATTTACTATCTGAGATCCGATTTGAGCTGTGCAGTGGTTGGTCATCTTATACCATGAAACAGAACACCAGGAGTTTAACACTGGAGTTTTTGTTCATATTTTGCTGTGTATGTCTTGGTATGGAATATAAGGTAGAGACATGGACTAGATCAATCAAAGAACTTACTCACTCAGGAAAACCTTTTGGAAATATATATTCAATTCCTTTTAAATACATTTCTGGAATGGACCAAAAAAGTTGTTGTGGGGCAGAAATAAGTGAAATCAGTACAACAAGGTGGTTATGTGTTTCAGTTTTGGGAGTCACAACATAGCCTTTTTGCACTCAAATATGCCATCAGTACTGTGTGGCTATTTCCACCTACATCTTGCTGTTGGTGAAGAATGAAATGGCATGAAATATTTTATTCAGTTAACAGAGTGCTGGGCATATATTAAATGCTTATTTTGTTTTTAGAGTGACTGCTTCTAGGAAATATTAATTTTACTTTATAATCACATGGACACACAAGATAAAAAACAAAAAGAATGATTTCAGATTACAATTTTTTTCCAGGTATGGCTATGGCTTTGTGACTTGAGTGCTCATTTTAGGTGAAAAAATGTTTTGGTTGAAAAAATCCTATCTAGAGGTGATTAAAAGTTTGATTATAGCTACTATTCGATTTCATAATTTTAAAACATTTTCAAAAAGTCTGTGATTAATTTTTCCTATTTTAAAATTTTATTCTCAACAATATACAGAGTTAAGTATAATTTCTTAAGGCATGTTAAGCTATGAAAAAAAAGTTAAATTTCATAGCTGGTCAAGAACTCAGAGCAAATAAAAAGATTAGATGATAGTGAAACAAGGTTCATGATTCTTAAATGACCTTTTAATATGGTTAGTTATTTTCTGGTGAATGGAAGTAACTCATTGAATGCCTATCTATGAACAGATAAGATACTAAATTAACAATTTAGAAATGAAAAAAATGACATAAAATTAAGTGAAACTTTTACCTTCACTACTTTTAACAGGGTCATTAGTTGATTAAATTATCTTCTGTGCTTGCTGCTTGTGTTACTGCATCAGTCACCCATGAATTTATTTATTTATTTTTTTTAAAGATTTTTTTTAAATATCTATGCATTCTTTTTTTTTTTAAAGATTTATTTTTATTTATTTCTACAAGCACTGGGTACAGTCAGAAGCGCGGGAGGGTGAGAGAATTCATCAGAGCCAGAGCGGGGAGCAGAGCAGGCAGAAGGACCGAAGTACACTGCTGAGGGGAGCAGCGGGCGGCAGGAGAGGTCTGCGCGCCATGTGGGACCCTCCTCTGGTGGCCAGGGAGCAGCCGGGGATCGAACTGGCGCTGCAGAGGCTGCGGGCAGCTTCGCAACCCAGCGCTCAACCGCTGCGCTCCACCAGGGAGGCCCAGTCACCCATGAATTTAAATTAGAGGCATTTTGAATATATAATTAGTAAATTATTGCTTTTATGTGTTAAGTAGTAAATTTATATTTTTATAGTACCTCAGCTAATGTGTGAATCTTTGAATAATTCATTTCTTATATGAACTAGGAAAATTACATATATCCAGCAAGATGTAATTTTGGATAATAGTTTTTAAAGATGAAAAACAATAGTTAAGCTCTACCTTTGGTCATGCATGGCAATATGTAATTATGATCTATGGTTCCTCAAGATCAACTTAATCTCTAATCTATAATTCAAACATCGATTGACCTGTACAGGATAATACATGAATAAGTAAACCACATGCTAGATGGGAATAGAAGGAATCTGTTTCTTTATAATAAGGGCTATATGTTAAAAACCAATAGCCTAATATAGTACTTAATGTTAAAAAACTGTAAGCTTTCCCTTCAAGAATATACACTTTCACAACTTCTGTCTAATTTAGTATTCAAGATTTTGGCTAGGGCAATTATACAGCAGGGAATGAAGTGACTCCAAGTTGTAAAAGAAGTGAAACTATCACTCTTCACAGGAAATATATTATCTATTGAATACTCTAAAAGCTCCACCAAAAATCTATTAGAAACAATAAAAGCATATAGCAAAGTGGTAGGTTACAAAATCAACATGCGAAAATCCATAGTATTTTTATATACAGGCAACTAATGAGAAGAAAAAGAAATTAAGAAAATAATTCCACTCACAAGTGGTTTAAAAGGAATCCGTAACTCAGAATTAACCAAGGAGTGAAAGACCTGTACAAGGAGAGCTACAAAACATTATTAAAGGAGTTTGTGACATAAGGGCATGGACCCCAGGCTCATAGATGGGGCGAAACAATATAATCCAAATAACATATAAACTAAAGTGATATATAAGTTTAACACAAAACCATCAAAATACCAACAATATTCTACAAAAAATTTTAACAAAAATATTTAAAAGACATCAAATATCAAGAGCACTTATGAGGAAAAAAAAGAAGAGAAATGGAAGCATCACATTACTTGATTTTAAACTATATTATAAAGCAGCAGTCCTAAAAACAGTATGGAGTTGACATAAAAATAGATATGTGGATCAATATGATAGAATAAAAAACAGAAATAAAGCCATGTGTGTATTAATATTAAATTTATGATAAAGTCACAACCATACAATGAGGAAATGAGGACCTCTTTAATAAATGGTTTTGAGAAAACTGGAAGGTCTTATGTAAAGCAATGAAGTTAGATCACTCTTTAGTCCATACACAAAAGTAAATTTCAAGTGAAATAAAATTTGGATGTCAGACCTGTAACAATAAAATATATAGAAGAAAACATTGACAATATGTTTCATGACATCAGTGATAAAGATATTTTGGGGATTTGACTCCTATGGTAAGGAAAATAAAAGCAAAATTAAACAACTGAAATTACCTCAAATTGAAAAGCTTTTATACAGGAAAGAACATATACATTAATAAAAACATTATACAGAATGGAAAAAATATTTACATATTAAATAACTGACAAGGGGTTAATACCTAAGATATATAGACAATGTATAAAATTCAGTAAATGATAAGTAACCAAAATAATAAATGGACAACATATCTCAGATGATTCACCAAAAAAAAGTCAGAAGGTCAATACATACATAGAAAAATGTTCACCATTCCTTCCAATAAGAGAAATGCGGTTTGGGCCTCCCCTGGTGGTGCAGGCGGGTGAGCACTGTGCTGTGAAGCTGTCCGCAACCTCTGCAGTGCAGGTTCGATCCTGGCGGGCCGGCAAGGTTCCCACATGGCGCGGCAGACCTCTCCTGTCTCGCCCGCTGCTTCCCTGAGTGGTGTATTTCATCAGTCTGCCTGTTCTGTTCCCCGCTCTGTCTCTGGTGAATCCTGTCACCCTCCTGCACATCTGGCCTGTACCCGGTTCTTGTATAAATAAATAAATAAATAAACAAACAAACAAATAAATAAATATTTTAAAAAAGACTTAAAAAAAAAGAGAAACGTGGTTTAAAACTACAATGATATATCATCTCACACCTCTGAAAGTGGCATATAATGAAAAGACCCCTAAGGGGTGCTAGAGAAAATGCAGAGAAAGAGGAACCCTATTACCTTGTTGTTAGGAATGTACACCGGTGCAGCCACTTTGGAAAGTGATTTGTTTTTAGCTTCAAAAACTAAAAATGGTTTTGGAATTTTTCTTCTCTTTTCTAGCTTTCCTGTAATTACTGCAAATTCATTTTATATGAAGAAATAAAGGATTTTTTTAGTTTTAGCAATAATATTGTTTTCTAAAGAAGCCCCATACTTTTTATTTGTTTTTAGAAGGGAAAATTTCTTGTATCCTTTTGAAACTAATCATGATTACATCTGTAAAGTGACTCAATTCACAATTCCTTTTCAGATGTAAAGTGGTTGTAAAGTGAATTGTATCACAAAATCTTCAGAAAGAATTTGCTATCTCCTCTTTCTGGTGTCCTGACTTGAGATGTACAGAGAAATTGCCCTTCAAACAGCCTCTTGTGTTGAGAAAACAATGTGTTTAGAGATAGTAACTACCTAAAGGCAGTAGTGTGTTCTTTTGTTTTCTGCACATAAGTGCTGATATATCACCAGGGGGGAAATGTTGACTCTTTTTAACTGACATTTAAAACTTTCTAGACATCACTTATGATTTCATTTTGAAGGTCAATCTGTCATTGAATTATTTATTCTTGAACACATTTGTCTTTTAGCTATAATGTTTTGTGTTGATCCATTGACACAGAACTGTTAATGAGTTAAGACATTGACACATACTTATCAATAACTAATAAAATGGCCTAATATTATAAATATCCCATTGTGGCTTAGCATGGAGGCCATTGTTCATGTAGATAAACATTCTTCAGTTTCAGAACTCCAGACTGATTTACTCTTCATATAACTGAACACTTCCCTCCTTTTAATTGTGCCATTAGATAGTGCAGGTCAGTGAATATTCCAGCATTATGACTCACACTGCTGAATTAACATGTAAAGTTTCCAGTTAAATTTGATGTTTGCCATTCTCAGAGGCCCACAGCAACTGGGCCTTTCCTATTCATTTGAGAGGAGTAAGAGGGCTATTACTTGTACAGCATCTAGAAGAATGTGTTCTCCTCAAGGGATATTAAATCCTCTCCCCTCTGTCTCTGCTCCTCGTTTACCTTCTTTGTTTACTTAGAGTTTAAAAAAAATTACTTAGACCCTCGTGTTGTAAAACACAAATGAAAATGCCAAAGAATTAATGACACAACTTGTTTAGGTCAAATTTAGTATATATTGACGGTAACTGGAAAATGTGGCTGACTAGTCAGAGGTACCTTTCCATTGGAGTCTGTGATAGTTAAGAGCAATATTGGACAGTAGTCAAAACAGCACTGCTGAGAAGAAAGCACTGTTCTACATGTATATTCAGCTGCAGCAGTTGTGTTACTGCATTTCATGGTACATCTAATTGCCCAGGGCTAACTCAGTGCAGTAAATCTCTGTGCCACATTCTTTTCATATTGCATAGTAACAAATGCATATATGGTTTTCCGTTATCTGGAATGGATTAAAATTCATACTATGTAGTTAGGCCAACAGTGGTTTCATTGTGCTGAGTATATACATGCTTTCTTTCCCCTTGTCATTGTTTTGATTCCTGACTGGTTGAATCCGAGGATGTGGAACACATGAATATAAAGGACCCATTTTACAAGTTTGATTTATTTTAACTTAAGTTTTATGTTAATGCCAGTTCATTGCTGTTCTCTTTTGCTGTAACCTTAGAGGGCATGCTAGTGTGTCAATTTATGCTAATCTCTCTCTTCATTAGATGCCGATCGCTGTGAAAATCTTTGCATCATTTTATAAAACTTTATTAAATATTTCCAGTTTTATAAAATGATGTAAAGATTTTCACAGCGATCAGCATCTAATGAAGAGATAGGTGCACTAGAACCCTGGACTCCGGACATTTAAGTCAAATCCCTTGTCCCTTTCAAACATTCTGCTAGCTTTGTGAAAGTAGCATACCTCTTTATAAGTTTAAGATTTCCTGAAGCTGCAAACCAATGAGTGCATTTGTAGAACATCCTGTTTACTTGTAATATGGTTCTAGTGGAAAAAAAAAACTATATTTGTATGCACCTTTAAATTGCCTGTGTACTGTCACTATATAATTATGTAGATTGGTAGTTAAAGCCTTTGGGCTTTTCATTCTCACATCTAAAGAGGAATCCTGATTAGGGTACTTGCTATGTGATCTGGAACAAGTTACTGAACCTACTTTCTGTGCCTACCAGATGGGATTTTTATCAGTAATGACCTTATGGAGTTGCTTTGATTATTCAATAAAGATAATGTGTGGAAAATGCTTAGTGCAATGCCTAGGGTATAACAGTAAATGCTCAATAATGTTGGGAACTATAGGCGAGGGAAGTTTTGTCAGTACACAATTGAAGCGATGATAGGATAGGGGATTGACCTAATATTATATAGCTGGTCGGTGTTGATAATATATCTGTGCATAACATAAGAGGCTCCCTCGTATCAAGACTGACCCTGTAAGTGTCTCTACGTTTATGAAGTCAGGATCCTACTTGGGTCTAGACTACTCAAAAGCAGCAGATGGTATACTGAATCTCAGATTCATGATACATTCACAATGTCAATTGCACATGGTCATAAAAGCCATTTGGTTACTCCAGGTAGCTTATTACTTATCTTGGCCTTAGCTAGAATAAGAGAGTTTCAGTTTGGTCCAAATAAATTGCACAAACTCACACATAATCATATATGCACACACATACACATATCAAATAAGCTCCTTTTCCCCTTCTCCTCTGCACACATATTTAAATGTTGATCCATAGAGTGTACTTAAGGCATAATTATTTATGGTAAAATTTAAGTAATGGGAGTAGCATGTGCTAATATTAGGTTAAAATTTATGGAAGCACTCCATATCACTCCATGTTTTTCCCTTTGGCTCACATATGTCAAGTGGTGCCGTAGTTGAATAAAGCTTAAATTGTTCAAACAATGTCTTGAATTTTCTTCTTTCTTCACTAAAATTCTCCTGAGTAGGTCATGCATACCTGTATTTACTTTTCTTTGCTTCTATTCTTCCCTTAGTTCTTTCTCTCCTTAAAGTGAGAATATTTTAACTTTAAATATTTATTTTTACTTAATGACTATTTACTCTTTTGGCTAATTAGCATATCTAAAATCTTAAGTGGTTAGAAAAATAATTTCTTGTGTTAGGCTTCTTAAATATTGTATGCATTATTAGTAAGAGCAACTGCTATAGATTTGCCGAAATGAAAAATCAAAATGTATGAGGATAATGTTGATGTAATTTGTGACCTTTTATAAGTCACTTTGCCCTTTGAAATTAAATGTGCCAGAACTGACAAACATAATACTTTGAATACATTACCCTAAAGTTTTGCTGACTTTTAATAACAACTCTCTAAAGAAACTGTGAAGTATTATGTCTTTATCTTTTTTTTATAAGAATGGCTGAACCAATTTTAATTTGTACATCTGATACAGTCTTAAAAATTAAATATATACTTTCCTGTATGTGCTTCCATGCCTATTACTTCACATTTTCAAACACACACTCAAAAAAGTCAAATCCACAAGCTATCAGGTTTTCCTGGAGATAAATTTAATGCATTAAAACATCCTCTCAAATAGATAGCATTACTTCCAAAACTGATTTGACTTTTAAAAATAATCTTCAATTTTATATTAAAAGAATTTGTCATCCTCCAGTGCATGATGTCAGAATAACACTAGTGATTTCACTAGAAAAGAACAGTCAAAGTTCAAACCTTGCTGGTCCACAAATAACTCTCCAGTAGCTAAATTGTGTTTTAGTATCACCTACCAAAATTTAACAAGAGAACTGACAGTTGACAGCTAGGTAAAACTGTATCAGTTTCCTGCAGTAACTGGATAATGCCAGATTAACATTTAAAATACATTAGTAGGACTATGGGGGACTTATGAAATATAGAAATGTCATTTCTTAATCTTAAATGTTTTTAACATTATAACTTACTTTGGTGTTTATTAAGGCTATATTAAATAACAGCATTAGGAATTTTTTGAGCAATATCATGCAAGTATCTGTTAAACACAGTGTAAAAGACAGTGTAAAATTTAGGAGAATCATTTCCCAATCTGGTACTAAATCCTGCTCCCCAACAGTCTAAAGTATCTCTGAAAAGCATGCTCCTGTGTTTTCCAAGCAAACTTGGCTGTCCATTGCTTGTAACCAGCTACAGAAGGGTGGTCAGTGGCAGGAGATTTTCAATCACTCATTCCCCTGAATTCCATTTGTGGTATAATGAAAGAGAAGAAAGCAAAATATCTTTAAAATACTGGCATCACAGGGGATTCTTTAATATCTTACTGTCAAAGAAAATTTTATGGTGCATGATAATAGTTCGGAGGTGGAAAGGGAAGAGAAATTGTCTCAAGACATACCAATGAAATAAAGTAATGGAAAAGGAAAAAAAATTAGGGCAGTTATGTTAAAGAAAATAATAATATATTTCAAATAGAAATCAATAATATTACGTACTCATTTCTTTTTGTCTTTAGTGTATGATTTCATCTTTAATATCCCTTGGCCTTGCTTTGCCCTTTCTTATCCTTATATATTATTGAATATATTTTTGTAAGCTATTTGTATTAATCATATTTTGCTTAGCTATACTATGATATGGCCTTCAAATCTCAGTGCCTTTTAACAACATTGATTTACTTTTTCTCTCTCATGTTGCATGCCATATAGCAGCTGTAGTTATAGTCTATGTGTTGTCTTAATTCTTGTATCCGGGGTAAAGGAATAAGTGCTATCTGTGACATGACATTTTCTTGCATAAGGGAAAAAACAATGGTGGAACGTGAACTGGATTTTAAAATTTGTGCTAGGGTACTACTTGAAAAAATAAAATAATCTTCACCCCCACCAACATCCTTTCTAGAATAAAGTATGATATAGTAACATTGATTTAAATTGTGTGTGTAAAGGGAAATCATTAAGGTAAAAACTTAATAAGCAATGTTAAGGATGGTTGTCATTCATTAAATTTTTACAGAGCACGTACAATATGAAGATAGCAGGAAGAAGCAAGATTAATGCATTCCTCTATGTTGCACTTAAGTATACTTTATTTCAGTGATCATTATAGCAAAATATATAAAACCAGTATGCATCCTTTCACTGATGAGTACTTTCTTCATGAATAAAAGAAGGGCTGATATACATAAAATGGGAGTTAGATAAACTGAGCCACCAATTCTGGAAACTTTAGGATACCTACTCTGTGAAAAAAAATTTAGATGATGATAGTATTAAAGTTGATATAGTAATAGTAGATAATCTATTGAGCATTTACTATATTTACTATTGTACAATTATTTTATATAAGACTACTAAGACTATATATATATATATATATATATATATATATAAAGTTTCCATGCAGTATTTTAAATATGCCCATAACCTAAACTCAAAAGATATTTTCCAGTAGATGTGGTCAATGGCTATTTGTAAAGCAGTCTCAGTAAAACTTACAAACATGAATCCTAAGGGTAGAATCAGTTGATAAGATGCTACATTTCTTTATAAGGAATATTAGGTGGGGGTGCTCCCTGGTGGCACAGGGAGGGGTTCAGTCTCAGCACTATGAAGCTCTCTGTAGCCTCTGCAGCACTTGTTCAATCCCCAGCTAGGGAGGTGACCCACATGGCACAGCAGACCTCTCCTGTCTCGCCCGCTGCTCCCCTCGGCAGTGTTTTTCAGTAGACCCACGTGTTCTGCTCCCCACTCTGTCTCTGGTGAATCCTCTCATCCTGCCAACCTGCACCTCTGGCTTACACCCCAGTTTTTGTATGCATAAATAAATAAATCTTAAAAAAAGAAATATTAGGTGAGGTGGGAAATAAAATAGTACTGCCATTGATGGTTTTTTTTTATTTTATTTTATATTTTACATCATTTTTCATTTTTGCACAATGTATGCATTTTCATCTTGGTTATATTCCCCATACAATTCCCACCCCCCCTTATTTTGACCCTTATCCCTCCTCCTTCCCCCCCCATAGCGTGTCTCTGATTTACAGTTGCTTGTAGATTTTGATTTTTTACTTTATTATAATTAGTCTTTTTCCTGGTCCCTTATTTAGGTTTTCTAAATTCCTGCTATGAGTGAGACCATCCAGTATTTTTCTTTTTCTTACTTGCTTATTTTGGTGAGCATGATCCCTTCCAGCTCCATCCATGTTGCTACAAATGGCATGAGTTTATCTTTTTGGTTGCTGAGTAATATTCCATTGTGTATATGCACCACATCTTCTTGATCTAGTCATCTATTTTTGGGCATTTGAGTTGTTTCCATAGCTTAGCTATTGTCAGTAGTGCTACTATAAACATAGGGGTGCAGGTGCCCTTTTGAATTAATGATTCTGTGTCCTCTGGGTAAATACCTCGGAGTGGAATTGCTGGATCATATGGAAGCTACAGCTTTACCAGGTTGAGGAATCTCCACACAGCTTTCCATAGATGTTGGACCCATAGATGGTGTTTTAATATGTATTTTGATGCTCAGTTACATTTCTTACCATTAAGGAATAGCTCTATTATTATTTCCTTTTGCACCCACCTCCTATCTTTGTGTGTACTCTTCATATGAGTGAGAAATAGAATTTTGAAGGGGAAAAATAAGAAGCCAAATATTTCTACATAATGCTTTGTTAAAGAGCAAAAAAAAATGTACCTTCTTTGTGAAAAATATAATATTCAGGATAAACTGTGCTACAATTAATCATGGCTCATTTATATATTTATTACCCTTGAGGTATTTTTGTAGATACTATATTGTTCTGAAGCAGTAAACTTCTCTAATTTGTGAATGTATATCTTTATTGTCTAAAAAGGACTAATTTCTTTGGAAGAAATTGTCAATATCAAATATGCATGCTGAAAGACAGCAAAAAATCAATAGCTAATAACTTTGCAAAACCATCAGGGAATGGGCTAGTATTTCACAAACAAACTGTATAGTGAAAGGAGATTATATCTAGTAGCTGTTACAATTTTTTTTTAGTTTTTTTGTTTAAAAATGTCAATCTCAAGGCCTCCCTAGTGGCACAAGGTGTTAAGACGCAGCACTGTGAAGCTATCTGCAGCCTCTGTAGCAAAAGTTCGATCCCTGGCCAGGGAGGTGACCGACATGGCGCAGCGGAACTCTCCTGTCTTGCCTGCTGCTCCCCTCAGCAGTGTATTTCAGTCAGTCAGCCTGTTCTGCTCCCCACTCTGTCTCTGGTGAATCCTCTCACCCCTGCACCTCTGGCCTGCACCCCAGTTCATGTATGCACAAATAAAAATAAATTAAAATAAAATAAAACTGTCAATCTCAGTTTCTTTCTTTCTTTTTTTTTTTGGATTTATTTTTTATTTATACAAGAGCTGGGGTACAGGCCAGATGTGCGGGAGGGTGAGAGGATTTACCAGAGACAGAGCAGCGAACAGAACAGGCAGACTGACTGAAACACACTGCTGAGGGTAGCAGCGGGCGCAACAGGAGAGGTCTGCTCACCATGTGGTTTGCTCCGAGGCCAACAGGGATCGAATCGGTGCTGCAGAGGCTGCGGACAGCTTCACAGCGCTGCGCTCAACCGCCTGTGCCACCAGGGATCCCCAATCTCAGTTTCTTAAACTCTTTTATAATACCTTTTCTGTTGGAACAAGGGAACAAAATAAATAAGGGTTTGATTTTTGTGTCTCTCCATTTGTGTCTGACAGAGGAAGATGAATGTATGTAATTTCCCAGTTTTGACTTGTACCATATAAAACTGTTAAGTGATTTAGGACAATTTATCCAGTATTCTTACCCAATTTCATTCTTTAATGAGTAACTTATATTATGACAAAAATTAACTCCAAAGTAGATTGAGGTGTCTCATAGGAAGTTCTTAAAAGGAAACATCATTTTTGTGATAATCTGGCCACAATGTATAACCTCAAGCTAATTATGATTATACATAAAACAAATCCAAATTGAGAGTCACGCTACAAAATAACTGATCAGCATTTCCAAAAGTTTCAAGGTCAGAAAAGGCAAATACTGTGGAACTGTCATAGATGGGAAGAGACTAAAACATGGGGAATAATAGATACAATGTGGGGTCCATTGGACACAGGTTCAGGAGACAACCATAATGAGAAATCTGATGAAATTCAAAATAGTTGTCTGTGTTCATCATATTGTTTCAACTGTATGTTTCTGGGTTTAATTATTGTTCTATGGTTATGAAAATGTTAACATTAGGGCCTCCCCGGTGGCGCAGTGGTTGAGTACTGGGTTGCGAAGCTGCCCGCAGCCTCTGCAGCACCGGTTTGATCCCCGGCCGCCTGCAAGGGTCCCACATGGCGCGCAGACCTCTCCTGCCTGCCCGCTGCTCCCCTCAGCAGTGTACTTCGGTCCTTCTGCCTGTTCTGCTTCCTGCTCTGTCTCTGGTGAATTCTCTCACCACCCCCCACCCCGCGCTTTTGACTGTACCCAGTGCTTATATAAATAAATAAATAAAATCTTAAAAAAATGTTAACATTAGGAGAAGCTGAGATTAAGGTATTTAGGAATTAATTCACAGATATTTTTGCAGGTTAAATAATTTCTAAATAAAGAGGTAAATAAATATATTAAACTTGAGGAACAAATATAAATATAAAACTACAACATTTGGAATGGGTAAAAAAAAGAAAACTTGGTTTTGAGTTTTTTTATTTAAGTTTTTTATCTTTAATTAAGGTAATATTTAGATATCAGTACCAGGTCTTGCAACTACAGGGCACCACCAATTCAAGTTTTTTTTGTGTTTTTTTTTTTTTTGGAAGATGTTTATACATTCCACAGATATTTCTCTCCACAATCTTTGGTGACTACTCTGTGTGAGATATATAAATGGAGACAACATATTAACGTCTCACTAAATCATTTTGCCGAGCACCAAAGATGACATTCATTAAACTCTAAAATCATGTAATATATAAACACAGATGTTGAAAAACACAAGCAGTCTCACTATCTGATTAAAGACTGTATTTGAGTCTGGAATACCCAATTGCAGAACTTGGAATATCCTTATAAACTAAATGTAGGGGAAAATCTAATGCTAGCTTGGGTTTGGGGGGAAAAATGCTATATTAATATGATTATGGAGACAAATGAATCATGTTTAGAATTCTTGGGCACGGATAAAGGGGAGTAAGTCTGAAATTAATCCAATTGTGACCACCCTACTTCTCCAGGATGATTGCAAGAGCCCACTAAATGATCCCAACTTCTGCATTATTCTCTATAATTCCTTGCCAATCAGCTGCTGAACTAATTCTGTTAAATCTGATTAGTGAATAGAACTTCTGGCTAAGGACCCTCTAAAAGCCTCTAATCTTACTATGAGAAGAGGCTGAAATATCAAATGTCAGGGGTCTGTAGGACCCTGCAAAATCTTCATCTGGCCTGATCTCCTCTGCTTGTAGTCTCCTTCTAGCCTGTTCTCTCAGCAACATTGGCCTCCTTGCCAGTCCAGCTCACACGCATAGGAAAACCTCCTTCCTCTGGGACTTGGCACTTACTGTTCCATTCTGGAAGGGCTCTTCCAGATAGCGTTATGGATTTCATTCCTTCTCTTCCTCAGGTTGTGACTAAGATCGCCCTTTAAGTAAGGCATTTCCAGACCACTCTATCTAAAAGTTGAGACCTCTTTCGTATTCCTATATTCTTCCCCTCACTTTCGTTTTAACAGTTCTCACTATTGGTGTATTTTTTGCTTACTTTTCTTGTTTTTGGTCTCTCACATACTCACCTAGTTAGCATATAAACTCCATTAAATCAAGGTTTGTTTTTGTTTCTTAGTGGCGCTATACTAAATTCCACATTATGCCAATATTTCTCAACCCTGTTTTTCTCATTAATGTTTTGTTAGACTATTTTGAGCATCCTTTATATGCTTTGACTAGCACCTACAAATTTAATGCATTTTAGGATCTCTTAGGTTTGTAAGAACATATATAGCTATAATGAACTTATAGTTAACCTCTTAAGAGTGAAATCTGAGGGGCCTCCCCTGGTGGTTGAGCGCTGGGCTGTGAGGCTGCCCTCAGCCTCTGCAGCTCCTGTTTGTTCCCAGGCCACCTGAGAGTGAAATCTGAGCCTAGGCTCTCCAGTTTCAACAGGAAATTATCTCTAGCCTTTAATTTTACTTTCTTTCTGCCAACACTATGCTGTAAAAGCAGTGGAGCAAATGAGCAACCTGAAGAAGTTGCTTAATTTGCTTTGCAGAAGTGACTCAACACTGGGAAGAAAAAAAATCAATTTTATGATCTTCAGTTCTGCTTGAGATCTTTGTTATAGAATAAACTCACCTTTCTAATCCAATTCAGACAGTTTTCTCGATAGCAGGTCGCAATGCCTTATCAACAGTCTGTTCAAAGAAGTTTGGCACAATTCTTAATTATGCTTTTCATGTTGAAAATCTGGTAATTCCTTCACATAAGCAGATGCTGAGAGAGTGTGGGAAGTACAGGAGAAGAATGCACTGACAACCACTGTTCTGCCTTTTCCATTTTCTTCTGAATCAGTCCACGGCCCAAGGATTCTGTAAATAGTAAATTGGTGGTTAGGGAACAAATTCACATTCCATTTGATCACCAGAAGTTGAAATCCTTAGGACATTTAAAAAATTATTTAATTATTTTTTTGAGATAACATTGCTTTACAGCACTGTATATGATTTTGAGGTACAGGGCCACATTTTTTCAAATATATGTTACCACACCCATCACCCATCGCCCACAGTCCTTCACTCTAATCCACTGGGCCCCTCGCCAATCTGCTCTCTCTCTCCCTCCCCCCCCCACTCTGGCATTCTCAATTTTAAGGGAGAGACCCATGTTTTATTTGTAGCTCAGGGTTATCCTGATTTAAATATCTGTAGATATAAGAGAGATGGGGCAAAAAAAAATGTTCACATAAAACATTATAACCAGTTAAAATCTATGTCTATCTTAATAAAGAAAATGTGTGATTTAGGATTCATAGGCCTTTTTTCCCCTAGAGGATTGAGGTTGGAATATGTGTGTTTTGTTGCCAAGATTGGAGTGATATTATCACAGTGGCCAAAGCAATGATGAAATTAAAAGAATAATGGTTGTGCCCATCTACCACAAAGGGAAAAAAATGCCTCGACAAATTAATCATTGTTGTGCTTTCTTGACACAGTCTATTCTCTTCTACTTTCTGCAGAAGTTGTTTAGGCCCAGTGGCTTCATCAATCATAAACTGTTTTATTATTTCAGAATCATAAGACTGTAGATCATAGGCACATTCAACAGCCTTTCGTGATACTCTGACACAGAGAATATTTTTTCATAGTCCAATTAGTGTTTTTATTAATCTTACCAACATATAAAAATCAACATAAAATATTATTGATTTAAACTATATCCATGCCAGAAGTGTCTTAAAGTTTCTGCTAAGTGCTAGTGAAGCAGAACTTTCTAGAAGCAATGCAGTACTTCTTTTATATTCAGTGAAAGTAAACCAGATTACAAATATAAGGTATCATTTTTTTGTGAATTAACAGGGCATAGAATTTTAGAAAAGATTTTTATAATGTTATTCGGATTCAGTTACTCCTCCATTTAGGAGTATCACACATGTACATATACATGTATACATGTATAGCTGTGCATAAGATGTATGCATATATTGGGTATATGTATGTATCCATACATATATACTGTACACATGCATATACTCACATAAACATATACATGCACACACACTGTATGCATATATATAATATTGGAAGGTTGTATTTGATCTTTTGAAGATACAAGACCCTCAAGTGTTTCAAATTACTTTAATTATTTGGGTAACTATTTGGTTTTATTGGTAGAATTATGAGTTCATGAATCACTGTCCATTCCTCTATTCTTCTGAGAATGAGATAATCTCGATGATATACAGGCTCCAAAGCATAGCATATTCTCTAATAAGTTCACTATTGCTGCCTCTATTGCAAAGTAACAGCCTTCTAAGTAAAGACACAATCACTCAAGCACTCATTGGAGTTAAAATAAGTATCAGATAATAAGCCATGATTTTGTATTTAATATCTAAATGGTTTTAAGATTATATTTCTCATGTAACTGTCTTTTTGAAATCACAAAGATGGTTCTTTGTTTTTGAAGAACATTCTTCTTCGGGTATATGAAAACACTTTCAGTGTCTTAGCAGAATGCTTTCCACTCAGTAACAAAAAAAATACATTTTAAACAATCGTATTCCCTTTTGTCAGACTGAGTCAGCTGATATCTTTGGAGTTATCAAACTTTTTTGATGATAGCTTGAGATAGCAGTTTTACATTGGATAGCTGTTGTAGGTTGCTAATGGATTTTTGAAGCCTCTGGGTTGGTTATATTTCTCATGAAACGAACAGGCAATAGTTCCAGGTTACCCTGTTAATACCAGTTTAGTTTTGGTATAATCCTTTAATTTCAGATGCTTACAGATTGCTTGTTCCTAGCAATACCAGCACTCAAAAATCGTGACTTACGTGATAATCATTTGTCTCTGTAATTCCCTTATCACTGTTTTACATAGGAACAGAACAAAGAATCAGTTTAGATCAGAAGGTACAAAACTGTGATGACTGCTTTATATGGTCAAACTATTTTATAGACTATCCATAAAATAATTATGATACTTGTAGCTTTTAGATAAGAAATGCATAATGGTAAAAATCTATTTTTAATTCAGTAATAAAAGCATAAACTGTTCTTTACTATATCATCTTTACATGTGTAAAAGTACAAATACATATTATTTAGTCTGCTTGGATTTGAGAACCGTTTAATCATTAGAATATCCTCTCAAAGGCCTCTATATTAAATAATGAGCAACAACAGTCTGAACCATTGCTGTCAGGTGTATCATCATCACAGTCTGCGAAATGTGCCGTCAATTTCTCTCCATTTCACTTTCATGGCTTTAGTCCTGCTGCTCCAGCGTGGGTTTGACCTGGCTAGTTCTAGTAATTTTTGCAAAAGTTCTTCACTGGCATCCTTGCTTTGGAACCCTCACCTTCCCAATTCACTGTCTTAGTTTGCATTTCCATAGTAGCAGACCACGAGATAAGACTTCAAGTGCTGGTAGTTTATTTGTAGTATGATCTTCAGACACACCATTTTGGGGATGTGGAAGTGAGACTAGAAAAGAAGTCAGTCAGTAAAGGCTGGGTTATTAAAAAAAAAAAAAAGCCATCATTGTGTACAACTGGAGTTCCTAATGGGAACTTGTGTGGCACATCTGGCTTAGCTTTATTCTACCTGCAGTTCACTGGGTCTTCATTCATATAGCAGATACCATCAGTCATTAGCTAAGGGCTACTCCCTACCTAGGGATTTGAAGTCTTCAGCTCTATTTATGTAGTTCAAGTAGAAAAAAGACTCTCAAGTTGCTAGGGACAGCCCTCAGGCCAAGGAATCCAGTTGGGTTTCTTGAAAATTACATTAGGCAACTCACACTCCACCTTATGACTTGCAAGCATCATTCCTTTTCTGATCTTCTTGAATACTGTTTTCACCTTTATGTAAAAAAAAATGTATGCATGCAAGAACTGGGGTATAGGCCAGAGGAGTGGAGGGGGTGAGAGGATTCACCAGAGACAGAGTGGGGAACAGAACAGGCAGATTGACCAAAATACACTGCTGAGGGGAGCAGTGGGCGAGGCAGGAGAGGACTGCTGCACCAAGTGGGTCACCTCCCTGGTGGGGGATTGAACTCAGGCCACAGTGGATGGCAATAGCTTGATAGCTTGGAGACTTTAACCCCCGTGCTACTAGGGAAGCCCTATTTTCACCTTTATTCTACCTCCAAATCCATTTAGTCAAATGATACACATTTTTCAAGATAGATGTTACAGGCATTTGTGATTATATACTATGTTATTCTACAACATAGGTTCATATCATCCATAGGCACAATGCCTCGTGCATAATAGAGGCGTAAAGTTTTTGGGCTCTTTGTCTGAGTGCATACCAACTTATAAACTTCTCATTTTTCAAAGAAAACAGAACAATTCTAAATTGTAGCTCTCTAAAATTACTGCATACAAACTAGATTTGTCTGTAGCAATTAATCCCTAGCATGCAGTGAATAATAGCAAACAATTTGGTCAATTTCAATATTTGGTGCTCGAAATAGTTCTGTCGCGAGGATTTGACTACTGATATTTCTTGAGTAAAATAATCTTTGGTCAGTGTATTCATTTCCTATTGCTGCTGTAACAAATTGCCACAAATTTAGTAATTTGAGCAATGCGAATTTAATATGTTAGAGTTCTGGAAATCATATGTCCAAAGTGCATCTCCCCGGGCTAAAATCAAAATGTCAGCATTCCTTTCTGGAACTCTAGGGGAAATGTTTTCCTGCCTTTTCCTGCATGTCAAGGTTGCCTATATTTCCTTGGCTCTTGGCAGTTTTCAACCTTCAAAGTCAGCAATGACTTGGTTAAGTCTTTCTCATATTTCATCACTTTGACTCTCATCTACCTCCTTCTTCCATGTTTAAAGCATGTGTAATTACCTTGGATCCACCTTGAAAATGTAGGCTTCTCTCTACATTGTAAAGTCAACCAATTAACAACGACCCAAATTACATCTATTACCTTAAATCCCCTTTTTCATGTAAGGTGCCATATTCACAGATTGCAGAGATTAACATATGGGCTTCTTTGGAAGGCCATTATTCCACTTACCATATATGGGATGTGTCCATTTTTTCCCCTAACCCAATGAAATAATCCTATTTCTTTGAATTTACCAGTTAAAATATTTAAGATGTAAACCCAAAATCCTGGATGCTAAAGATTGAAATATGATTTCAACAAATGGAGTGTTCTGCATCAGAAAACAATGTGAATATTTCACTTTGAAAAAGAAATGTTAATTTAGAAAATTAGAACTTCTGTGTATACTCATAATGGTTTTGCTGCCTGAGGTCCAGATATTGGCCTACTTTTAGCATTTCCAAAATAAACTTGCCATTTGTGCCATTAACTGGCTGATTATAAAGGAAATTACTTATACTGACTGCACTGACCAATTTAAGCCATTTAGCTCATGAAACTCTGTCATAGATTTTGAGTATTATATTGTACTTGATTCCAATACTGAGTAAAGGACTTTAAAGGGGTTGTGCTGCTCATCAGTAGACTGAGACCTTACAAAATAATCATGCTCTGTTCCAAAAATTGAATCATAGGATAGACATTTAAAATGAATGCAAAATGAATTGTATAGTATACAACAATTAGAACACTTGAAAACCATCTTGTAAACTCTTTACTTTTTCTTTGAAAGTGAATACTGTCATCAAAAACAGTCCTTATCGGACCTTGTTTGCTTGTGATCTATATCTAATACAGAGAATCTGTCATCTGTTCTCTCTTTGCACTCCTCTTTCAAACAAGGGCTTACACATGTGCCTGGAATGCCCAGCTGGGTCTTCATCTCCCCCTCGTTGTCTATGATTCTAGTTCTTTCAGTCTAGAATGGCTAGTTGGTGCTTCCCTAGTGGCGCAGGCGGTTGAGTGCGCCACTGTGAAGCTGTCTGCAGCCTCACTGTGATGGTTCGATCCCTGCTGGCCTCGGAGCAACCCACATGGTGAGCAGATCTCTCCTGTCTTGCCCGCTGCTCCCCTCAGCAGTGTATTTCGTCAGTATGCCTGTTCTGTTCTCCGCTCTGTCTCTAGTGAATCCTCTCACCCTCCCGCGCTTCTGGCCTGTAGCCCGGTTCTTGTATAAATAAAAAATAAATAAATAGGGCCTCCCCAGTGGCGCAGCGGTAGAGCGCTGGGTTGCGAAGCTGCCCGCGGCCTCTGCGGCGCCGGTTCAATCCCCGGCTGCTCCCCGGCCACCGGAGGAGGGTCCCACATGGTGCGCAGACCTCTCCTGCCGCCCGCTGCTCCCCTCAGCAGTGTACTTCGGTCCTTCTGCCTGCTCTGCTCCCGGCTCTGGCTCTGGTGAATTCTCTCACCCTCCCGCGCCTCTGACTGTACCCAGTGCATGTATAAACAAAACAAAAACAAACAAGCAAACAAATAAAGAAAAACATGCCTCTAAAAAAAAAATAAAATAAATAAATAAATAAAATCTTTAGGATGGCTAGTTGATGACTTTTTAATCCAGTTTGTTTTTCATTTTTTGACATCAAAATCATTCCTAGTTAATCTGGGGAAATTATCCACAAAGAGTTAATAATAGTGTATCCTGTTCATTCTCTAGCATTATAAAGAATGCTTCCTCGAAAAGTGTGATTGTGAAATGATTAAGCTAAAATTTAAAACCAAAAAATATTAGAACTTAAACATTAATGTTAGTGTTTCCATCCTCAAAGAGTAATTTTGTGAAGGCAGGCTTTTATTCCTTTGATCCTGATATTGATGTCCTTAACAAAATCTATTTTTCACCCACTTGTTGCCAAAGGAGTTTTTCCTCATTTCATAAATTCGATCCACTTCTGTAGCCATCTTAAATGCTTTCTGAGATGAGGCATGCTATTAAAATATTTATGTAAAATATAATCCACTCTTAATTGACAAAAAAACTCGTTTTGTTGAGGAGCTGAAGTTAACTGAATGAGCTATCATTTGTTTTTTGACTCGAAGCCGTTATAGTGAAGGTTCTATTGTTGTCTTAAAATAAGTCCATTTTCCCAGGACTTGCTAAATAGCCCAATTTAGCAGGAGCCATAGTTATATTCATCATCTCCATTACCTGCCTTTGTTAGAGACACCATTCATTCCACAGAGTATGTCTACCAAAAACCCTCAGAAGTGGATAATTTACTCTGACTTTTGAGATATAAAAAAATTGAGGAGATTTTGTGCTAATATTTGGCATTGTGTTCCATGTGATGAGTGTTTAAATATGAAATACCAACTTGGATAGAGTAATTTCAAATATGCATGCTTTTGAGTGGATTCTAAGTTATGTCAAGGAAGAATTTTTTTTTTTATTTTCTACTTTTACTCTGACATGATATTAGTAATAGATGGAAACAAGAACAAGCACACTGCTTGTGTAAATATAGGAAGCAATATGTTAATAAATGTTAATATACAGAATAAGTTACAACTTTGCTAGTGGAATATTATGGGGCAGTAGATCTTTTTATTTTATACATAGCGCAAATGGATCTGAATTCTATATCTTTTATTTATTAGCTGTGTGACCTTGGGAAATTAGTTTATTTGCTATGGTTCATATTTATTTTCTATGTAGGACACTAATATTATCTACCTCACAGGATTTTAATCAGGATTAAATGACATAATATACAGGGAATGTTTTGCACAGTGCCCTGTGCAGTAAATGCTTAATAAATTTAGCCATTATTGTAATTATATTAAATTATTTTGTAAAAAAAAAAATATAGTTTTCCCATGGATCCATATGAAGAACTAAAATAAAGTCAAAAGTGTGACACATTCAGTTACTCTGAAATAAAGAAAATATGTGATATTATAATGAGCAGAGTTCTGTGTAATAAAAGATTACAAAGATATGGTTAATAAATTTATATTTAAAAAATTGAAAGCAGAATGTGTATGCCCTTGACGTTAATTTCTTACTTTGACCTTGAATACTTTGGTGATTTAGCAGGACCCTGAGGGATTTTTCCCTTATTTCATTAACACTGCTACACCTTTGGAGGCATTTCTGTACCCCACCCACTCCTATCCTAAATGCCTCTAGGGGATATCTCTTGCATACATTTGTACTTCCTCTAATTATAGGAAAGCACAGGAACAGATACCTTGTATTCCAAGCTTAATTCTGAACCACTGAAAATGATTTTGATTGCCAACTACATTAGGGATACCTCATCTATGAGTTAGCCAAAATTGGTCCTTATTTAGAAAATATGCGCTTTTAATTTGGTAGTGATATTTAACAATATTGCAATCTGTGGTGTCAATGTTTATGGAAAAAATCCTGCAAATGATGCTTATAGGAACCTCATCACAGTAGGCACACTTCTTTTAAAAATCTGTTTTCCTATTGCTCTTCTCAAGGATGCCAATGACAGAATGAGCACCATCATCTACTGTCTTTGGGGTCTTGGCTGAGTCACTTCATTTCTTCTTTTATTTTTTTTTTTCATTCATAACAAGAGAATAAAAATGTCTTCTCACAGATTTAGCCTTAGGAATTTAACTAAATAATGCATTTGAAAGGCTTTTTGATTGCCTGTTACAGGGAAGGTGACAGTTTAGTCTCTCCCCAAAGTTGATCTGTTTTAATTACTCAACCACTGCAATTATAATTGGAGTTGGTAAAATCAGTTGTCTAGAACTGTTTCATCAATGTTAACATGATCATTTTTTCACTGGATGGGTTGATATGTAGCCTGTCTTCATTCTTTAATTCAATTTACGACAAAATCCTTTTTTTTTTTAAACTCTCTTCTGCCAGTATGCAATCTACAGCCTGTGGCACAGTGTACATAATACATTACTTTTGGCAGATGGTGGCTAAGTGCATTATACAAAAGATGCATTATTTACCAGATCAAAGGTCAATGTCTTCATAATTTAATATGCCAGGGGTCAGACAGCCCAGAAATGTCTGTGAATTTCTGAAGTGACGTACACTTCTGAAATAAAACTGCCATTTTATAATGGATAACACATCATCTGTATAGCCAGGCATACTTATAAGATTTACATGGCATAGCTCGTCAGTGAGACCCTTCATAAATCTACTCTAGGATAAATTTCCAGATTCCATTTTTAGCTAAATCAACATTCTTTTCTCCTTAAGTCTTTCTCAAGGAAATTATCACAATATTGCTCTTGGAACTAAGTGTCCTTATGTGATAGAATATTGCATTTTCAGAATGATTGCTTATTAATTTGGTAAATGTGAACTGCGTGGAGTGTTTTTCTATTTTGGTCTTTGGATGGAGTCATTTTTTATTTAAATTTTCTTGGATGTGTTCATAGCAAAAACTGTCATTTTTAGAGTAGAGTAGAGGGAAAAGTAACTGTACTATGAAATGTACACTGTATCTCATTTTTATTGTTGTAACTTTGTTCATTTGATGGGCAGTTTTCTAACTTAATGATGATAGGTGGTTTTCATGTATTTAATATTAATTTTGATTTCTGTTAAGCCATCTTCTTTAAAGTCTTGTGAATGGATTTCTTAATTTTACTAAACTGTTATCAATATTTAGATATTAATACTTTCTTGATATATACTGTTCCCAAACACTGAACTATGATTTGCATGTGCAATTTCATGTAGTCATTAAAGATCTTAGAAAGTCAATATTCTCCCATTTTATAGATAACACATTTCAAGACTGAACTAGGAGACCAAATTTCCATTATAAATCTTATAATGAGTATATTCATTGGTTCATTTTTTTATCCAACAAATGTTCATGGCATGCCTGGTACATGTCAACAACCAAGCAAAGGACTGTAACTAAAGCATTTAACAAGACAGACATAACTTTACTCTCAGAAAGCTTTTAGTCCATGAGAAAATTTAAAAGTTATTCAAGGTATTGCAAAGAAGTGTGATGAGTATTATGATATGACAATTGGAAGGTGGTATATGAGTGTACAACAGGGAGATCTAGACTAGGATAAAAGAGAGGAGGGAGAGACACTTCCAGAAAGACTCAGTCAGGTCAATGGAGGTGTAACTATGGAGTAAGACTATATGCTAGTTGTGATGCAGGAGAGAAGTCCTGTGTAGAGAACTCTCTAATCCACAGTGAGTAATTTAACCTATGTTCTAAGAGCATACTAAATTATAGCAGGACTACATTCAAATAAGAACTGGAATTCAGGAAACAATCTCAAATTATAATATCCTCGTGGTGTAATGATAATTTTGCTAATATATTTTGAGTAAATGTTTCCTATTACTCTGGGCTTACCTTTTATTTAATAAGTAAATTAAAATGCTAATGTTTTCTTTAATACATTACAATAGCTTTCCCCTAAATTTGGAAACTTGGATCCAACCAAAGAAATCAGGCAGTCTCACCTGCATTAAATAGTCTTATTTGTACTGTATTAGAGCCAGTTCTAAACTTTTAGTTGCATTCACAAATATTTGTTTAATTCCTTCAGAAGACCATATTCCTGTTTTGTCAGAGAATGGTCTTCAGACTTGTTGATCTGTGCTATCTATTTTTTAAAGATTTGTTTATTTATGCATATAAGAACTGGGGTACAAGCCAGAGGTGGGGGGTGGTGAGAGGATTCACCAGAGACAGAGCAGGGAACAGAACAGGCAGATTGACTGAAATACACTGCCGAGGGGAGCAGCGGGCAAGTCAGGAGAGGTCTGCTGCACCATATGGGTAGCTCCCTGGCTGAAGATCGAATATGTGCTGCAGTGGCTGCGGACAGCTTCATATAATGTGTCTTAGCACCTTGCACCACCAGGGAGCCCCTGATCCATGCTATCATATCACTCAAAATGTTTTTGAGTAGGCATCCCAATAATGTCTATGATAACAAGATGTTTGTATGCATTGCTATATTAGTACATAGTATTCATTAAAAACCTAAATATCTTAGAGCTTTAAAAGCATAGAATAAAGATAGAGAAGTTCTAACTTTTCTTCTCATGGTCCAATTGAGCAAGTCTTGAATGCTAGCCAGGGGGTGGGAACTGGTTTTGCATGTCATCACGTTGAACAAGATAAAGATGAGTGATCTGTTCATGTCTACCTTTAAGGAGGTAACAAGTGAGTAATGAGACTAGTTCACCAAGGCAGTTTATCAAAGTTGTAGTATTTGTGGTTCAAAGAATATCAGATGATTTTACTTACAGGAGGAATATAGGGGAACCAAATAAGACACCAGGGGATGAAAATAATAACAGTACAAATTACAACAAAACAAAACAAAAACAGACGATTATAAACCAGAGACATCCTGCAGGGGGGAAGGAGGGAGAGGGATCAGAGGGAGGGAGGGGAGAGCACAGGGAACTGAGGTGATGGTGCACGGGTGCAATGGTGGAGGAAATTTTATGGGGACTACACCTGAGGGGGAAACATGCAAACACTGTTTAAAGTGAACAATGAAGTGAAATATATATAATTTTTTTTTTATGTCAGAAAGGAGTTTTCTGGACAAACTTAGTTGTATAGTGAGGACAAAGAAAGAGGGTCATGGACAAGAAAGATTTAAAGGCAGCTTGTCAATGCTTTAAAGCAGCGCTTCTCAGAATTTATGTGCCTCTAAATCGATTAGAGATCTAATCTGGGCCCAGGAGTCTGGATTTTGAACACATTCCCAAGTGAAGACACTGGTCTTGCTAGTATGCTGGCCACACTTTGAGCAGCACAGTGTTAGAGGACTTTAACATCTAAAGTAAAGGGTTGGTACTTATTTTAGCAAGCTGCAGGCAGCTTCTAATGGCATCCCAACTGGGGCAACGTGATCAAGTTGAACTCTATGCAAATTCATTTAGCAATAATTTTTAGACTGCAAAGGAGCAGGCCATGACTGGAGGGAACGAGATAAGTCTGGAGGCAATTACAATAGTCCAGGTGAGAAGTAATAATGCCTCCGAACTAGGACACTGGCAGTGGAAACAGGAAGGAGAAGATAAAGTTGAAGGACATGGTAGGAGCAGAATCAACCTGAGAAGAGAGATAACAAACTAACACAGGTATAATATATAAAACAAATTAAATAGAGGGCTAGAGAAACTAATGAGAAATCTGACCTTTTCTGTTCATCTAGTAATTTGGAAATTTGAATTTTCATAAATCCGAATATATATGCATAAATTATGTTTTCAGCTAACCACAGGGACATTTCTGGTAGAAAAGATCACAAAATAAAATCAAAATGTTAGAAATGGACAGCTGGCTTTGAATGTATTTATCGTCTTCTCTAATCTTTATTTCCAGAAAGAAACGCATGTCTTGGCAGGGTATGTCCAAACAGGTCCAATAAATCTCAATGATTGTAAATAGTGCCTTTTCCATATTGAGCAAATGTTTCCTTTTCATCTGCCTTCAGGTAAAAGACATTAATGTCTACATAAAAATCCCTGAAAATTTTGAAGCATTAAAAGCATGGAGCTGACAGAGAAAAATGCATTTTCATTACAGGCTGTGATTTTCCATAGCTATTTTCTGTTATTTAGCCACTGCTTCCTTTGTGACCTGACTTTATGCTGCACACACTTCCAGTGTTAGAGACCATAACATCCATCCTACCTACCTGTCTGTCTCTCTGACTAGCACAAGACTGGCTCCCCATACTGGACACTTCATTTCCTTGCAAGCCAAGACTCTGTATTCTCATCTTACTGTAGATTCTATATAAACTGACTTTTTGTATGAATCAGTGAATCATTCCAGAATCTAACACAGATGTGAATGAATGAACAAGTGGGTGAATGAGAGATGAATATTGACTTAGCCCTTGGAATGGCTATTTCCAGATTCTGTTTGCCTCATTGCTTTAGACAATTATCAACCTGATCCCACCCCCATATAAAGTCAGTATTTCCCTCATCTATTTGTACACACTATAAGTAGTCTTTATATCATAGAGTGACTGACGTCGGAAGGCTATATAAATGCCATAAAATAGAAATTTTATGTTACAAGCCAATAATTTTATGTTACTTTGCATTATAGTCTTGTTTAAATGTTACATATCTTTAAAGTCAAATCAATATACCATTTTTCAGTCCCATTGACTTTTTTCACTATCCTTTAAAGCTTCCCATTTTTCTTTTTTAAAATTAGTTTCATGATACTTTATTATTGTTTGGTATGTCTGTTAAGGAAAACACTAACCTCTTTGGTGGGCTTTCTGTTACTGTACTTGAAGCGAATCCTTATCAGGCTTAGACATGGCTGGAAAAAGGGCTGCAGCCATCCGTTCTTTCCACACTGTGCATTCAAGCCTCTGACTTGTGACTGTAACTGTGATTAGGTCACCGGGACATATATTTTTAAACTAACAGCTGACCCATAGTTTTTGGTGAAAAGTGCTAGGCTGGTTTCTATATCAAGTTAGTTACTCATGCTGCTGCTTCATTTCTAAAGTTTCCAGGATTCTAACATATAATTTTAAACTTTTTTTTTTAAGATTTATTTATTTATTTATACAAGCACTGGGTACAGTCAGAAGCGCGGGAGGGTGAGAGAATTCACCAGAGCCAGAGCGGGGAGCAGAGCAGGCAGAAGGACCGAAGTACACTGCTGAGGGGAGCAGCGGGCGGCAGGAGAGGTCTGCACGCTTGTGGGACCCTCCTCTGGTGGCCCGGGAGCAGCCGGGGATCGAACCGGCGCTGCAGAGGCTGCGGGCAGCTTCGCAACCCAGCGCTCAACCGCTGCGCCACTGGGGAGGCCCTCTAACATATAATTTTAAATGAATTTCCACTATTCCTTTTAGTGTTTATATTTTCAAGAATAATATATAGGAGCAGCATCTTATAGATTATTTAGTTGATTCCATTTGTGATGTGAATGGCAAAATAAAACTTAGGTTGATTAAGTCACTTTGTGAAGGACACGGAGCTAGTTACTAAAAAAAAATAGAGTAAATGAAAATCCTCAAATCCTCAACACAGTGATTTTCTTTTATGCAAAAGAATTTCATGCATTCCCTGTGTCCATCAGAGAAGCTGTGTTTAATGTTCAAGGCTGAGTCTTGGACACATTGTGTCTATTGAAAACTAGATTTGATGAAAATAAAAACTGTTTTGAAAAAGCACTTCCTATATAAACCGTATGTCTTAAATTTGGGACTGAAATATTTTGACACCTCCCCTAGTTTTATGATGCTCGAAAAGACTTACTGGATTTCTTGATTTATTTTCTTAGCTTTGTCAAGAAGATCAATATTTAGTCATATGATATTTTAGTTAGAAATTTTATCACTACACACTTTGTCTATAGAGAAAATAACTTTGCACGTGTATAGGGATTTTGCTCCTCAGTTTAGCATGAGAGTTTATGGATCTAAATATGAGTTCTGAAAATTGTTTTATGATTTGTGCTATCAGTGCTTTTGTGCAGAGGGCAGTTATTGGTATGTAGAAAATAACTTCTGGCAATGCGTATAGTCTGCCATTTCACAGATAGTAATAGATGATTCCAGGCCAGTGCACATGGTTGCTATAATACCTTCATTCTTGGCAGTAACAGATTGAATGAAGCAAACTCCTATATAACTTATTTCATTCCATTTCCAAGGGAGCCTATCATGCAACATGTCATTGAATTTAATTCTACCTACTTACTGTCAATGCAATCTTTGTGACTGAGCAAGTCAGTCTCTTAATTCTCCTTTGCATCTCTCCTTCTATTTCCACTACCAGTAACTCTCTTCAGACCAGTATCACCAGCATAGCTGCAATGGCATGCACCCTTGCCCTGTTCAGTCCATTTTTTGCTCATCATTCAAGCCTATGCTTTTAAAATACGATTTTGATCCTGTTGCTCTCTGACTTAAACCCAGTCAGTTAACTCTCCATTGTTTCCAAATTCTTACGTCCAACAGTTCTCTGCCTAATTTTTTCTCCCATTTTCTCCCCACCCATCTCCTCTCTCTTGCTTTCTTGGATTCTATTCTACCCTCCATGAAAACACATGGCTTGGCTTTCTCCTTTTGTGACCTTTGTACGTACGATTTACCATTGCAAAATATTCTTTGCCAATTTATTGGCATTGCTTCATCTGGTTCTTATATCCTTTTCAGGCACAACATTTCAGATTCGATGTTACTTTCTTAGAAAACTTATGTGCCTGCCTGTGTTGTGGGGCTCTACTTCATTGCCACAGCTGTAGACATATCTAATTAATTGTTTATGGTAACTTGAATCAAATTTAGTTTTTATTTTATGCTAAAGGAGCCACATCTCTGTTTTTTAGAACATGGTGGGGTGTGAAGAACATTTCTTGAGCTATTACTGATGAAATCTAAATTTCCTACTTAGACTTGATGAACTTGAGGTTGATAAATAAATACACTGTAGAAGAGTGGTCCTCAAAGCGGTGTCTTAAAGTTCAGGAGATCTCAAAAAGTTTTTACTTAGTAAGAAAATATTGGGATGCCTCTTCATTTTATCATTAAAATATTTTGGTACTCATTTTATATGTTATGTAGTATACTGATGGAACATTGCATTGTATTATTTATATAGAGATAAATGGAAAGAAAATATATACTCACTGTTTTTTTTTTATCATGTCTTTCCTCTCATCTCTTCTTCCTTTCTTCTCTTTCTTTCTCTTATCTCAATAGTGTTACATGATCAAAAAGTCTGTAGACTGCTGATATGGAGAAGATTGATTTAATTTTTACTTTATTTGCCCTCTATTTAATGTGGATGTCTTTTAAATAGCACTTTCTGGCCTAAATCTGTACCCTCTAACTTATAGTTTGCTGTTATAGTTTGTTAAAAGCAAGTTTATTTCATTTTACTTCCCAAAAAAGGGTAGTAGACAAAATGATAATGGATTTTTTATTAGAGACAATAAAGTTGATAATGATATGAAATCATGTTACTCTTATTTTTGCTCTGTTGCCTCTTCCAATTTATGCTATAAATGACAGCAACTATAAGTACTTAACGTAAGGTGAATAAAAGACATTTAAAATTAAATGTCATCTTCTCCACCCCACCCACATTATGTAGAGTGAGATGGAAAAAGATCTAGAAATTAGCTTATTGGCAAAACCCAAATGGATTATTATATGTAATGGTATAGACAGCTAAATATCACATTTGTCTCTATTTTATTAAAATTGAAATATTTAGCAAAGGGTGCATTTTGGGGAAATACTTTTCTATTCCTGTGACTGTCCTATTTCTTTCTTTCTTGATCATTTTTTAATGGATTCTATAGGCATTACCTTAATCTATAGTTCTTGCCTCACATTATTATTTTACTCTCATTTTGTGGTATCACTGTGTTTTAAACAAAAGCAACAAAAATCATCTATAATGATAATTTTCTAGGACTTTATTTATTTGCCTGACTTTGTAAATTAGAGTTTCAGGGCTTCCTTAGATTCAATTATAGCTAAAAGCCCATGTGAAAAAGAAGACAGAAAATTTCATCAGACAAAAAAATAAATCTTGAATGACTCTATATTGAAGGAATAGATGGCCATTTAGTTAAAAAAGCAATTCCAAACTACCTGGTAGGATCTAATTTAATTATTCTTACCATGGTTTCTGAAAGAGTATTTTTTGTTGCCTCCCTTAAGTTTAATGAAAATAATTACCAAATCTCTGTTATCTGGCAACTGAGTAAATAAACTGCATCATTAACTTGAAAGCATTATCAGGGACCCAAACTTTCACTAATGGAATTTCTTGTATTGAAAGGAAGTAATACAGCAGAAGAAAATGTGTGATAAAATGTTTCTATTTATTATCTACATGTGGTTCATGATAAGATCTAATGTCACTTTGAAAGTTTGTTCCTATAATATGTGTTTAATTGTAAAAGAAACAATATAAATCGCACCTGGGAACCTTGTACACCATGGGTCACAGTTCAAACCATGTTTTCCATGGTACCTGAAGCAAGTATCTTACTAATAAAATGGAAATTTTATTAGAAATGTGCCAACGTTTTAGTAATAATAGAACAAAATTCTTCAAAGATTACATACCATTTACCAAATTATTGGATAATGTCAATCCTTAAGTGGAAATAAAAATATTACATTTGATATCTGTACTTTTTTGTTATCAAAATGATCTTTTTTCCTTTTTATAGATAACATGGTGCAGAAACTCTTTCTAAAATATTTCCAAAAGTTCAATTCATACAGAAATCACTTCTCCTAGAAATCTATGCCTGTCTGGTAAAAAAAAAAAAATGGCAATTTTTTTTTTAAATTTTTTTGCAGTTTTCTCATACTGTGTCCCACAGGATCTTTCTTATCTGACAAGAAAAAACTAGACATCACCTATGCGTCTTATTATTCATCAGAAAGGCAGGGAATAGATATGTTTTCTAGCATTGCTATGGGAATTTGACACAGACTAGATATGAAACTGAAGGTTGGGGTTTGAGCTGACGTGCAACTCTATTTTTCTGTTTTTCAGTTTAGAGGTACACTCTAACTATACAATTTTGTATTACACAAATCTTCTGTTGTATGAATAGGGTGTCCTTTATGAGAAAAATGGGAAATATAATGAGTGAATACTCAACATATATGTAGAAGTGGTTGGTACACAATGTTTTTGCAATTTAAGAAATCAAATTGAAAAGCTTTGAAGAAGAAATCCATGGTATTTCAACCCCTGGATAAAATGTCTTTGAAATAAATATGACTACATAATTATTTTTGTATTAGAGAAATATATTGTACTTTTAGTTGAACTCTGATAAGTTCAGGGAATTGCAATTATTGAAAAGTATTATATGCCTCTAGCTATTGTAGTGGATAGTTTAAGGACACAGAAGTATGGTTGATTATTATTAAGTCATTGGTGAGAAATGATATTTAATAAAGTTTGAATGTAATTTGAATTTTGTGAAGATGGTAGCTTACTTCCTGTAACTGAATGTTGCACCCATTAAACTGAGCCATAGGACAAAACTGACAGAGAAGTGGACCCTGAGATTAAAATTCAGGTCTGTTTGAATGGCCTGAACTACTTTGGGCCATAACTTTTTCACAAGTAAAGTAGGGATTAGACTTCCTACTTTCCCAACAAGTGGTAGGGATGATGTCATGATTATTTCATAAAGTCAAAAAAATATAGCTCATGTGCCACAATATCTAGATAATTCAAACACTAAAGTTAAAATTAGCTCATTGGCCTTTCTGTGATTATTATTAAGTTAAAAAGGTATTTCATAAAGCAAATGACATTTCTCAAAATAGGAGAAGATAAAGCTTATAGCAACAAGTAAGCACTGTGAATAATTATATAATGAATACATAGAAGCAGTTAGGTAAAATTTGGGAAATATAGTGTTTTATTAGGCATGCAAAAATCAAGACTGTAGACAGAAAAATAATTATGTCTATGTTTCTAAATATCAGTACAAATGACAAATAGAAGGAGAGAAAAATGAGTATTTTGCTTTTAGCATAGCATTACATGTTTTTGAATGTTTATTGTGGGTGAAGTAGGGTCTTCTTAACTGAGAGTATGTGAATTTGTGTTCAAACAATGCTTTTCAATTTGTTTTAAGTTTCTTATCAAATTGAAAATAATGATTCATTTTTCCAATAATAACCTCAAGATATGTTTAATAACTCAAGGTTTTTTGAACCATTCAACCGGTGTGATTAAATTCAGCTTAATAGCACACATGTGGTTCCTTTTAGCATCAAGGAAATTGCTACATTTTTCTTTTCAAAAGATTAAGTTAATTTTATGACTGAAGTTTTTTCACATTGAAAGTTTCTTTACTATTATGTAGATATAACTAAAGCCCAGTTACAGAAGTTGTTTGTAAAGGGAAATGTATGAGCCCAGATTTTATCCATCATTTTCAATTCATTCTTAGAGCAGTGATTCTCAAAATGTGATTTTTGGACCAACACCAATAGAATCATTTGGGAACTTGTTAATGATGCAAATTCTTGGTCCCACTGGGTGGTTCTGATGCATGCTGAGAATACATCCAGTTCATATATTCTCTATAATACCTTACAGTAGTGTTAACAACAGTGAAGCAAAACTTGCTAGATGAGACCCCCTAATCAGAGAAGTCCAATGAGGCTTTGGCAACAGTCCAACTGAATTGAGGGGAATCATGCTAAGGATCATTAGTGTCATTGGAAAGTTTTGGATAACTTTCTTCAGGAACTCATTAAATCATGGAGAATCGGGACCAAGTAGGGAACTAGTGGAAGAGGAACTGGTGTTGGGTTTGACATAGGGACATGTATTTGGCTGAGGAGGGATTTTATTTTTTTGTCAACTTCATAGTCCTTGCAGAGAAGGAGGTCTTGGGCTTACAGGTAAACCCAACCAAGACAACTGGCTTGAGAATGCCTTTATCCCAAGAAAGTGGTGGTTCTCAAACCACTATACTTAATAAACCCTTGAGTAATTATTTTGAATGCATATTCCTGAGCCAGTTCATCAGAGACTGTGATTTAGGAAGTCCAAGGACCACACTTTCAAAGAACACAGTGAAAGGATTATAGGTAGGCAGAGAGTTTTTTTCAGACAGTCTGCACAATTCAGTTTAATTCATTGTGTTGAGAATCAACTAATGAAAAAATAAGAAATATATATTCAAATAAAAATATTCTCAAGAAAGTTTTTAGTTTTAGGAATCCACCCATACAGGGATTTTTTTGTTAATTTCTAGTTTCACACACTTAATGAGCGTAAAAGCATCAGTACCTTAGGACTTTTTATATTGTTAATAGCAGTGAATGAACATCCCTCCCTCTATGATTTCTATTGCTCTGCTTTATGAAAGGAACAAAAAATTACATTTTGAATCTAGTAGCTACTCTAAGTAAAGCCTTTACTTGATTGATCTGATTGATTTTCAATTGATCCGATTACACTTTCCTTATCATTGCTAATGGTAATTACAGCCACTCTGTAATTACACTCTGGCTTGTAAATATGCTCAAGCAGTCTGGAAGCTGAGGATACTTTGATGATCATTTTCAAGTTATGAGTGGAAATTGACTGGATTATTTTCTTTGTTGTTGTTGAGACTCATCAGCTCTTTGCAGATTTTTGTGATCAGTCCTTTATCATTAGTGTTGGGTGCAAAAATGTTCTCCCAGTTGGTGGGGTTTCTCTTTGTTTTTGTTATTGTCTCTTTTGCTGTGCAAAAGCTCTTTAATTTGATATAGTCCCAGCTGTTTATCTTTGCCTTCACTATCACTGCTTTGGGTGATGTGTCTGTAAAGATGTCTTTGATGTGCAAATCACGTAGTGTTTCACCTATATTTCCTTCTATATATTTTATGGTTTCAGGTCTTATGTCTAGTTCTTTAAGCTTAAAAGAAACTTCTCTGAAGAGGAAATGCAAATGGCCAACAGGCATATGAAAAAATGTTCAACATCACTTGTCATCAGGGAAATGCAAATCAAAACTACCATGAGATACCATCTTACACCAGTGAGAATGGCACATATTAAAAAAACTAGCAACAACAAATGTTGGCGAGGGTGTGGAGAAAAAGGAACTCTTCTGCACTGTTGGTGGGAGTGCAAACTGGTCCAACCACTGTGGAAAGCTGTGTGGAGATTTCTGGACCTACTAAACATAGAGCTTCCATATGACCCAGCAATTCCACTCCTAGGTATTTACCCAAAGGACACAGAAACATCAATTCCAAAGAACACCTGCACCCCTATGTTTATAGCAGCACTGTTTACAATAGCTAAGCTTTGGAAACAACCCAAATGCCCAAAAATAGATGACTGGATCAAGAAGATGTGGTACATATATACCATGGAATATTACTCAGCATTCAAAAAAGATAAACACATGCAATTTGCTGCAACATGGATGGCGCTGGAAGGGATCATGCTCAGCGAAATAAGCCAAAAAGAAAAAGAAAAATACCGGATGGTCTCACTCATAGCAGGAATCTAGAAAACTTAAATAAGGGACCAGGAAAATGAATAACTATAAGAAAGTGAAAATCAAAATCAACAAAAAACTATGAACCAGAGACACTTTTAGGGGGGCGGGGGCGGGAGGGGAGGGATTGGGGTCAGAATGGGGGGCTGCAATTGTATGGGGAATATAACAATAAAATTTATAAAAAAAAAAAATAAAAAAAATAAAAAGGTAGGCTAATATATAAGTAGAATTTATGAAATATCTCAACTAGTAAAAGCAAAAATAAAACAATACTTTTACGCAATGAAAAAAAAAAATGAGTGGAAATTGGTGGTAGAGAGATATTGCCAATTTGGACCTATAATGACATATATTGTGTGCACTAGATGGTTTTGGCATGACTGACAGTAACTAGTAACTTGTGATGTGATTCTGAGCTATGGGAAAAACATATCCAAAAGAAAAATGAAATACGTGAAGGTTTTATTTTAAAATGCATATTATATTTAGATTAATTTGTCTATGGAAAAAATGGTTGTTATAGTACATATCAAATGAAAGCTTCTGAGCTGGAGTAAGAAATAATAACTGTGTATATGGGGAAGTGACAAACAACTGATGATGGTTTTATTTAATATTTTATTATCATTTAACACTCGCAAAATTTCAGTAATAGATTTATAGTAAATGTTGTTTAATGATATAGAATGTTGAGTACTTTATTTTGGCAAAGTACAGAAAAAAACCTTCCTTCTTAGAAATGCACAGTGGTTGATTTATTTAAATTATGATGGATTTATTTACTAAATTTGGTAGATGAAGTTCTATATAAAATGTAAGGAGGTATAACAAAGATCCAGGAATCTCAGCTTATGTATCAAGTAATGACCTTACATTCAAAATGAGTATTAGTTGTCATATTGTCCTTAAAATGCTCTCGGATAATTAATTTTTAAAAGAAAAATGATGGTAATTCTTTTATCATACTGACAAGTCACTACTTATTTATGTTTTGCAATCAGGTTTATTTGTTGTCTCTACTGCCTGATTGCAAAGCATACTATGTCATTTAGTATATATATATATATATATATATATATATATATATATATATATATATATATATATCCAAGTCCCTGGGAAGCAGAGCAAATGAGTTATGCCTGGGCTAAGCTTAGCTTTTCTTGAACTTCGTAGCCACCAGTAAAAATAAAATGCATTTCAATAATTGAAAATGCCACGTATTACTCCCTGGAGTTTCCCATGCAGAGGAAGAAATAGAAAATTGATACATGCTGGACTTTGGAAACTATATGCGAGCAGCCT
This sequence comes from Talpa europaea, assembly GCF_964194135.1. Taxonomy (NCBI): domain Eukaryota; kingdom Metazoa; phylum Chordata; class Mammalia; order Eulipotyphla; family Talpidae; genus Talpa; species Talpa europaea. The sequence continues at coordinate 16,582,796 of NC_140081.1, forward strand.
TTTTTTTTTTTTTTTAATAAGATTCCAGTATATATTCCATGTAGAAATGGGAATATTTGAAACCATTTTTGATATAGTATATCATCTCATACAATGATTTTTGGACTCTTAGTAGTCTTAAAGGTTTAGCCTGCTTTAAGGCTTAAAGCTTTAGCCTCCAGAATTACCTGAAGGACTAGGATATACACAACTTGCTGAACCCTACACTTGGAATTTCTGATTCAGTTGGTCTTGGGTAAAGCTTGTTATTTTTCTTTTGTGACTAGTGGAGGTGATACTAATGTACTGGCCCAGCTCCATGCTGTGGGAGACACTATCCTAGTTTATCATAGGAAATTGGAAACAATGCAAAGAGGACAGCTTCAAAGGGATTCCTCAACTATGTTATAAATGTATGTATTATGAATTCTTACCTTTACAATTTTTACAATGAAAAATCTTGAACTTTTATGGGAATTGATGAAAGAGGAACCTTTGTTTCGTTTGAAATGTTTTCTTATCTGGCAATTAAGCCAGGTAAAGGATCCCTGCATAAATCTGGTGATCATATGAAACTTGCAAGCTAGGATGCTGCAATTCTGCCTTTCTGTAAGGTGCACGGACTTAGTTGGAAAGTATGCCTGCTTTCTGCAGTCATCAATGGTTTTGGGCAAAGTTTGACTTTAGCATTCTGTCATTGACAAGCAGAAGGAGGATGGACTGGGCATCATATGATGTTGATGAAGAACAGAAAGCATTCCATGTCAAGACTCCAGATAACTCAATATTTTGTTCTTGGGGTTTGGATATAATGATCTTTATCATTCTAACACATCGGTCTTTTGAACTTCTCTACTCTCTTTGCAATTCAATTGATCACTGACACCAGAGGAACTGGCATTCTGTCCAGTGGTATGTACCTACCCCCTCCTGAAAAGAAAGATAACTGTACAGTTAGCCAAACTGTATTCTGTTTCTGTGGAGAAGAAAAAGTCGGAGAGACAGTTGTGCAGATTGCAGAACATTCTATGTTGCTCGATTCATTGCTGACTGTGGGGCTAGGGTTGCCATTTTTACTTAATTTTTCAGCAAACACAAGGTTGTATTGCTTTAAATCACTTGTTTTACCAAATCATTTTGAAGATTTCTTGAATGATCAGATCATTTCAGTTCATTTAGGATTATAATAAATCCTCTTAAACTTTTTTCATTACAAGTTACACTATATTTTCCCCAGATACTATAGTACTGTTTCCAGTTGGAGACACCTATTTTATTTACTGCAGAATTTTTACAAAACACTTCTTTTTCCAGAGCAGAAATGGTTCATTTCGTTTGAAATTTGCTTTTCTTATACTATAGCTGTCAATGTTTATACATATAAACAGGATTTGTACAAAATAAGACACTTAAAAGTATCATTTAATAAATGTATTGCATTGTTTAGCTGAATTAATAGTGCTCAACATTCCCTCCCTAACCAGTTAAAGTTTTCTATTTAATGGATTTTTGCATAGTTAGTGGGGTAGTCAGAATAGTGACCCCTCCAAGATGTCCAGATCCCCAGAATCTGAACAATGTTACCTTACATCTGAGAGATTTTGTAGATGTAATTAAATCAGGGGCTTGAGATGGAGAGGTCATCCTGGATTATTCAGGGGGTCCCATTATGATTATAATGTTCCTTGTAAGAGGGGTGCAGGAGGATTCATGTCAAAATCAGAGAAAGAAGTCTCTTAAGCGAGGCCTTCATCATCAGTGTTGTAAAGGAATGCATCCTGAATTGGAATAGGATCTGTTGTGACTGTGAGTTTTCTCCTTTTTAACAGCCTCAAAACATGAATGGCCTCTATATAGCAAAAAAATCAATGTAAAGCATAATAGAGGAAAAACTTAAACATAAAGAATAATAGAGGAAAATGTTATTATTTATGAATTACTTCACAAGTTCACATACTTAATAAATGGTAAGTCATGATTTAGACTAAAAGCATGAATGGAACTCTCTTATTAGCTCTCAGTAATGGATCCTGCTTGGAATGACGAGAAGAGCAGCTCGCAGATGTTAGCTTGCACTGGGGTCACCTGCTAGACTTGCTCAGATGGGAGTTTCTGATTCAGAAGGTCTGGGTATGGTCCAGAAGTTTGCATGTTGAATGGGTTCCCAGGGGAGCCTGTTGATACTGACCTGGGGACTATAGTTTGAGAACCAGTAAACTGAGTGATCCACTCATAAGCACCGGTGGCTAGACCAGGGTTTCTTCTTTGAAGGTGATGAAAAAAAGAGAAAGTCTCCTTTAGGCATTGTGACCAAGTTAGCAATACTGAAACATTTCTCTGTCCCTCTTCCTCCTCTTCCTCCTCCTGTTCCTCCCTCCTCCTCCCCTTCTCCTCCTCCTTTGCCCCTCCCTTCCCCTCTCCTCTCTTTCTAGATATTACTAATCCAAGGTTGCATTTGAAGCCTTTCTGTCATTCACTTCCCTGTGTTAGAATGGGAACTTCAAATATATGGATGGTTGCAGTGCAATAAGAACTACTGCCTTTAAATAAAGGAAATAAAATGAACAAGAAAGGGTGCTGCTTTCTATGAAGTACCTCTGAGATATGTAGATATATTCAGGTTTATTAATTTTTTATTTTTTAAAGATTTTGATTTAATTTATTTACACAAGAACCGGGGAACAGGCCAGATTCGTGGGAGGGTGAGAGGATTCACCAGAGACAGAGCAGGGAACAGAACAGGCAGACTGATGAAATACACTGCTGAGGGGAGCAGCAGGCGATACAGGAGAGGTCTGCCCTGCCATGTGGGACCCTTGCCAGCCAGCCGGGATCGCACTGGTGCTGCAGAGGCTGCGGACAGCTTCACAGTGTGGTGCTCAACCGCCTGCGCCACCAAGGGAGGCCCTCCAGGTTTATTTTAACTATTCTTAATCCTCTTGCATCTCTCTGAGATACATAAGGTTTAAGTATTATTTATGCCTCTTTTTTGAGAAGAGGATATTTTATTTTTGTTTTTTTAAGGGAGCAGAGGGACTTCAACTAAGCTTTTCCCCCTTATTTCCAAATATTGTGTTCTATAAATCAATCCATATCACACAATCCAAACATTCTTTCTTGTGCTTTGCTGTATTGCCTAGGACTTGAATGTTTCAATGAAGTTTTTGATTTCTTTGTCTTTATGTGTGTATACATGCAGGTGTGTGGGGGGGACACACATGCTTAAGTTTATGTGTGTATATTAAATTATCTCTGTGAAGCAAAAAATTAGAGGTTTAATTAATAGAAAATAGATTCCTGTTTTCATTGTTTTTCCTTCTTTGCATATATAGTATTACTTTAAAACACCCTCTATATTATAATTTCACTGTGTGAATTATTTAAAATTCTGCAGAAGGGTTATGTGGTGATTAAGTACATAGAGTCTGAAAACACACAGACCTCAAAGAAATGACTGGATCAGGAAGATGTGGTAGAGGGGCCTCCCTGGTGGCCTAGGGGTTAAGTCTCAGCACTTCACCACTATGGCCTGAGTTCGATTCCCCGCCAGGGAGCTGACCCACACATAGTGCATCAGACCTCTCCTGTCTCGCCCACTGCTCCCTTCAGCAGTGTATTTCAGTCAGTCCGACTGTTCTGTCCCCATTCTGACTCTGTTGAAACCCCTCACTCGACATACCTCTGGCCTAATCCTAGTTCTTGTACACAAAAATAAAATAAAATAAAATAAAATAAAATAAAATAAAATAAAATAAAGATGTAGTATGTGTACACAATGGAATACTACTCAGTGTGCAAAAAAGATAAACTTATGCCATTTGCAGCAACATGGATGGAGCTGGATGGGATAATGCTAAGTGAAGTAAGTGAGAAGGAAAAAGAAATATTGGTTTCATCTATATGTGGAATATAGGGAAACCAACAAAGGGTCAGGAAAAAGATAAAAGTTGCCAGCTGACCATAGATCTGAGGCATCCAGAAGGGTAGGGAAGGGAAGAGCACAATGGACTGTGGTGACAATCCACGGGTGCTGTGGTGGTGGGAGAAGTTGGAGGCTACACCTGAGGGGAGAAATCAAATATTGTACCAGAATGAACAGCAAAATAAGATAATAAATAAACCATAAATATATAAATAAAAACAACATGATTGCAAAAAAAATAAGAAAGAAAACACACAGACCTGCATTTAAATCCTGGCTTTGGCATTCAAATCCTGGCTTTGTTACTTGCTAACATGTGAAGTGAAGCAGGTTAACTAGCATATTTTTGTTTCAATTTCCTCATTTGTAGTAAAAACAATGGCCCCATCTGGGGTTCTAATGAATGTTAACTGATATAATACTTATAAGTCTTTTTAGCACACTGTGTGTTCATAACAATGACTAATTACTATCTCAGTGATTTATTACTATGTACTTTGTACCTGTGTTTGTAAAATAGCACTGGGTGACCTGTCTCCATAAAGCGCTGAATGAATCTTTTGACTCTAACAACATTTTAATGCGGAATCTTAGCCTATTACTGTTCATGTATTGAGGGTCTAGGTAGCACTATGTCTACCGAAAGCCAATGTAGATTTTAAGCCAGTAACTGTTTGTTTTCAAAGGTACTCTCTTTTCTTGTGTTTTGAACACCTTGGTAATTTCAATTAAAGTTCCCTGATGGTGCAACCCTAGGAAAGATTAGGTAGAAGCATTTATTGACTTATTCAATCAGAGAATAATTATGGATTGCCTACTATGTACAACCCACTCTTTTAGAGAGATTCAGCGGTGAACCTAATAAAAAATGCTGCCCCTGTGACTTTTATATTCTAGTTAATTGATTGCTCTCAGAGGTACATAAAATAAAGAATGGAAATTCTATTTATATAACCTCTAAGTCAACTTTATCCCTTTTTCACATTTTGACAAAATATTCCTTTTTAAGTTCTTACAATGCAGAGCAGGTGTGTCTAAAGACAACTTACACTCATTTTTACAAATTAAGCTTTTCATCATTACAATAAATTAGTTAAAGTCATTTTTTAAGTCAAAATCCCAAACACATTAAGTGACAGATTCTGAGGTTTTGGTTGGTGTCATGGCCATCACTCATTTTTGTTCCAGTGTCCATCACTTTCCTATCATAGTACCCAGATTTTCTTCCTGGAACCCACCAAGCCCTACAGTAAATTATTCATACCTGTTCCTGGGGCCTGGACCTCTTGATCTTGGCCAAGCTACTCAGTGTGGTCATTCCGCAGGTCTCGCTGATTAGTTTGGAGATGAGCTTGTGCCATCTACCTGCCCACTGTAGATCAGCAAAGTTTACCTCCTTGCTTTTGTTTGAGTGATAGGAAATCCAGTGGGGTTTGCAACCATGGGGCTTAGGGAAGCTCCAGCTTTAATGCAAGAATAAAGGCACTGATGGAGAACAGAGCTCAGTCAAGCCCAGAGACAGTGAGACTAAATCTGGTACCTGGCTTTATATCTTTTCTTTTTCTTTTCTTTTTTTTTATTTTTTTAAGATTTATTTATTTATACAAGAGCTGGGGTACAGGCCAGATACGCGGGAGGGTGAGAGAATTCACCAGAGACAGAGCGGGGAACAGAACAGGCAGACTGACTGAAATACACTGCTGAGGGGAGCAGCGGGCGAGACAGGAGAGGTCTGCCGCACCATGTGGGACCCTCACTGGCTGGATAGGATCAACTGGTGCTGTAGAGGCTGTGGACAGCTTCACAGCTCAGCGCTCAACAGCCTGCGCCACCAGGGCAGGTCCTATATCTTTTCTTTAAGACAGACCTACTCTGGGGCTTTGCCATCATATAACAACCAAAGCAGAAAGTTTTGTGTTAGCTGATTTACAGACAGGGGTTTAGTGCTAACGATTCCAATCCAGAAGTGGCTTGAGCCAAGGCAACAAGATTTTCTAAAACAGTGAAAAAGCCTCTGTATAATTGCAAAGAAAATAGAGCAAAACTCCGTACTTCATTTCACTTGTTCATAATGAAATTACAAGGACAATTAATTTATGTAAAACCTTGAAAAAGTATTTTTTACATCTTCATATTAAATGGATTTAGATTCTAGGTTCATATAATTATAATCATTTTTTTTTCACCATTGCCAAAGTCCCAAGTAGCCTTCTAAAGTCATGCAAGTAGTAAGATGATGCTTTGCCGCTTGGGAATGACCTACGTAACAATAACACTCGCACATCTATGCCCTTTGCTAGGCACACTAGTGATTCCTCAAAGAATTCAGAACCTGGTCCCCAGAACCCATGAACATGATATCTTATATGGTAAGAGACTTTGCAGGTTTGATTAAATCATGGCTCTAGCCATGGGAAAATTACTGGGTTTATCTGAGTGGGGAAGAGAGAGTATAATCACAAAGGTCCTTGCGTAGGAAGCAGGAGGATGAGAGTCAGCCAAGATGTGATGGAAAGAGAGGTTGGAGGAATGCAGCTACAAGGCCAGGAAATTGGGCAGAAAAGTCCAGGGGATGGATTTTCCCCTGGAGTCTCCAGAAGGAATGTGACCCTGCTTACCTATTTAAGCCTGTTAACCTCCAGAATCATAATACATTTGTGCTGTTTTAAGTCATGAAGTTTATGGTTATTTGCTACAGTAGCAATAGGGGACTCATATTCTAACCACTAAATGTCACTATCGCCTTCTAGTGAACATGGCAACAAAAAATAAATCAGATATCTCTAAATTACCCACAGTAGAGAGATACTCTTCTAAATCTACTGCTGATGCCTCTGTTTTTCCTGATTATCTCCCAAGGGACCAGTTTGCTTGTTCACACCTCTAACCCAGCCTCCCACTTTGCATTACCATCTAAGTCTGATTCTTATTCCTTTACCTAAGCCTCCTCATGCCTCAGTAATTTCTGTAGAGGAAAGTACAAACCCAACAACTTTGTTGATGAAACCCTCCATGATCAAGTTCTTGATTATCTTCCCAGCTGTCTGCCTCATCACACCTTATATCTCCCCCTACCCTGTGGTCTGATCTGTAATCCCCCAAGCACGGAGAGACTATTTTATTGCTTCTTTCTCTTTGTTTAATATTTTCCTCCTGACCAATGTGTTGTCTTTCTTTCCACTCATCTCATTCTCTTAAAAAATTGTATTTTCTTGTTTTCAAGACTCAGCTTCTTTTGAAGACTTTTGCTCATTGAAACTTTGTTATCGCTCTAGATAGAAATGACCATGCTCTTTGGGCACCCACTTCCGCATTTTTTTTTAATTTTTAAAGGACAGGTTTATTAGGAAATGCAGAAACAAAGAGGGGTACCTGTATAGTCACAGGCGGGCAGAAGTGTTGCCAGTTCAGCTTTTTGGGTGTGTGTGCACGTGCACGTGCACGTGTGTGTGTGTGTGTGTACACGCATATATAGAAAATAAAATATACACTGACTTGCTAACGTTTCTAGTTCCCATAAACCAAGTGGCAGGAATGGTGCTTTACCTGTGTTCCAAGCAACTATTATGTTATCTTAGAGAATAGTAGGTGTTTAATAAAAATTTGCCCACTGAATTAACTAATGCTCATCTAAACCCACCTGGTCACAGATGAATATCATACCTTGATTTAAGTTATAGGAAATATTATTTAAAAGATTATTAGTGGAAGGTTTGTTTTCTGCAAGGCATCATTCAACCTACCCCTGTAGAGTGACATTTCTAAGTTTCTTAGTGAACACTTTGTGAGAATGCAAATAAAATAATGTTCTCATGTCTCAATAAATTGTATAGATCACTTCCTATCATAGCACTAAACTTGTCATAGAAGTACATTTTGCTAGTCTATATAAGATGTATTATGTTTTCCCCAAGCCATGATGGTTTTTATTATTCCATGAAGGTCTAATAAATTGTTCATGAGATTAATAGTACACTGTTAAAAAAAAAAAAAACCCTGCCACCCTTACACTTTTAATGATACTTTTTAAATGATCAAGGGTAATTTGTAATTTTAAAAATTATATTTTTAGGTATCAAGGCAATAAGAAAAGTCTTTTGTCAAGTGACTCACTAAGTAAAAGTTTGCATTTATCATTCATAAAATTACAGAATATTTAATGGACTGGAAATATTCCTTAGAGCTTTCTTCTTAAATAAGCATGGTCGTAAATTTCTGATAATGTCTGTATCCTTATATTTTGGTTTCTCACAGAGGAACTTGCTGTCATGGGCTTTCAGCCTGACTTAAATCCCAAACTTGCTTTATTACCATGGGGAGAATTAATTATCTATGACAAACCTCCCTTTCTTTAACTCTAAAATGGGAATAATAATATTGGTAATTTCAGAGAGTTGTAGAGAATATCAAATGAAAATGTAGGTAAAGCCTTTAGCACATGACTGGTTCAGAGTCAGTTTTCAATAAAGATTAGTAGTAAGTGTCACGATTAGTTCTGGATCTCCATTGCCTTATTGTTTATAATATAATGTTCTTCACTTAGGAGACATTCTATGACTACTGCTGACTTCTTGCTACTGTAGGTCAGAAAGCATAATGAAACGACAAACCTTGCTCTCAATGTCACTTCCAATATAACAAGGGAGATATGACCAATCTACAACTAATTATATAAGGGTGAATAAGATTAATTGCCTAAGAAGGTAAAACGTATGATAAGTGTATGGAAAAAATGGGAAGTGGCATTCACCAACTGAGCTCACGTATGAAGGTGATGGTGGCATTAAATGTCTCTATTTAAGGGGGATTCAGCCACCGCTGGGGCAGACCCAGGGTGCAGGGAAGCGCCCAGCAGACGCACCGTATTTAGACAGGGAATTCTGTGTGAGTCCGGACCTCACCAAAGCTGTTGTGTAGAACTGAGAAAGGGCTGTTCCCACAGTCAGAGGTGAGCTGAAGGTCCCCACAATCCAGGCCCTGTCTGGTAACAAGTCAGAGCCGAGAGGGGGATCCAGTGATTTGGAGCCCAGTGGGTGAATCAGCCACCACCAAAGCAGTCTGTGGGACCTCAAGACCCACCTCTGGAATTAAACAAATACAGAAGGAGGAGATTTTCAGGGACATCGACCATTAACATAGCCATAATACCCCTGACATACAGGACTTCTGACATAAAAGTATTGGACTCAGTTGGACCACCAGTTACCAATATCCCAGAAAGAGCACACCAAAAAGATGCAGGCCAGTACCAGTGACACGGTGTCCCAACGCATAGGACAAATTAGAAAACAAGCAGCAGGGAAAAGAAAAATTACAAGCAACCAAGCATGTCCCCAGGGAAAGGAAACATCACAAAAAGACAATCAAACACCAGACTGCAACAACAGTGACTTAGAGGAACTAATGAGTCATCCCAATAGAGAATTTAAAGTCGCCATGATTAAAAAAACTGAAAGAAGTCGAAAATGATATGGGAAAAATAATCAACAATCAGAAGAATGAAATTGAGTCCCTAAAGAGGGAAGTGAAAGAAATGCAGGAGATCAGAAGATTAATGGAGGAGCTAAAGAACTCTGGGAAAAGCAATGAAAGCAGAATAGATTAAATGGAAGAACAAATAAGTACTCTCGAAGATACAGAAATAAAAAGAACCAAAACAGAAAAGGAAAGAGAAGTACGAAGGAAAAAGAATGAAGAAAAACTGTGGGAACTATCTGACTCCATGAGGAAAGGAAATACAAGAGTCATAGAAATCCCAGAAGGAGAGGAGAGAGACATATAAACAGAGAAAATATTCAAGGAGATAATCGAAAAGAATTTCCAAAGCATGAAGAAGGAGCTGAAAATAGACATACAAGAAGCAAGAAGAACACCAAACTTCCATGATGAAAGAAAAAATACAGCAGGACACATAATAGTAAAGCTTCCAAGAATCCAAGACAAGGAAATAATAATGAAACTGACAAGAGGGAAGAAACAGATAACATACAAAGGAAAGCCAATCAGACTGACATCAGACTTCTCCAAAGAAACACTAAGGGCAAGGAGAGAGTGGAGAGACAGACTCAGCAAATTCCAAGACAACAACTGCTAACCAAGAATGCTCAATCCCACAAAGCTTTCCTTCCTCTATGAAGAATGAATAAGGACCTTCCCAGACAAACAGAAACTCCGGAATTTCATTATGACTAAACCCCCGCTCGAAAAAATACTACAAGGAGTCCTAAAGCTAGAAACAACAGAGGGATGAATAAGAACGAAACGAGGCCAAAAAAATTTATTGAAAAATAAATAAATAAAACCAGAGAAAAGACAAATGCAATCATAAATACAGATGCTAACATATCAATATTAACTCCAAATGTAAATGGAGTAAGCTCTTCAATAAAAGACACAGAGTTGCAGACTGGATTAAGAAATAAAACCCAACCTTTTGCTGTCTCCAGGAAACACATTTAGCTACAAAAGATAAAAATACGCTGAAAGTAAAAGGAAGGAAAACAATCCTACAAGCCAATGGACCAACAAAGAAGGCAGGAACAGCTATACTTATATCAGATAAAACAGATTTCAAACTCAAAAAGGTAAAAAGAGACCCAGACGGTCACTACATTATGATCAAGGGGACAATACATCAAGAAGACATATCACTCATTAACATATACTCACCAAATGTAGGAGCACCAAAATATATCAGAAAACTATTGTCATCTCTGAAAACAGACATCAGAGAAAATAGATATGTAGTAGGAGACTTCAACACACCACTACCAACAATGGATAGATCAACGAGACAAAAAATAAGTAAGGACACTAAAGCTCTAAATAAGGATCTAGAGCTCATGGACTTAACAGACATCTATGGAACACTAACCCCCCAAAAAATCTGAGTACACATTTTTTTCAAGTGCACACAGATCATTCTCCAAGATCATATACTGGGACACAAGACAAACATCAACAGATACACCAAGATTGACATCATACCAACCATCTTCTCTGACCATGAAGGCATCAAACTAGAAATAAACCCTAAAGGTTGTTGAATAAATGGTGCTGGGAAAACTGGGTCACTACATGTGAAAGAATGAAGCTTGACTACTACCTCACACCATGCACAAAAACCAACTCAAAATGGATTAAAAAAACTAGACATAAGACCTGAAACCATAAAATATATAGAAGGAAATATAGGCGGAACACTACATGACATGCACCTCAAAGACATCTCTACAGACACATCACCCAAAGCAGTGATAGTGAAGGCAATGATAAACAGCTGGGACTGCAACAAATTAAAGAGCTTCTGCACAGCAAAAGAGACAATAACCAAAACATAGAGACACCCCACTGACTGAGAGAACATTTTTGCACACAACACTAATGATAAAGGACTGATCACAAAAATCTACAAAGAGCTGATGAGACTCAACAAAAACAAAGAAAATAATCCAGTCAAAAAATGGGCAAAAGAGCTAAAAATTAACTTCTCCAAAGAGGAAATGCAAATGGCCAACAAGCATATGAAAAAATGTTCAACATCACTTGTAATGAGGGAAATGCAAATCAAAACTACAATGAGATATCATCTTATACCAGTGAGAATGGCGCATATTAAAAATAATAGCAACAAAAAATGTTGGCGAGGATGTGGAGAAAAAGGAACTCTCCTGCACTGCTGGTGGGAGTGCAAACTGGTCCAAGCACTATGGAGAGCTGTGTGGACATTCCTCAATCTGCTAACAATGGAGCATCCATATGATCCAGCAATTCCGCTCCTAGGTATTTACCCAAAGGACACAGAAACATTAATTCCAAAGGGCACCTGCGGGCCTCCCCGGTGGCGCAGCGGTTGAGCACTGGGTTGCGAAGCTTCCCGCAGCCTCTGCAGTGCCGGTTCGATCCCCGGCTGCTCCCCAGCCACCGCAGGAGGGTCCCACATGGCGCGCAGACCTCTCCTGCCGCCCGCTGCTCCCCTCAGCAATGTGCTTCGGTCCTTCTGCCTGCTCTGCTCCCCGCTCTGGCTCTGGTGAATTTTCTCACCCTCCCGCGCTTCTGACTGTACCCAGTGCATGTATAAACAAACAAACAAATAAATAAATAAAAATTCATGCCTCTTAAAAAAAAAAAAAAAAAACAAAGGGCACCTGCACCCCTATGTTTATAGCAGCACTATTTACAATAGCTAAGCTATGGAAACACCCCAAGTGCCCAAAAATAGATGACTGGATGAGGAAGATGTGGTACATATACACAATGGAATATTACAGCAGTCCAAAAAGATGAACTCATGCCATTTGCAGCAACATGAATGGAGCTGGAAGGGATCATGCTCAGGGAAATAAGCCAGAAAGAAAAAGAAAAATATTGGATAGTCTCATTGCAGGAATTTAGAAAACCTAAATAAGGGACCAGGAAAAAGACTAATTATAACAAAGTAAAAATCAAAATCAATAAGCAACTATAAACCATAGACACACTACAGGGGTGTGGGGAGGAGTGATTAGGATCAAAATAAGGGGGGTCGGAATTGTATGGGGAATATAATTGAGATGAAATTGCATACATTGTGCAAAAATGAAAACTGATGTAAAAATATATAAAATAAAAAAAAAAGAATGGGCTAGATATTGACAAAGGAGATAAAAAGGCAAGGAACAGAAAAATTACTAAGAGGAGGGGGAGTGGAAGTCCTTAAATAGAACAGTTATAATTTTAGCCCAAAAGTCACCCTACTCTTAGTTTTAGCATTTCTGCCACCCACATCCCTTACAAAACTCACTGTTAGTAGACTGTTTCCTAACAGTCTGCAATAAAATTTTAAAATTTATTTTCAAGTTGACGTAGAAATTTTTATTTTCATTCACAAAACTTATGCCATGTAACAAATATAATGGTGTTATAAAAGTGAAAGATCACCATATCTATTGTTTAAACAGTTAAATACGTGGGGTGGAATTGAAAAATCATAATAAAAATGCTGGAATTAAAAAAATGATGTAATTGGCCTCATAAGGCTTCTTTCAAAAAAAAATATTTATTTATGCATGCAAGAACTGCGGTGCAGGGCAGAGGTGTGGAGAGTGAGAGGATTCACCAGAGACAGAGTGGGGAACAGAACAGGCAGACTGACTGAAATTCACTGCTGAGGGGAGCAGCGGGCAAGTCAGGAGAGATCTGCTGTACCATGTGGGTAACTCTCTGTCCAGGGATCGAACTCGTGCTCTACTGGCTGCTGATAGCTTAATAGGTTGCATCTTAACCCCTTGCGCCACCAGAGAGGCCACTCATAGGCTTCTTGGTGACCAGCTTGGACATCCTGCCTGGCCAGGATGATTCGTTTTGCAGAACTTGAGTATTTGGATGCTAAAAACCAGTGTGACAACACAAGTAGAATTATTTAGTCCCGTCCAGTGGCTGGGATCTCAATGATAGTAAAAAATATGAAGGAGTCATCTTAGGTTGCAAGTACTGGACAAAAAAAAAAAAAAGTTACCTATTTGGAGAAATGACCACACAGAAAGGAAAGAGAGACTATAAGAAAGAGAAGGGGTGGAATGAGAAAGACACTTGTGTTTATAATACTGTTCCTGATTTTGTGACAATACATCACCATGATTACCTGAAAAAAATCATGTCTAAACTGACATATACTAATAACAGCTAATATTGACATAATTAGTATTAGTCATTTACTGATTGACGAGTCTGTGGCAGGTACTGTATTAGCTCATTGTACATGTGAGCTATACTGCCACGAAGGTTTGTTTTTTAAATATCCATATCATAGGTAAGGAAGTTGGGGCAAGAAATAAATGACAGATGCAGAATTGAAAACTTGTTCTATATGGCAGCAAAACATAAACATTCACTATTCTACACTGCAGGGTCTAGTGTAGTGCTTGGCTTGTAAATTGAGGAGTGCATGGGTATTCTATGAAAAAATTTACTAAGCTTCAAACCTGTGCTAAGAACTGTGACATATTGTCACCAGGTTGAGATTTGACCCCATTTCCAAGCTAATAAGATAACTTACCACAGGTTCCTGACTACTGGCAGAAGATGTAGGCTCCTGAGTCAAAGAGAAAAAACCTATATTGCTCATGGTAGTCACAGTTATCCAAACTGGTTGAGTGCCCTCAGTGTGCCTGAAAAAGGGCTGATGACTTCTTTTTGCACCATGATTTGCATCCACGAGAGGGACCCTGTTATTTGCAAAACTAGCTTTTTGTACTGGATGATAAATGTGCTTCCCCTTTGCTTTGCAGGGAGACACTCCTCTCCAAGATCGTTCACTATACAAACATCAGCAATACCATTTAAGACAAGGTGCCTCTGTTCCCAAGATTTACGGAAATATGAGTGACCCCCTTGGAGAATATCTCGCAACATCTTCCATTTGCATAAATATATTTTTAGGAACATGGACCCACCCATCCCATCTTCATCCCTAACTCTCCCTTTCCTCATACAAGCTTAGATGCCAGTTTCCGTCCTTAGGGGAAACTCAAGCTCCAGTACAGGCATACTGGTATTGACCAGCGTGAAATTGGGAAGGAAATCCTCTAAGTACTGGACACCAGGGAACATGCCCATTTTCAAAAGATGATCCAAACATCCCTCTAAGCCCTGCTGTACTGTGTACTAAATCCAAACAGTTAGATGCAGCTCCGCTTCATATTTCTCCTTTTTAAATGCAGAGTAAGAGCTGAATAAGAGGCGGGTCTTTCTCTCCTGTTGGAACTAGATCAGCTTTCCCAGAAACCTGCAGTTTTCAACCCAAACTCTGCAATACTGAGCACCTCAACCCAGGTGGCTGGAATCATTCCCCTTGCTCCATGCATTCTTCTGTATCTTTACAGTAAACTTCCATTCCTTTAAGCAATCTCTGCATGTGTCTTCCTTTGTGACTCTCAGGGATTTGACTGGCAGGATAGCACTATATTTATCTTCCTAATTTTAAAAGCATTTAATTACCAATAATTACCGCCAATGTGATTTTTTTCCCTAGTGCACATTAAAAACTTTGAATTGCATTTTCTGTAATAATTTAAGTCAATCTGGAGGGACAGAGTAATTAATTATCTATAATTTCTCAAAGTAGAAATGTTGAAATTATTGACGTGAATCAGAAATCTAGCGTAGAACAAAACCAAACTTTAAATAGGATTGTCTGAGAAAGGATGCAGCAAAATAAATATTTTCTTAAGAATAGAAAGATCTGTTTTGATAGTATAATTGGGTTAAAACACATTGAGTCAGGGACTCCCCAGGGGCACAGCGGTTGAGTGCTGGGTTTCGAAGCTGCCCGCAGCCTCTGCAACGCGGGTTTGATCCCCGGCCGCCATGGCGCGCAGACCTCTCCTGCCGCCCACCCGCTGCTCCCCTCAGCAGTGTACTTCGTCAGTCTGCCTGCTCCACTCTGGCTCTGGTGAATTCTCTCATCCTCTCACGCCTCTGACTGTACCCAGTGCTTGCATAAATAAATAAATGAATAAATAAATAAATAAGTCTTTAAAAACAAAACAAAACATTGAGTCTATATCACAGGTCATGTTTCTAAAACACTTTTTCCTCCTGAAACCTAAGAGTCAACATAGCTTGTGAAGTGCCATTACTGTAATGGGCTTAATATTGATAGATGAGTGACCCAAAAGAAGGGAACGATTAAGAAATTGTGTTTCTTTCCACTTTGGTCATTTTGGGATTAGTTGATTTTGGATGGTTTGTGTCATTTACTTGTCAAATATGTGCACCTTCTTAGGAATTTCTTTACACAACTTCTGTATGAATGAGGAGAAAGCAAAGTACAAGAAGTATATGTGCATTTTCCAATGTGCTTTCACATTGAGGGCACAGATTTTGGGCTGAAGCACACTTAGATTTGATAAGCTCTGCCAGTATTAAATATATATGATCTTGGACAGAATATTTAACCTCTTTTAGGCTCATATTCAGTTATCACTAAGATATTGATAATAATATTTTGCTTTTATCTGTGAGTATAGTATGAGGTAATTTATCAAAAGACATGTAATTCATTAAATCTATAAATATTGGCTTCCTTTTCTTATTTGTTTTTTCCTTCAGTTTTTTGTGTTCCATTATTGCGTTAATAAATAGCTAAGTCTTCCTGTGATGTAAATATTCATAAAAATTTATATATATGCAATTATTTAAAAATAAATTTATCAAAATAAATTACTGTCCTTGTCCATAACTTTGAATTCTACCGTTTGGGAAATTAGAACTATTTAATTACTGTCTATAAATATGGAAATAGCCAAAAGAAAAAAGAGCATAGTCCTCAATATTTTCCCCAAAGCTTTGTACCAAAGATTCTCTCTGTATATGTATACATTCACGGATTATTTGAATCACCCACAAGTTGCTTAAGATAATGTGTGGTTCATATTCTATTATCTTTGTTCGGAAACTATCATCTTGGTATTTTGGGAAATGTGCTTTCAACACACTAGATTTTTTTAAAAAGATTTATTAATTTATGCATACAAGAACTGGGGTATAAGCCAGAGGTGTGAAAGGTGAGAGGATTCACTAGAGACAGAGTGGGGAACAGAACAGGTGGAATCTACTGAAATACACTGCTGAGTTGAGCAGCTTATGAAACAGGAGAGGTCTGCTGTACTGTGTGGGTCAGCTCCTTGGCCAGGATCTAAGTTATGCCTCAGTGGCTGGTGATACCTTGATAGTGCTGAGGCTTTAAGCCCTGCACCACCAGGGGGGCCCTCAACACACTAGATTTTTATACTACTAATATAGTACTGCTGATAATAATGTAATCCAGACATGGGCCATACCATGTGTAAGGCATTGGGAAGGTGAAAAGACATGAGGCATAGTAGGCCATAGTTTAAGAAGTATAGTGTGTTTAAACTTAGACATAATCACCTAAACTCTCCAAACCCCAGTTTCCTCATCTCTAAATTGTGACCAATACTAATTCACTGTGTTATTGTAGATGAGATAATATATGCACACGTGATCCATAATGATTGGCATTTAATGCTTACCTAATAAATGATAATTATTACTGCTATTGCTAATAAGACAAAATATCTATGTTTATGGACTTAGGGTGCAATGTGGAATATAGGCACATACACAGTTATGTATGATATGAGGCCAGGTGTAATGTTTATTATAATGTAGGTTTTTAGGAAGTGCTATGACTGACTCTCCAAATCTAATTCATTAGCGCTGTTTTCTTTGCACTGAGTATCAGGCTGTAGTACCTATCATAGAAAGAGTCTAAAGGTGTTAATGTAGGTTGGTATTAAGGATTAGCTTCAATTTTTGTGAAGATAAATTCTTAAAATTCTAGTAAAGCACAGTAGATAGGCAACACCCATCACTTAGTAGATGTTGCCCATTTGTGTTCTTGCCAGAAACTAAGGGAAAAAAAAAATATCAGAGCTTATACAACTTGCCAAAATGGATGACAGATACTTGGTAATTGATGCCAGTGTGTGTGGAACCATAATTATAAACTCTAATTAGTACTACCCTGTATGGATTTGACATCATAGACATCCTTTTATCAATTAAGTGTCATTTATGGCTTATGCCAGTACATTCAGCATTAAATCAGAACTCTTTCCTATGAAAGCATGATGAATCTTGTAATAACCTTTGTAAACTTAATAAAGAATAATAATAAAAATCTAGTACCCAGCTCAGTTATATAATGATATTTTGAGGACCTGCTATTACTAACTCTGAGGTAGATGATAGAAAATCAAAGGACGTAAATCACTTGACATGAGAAAATAGTTTTCCACCATTGGTTATAGTGATACTATATTTTCTGAAATGCATATATATTTCAACAAGCCGCAAATAATATAAATTGAACATAAGAAGCAATTGTCATTCAAGAAAAATGATACTTTTGTGCATAGGTAAACATATGCATATGCTAATATATGTATATGTCATGTGCATATTTGCATTTCCACTGGTTATATAGTTAAATGTATTTGACTTCTTTGCTTATTTATATAAGTCATTATAGTATTTGTTAACTATTAAGATAGTGATTTAATAACTGCAAGGCAAGGATTAAATAAACTAGCACCACTTACATAATATAATCATAAATTGACCTACCTCCTACTTTTATTCCAAGAGTATTATGCTACTGTTCCTCAGATGCGCCATGAAATTTAGCTCACATCTCATTACCCTTTGGATCACCTTCAGAAGATGAAAGTTCATTCTCTCAGTAATTAATATTTATAGTAATAATAAAACTCTAAATTTATTTTTAAGTAGCGGCTCAAAATTATCTCTCCATCTCTCCCCCGCTCTTTGGTGTGGCCCAGTGGCAAAATGAAGATGTGGTTTCTTCTTTCTTTGCCTGGTAAATGCTTTTACACATTTTTTACCTCCTTGCTCATGGCTAGAGTTCAGGAGGAAAAAGGTAAATCTGTGTTTACTCAACTGCTGTTATTGTCCATAGGGTCCCTCAGAGAGGGCACCTACTCGTTCCACAGTGAGAACTTCTACCTGTGATTCCCTTCACTAGGCAAAGGTAGCTCCATTTTAGCTCTGTCTCCAGGCATTCAGCAGTTCTTATCAAGTTTTTCCGCTGAGCTCCGTGACCCTTCCATAGGCTTTTCTTGGCTAGGACATAAGATGAACCTATGTTCACTAATTATTACACAAGGCTCACCTCTGTTCCATTCATGTTCCAATAAAATGTAGAGCCTTCACACTGAAGCAGCCTTTGCTTGTCTATGTGACTCCTCAGCTGGTGAGTCTTTTCAGTTATAGTATTAGACAGCAGTGATTTTATTTCTCCACAAACAGAAAGGCGAATGTTTTCTATTGACTTCCGGGTGAAGAGGAAAGCAATATGCACCCTCCCCTGCACAGGGATCATTACTCTTGGGCATATGGTCAGTTGATTCTAAAAATTCTTTCCTCAACTCCTTACCCCTCACACCCTCCTGTATGTAAACAGTGGAGCTGTATAGCAGATGGGATGTGTCTTCTTCATTAGATAATTACATTTTAAATCATTATATATGCATGCATATGTATACACATGTGCATATCCACACAATTATTATGCATCACATGTGTGTTTAATATATATCATATATGTGCTTTAGTATGTTTATATTATCTCTTAAACATGTATTTATTGAAACACGGTGTATGTCTGGTTTCCCTAATATACATTTCAGTGAACCCAAAATTTCTTTGTAGTGTACTTATTTACTAGATGGAGTGCTTATCCAATGGAAAAGCATTTACCTAATCTCTGAATTCTTTATTATAAATAACTAGTAACTGTGTTTTCCTTGGTAATGTACTAAAGAGAACTATAAACTAGAAAAAATAAAATTACTTAATCTGTATCAGTTGAGGAAAGATTATATTCTGTATGTTAAATGCCATTAAAAGATTAATGTTTTGACTGAAAATGATACCTGAATGCAGCAACAATATAAAAGCTTACAGTGATGATATATTCTAAGTAAAATGTGACTGCACTAAAATCATTGATACTACAAACCCATTACATTAAGACAGAGTGGAAAATGAATGCAACAATCTATTTCCCTTGTTCAGTGTCATAAAAAACCTTTGGGTATAGGACATGTGCGTATACTATGTTATGTTTAGATTCAGAACTTATTATCTATCCTTAGTTTTTTCTCATAATTAAAATGAATAGGAAAACTGTTTATTCTGAATATCAGCAAAGGTCAATCTATTAAATGCCTGCAATATTAACCTCAGTAGCTATTTAAGTGTAAAATACCTAAATTAAATAATATGTAGCCAAAGACAATTAAATTTTGTGGCACTTTCTCCATTTGCATGATAGAATTTTTATCAGTAGTATGCTTGTGACATTCATTGCATACAACAAAGCTAAAAGGAAAGTTGAAGGGATTATGCGAAGTGAAATGGCAGAAGGAGAAAGACAACTACTGGTGATGTCACTCATATGTAGAATATAAAGGAACATAAAGAGACAAAACAAAGGAACAGACAAAACTTAATCAAACTAATCCCTGAAATCTGATTGCAGATCCCTTCCAGCTCCATCCATGTTGCTGCAAATTGCATGAGTTTATCTTTTTGATTGCTGAATAATATTCCATTGTGTATGTGTAGCACATCTTCTTGATCCAGTCATCTATTTTTGGACATTTGGGTTGTTTCCATAGGAGGAGGGGAGGAGGAAGTAGGGTCAACATAGGGGGGGTGGGAATTTATGGGGAATATAATCAAGATGAAAATGCATACATTGTGCAAAAATGAAAAATGATGTAAAATATATTAAATAAAATAAAATAAAGGCACAAAATATATGTAAATTTATACATGGAAAATAAAGGAAATAGAACGATAAAATATATCTGACTGCAGAATTGAGGGCACCAGAAGAGGGTAAAGAGGCAAAAGGGTGGAGAACTGTGGGTGCTTTCGTGGTAGGCATGGTGTGATAATATGCATCAGAAGAGCTGTGAATCTTTTCTATAAATCACATGCAGTGTTGTAAACCAATGATCCCTCAATTATAAGTAATACCATTTAAATAAAAGGAAAATTGAGTGACTGAAGGTAACTTAGTTACAACTTTGGTGTAATAATCCTAGATGAATTGTTATTTATTATCAGATTTCTTTTTTTTATTTTTGCATTGACTTTTTCCAATGGTCAGTGTTGCTGATATTGACAAATAGAAACTAAGGTATAAATTGAAGAACCTAAATACATTTTCTTTTAACTTTTAATTGCTATTAATTAAATTTGATGTCATGTTTAATACATTATCATATCTTCTATAATGGCATCTTCTAAATCTATAAATCTATAAATATAGTATGTTCAAAGTAAGGGCAAGTTGGACTTGGGTATACAAAGCTAGACAAGGTAGTTCAGTTTGTATCTGATTATGGTAGTGGTTACATGATAATATATATGTAATAAAATAGTATAGAGTTATATACACACACACAAATGAGTGTGTATAACAACTGCTAAAACCTGGGTAAACTCTGTAGATTATACCAATGTGAAATTTTGGGTTTTGATACTATAGTAGGATTGTGAGATGTCACCATTGGAGAAAACTTGGGTAAATGGTACAAGGAATCTCTCCATATTATTTTTACAACTTATGAATCTATAAGTATGTTAAAATAAAAATTAAAAATATGACCTTTTGTATGTTTTAGTTTTCTCTATTTAACTAAAGTCATAGTTTTTATTTTTCCCTTAAAAGATTTGACTATTTTCCAGGACAGGATTGGTTAAAATTAAATAATGACATGGGATATCAGACTAATGCCAAATAGACTAAACATTACAACATTAATGTCAAATATACTAAAATATATTAAAGAAAATTTTTAAAAATCACTGGCTGGAATTTTGTGAATCAAATTATGAAAGAGAAATATTATCAAACACAAATTAGAAAAAAACATAGTATTATTATTAAAAAAAAATAATTCCAGCCATATAAATGCTTCATTCCTTCATGAGCAATGGCCTTTAAATTCATCTCATTTTTAGGGAGGCCAATGCTCCATTTTTAATTGACTTCACTTTATCATTAACTCAAGGATTTCTACAATTTATTAATGGATCAGTCCTATATGTAAGGTCCATCCGAAGCAAATAATACATTGAGTTCCAAATTTATTCCTTTACAAATATCTAATGTGTAACTACATGTACCAGGACCTTTTGTAGATACTGATAGTATAATATTCAGAAGGAAAAGGAAAATCATGTACTCAGTGAGCTTCCTTTCTATTGTGGGAAAATGGAAAAACATATACCTATATTTCAAATAAAAAAATCTAGAATAGGGATATTGATCTATAAATTCCTGCTTAAAAGACATTAGTGTTTAATAAAAAAGGAAAAGGAATTACTTGGCTATGAAATTATGGTAATCATATTTAATAATAGAGTCCAGAAATGTAATATTAGCATTACATTCAGAGTTTAGAGGAATTCAAGGGTAAAGTCTGTCTCCTTTTTTTTTTTTCCCATATGCCCTACACTTGCCAGAGAAAATTCTCCCTATGAAGCATTTGAACACATTATCTTTGATCTTTTTAGTCACTGCTTCTATAGAAATGGTCCCACCAGTATTGGAGATCAAATCTCACAGTCACCTCAGTTTAAAAGCAAGGAAGCACTAAAAGTTCTGGTCCTTTGAATCCGAATCCAGAGAACTCTGGGAGGCAAGAATTATCTCAGAATACTGCAGAAATAGTTGTGGCACATCATTTTCAGCTTAATTCTCAGAGTCCTACCCATATTTACTTCCCATAAATATTTATTAAGCACACTCTGCATACAAGTCATAGTTCCTAGATGCTGAGGGTAAGGGCAGAAATATAGTGAAGCTATAGACCAAGGTTTTTACCTTAAGCCTAGACTGTTGAAATAGTGATAAGATATGTATACAAATGATTATAGTGCAATTTAGAAAGCGGTCATTATCTTTTTTAAAAGATTTATTTATTCATTTATGCATGCAAGCACTGGGATGTAGACCAGAGGTGTGGGGGTGAGAGGATTCACCAGAGACAGTAGGGAGCAGAATAGGCAGACTGACTGAAATACACTGCTGAAGGGAGCAGTGGGTGAACCAGGAGAGGTCTGCTGTGCCATGTGGGTAGCTCCCTGGCCAGGGATTGAACTTGTGCTGCAGTGGCTGCAGACAGCACCATAGTGCTGCGTCTTAACACCTTGTGCCATCAGGGAGGCCCCAAAAGTGGTCATTATCTTGAGGGAGGCAAATGTAAAGTACAATGGAAGACCCCAGAAGGATCCCTGGCATCCGTTTCCAGAGATCCAGAAAGGTTTCCCAACAAAGTTGACTCTTATTTTAGGCACTGAGTTTCAAGAATTGTGTCAGGAATCAAGGCTGATCTTGGGTTACATACTTTTATATCTCCAATATAGAAAATACAGCCATGTTGTCAAGCAGTTTGCTCACTTATGTAACTAATTTCTAAATATGAATCCCTTATCCTATAAATTCATCTATAAACTTATACTCTGAAACATTTTAACAGAATATAACATTTTCTACATAATAGTATCTAAACATGTTTTCTTTAGTAATATTTGTCAGTGCACATTGTCATCAAATAACATGAAACTCCAAAATGTTCACATTTATCCCATGCCATCACCATTATGATTGCAAGAAATTTCTAGATCTTTAGATATTAATCATCTTCAAAAGTAATTGAATTCTCATTCTGTATGAGCTCTATCTACATATGTGTGTATGTATATATATATGTATCTATAGATATGTATTTGAGGCCATCGTGTTTATGTTGCACTTTGAAGAATATTGAGATAAGTTGAAATGACTTATGCTAATGTGCCTGCTCATTTTGAGTGAGGTACCCAGAGTATGTTATTACTTATCAATAAATACACTCTACAACTGATTTGTGCTAGCTCAGTACTATAGTAATATTGTAATACATCATTTGGAGATCTGGTTGAAACATAAATTCAGATAAGTCCACATCCTTTTAAAGTGATGACCTTTTTCTATGTGGCCTGCCTACTTAAAGTTAGCTTGGATAATGGGCAATGCATGCAAGTAGCACTATCTAGATTTGCCAAAAATAGATTTCTAGATTATAGTCCATCTTATTCATACAGATGCTATTGTTTTATGGGCCTGACAGTGGAAGATATTGGAGTACAGGATATTCTCTTAAAAAGTACTAGAGAAAAGTTTCTCATTAACCCATAATGATTGCTTTGTCCTTATGACCTGGTATCAGACTTATCCTTCTAATTAGCACTGCCATCTTTAACCATCACCTTTCTTATCATCATAACTATTACTCTGCAGGGAGCCCTGTGCTCACTTGGCTGAGCCATAACCCACAGCTTAAATCTGACCAGTTTCTTCTTTTAGGGCCACTGAGTTCAAACCTTAGAACACCAGCTAATGGTTTGTGGACAAAGTACTGCTTCAAAAGGAATAATGCCACATCCTGCTTGATTTTTGACCTAATGTATATTTCCCAGTCATGAATCAGGCTCGTGGATAACAATGTCATTCTGGCTCAATACCAACTTCATCTTTCCCTTTTAGACATCATTTTATGATTCTTATAGTTCAGAGCCAGACAGTTCTATTGGTATGCCCCTTCAGTCATGTTGACTCTTATAGATTAAAATCTATGAGCAGCAAACCTAAGTCTATTCTTTTAGGAAACTGTAGTTCTTCAAAGTGACTTTGATTTAACTGAGTAATTTATTTTGTTAGAGAAAAAATGGGGGGGGGGGACTATATTAAACTAAGTTGAGGTTTGTTTGAAAGTTATCATGCTTGCTTTTTACTTAGAAATGTAGAAATCATCACCAAAGAAGCAAGTATCTTATTATATCCATGACTGATTTGGAAAAAAATGAACTAGAACATTTCCATAGTTCTTACATTCCTTATGCCTGTTGGGGATTTATCTAAGGCTTTCTGGAGAAAAAGGAAATTAGTATGTATGATTTCATGTTTCCCAACTCCAAACCCCATTATTAGCCTGCATTGAAATAGAAGTCATGCCTGATTTTGTTGAATGCCTCACTACCAAGCGGTCCAAATCGCCCACCAAACTCTCCACACTCTCCACTGAAGTCTACACTTTCTCCATTCTCATCTAGTGTTCTTAGGAAGCCTGCTGGCCTTTGAAGTGTCTCTATATCACATGGCATGAGAGTCCTATTCTAATTTTTTTTTAATTTTATTTTTATTTCCCCCATACAATTGCAACCCCCTTATTTCTATTCTAATTTTTTTAAAGTGGATAGTTTGGACCAGCAGCTCATTATACTATAATAATGTTGACACAATTTTGAGGTTCTTTTTTTTTTAAAGATTTATTTATTTATGCATGTAAGATCTGGGGTGTAGGCCAGAGATGGGAGAGGTAAGAAGATTCACCAGAGACAGAATGAGGAGCAGAACAGGCAGACTGACTGAAATACACTGCTGAGAGGAGCAGCAGGCGAGATGGGAGAGATCTGCTGTGCCATGTGGGTCAGCTCCCTGGCCAGGGTATGGAACTCATCTGCAGTGGCTGCCGATAGCTTCATGGTGCTGAGACTTAACCACTTGTGCCACCAGGGAGGCCCCTATTGTGTAGTTCTTTAGAGATAAATTTCAGTGGGAATTTTTTACAGAAAATTGTGTTCTGTGACCTATCTGCCAGTAATCATTTTTGATTCTCACATGCCTGGGAGTGGTACAAATTAGGTACTAGTTGTTAAAATTGTTGAATATGATGAGAAAGAAAGGAAAAACCAGAAGCAAGTCACTCCAGAGCTGAGAGCCTCAGACCAGGGAATGTTTCATAGATGCCAGTGTGGATATATGATTTAAGAAAATAACTAAAACAACTTTGCTCTACCTGACAGCATTTAAATCCTTTGGAATTTACATGCAGGTCTGAGACAGGTGAGACTGGGCTTCAAGTTCAGTCGCCCACTAAATTTTGATATAGTTTTACAAATATAAAAGGAACATTATAACTTTTGCAAACTTAAGTTTATATCCACTGCAATTACTTTGGAGATGGCATGAAGGAAGACTAGGAGAAGCTGAAATTGGAGACAGAGACTGATAAAGAAGTCTTCGGTCAAAACAGAAAAGTTGGAGGCAAATCCTGTATACCTAGTAGCTGGTTGAACGTAAGGATTGTGAGAGAAAGGAATTTAGAATAATGTGTAGGTTACTACACTGGTTTAATTGCTGTCGTATGATGCCATTGGTTAATGAAAGTAGGAGAATCAGGATAATAATGGGGAATAAAATAGAAGGAACAAGTAGCATATTCACTTTGGGAATTACTGAGTTCAAGCTGTCTGATGAGTGAAATACATTAATCAAATAATATGATGATATTCATATTTTAATTTTTTTAATGATAAATATTTAAGTGTTTTAAAAGTGAGACATCACAGACCACACAATTGTTAGTTTAATGCATCAGGTGGTATAAGTCAGAATTTTTAAATTAAAATACAAATTTTTGATCAATATTTCTTAGAGGTCAATTATAGTATGTCAATAAATTTTATTATGTGCATTAAAGCCAAATACACTATGGGGACACTATTTTTATATCTGTTTATCTAGAAGTAAACAGTAATGTCCAAAACATCATAATATATTTCTCTGAGATAAAAATAATCTAGATGGAATGTTAGTGTTTTAAAAACATAGTCATATTCCTGCTTCTACTCTTTCCTTTTTGCATTTTGACCTGTGGCATAGATAAAGATAGACAGCTTACTTATCAGATTTATGGATTATGCAAAAATAAAGTAACAGAAGGAAGATTTACAAAATACCCTCCCACAAGGAGGAAGTGCCACTGTAACAAGATAAAAATTAATAAGAATACACAAAGAATTCTATACCAGGACCACAATGATCTGAACCTACAGAATAAGGAAGATATAGCTAGATTTTATATAAAAAAAAAAAGTTTGAGTTTTTATGCACCACTAAACTCAGAGTGTCAATTGACAGTTGACTGTGCCTGTAAAAAGGCCATGGCAATTGCCTGCCACTTTAATATAAAATATCACCGGAGTTGGTATTTTCCAAGTGTGGCCAGTAGCATCAAAATTACCTGCAAGGTACTTTCCAGGACCCAACAAGTCATTCACTGAAATAGAATCTCTCATTTTGAGGGCCAGGAATCTGCAGTTTAAAACCTTCCTAGGTAGTTTTAATGCAAATTAAACTTCAGTAACCATCGAAATAGACTAAGGGCAATTATAATACTATTCTGCTTTATACTATTCTATCGCACTAGGATAATTGTGTTCTATTTTTGCGCTTCTGCTTTACAGGGGACGCACAATGTAGGCTGTATTCGGGAAAAGGCAGCTGTTAGGAAAAGGAGGAACTAAGTCATGTCCATGAGGAATGTGTGGTGAGAGTGGGACATTTTGTTTAGAAAAGAGAAGACTCAGGGCCTTCCCTGGTGGCGCAGAGGTTGAACCCTGGGTTGCGAGGCTGCCCACAGCCTCTGCAGCACCGGTTCGATCCCTGGCCACAAGCGAGGGTCCCACAAAAAAAAAAAAAAGGAAGGCTCAGAGGGTCTCCACTGACTTGTGAACTAACTTGAACAATGAAGTAAAATTACAGTTTATTCATTTGACTGTTATTCATGAGTATCCAATAAATATTCATTACTATTGGTAGTTAACAGAGATTGTTTTGAAGATAAAATAGCAACATGGGAAAATGTTTGTAATATAGTAATGGAAAGATGAAGGTAGAAAATTACACAGATCTTTTGATTATGAATGTCTACACCTAAGATGCATTTTAAAGAAAACCAGAAAATGGGCCTCCCTGGTGGCACAGGAGTTAAAGACAGAACTATCAAACTACCACCAGCCACTGCAGCGCGAGTTCAATACCAGGCC
This sequence comes from Talpa europaea, assembly GCF_964194135.1. NCBI lineage: Eukaryota > Metazoa > Chordata > Mammalia > Eulipotyphla > Talpidae > Talpa > Talpa europaea. The sequence continues at coordinate 16,610,169 of NC_140081.1, forward strand.
AGGGAGCTACCCATATGGCACAGCAGACCTCTCCTGTCTTTCCCGCTGCTCCCCTCAGCAGTGTATTTTAGTCTGTCTGCCTGTTCTGTTCCCCACTTTGTCTCTGGTGAATCCTCTCACTCCCCACACCTCTGGCGTGTACCCCAGTTGTTGTATGCATAAATAAAGAAATCTTTAAAAAAAAAAAAGAAAATCAGAAAAATGTACCTGCAAATGATGAATGCCTTTGTTTGAATAATGTTATTATAGTCTTTTTTTTGGCAAAATATTCTCTATTAGTGAATGTCCTCTCATAAAACTCAATTACTTTTCAACATTAATAGAAAATAGAAAATAAACATTTACCTCCAATAATAAACTGTATTCCAGATGATGAACAACATTATGATCTTTCCTAATATAGGCAGCCACAAGGAATTAAGATACGAAAGGAAATGGAAGTACATTCAGACTGGATTTAGGGAAAATTATTTCTGGATCTCAACAGACTGTCATAAAATTCAATTATTAAATCATATGCTCCAATTTTACTTTTAAAACATTGTTGAAGCAAATGCAGTTTATACTTTTTTCACTCCATATTCATTAAGCACCTGTTTGCTGAGGATATGCATATAGCTTCTTGCTACATTAATGTAAGTTTATAAGTTTGCGCATTAAAGAAATAATGTTCTAAGTTCTAAGCTGTATGTTTGGAACATAGGACTGAGAGCCAGATGTCTGTTTAAAATAAATCTAGCAATTGAGAAACAACTTTATATTAAAGTTAGGAAAACAGCCCCAGAAAATTGTACTACTTTATAATTGCTTGAATGTTCTCATTGTCTCTGTGTTCCTCAGCAGAGCCCTGAGAGTCTCTGCATAGCTAGAGCTATAAGCTTGAGGATGAGGATTTCTCTGACTCTGGCATGGTCACCACTTGACTGCATTTAGTATCTGCCCATCGAACTGGGTGCCTGGCAGTTTCCACTCCGAAAAGTGATAACAGCAATAAATTTTGACTTCAAGGAATAATCACTCTTCCAAATAATACATTATTTGTCATCTTATAACTGTTGTAAAGGGCTCATCTGAAATTTTAACAGGTCATTTTTCTCAAATCTAAATCTCATTGTAGAGCAGAGAGAAAACTGCCATAATTGAACATTTGCAGGCACTAAGGTGAAACACTGTATTTTCCCCAATGAAATGTTTCATCATAAAGTCAGTGTGTTAAGAGTGCTATTTTCAAAATATGTCTGGGCACAGTACAACATATAGAACTTAATAATGGATTTTTCTATTATTATAAAAGCTGTTAAGGTAGTATTAATACTTAACATTCATACGAGGAAACTCATATTAATGTTACTATACAATATGATCATTATACTGTTGCATATTATATTACATGATTTTTTTATTGAGGTAATATTGGTTTATTTATCATTGTTCTTCCTTTATCCACTTTATGTGTACTATTTGATGAGGAACTAGGGAAAGAAGAAAAAATAAAGATAAGATCCCTTTCCACTAGATAGTTACAAATTGCTAGAGTATAGATTGTATTTTCAATCCTACTTCATATGAGAATATGGAATATTATGCTATTTACCAATTTTATATCTTATTAACTACTTAATAGATATGATTAACCATACCTTTGACTAAGTAATTTTTCAATAAATTTTTATGTGTCTGTTCTATATTTTCCATTTTCCCATTTTGGAATTGAAATTATTTTTTAAATTTATAAAATAAAAAATTTTGATAGCTATAATTTTCATGAAAGTCACTTCTATGCATTGTAGAATTTTGGCAATTTTTATAGTCATTGTTATAATTTTTATTTTGGAAAAAATAAGACACTATGCCTGTTCTTTATCTTAAGGCAATTTATATTACCTTTCTTTCCATAAGAATTTGTACTCTTTTAAAGTCATATATAAAGAATCTCTTTCAGAGCAATCTCCACTGCAGTAACATACTTAAGAAAAAAAATAAATTATGCATATGCAAATGGCACAACCATTGTCAAAGTAGCACCTTTAATTTTTCTTTCTTTATTGGGCATATTTATAGGCAGCTCAATATGCATTAAACTGTCTTGACTTTAGTTATAGTCATTATTGATTTCTTTATCATGGGCTTTCTAGGATTAAATGTGATTATTTAAATACCCCAATTCCTATAAAAGACAAATTTTGCATCTGAGAAGCAGCAAGACAGTGTTTGTTGAGATTACTGCAGTGGGAGAGAAAGACTTCAATGTAGAATTACTCCATTAAAACTAGAGCAAGAGAGGTTTAGTCAGTGTGATTAGGCCACCTGTTTTTGCTGACTGTCCTTTCTCCAAGTTAGACTCTATCCTTTCACAGAGACCAGGAGAAAGAGCTCTATCTTTTTGGATGATTCCATTTCAAAGGGAAGGCTCAGAGGTCCTTGAGAAGTACATTCTTGGGTTGTAGAAGAAACATCTCAGAGGCAAAGAAAAGGTTTACAATTGCAGGTTTTCTAAAGTAAATGCTGTAAGAAAAGGGAAGTGGTGGGGCCTTTCTTCTTGGATAAAGGATTTTTTTTTTTTAAGATTTATTTATTTATTTATACAAGCACTGGGTACAGTCAGAAGCATGGGAGGGTGAGAGGATTCACTAGAGCCAGAGCAGGGAACAGAACAGCAGACTGACGAAGTACACTGCTGAGGGGAGCAGTAGACGCGGCAGGAGAGGTCTGTGTGCCATGTGGGATCCTTGCTGGGGGCCGGGGATTGAACCAGCGTTGCAGAGACTGCTTGCAGCTTCACAGCCCAGCGCTCAACTGCTGCACCACTGGGGAGGTCCTAAAGGAATATTCTTTTGACCTTTTGACAGTGTTAAGCTTTGTTGGGCAGGAAAGAGATTGGGTTTGTCATCCTCAGGATGTGGCCTTGAGCTATTAGAAACTGTGCCAGTGTTTTTGTTTGAATCTCTTTCAGTCTCTCTCTCTCTCTCTCTCTTTCTCACTCTCTCTCTTTCTCTCTCTCTTTCTTTTTGTGTGTGTGTGTGTGAGAGAGAGAGAGAGAGGAGAGAGAGAGAGAGAGAGAGAGAGAGAGAGAGAGAGAGAGAGAGAGAGAAATCATTTGCCAGTAGTTGCAGTTCTTATCTTCTAAGGTTTAAAGCTCTAAACGTTTGGCAGAGAGTCACTGTCCCTCTTTTCCCTAATCTTGATAAAATTGTCTATAAGTGATGAGGGTGTGTGTGTGAGAGAGAGAGAGAGAGGAGAGAGAGAGAGAGAGAGAGAGAGAGAGAGAGAGAGAGAGAGAGAGAGAGAGAGAATCATTTGCCAGTAGTTGCAGTTCTTATCTTCTAAGGTTTAAAGCTCTAAACGTTTGGCAGAGAGTCACTGTCCCTCTTTTCCCTAATCTTGATAAAATTGTCTATAAGTGATGACATAATATTGCACATAAATTTTGTAAATGTTTTAATTTTACAACCTTGCAGTTGTAATTCAAAAATATAAAATAAAGATAGAAGATAAATTTAGACTCAAATATTTGGTTCTGTTAGTTCTGTGAGATTCTCCCAAAATATGTGTGATTGCAGTGCAAGTCTGGTCATATATACTGATATTATTTATAGCATTTTCAGCTTTGTTTTGCATGACTGATGGGGTAGATTCTAGATTCAGACTTCATGGTATTAAAAACTGGACTCTTAACTAGCAGTATGACTTTTCAAGTTGAATTGATTGTTTAAACTTCAGTTTCTTCATTTATAATGTGTGCATTTTAATGAATAATAGCTCATGCATAAGGTTACTGTGAAATAAATCATACAAGTGCTTCACACAATACCTGAAAAGGAATAAGGACTCAGTATATGTGCGTTTCTGTGAATTTTATTAGATATTAATAATGCTGAATAAGTACAAGTAGAGATGGGAGTTACCTTATCCATATCATTAGCTTATTTGAAAATTTGTGGTCATAAGAGATTTTGACTTTTTTTTAAAGATTAATTTATTTATACAAGCACTGGGTACAGTCAGAAGTGTGGGAGGATGAGAAGATTCACCAGAGCCAGAGTAGGGAGCAGAGCAGGCAGACAGACAGAGGACACTGCTGAGGGGAGCAGCGGGCACGACAGGATAGATCTGTGTGCCATGTGGGACTCAAACTGGCGGCCAGGGATCGAACAGGCACTACAGAGGCTGCGGGCAGCTTTGCAGCCCAGCGCTCAACTGCTGCGCCACCGGGGAGGCCCAAGAGATTTCAACTTTTTTAATCATGTCATATTTTATTGAGTTAGCATTGGTTTAGAACACTGTTTATAATTTAGGGGTATAGGGTCACACACTTCAGATGTATATGACCACACCACACCTACGTCTTAAATACCCATAATACTCCTCCACAGTCCATTGACCCCTCCTTTGCTACCCACACTCTCCCTCTGGTAGCCTCAATTGTGTGGTCAGATTTCTAGTGTCTATTTTGGTTAAGTTTTATCCATTTCTTCATTCCCCCCCCTTTGTATTGCACATATAAGTAAAATCATCTGGTGTTTGTCTTTGTCCTTATTTATTTTGCTTAGCATAATCCCTTCCATTTCCATCCATGTTGTAGTGAATGGCAAGATTATATCTTTTTCACAGCTGAGTAGTATTCATTTGTGTATATATACCACATCTTCATTATCTGCAAATTAGATGTTGGGGACTTCAGTTGTTTCCATAAGTTTTCTCTAATGAACAGAGGAGATTTCAAAATTTTAACTTCCACTTCCCTCTATCGTTTGTTCTGCATATTTTCTGTTCTCAATTTATTTTTCTTCCTTTCTTATTTCCTCATGTAAAGAATAATTGATTGAAAATGTGTCATATTTGAAAGCAAAACATTCATCAGTGAAAAATGAATTCTGTTGTTTTCAAGATCGGGTGAAAATGTCTTTATTTCTGATTCTGAGAGACCTGCAGACAACATTTGATTGAGGGCACATGTTGTGATTGAAAATTCTATCTTATATCCTCCCAAGATCTGTATGGATTCCAGGATTATATTTGATTTTTGCTAACATAACCAGTCCTGGGAAACATGGTCAGATCACCTGAGAGAGTAGATTGATAGGAGTAAATAATATACATATAGGCTGATGTTTAATTTTAATTAATTAATTTACATTATAGTTTATTTTTAAACAATATTTGCTCCACCCTCAAGTATAGTCCCCGTCAAATTGCCTTCACCAGTGCACCGTCACCACAGTCCCCTGTACTCTGATGTTTATTTTGAATTGTGATTGAATAGTGCTTAATAAGAGAAGTAAATTTGGCAATGTTAATTTTGAGTCAGAACATGTTGAGTGCATAAAGCACCAAACTTTTGATGTTAAGTTTGTATTTACTACCCAACTATAATGATTGCATTCCTATTCTAGGGAAATGATGATGAACTAATTATATTTCCTCTGAGTAAAATATAATTGGGTAGATTTCTACATGGTATATACCTCCTTGCAATGTTGGTACAAGTCTTACAAATGAACATACTTTCTCCCTGAAAAAGAATATGTACATGTGTATGTATTTGCACCCCATTTATTATCACAAATGGACCTATTCCTTCAAAGATATATGTAATAAAAATTAATAGTAATTAGAATAATAAGGTGAAGGTGGTGGTGAGTTAATACACAAATCAAAAGCCACCAGGTTGTGTAAACATTATTCCAACACAAGATGACCTATTTATATTTAACTTAATAGACATATGTAAGAGACTACTTGATCTGAAACATTTTCCCACTTCCAAACTGAAAAGATTCCCCGTGTTACTAATCTAATGGAACAGAAATATGTTCTTACGGAGTTTTTGCTTTTTTTCATTTCTGAAAGAAGTGGCTAAATTTCAAAATTTTGTTCTCAAAGTGGAAGTTTTAATGTATTCTGCATTTTCTAAAATCCCAAGAAACAAGAGATGACATAAACCATTTCCTTGAATAAATTTAGAATTTCAGAGATTGTTTTCAAGTTACCAAAAATAAAATTAAATAAAAAATGATTGCGGTTGAAATATCTGCATGAAGAACAAACTTGCTTTTTATTTTGCCATACCCTGGATCATGAAGAAAAAAATGAATGGGTTATTCAAGGTCTAAATTGTTTTCAAACTCTATTGGTTAATTTTCTGAATTTTGACTATATTTGTGTGCTTTCAAACATGATTAAAGTTAAAAAGATTTTTTTCTTATATTCTTGCACTGTGTTGTTTTCCATTATATTTGGCTAATGCTGTGCTGAGAAATGTCACTGTGTTATCTTAATAGCTTTCTTTTTTATATCTAGTTTAGTATATCTAGTTTAGTATATCTAGTTTTATATCTAGTTTAGTATATTTGTCATTGGCTTGATCTCAGATTCAGTAGTTCAAAGTAACAATACTGTACATGACGCATAATGTATGTTATACTCTTTGCTGTCTCCATGTGTAGCTGCAGTTATAAATGCTTTTATGCATATCTGTATTCTGTTTTCCACTTCTACCTAGTATAATCTTTGTCTTTGAGGTATATATTCTTCTTTGAATGGTTTCCTTCAAAAACATGAATTGCCCTCTGTATGTAAATTATCATTTCTATAAAATACATATTGTTAATATTTTATTTTTCATCATTTTCTTCACCAAACACTATCATCTGTTAGAATCTTCCCATGCTGCTAAGCATATATCTATCCTACAACTTCTAACTTTGTAGCATGTACATGAGAATCTTTGTGCGAATTAGGCAAAACTAATTTTCCAGCTATTCATTTTGTTGCTGGCCAACCCCTGACTTAGGTGCTCTTGTACAGGCAAAAGTTACAAATCTGTACACATTACAATGACGGCCATGATTGTGTGACCAGCACATTTCACTGTCTCTTTCTCACTGACAGATATTCTGGTTACTTCCAATTCCCACCATTAAACTCTAAGTCTTGTGGCCTTGTGTGAAAATTTCCCTAGGATGAATGCCAATTGCAGAATTGCTGTGTCAAAGGGTATGTATATACTTAATTTGACTAAGTAGTAACAGATGGCTAGGCAGATTGCTGCCACCGTCTACACTACCACCAGCCGAGCGCCAAGGCGCCTTTGTAACCATACCCACATAGTTCCTTATATTTCATGTAAACTTGCCTTGTCTCTCCAGCTGCACCTAAGTAAGGAACCATGTTTCATACTTTTAAAATGACCCATTTTAGAAATTCTAGGAATTATTAAACTAGCAGTGATTACACTTTAATCCAGGCAGATAAAAGTCAACCAAAGTTCAAATGGATTCCATTTAATCAGATATCTCATTAGGTGCAACTGGTGTTTAGTTAATATTTTTAGAGTTGAGTAGTGTTCTCCATCAAACCAAAATTAAATTTGTTTTTCTTTGTTTTGATTTTATCTCTGGCTTCTGTCTTCATTCCATCCAACTTATGCAATGGTTTAATTCAACATTATTTGCTTATGTAACTAAGATACACAATGAAAATGATAGAAATAAATATGTCCAGTATGAATAAATAAATCTGTCCAGTATGAATGGATCGTGAGGACCTACTGTTACCATCTAGGAAGTTAATATAATAAAAATGGTGACTTTTTAATTTAAATTTTATTTTTATATTCTGCATACAATTACAACTCCCTTATTTTGACCCCAGTCAAAAATGGTGATTTTTTAATGGAATTTGTTGTCACTCTGAGACCAGAGATCTGAGTTTTATGGTAAAGATCCCATTTATCTGATAATGTTTTAGATATGTATTGAGGAAGTGATATTCAAATGTGCATCATAAATATGCTTTTGTATATTTTAGTCAGCTTATTTAATTTATACTTCAATCATCTACCTTAGTCATAAAACAAATGAAAGTGATCTAACTTCAACCAGTTGCAGAAAAGAATCTATTTAGTCATGTTATCACAAAGAGTAGAATGCATATTAGGTCCACTTACTTTGTTGCTAGGCCAGATGATAAAATCTCATTTCAAGTATGGCTTCAGAGCAGTGCTTCCTTTGTTCTGCACACTAATGCTGAGTAAATGGCAGGAAATCATTTAAAACTCACTCATCAAAAAATATTGAGAAATTTCCTACTGTTCTTTGACTCTACAGACAAACTGTTTTTCTTCAGCTCTTTATTAGAACCATATATTCATTGACTACTTTGCCATATCACAGCCTTGTACTTGATGTACGCAGACCACTTTTGTGCCATCTGTTGTCTTGCTTTCTTTGTTCAGCTGTTTATATTGGTGAAAAATATACACTGAGAGCAATAGATTTGTTGTATTCCAGCTTACAAGTTTTTCAATCTTTGTTGCTTTGCCAAACAAATGCCTACATCCACATAAGACACACAAATCCTAAATGAAATAGTCTCTCATATTCCTCTATTTTAAATAGATGCAAATGATTATATTAGATGTTTTGGGAAAAAGGAAGGGAACAGGACTCTGATAAAGATAAAATCTGAGCAAAACATTAATAAATGGTTAAGAGTGAACAATTCTTCCAAAATTATTCATTCAGTGCTATTAACATGTAACTTCCTGTGTTCTAAAGAATCTATGTATTGTGCTATTGCTTACATTTGACCATAAATGCCTTTAAGGAGATGCAGGTAAAATGTGTCATGCCTCTTTACTTGATACAGAAGCATTGAAAAGGACACGAAATATGACCAAGGTGCTGAAGAAAAACATAACCAACAGGAATAAAGCCTATACAATACTGTACTGGAGACTTGATCTCAAAAAGCAAAAATGAATCATTTTAACATGAAAATGTAGAAGAAATGAATCATTACAATAGTGATGGGCATTATTGTTACCCCCCTGATTTCCCAGATTCCTGTATATTGATATGCCACAGGCTTAGTCCTTTCAGCCCTGGCGTTTCTGTTATTTTCTAAGTTGACACTCTTCTCCTGTAGTCTCACAAAATTCTCATCACCTTATGTAACACAATTATATGTTGACCACGCCCAAATTTACATCTCTAGCCCAAAACCTATTACTCAGTTTCACATTTGGATATCCAGCTTCCTTCTCAACATCTCCACATGCCCAAAATGCACCATTTAAGGGGATAGACATCTCCAGAGGCCAAAAGCAAACTCCCAAGCCTGTGGCTAATTCCTAATAGATGGCAGCTTTGTGTTGCCCTTGTTTAGGTCAAATGTTTTGTTATCCTGACTTTTCTCCTTTTTTCAGACCACACCTCTAGTTAGTCAGCTCTAACATTAAAATATGTCCAAAATTAGACTATTAATCTCCATTACTAATCTTCATTCTACCGTCATGTAGTTCTTTACTGGTTTCTCAAATTAAAAAAAAAAATTCTAGGAAGAAATATGTAAAAAGAATATCAAATAAAATAGGTGAAATATTGATCATCATTGATTAATTATCAATGATAGTGATAGAGACATGGGGTTAATTATATAATTCTAAATGTTGTGTCTATTTGTATTTTTATTAATAAAAATTATAAAATAGGTGATTTCTGAAATCCCTTTCTACTGAAAATATATTTTATTTGAACCCAATTTTTTTTAAGATTTATTTATTTATGCATACAAGAGCTTGGGTACAGACCAGAGATGCAGAGGGGGGGTGAGAGGATTCAGCAGAGACAGAGTGGGGAACAGAACAGGAAGATTGACTGAAATACACCGCTGAGGGGAGCAGCGGGTGAGATGAGAGGTCTGCTGCGCCATGTGGGTAGCTCCCTGGCCTGCTGGGGAGCGAACTCATGCTGCAGAAGCTGCGGATAGCTTCATAGTGCTGTGCTTAACCCCTTGCACCATCAGGGAGGACCTGAAACCAAATTTTAAAGGTAGATCATAAGATATATATAAGTGTATCACAGATAGAAAGAGGCTCATTGATGTTCCCAAGGTGAATAAGGATTATCCCACAATATAACTTAAACATCAAGAAAAAGTGGACAGAGAATGCAATATAACCTTATTTATAAACCACACTTAAATTTCAACTTAAAAAAATAGTTGTTCTAAACTGTGATTCTATTTAAAGAATTTTAATCAAATTTCCATTCATTGTGAATAGTTAGTGCAAGTAAGAGACTGAATTATGTCTGAACATTTAATCATTGTACAAATGGTACCCTATAATTCCGTTAGCAGAATGGAGTATATATTGCTTTTGTAAATAAATCTATACTAAATATATTCAAAACATTAAGTATTCCATTTGACTGAGCAATAAAATCATTTTTAAATTATAGGTAACTGTATCATTTAAAATATTCTCAAGATTGTGTGGTTTTTTTAAAAGGTTTCTAATTTGTTATTTATCTTCATGCATGCGTAAAGATAGATATGTATAAGTTATATATGTATACATATAGGTATAGATATAAATTATGTAATAAATAATGTAAAGATAAATAATTGTGTGATGAAGCAGTGACACACCATTAAATGAATAAGTTCTGAATCATGAGTCATTTGATGATAAAACTTAGAGGAGAAAGAGATGAGATCATGGATATAACTTTTTTAAAAGTGGTGTCATCCCATACCATAAAATATATAGAAACATTTCCTATAAATAGGACAGTTAGGTGAGATACGTAATAATTGGTGTTTGGCAAAAGAGCAATGTATCCCTAGTAATCTTAAAAATAAGGGAAAAAGCCATGATTAATTGAGCAGTTTAACTGATATTCCATGTGACTACTTCCTTTCAGTACAAGAAAACATCCGGACATGGAGGAATCGTATTAGCTCATAAAGACCTTAGAGATGGTCGGTGATCAGCCTTTGACTTTTTGTATTGTCATTTTTGTTTGCTGATCTCAAACATTTTTGTTGTTGCTATTTTAGTTCTTACTTATATTTTATAGACTGTTTTCCATATGACCTTCTGAAAGCTTTGGAGTTTGACCTGTTCCATTCCCTCCTGAACTGCACTAAATGCTGTCTCCTGACCCCTCTTTTCATCCTCAAAGAGGGTTTCAAAGGCATATTCTCACCTGAGCTCAACTATAAACGATCACTTCTCCTTATACATTAATTCCCTAACTGCTACTTTTTGCTTCCTTATACTTTCTAAAGCAGTGGATCTCAAACTTTTTTTGGGTACATTGACATTTTACCAGACTTTATGTAAGTGGTGTCTCCCTGGAGTTGTGCAGTGCCTCGCCTACTCATCCTTACACAATGCCTGTACTGCAAACCCAAGTTCCTTGACCCAGCTCTCACTTTTACTACCTTCTTAGGGAGGAAGTCCAACCTCATAGAGGATGGCAAGGATCAGGGAGACTCCACAGGAGATGACTAAGCAAGCAGGAGGTTGGCTTGTCCCAATGCCCTTGGTGCTGAAAGTAGACAGACTCAATGTGCTAGAACATCACCGGTGAATACTCACAATAGAGCAGCTAGCAGGAGCGTTGGCACAGTGGTGCCAGTTTCTCTCCCCTGAGTCCCATGAGGTGACACAACTAGAAAAGATGGTGACTGTACACACAGTGGATTGCACCACAGCTGAGGAAACCAGGGCCCAGGTCTTAGCCCCTTTCTAGCATATGACTAACAAGACAGTCCCGTGGTAGTCGTACTTGTGTCATGGTCACCGAATGAATTGATTACACGGGGATGGCTCTGCCTTAAATTGGCCATACTCATTAGGAATGTGGGGAGATGGGTATTGCCCATGATGGATTGCCCTACCCAGTAAACCTGTAATGCAGTATGGTATTGTTTAATTTATTTTATTTTAATAAAATGCCGACCAAGATAAAATCAATTGATTTCATGACCCACTAATAGCTACCGTTCACAGTTTGAAAATTATTGGCTTCCGTATCTAGCAAATGCCTTGCAGATTCTGATTAAACAAGCTATTGTTAAACATCTATATTTGTCAGACAGTGTGTTCAGTGCAATAGGCAATGTGCTATGGTAGAAGGATCGTGGGATTTCTTAACAATAGTTTAAGTCCCCATTTTGCTACTGGCTTAGTCTTTTTTTTTTCATATTTTTTGTTTAATTATTTTATTCTTGTGAAGCTAAAACAATACTTTCAGTCAAGTGCCTTGTAAAATTCCTGATAGGTGCCAGGCATTATCCTTATATGAATTAACTTCCATGAATTTTTTTAGAGTGAAAAATTACACCTAAGTTAAAGAAGGAAATATTGAAGAGCTACTCTAAGAAATTGCATGAAAATTGAAATTATTGACTGAACTCTTGAACTTAGAAATCACAAATCAGAATTTACTCATTTATATCACACACACACACACACACACACACACACACACACACACACATACTCTTCTACTATGTACTAATAAGTTATTGGAATGTAAAATAGATTTGAACCCAGTGAAACAAAACAAAAAGGAAACAAAATTCTGAGTTTTTTTTAAGATTTATTTATTTTTATTTATACAAGCACTGGGTACAGTCAGAAGTGTGGGAGGGTGTGAGAATTCCCCAGAGCCAGAGCGGGGAACAGAACAGGCAGAAGGACCAAAGTACACTGCTGAGGAGAGCAGCGGGCGGCAGGAGAGGTCTGTCGCACCATGTGGGACCCTCGCCGGCAGCAGGGGATCGAACGGGTGCTGCAGAGGCTTTGCGCTGCTTCGCAGCCCAGCACTCAACTGCTGTGTCACCAGGGGAGACCCAAAACTCTGAGATTTTTAAAAATGAAATTTGTTTCCCTACATCCTATATGCAGCTTTGAAAATTTGTATAAGCATTACTTGGATTGCATAAATTGTTTAGTTAAACTCTTTAAAGACAGAATCAATCAAAATATCACATTTGCCTTTCCTTGAGCAAAAATGAATCCCATTTGTCTCCCCTATGATAAAAATGTGGAATAAATATATAATTTACTTCCTAGTGTGGCATCATACTGGAGTGTACATGAAATTGCTGCCTTCAGTATGGCAAGGTTTTATATGAATGTAAACCTGGACACATTTGGTTCTGAGTTTTATTTTGTTATGCTTGGTATACAAAGCATTGGCGTGCTCTATCTCTGTTATCATTCATAAATGGCTATGCTACCTTATTTCTATAGTTTAGGAAAATTCACAGAAGCCTAAAAAATTTTTAAAATAGCTATTTTCTTAATCTTTTAAGTAAGGCAAATTCAAAGCATGATAATATAAAATACTTTATGTTAAACTATGCTGGCAAATTCTTAAAAGCATTCCATAATTACACTATTTTGGGGGTACTATGCAAATTAATTTGAATAAGTAAGTCCTGCTACTGTGTCTGCTATATCTGTGGTCTTAATTATTAAGAACCCAGAAACAGAAATCTAAAAATGATTATCATTATGAAAATTGAACAGATAAAAATGGTTTTAATTAAAGAAAACAATAAGGTACCAATATGTACTCCCTTTTAAAACTTGGTTTGTTTGTTCAGAAAGCACTGTTGATGTCAAACAAGGCAAAGCATATTGATGAATATTAAGGAAAAAAAATGATTTAGCATTAGTAGTCATGCTAATGGCATCACACTATAAAATTTTAATATTTCTCCTCTTTAACTGCTTAAAAATAAATCATTTAATGACAAAAGTACATATTTTAGCAATCTGGGATTTCAAATGGAAGAAATATTGATTTGACATTCCAAATCTGTATGTCACCTCACATACTTCTAATATTTCTGAGTAGGCATGAAATCATTCTCAACCTATTAAAATGGACACGGGTGACAAACAGTTGATTATATGAAATGCAGTCTTTGAGTCAACCTGTGACAATTTATAATTGCCTGTTGTCGGAAACATTTTCAATGCAAACTAAGTGCTAGGCATATTAGAATCAGAACATATATTAGAAATAATTTAGTCTATATTACTTGATTAATAGATAAGAAAAATGGGAAATTAGTGTAATAGTTTAAGTTTTTCCAATTAGCCATCGAGAGCAAAGACTTGCATCTAAATATTTATTTCACTGTAAAAGTAGTCACTTAAAATCATTGTCTTACTTATTCATCTGGTTGTTCTTCAAGTATTTTCAAACACCTATAATGTGCCGGGCCCTATGCTGAGCCTTAGGCATAGACATAGAAATGACAAGGGTCTATCACCTAGAGAGATTGTGGTTTAGCAAGGGAGAGGCTAATACTAGGAAGAAAGAGTTATCATGGTAGCATGTGGTAGCAGTTAGGCTAGAAGTCATCATGAGGTCCCAGGATTGTGTCCTTTACCTTTGACTGGTGGACACACAGGCAAGGTCTTGAGATCATTTTGAGTTGAATCCCTTCTTAAGTAGAATGTTGTCTCTTAAATTAGTTTCCCATTTTCAGTCTGATGTTCCTCCAGATCTGTCCTCCACATTGCTGCCTGGGAGTTCTTTATAAAATCTGAAATCTAATCAGAGCCCTCACCTCCCTAAGAACCTTCAGTGGCTCTTCATGACTACAAAATGAAGTTCGAATTCATTATCTTAGCATGAGATTTTCTGTCTGGTTTAGATAAATAACTGTAGCCTTAACTTCCTGCTACTCTTCCAGAAATATCATTTGGTTCAGTTGAGCATCAAACTACTTATTGTTGAATATTGGTCTGGGTAGAAGAAGTTGGGGACTTTCTGTCTTGAAGGTCACCATTAACTCAGTAAAGTTAGCGCAAAGTAATCTTTAGAAATTAAGAAAAAAATTGGCAGTGTAGGAGGCCTGTGGAAGAAGTGGAAATTGACCATAGTGACCAAGATGATAGGGAGATGGGACCTCCTGGACAGTCCGTCAATCAGTGGGAAGGTCCAGGTAGGTTTAAGAGTTCTTTCATTTCTCTAATCATTTATGGTCAAGCCTTATTATACCTTGCAAACTTGAATTATAAGTTTTTCGTTTGTAGTATAATAAATTGCTTCCTCCTACCTGACCCTAGGTTTCTAGAGATTTAATTGTTAAATTGAGTATAAGAAATGTTCTTTGTTTTATTAAAAAATCATTTTAGACATTTTAATATTAACAGCATAAATGGAATGGAGACTGAGGTAGTTTGATGGAAATTTCAAAAGAAATGACTATTTGATTCTTACTAGTTTCTTTTTTAATTTAATTATGTGTGAAGGAAATTTGAAACTACATAGTTTTAAAGGAGGCTAGTTGATTTCATGATGAATTTAATCCTTTGTAAATTGACAGCTAAGTTAATTGAAACATGTTTGAAACTCAACTTAAAAAAGCTCAGGTGGTTGAAAATCAAATATCATTGGTCTTCAAGAGTTATTTTTGTCATTTGATATTTTCATGTTGTGCTATTGGAATTTGACACAATATTTCTCCACAATTAAAAATACCTGAAGTGTGGGCCTCCCTGGTGGCGCAGCAGTTGAGTGCTGGGTTGCGAAGCTGCCCGCAGCCTCTGCAGCGCCGGTTTGATCCCCGGCTGCTCCCCGGCCACCGGAGGAGGGTCCCACATGGCGCGCAGACCTCTCCTGCCGCCCGCTCCTCCCCTCAGCAGTGTACTTCAGTCCTTCTGCCTGCTCTGCTCCCCGCTCTGGCTCTGGTGAATTCTCTCACCCCCCCACCCCCCACGCTTCTGACTGTACCCAGTGCTTGTATAAATAAATAAATAAATAATAAATCTTAAAAAAAAAAATACCTGAAGTGAAAGATATTTACGTGTTCAACATATCCAATAGCTTGAAAAATTGCATGTTAGTAAATTTTTGGAGATGTACCTATTAAAGGATCATAGGTGTAGTTCAAGTGGAATAAGAGTGAAATAGCATAATTAAATTATAATTTTGAACATTGCTAAATATTTTCTGCTCTAGAACCTTTAAAACATGACTTCATTACAGTAATGAGAGTGTGACTATTGGTTATAATAGGGAATCTGGAAACTGATTGTGGCTATGTGAAAATTCTAAATGTCAGATCTCAGTTTAATTGTGGTGGAAATATGTGGTAGCTCATTTTGTATTAAACAGCTGTGCAAATATTGGAAGAGCAGAAAATCTAACATAATACAACTAATACTTACATGTTTTGAAGTTCTTGTTGTTTTTTTTAACAAAAAAACTGAAGTAAAATCCTGTACAAGAAAAATCAAATACAGTGTATAAAAATAGATACAGTGCATAAGTCAGCGATTCTCAACCCTGGCTGCAAATTAGAGTCACTTAGGGAGCTTTTAAAATGAGCCCATGTTAGGCCTCAATGACAACTATTTTGCATTGGTCTGGGATAATGCCCAGACATTAGTATTTTTTTTAAAAAACAAAGTCCTTATTTAATTCTGCTGTTCAACTTAGGTTAAGAATTACTGACACAGGTGAATGTGAAGTTCATACATTTCAGTATAAAAATATAAGTAGAAAATGTGTCCAATGCTATCAGAATTTTTCCTTGCAAGCCATCATACAGTGATTTAGTAAACAAAAATTAAGTTGGCTAAAAAGATCTTCCAAAGATAAATGAGGACAAAACTAGATAGAAGTGTATTTCACTGTCTTTTGTGATTTCACATCAACTTGACTGGAACTGCTAATGCTCAGTAGAACGACTCATCCTGGCAGTGCATTTTCATATACCTAGCATAGCTTTCATAAATAAAATAAGGCAGAAATCTCGTAGAAGGAATATTTATCTTGAAAACCCCAAATCACTAAGGTACGGGGTTATATATTATATGTGTCATCACCATTATGCCAAGAAATGTAAGGTATACATATCCACATATGTGTATACATATACCAAACATATTCAGCTGTCTGAATTATAAAATAGTCGTGATAGTAACTGTACACACACACACACGCACACACACACACATTTTCAAAAACACAGAAGTACAAGTAAAGCAACACTGTTGTCTTAAAGAATCCACCACCATTTTAGTGTAGCTATATTACCAACTGTATTTACCTGGTATATGACTAGGCCTATTTCCAATTGAGAATTCATCTCCAAAGGTACACTTTTGCCACTGTTAAGGATATATGAAAGAGTGTGCCGCTCAAACACATATACCTCAAATCAACACTCATTTTGAAGTCAAACCTTAGTTCAAATATTATATCTACCTATATTCTATGATCCTTAATTACTCTGACAAAATTATGATTCTGTTATCTGTCTCAATGGATTCTTGGGAAGATTAAAGACTGTACTAACAATGAAGTCAAGGCATTATGACTGCTTTGTTCCCTGATCCTAAACACAATGCTTGGTACCTAATAGGTACTCATTCACTATTTGTTCAGTGAATAAAGGAAACATTAACAAACACAATTGACTGCCTGGAACCTAGTAGATAACAAGGTTGTGCAGCTGCTCTTCCTGGATGGTGTGCTGGGTAGGTTCATATGTACTTCCTTTAAAGGATTGGCTTATATTTTTTCATTGAAAACAAGATACCAAAATAGAGTCTAGATTATTTCAGTATATACTCAAAAAGAGCAGGCAGTTAAAGACAGAACAAATACTCATGTAATTGAATTAGGTATGGTTTTTACAATAATGTTCTTGAACTAGGTGTTCATTATCTTACATTTCCATATTGTTTTTATTTGTACCTGTGTTCCATTAAGTACTATCAAAGAATGATCAATGATATAGTTCAGAGCTGTGTTTCTCATTATCATTGGGCACTGTAAATTCCCAGGGATCTTGTTAAAATGTGTGGGGTGATGTGGAGTGGGGATGAGATGTTTACAAATGAAAAAAATGTACCATACCAGTTACATCATTAAGGTAGGCTTTATTCAAGACTCTTGTAATAGGGGAGAGAAGTTGAAATCAACTCCACTGAAACAAAGGATAAAAGGGTTTTTTTAAATGCTGGATAAACTAATGGAAGAGTCCTGGAGGACACTGGGGCAGCAGGGCTAATTAATGTGATTAAGCCATTAGCCCATTATAAAAGTGAGTCTCCTACTTTCCCTGAGACTGGGCTACAGGGACCTCTATCATATTTGAGGATTACATTTCAAAGATTTCAAGTCCTTGAGAAAGACATTCTACAGCTGTAGAAAATTTACAACTCCAGGCAGTAGAGAACTAATTTACAATTGCAGGTTTTCTAAAGTAAATGCCTTAATAAAAGTGAGGTCATCAAACTACAGTCAGGAAGAAGCATGTCTAAAACTTAGTCAAGCTTTGGGCAGCATTAAAGCCACCTTAGTCTACATTTCTGATAAGTTCCCAGGTAGCGTCAATGCTTTGTGGTCTGCAAACTCTGTCGAATAGCATGGCTATGTACTATTGCATTGATATATAGGAAATACTCATTAACAATGAGTTGTTGGTTACTTTTTTAGCTTCTAGTGTAATAAATAGTTTGAAATAGTCAATACCATTGTCTTTCTGGATTGCCTACTAAAAATGCTTGAGAGTCTTTCCCAACAAGATCAAATTTGGAATAAGTCAGATTTCAGGATCTTATACACATGGGACACTTACCTCAATTCACTCTGTGTAAAATAGCATTATAATGAAGTTTCAATGTTATTTTTTTTATTTTAATTATTTTCTCTAAACCCCTAACAGATGAAAAAAATGTTTAGTTTTAGTCAGTGATAGTGCAAAAAGTAAAATTCAATTCTACAAATAGTTATTACCTGATAAAGTCGAGTTCTTAAATAATTAGCTCAACCAGAGTGGATATGCCAAAACTGTAGAAAATCATTAAAGATAGAATAATAAAATGTCCTTGGGACTTTTTTTTAATTGAATTCTCCAAAGGACATTATTATGAACTAATTTTCTTAATTGCATAAGAATGAAGGATTTTTTTTTAAATATGAGTCAAAGACTCTCAAGATATTTGAGTTACCTGCATGGACACTGGCTTTTATGCTATTAAATTTGGTGTGGTGATTTAAAGTGTACTTATGAGAATAATCAACATTCTAAAATGTAATTCATTAACATATTTTGCATAGAAAGTAGGTCTGAAATGCACTCAAAACAGAAGATTTAAATGGCTAAAACTGAAAGTGTACAATGGTAACCCAATTCAAAGGTCAAAAAACAATTAATTAAACTAAAGAAAATAAATCAATGAATTAATAGGATTAAGGAAGCTTTGCCTTCATTTCATAAAAAGACTAAAAAGCAAAAAATGTAATTTTTTAAAGACTAGCTTTACATGAATGGAGTTTTTAATCCATTCAAAGCCTAATCCAAGTTTAAGAATTCAAACCAAAAAAATCCCTAACATTTTAATTTGCCTCATGAGAGGTTCAATCAGAGTAGGATGGTGAATTTGGAAGCTTCCTTTTTAACAGATAGAATTACTTTTTTAGTTTACCTTTACAATAAATGGATGGGTTCCCATGATTTTGGATGCAAAGTGATAATCAAGTGAATTCCATTTTCCACTGGTTTTCACTGGAAAATTATAAATCTTTTCATACTGCAAACACCAGAAAATTATGATGCAGACCATTACTAATATCTTCATATAGAAGATCGCTACTTACCCTGGACACCAAGTATTTTCTATTCACCACTTATTCTCTAAACCTTAGTTTTCTAGCACCTTTACATACGTTTATTTTCATGATCACCTTGTTAAATGGTATCATCAACACTGCATTTTACAGATGCGAAAACTGAGGCCACATGTTTGCCTAAGTCACATTAGTAGTAAGTTGGAGAGTTTTGGCTTAAACCAGGTAGTCTAAGCTCAGAGCTTCCATTTATTTTAAACATTAGTTCTTTAATTCTTACAGGTAACACTGACACTGAAAATAATTATAAACCAAATTTAGAGTTAATGAATGTCGTTATTAATAATTAAGATGAACACCCATTTTAGTATCCTTGAAGTTAGGAGACAGAATCTCGCCAACCATTTGGGAAACCTTCCCTGTACCTTATCCTCACCAAACCCTTGCACACACAAGTACAAACACACTAATGGCTTTTTTGCATTCTTATCTTCATGGTTTTATCACCTGAATAAGTCTTCCTCAACACGGTTGTTTTAGTCATGTCTAATTGTTCAAATCTTTGACATCTTTTTTGATCTATATGTTTCCCCCTATGTGTTAGAATTCTCTAGAGAAACAGAGCCAGTAGGATATACATAGATATAGAAGAGGAGATTTGGTATAGGAATTGGCTCGTGTGGTTCTGGAAGCTCAGCAGTTCCACAGGAAGGTCACAGGACTAAGGCAGTTGGGCTTTGAAGAACTATGAACCAGTAGCTCCAATATGTGAAAACAGGAAAAAATGGATCAAATTCAAAACAAGAATGTAAATTATCCCTTCCTCTGCCTTTTTCTCCTACTCAGACATTCAGTGAATTTGATGATGCCCCCCTCCCTAACACACATACACACTGGTGAGGGGGGCCTCCTTTGCTCAGTCTATATCAGTTTGTAGATTCAAATGCTAATGTCTTCCATATACACACACAGAAATAACGTCTTACCAGCTGTCTGGGCATCCCTTAGCCCAGCCAAGTTCACCCATAAAATTAAACATCACACCATTCAATTTTTTAAAAGCAGTTTATTTGTTGAAGAAGCTGCATAGTTTGGTCTGTAGAGTTTTCCATGGTCTGGATTTTACTGCCTGTGTTTTGTGATATGGCTTAGTTTAAGCTCTTCTTTCCTGCTCACCCCCAGGATCTCTGGCCCACTCTGGATGTGACTGAAGTTTCACTTGTCAGAGCTATCAGCTTGCATGTGTGTGTCTGTGAGCTGTGGTTCTTAAATACCCATCCAAGGTAAAGTTCCAAGGATGATAACATATATGTGGATTCAAGTCTGAGAAAAATAAGAAGTGTTTTTGCATAAATTTATCATTTTATTAAAAGGTCTGCCCTTTATTGTGAGATTTTAGTTGCCTGCTGTTTCACTGTCATCATTTTCCTTTTGTTGTTGTTGCTTTATTGCATTTTTTTTTGTGTGTTGGTGAAATAAAGCTAGAGACCCAGTGTTAATGCTTATAACTTTGTCATAGCAATCTACAAAATTCAAAGGTCTTTGAAACATCACTTTAGACAAATAGTATGGCAGAAAATTAATTTTTGTATTTTCTGCCTCCATCTTGTCCTACCCCAGAAAAGGAATTATTTTTTTAGCCAATCTTGTTTGATGATTTTTTTTTTTTCTTTTTGGTGGGACCCTCACCGGCGGCCGGGAAACAAACTGGCGCTGCAGAGGCTGTGGGCAGCCTCGCAGCCCACCGCTCAACCACTGCACCACCAGGGGAGGCCCTTGTTTGATGAAATTAAAAAAAAAATATTCCTAAAATCTACCTTCAGGAGAGGTGCTTGTGAATTGTCTAAACTTTGGAATAAAACTCACTCCATCTCAAATATATTTTCACCACCAGAATTGCTACACCCCCTTCATGGAAAAGAGAAGAGGAACGTTCTTGTTATGTACACCAGAAACTTAAAAGTATACCTCATGAAAAGTGGAGAGAAAGGTAGTTAAGCAATTTTCCTGTAAACATTTCTGGATCTGTTCCTCAATCTGATTGTTTCATTTCCATCACCTGCTGTATCGAAAGTTCTTGCCTTTTCTGCAGTATCAATATAAATTATCGATACAGGAATAGCTTTTCTTTTTGAGGAAGATGTTCTGAATTATAGAAATTATTTTAAGAAGCAGGCAACACGTCTGCCTATGCCTTCAGAATACATATTCAATAGAGTGATCTGGGATATTTTATATTAGTGGGGAAAAGGCATCCAAACTCCCTGTCTTCCCTGACTTAGCTTATTAAATCTTCAGTAACTTGCAAACTCTGCAACATAAGTCACTGCATGCTGCTATTTATTGAGCATACATGGCCACTGGCTGACAAGGCATTGAATATAATGTTGTATTGTTGCTCAAAGCCTTTTTGCCTTCGTGCTAAATGACTAAACCCATCAGAAGAAATTTATAATGGAAAGAGAACTCACCTATTTTGTTCTCATGAGATTGATTTGTTATGAAGTTACTGGCTGTAATGTCTTTGAGAGGACAGACCTTCATTTCAACTAAAGTCAGCCTTGTCTTTGGATTTCAAAGCATGTCTATGGTCTAGCTCTGTATTAAGGAAATGGGACGAAGTCAACTGTTAAAAATGAGAAAATAGGGCCTCCCCGGTGGCGCAGTGGTTGAGTGCTGGGCTGCGAAGCTGCCCACAGCCTCTGTAGCACCGATTCAATCCCCGGCCCCTGGCGAGGGTCCCACATGGCACGTAGACCTCTCCTGCCGCCCGCTGCTCCCCTCAACAGTGTACTTCGTCAGTCTGCCTGTTCTGTTCCCCGCTCTGGCTCTGGTGAATCTGCTCACCCTCCCGTGCTTCTGACTGTATCCAGTGCTTGTATAAATAAATAAATAAATAAATAAATAAATAAATAAATAAATATTTTTTTAAGAAGAGAAAATACGTGTGAAAGGGTTTGGAATGGACTGCATTATATAGCGGTGTTAAATTAGGAGCTTCAGGGCATATCAAAGGTCAATATCTTTGAAAGCTATGTTGGATCCTATATAAAAATTATCACTCTTGATTAGATAATGTGACTTCAGTATTCCCAGGTTGTCTAATACCATGATGTCAAGGAGGTTTGTTTTAAGCCTACTTCTCTTATCATGGTCCTGCTAGGTGATCTCTCATTGTGCTCCACATACATAAACCAACACTTTCCACTGTAAATTTGAAAACCACATCCTACTCTCATGGATTTCCAGGCTTGCCAAGTTTCCTTTCTAAATCTGTCAAATGACCACAAGTTAATCTGATGAGCTGATTCCTATGAAATTGTTGATGAGATGTGACTGACCAGTTGTCAAGGCCATTCTTCAAACGCTCAGATTTTAATTATAATTTAGCAGTGTTCCTTCACAAGGCGACGCTGGTGACTGGGTTTTGACATTAGAATTTTCTGGGATGACAGCCCAGTGGCTGATGGGGCCTATTCAGCCCAGTGACTGATACATGAGACCTTTGGTAACAGAAGGAAACACAAAGTCTCTAACTCATGGCAGTCTGAAATAGACATAGGCTAAACCTTGTAAAGTCCCAGTGACATTTTTAAGAGCTAGATCTGTTGTAAATAATCTAGTATCACAAGTTCAGTCTGTCCTGCATCAGAAAAAAAATAGATTCTGCTACTGTTAGATTTCTAAATACTGGTGTCTTAAGCAAACGACTTGAATCGTGCTGCCTGGCTTCTACTTTGCAGACAGAATGGTTGAGAAGGAGGGTGGAGCAATCGAGGAGGGAGATGCTCTGTGCAGTTGCTTTTGTTTATTTTCTAACTGACCTGGCACAGCATAGGCGGAGGCGATGCATGTTTCCTGACATTGGGCCAGTGATGTATGGCCTGACCTTCAAAATGAGGAACATCTTCTCTGTGGGTGAGAGTATAGCCCTGCAAATGCTTTTATCCCATATTGCTCTGCAGTTTGCAACCAGTTCCGACAAAAAGTACCCACCCCGCTGAGTTTGCTGAAGCTTGTATATTGGTTTTAGTTTGAACATTTTGGCAAATTAAGGGCTGAGTGAAACCATAAAATTGATTTTATTTACAACAAAGCTTTGTGGTGTCTGTTGGTTGCTCTCATCCCTTCCCTTCCATCTTTGAGGCTGTTTCCTTAGGTGGTTTAGCTAACTTGATAATGAATTTGCATCTGTTTCAGTTAAAGGATAATACTTCCCCTGGGTGTCCTCTTAATTGATATTGGGCATGGGCGGCTCGCTTTACTGTCTCTGTCTCAGGTAGACCGAGTGGACTCATTCTTTTCCATCTCTCTCACTCAATATCAAGAGTCACTGACAACTGCTTTGTGGGGAACTGATTACATGTCTGTATCTGCTTGGACTGTTAAGGTTTGGTTTAAACTATGTTCTCAAATATTGCAAAGAAAAAAATGATATAGCCACATGTGAGGGTTTTTTTTTGTTTGTTTACTTTTGCTTTTTTAATAATTATTTTAACTGAGGTTATAGTGAGATATCCCCATCAGGGGTTACCACCATAGTGCACCACCACCCACTCACCCATCTTCCACCACCATAGACCATTGTGCTTTCTGTCCTCTTTGTTCTTACCCTCCCCCACCCCCTTCCGCCCCTTCGTGTCTCAGTTCTGTAGTCAACTATCAAGGGTTAGCTTTCCAGTTTGTCTTTATCTGACTATTAATTTAGTTACTTTATATTCCAAATATTAGTGACACCATACAGTATTTATCTTTCTCCTGACTTATTTCACTTAGCATTATCCTTTCTAGCCATGTGTTTTTGTAGTGTGATAGTGAAAATATGCCACATCTTTTAAAATACTTTAATGCATTTTCTTTCTGAAAGTGCAATTATCATCTTTGCAGTGCCTTTTAGAGACACAAAATATTTTGCTAATTTGTGGATAAATAGAAATTGCTGGAAGAAGACTGACCTGCAGATCAGGGAATCTGGATTCTAGCCCTAACTTTGCCAACAACTGTATCTTACAAGAGGCTTAAGTTATTTGTGATCACATTTCTTGATATGCAAAATGAGGAACTTTTTTAAAGATTTATTTATTTATGCATACAAGCACTGGGGTATAAGTCAGAGGTGTGTTGGGGTGGGGTGAGAGGATTCACCAGAGGCAGAGTGGGGAACAGAACAGGTAGATTGACTGAAATACACTGCTGAGGGCAGCAGTGGGTGAGACAGGAGAGGTCTGCTGTGCCATGTGGGCAGCTCCCCGGCCAGAAATCGAACTCTTACTGCAGTGGCTGTGGACAGCTTCATAGGTTTCACCTTAACCCCTTGCACCACCAGGGAGGCCCCAAAATGAGGAACATTTTCTGGACCAGTGGTTCTCAACTCTGGTTGCACATTAAAATCATTGGGGGAAAGTTTTGGAACTATCCCAGCAATCCACCACCATCTGAGACCAGTTAATAAAGGAATCTCTAAAGATGAGACTAGGACATTGGCATGTTTTTAAAACTCCCCATGTTATTCTAATGTGCAGTCAACAAACAGTGGATCGGGTGATTTCTCAAGTTCTTTGTAACTCCAAGATTCTATTATTTTAATCTTGTAGCAATTTTTTTTTTTTACATTAAGTCTTTAGGTGGATGTTTTTTCCTACTTTGGAGTTAAAATTATAGTATTAGTTGAATTACACAAGCATACTAAATCAGTCCACATTGTCCACTCAGGAATTGTCAAAACCAAATGTGTCTTTATAAAACATGTATTTTATATTGTCATTCTCAAACTTTATGCCTAAAGTTGTTCAAAATACAGTGAAATGGTTCTGCCTTACCCCAGGTTGAGTCTGATCCAGTAGATAAGACAAGGGTACTGGAACTCCATTGTTAAGCACCCCAAGTGACTCCCCTACATGGATCTATTGATATCATATATAGAACTATTATATACCCTATAGTCATTTCTAAGCCTTTGCTAAAATGCAGGTAAGACCTGACTCCTCTGATTTACCATAAGCTAATTTGAATGTATATTTGTTTCAATACTTCTGCTATGGATGATATTGGAAGCGAATGTAAAGATTGGAAACAGTGTATTTTTAGTGAATTTTGAGTTTTCCTTAAAACAAGATTACAAGTTAAAATTGTAAGGGAGCCATCTAGTGGATAACCATACAGACCTGTTGCATCTTCTTCTAAAGTCTTTGCCTTAAGGGTTTTATCAGAATATAGATTTAAATCTATGTATGATTAAGTATAGATGCATACATTAAATACATAGTTATACATTTCATTTTATATTTATATTGAATATATTAAAATTTAATGGCTTTTTAAATTTTATGCTTTTGTTTTTTTGTTTCAAAAATAAATTCTCATAATTTAAAAAAAAAACAATATTTCATGTAATTCTCCCTTCATGAAGCATGTATATAGAGAAGAGTTAGACATGGTTTTTCCATGAAATAAAACACATATTCTATATGTAAGACTATAAAATATGCAAGTAACAAATACATTTGAAAAAATTCTCACTAAATGTTCCTTTAGATAGGAGTGTTAAGAGTGATTTTAGGACTTAAAATTAGTTTATGCAATTAGATAATACAGACAGAGTGTGAAGAAGGGCTCAGATTACCATTTCGGTGTACTCTGAAATTTTTAACAGTCCATCGCAAGTGCTCTGGCTGACTAGGTCACTGCCAGAATACACATCACGCCCCTTACCAAAGCATTTACAGACCTCAGATATTCGTCCCTCAAACAAACATCCTCCTGATTTTGTGCAGTTACTTTTATAATGTAATCAAGACGAGTTGGACATTTGAGTGACATGTTTGTCTTTCACACATGAGAGAAAAACAAGTTTGTAGGAGAGCAAGATGCCCAAGTCATTTTCCTAAGCCCACATTTAAGATTAAATGCATTTTCACGAGAAACATTTTAAAAGCTTAATATTTTAATTAAATTGGAAATATTCTAGTGCAGCTTACATTATATAAATTCTTCTGCTGGATCATTTCTCCTTCCTCTTTAGTCACATGCCTTGGGCATCTCTTCCATGTGTCACTGATTCTGCTATTCAAGCAACTGCAGGTTTTCTCCCCCAATGCTACATTTTCCCTCTTTCTCCAGGGTCCAGACTTCCAGATTCCTGTTGGGGCATCACTTCCTGATGTTCTCTGGGATCCTCAACATGCCCCACATCAAATTAGTTGTCTTTGCCCTGCTCCTCATTAGTTGTATATTTCAATTAAAAGTTTTTACAGTCCTCAAAAAAAAGTCCTTGAAAGACCTCTTCAGTCTTCTTCCTTCCTAATCCCTTGCCCTCTGTATCCTATTCTATTGCTGAACTCTATCTAACATCATTCATTCATAATACTCTATGAAAGGGGAGGAAGATGTTAGGCCCTGTGGAAAGCAAGTAGCTTCTAAGAGTCTCCCCCAAATTCCCACTCCCTAGTGCCTCTGACCTGTATAATCCCCTCCCCTTGAGGGTGGGAAAGACTGTGATTAGGATGCATACCCTTCCCTGGCTCAGTTATATTGAATGGGCAAAATGGAAGAGGATTTTTTATATACTATCAAGGGTCCCAGATCAGTTGATTTTGAGCAAATCATAATGGAAATTATGTTGGATGGGCCTGACTTAAGCAGACCCCTTAAATAGGGCCTGTGCCTTCCAGTAGAGAGATTCCTGGATCTGCTGGAAATAACATACTCCTTGATGAAGTAAGAAGCCCTGATTTGAAAGTCCCATGGGGCAAGGATCTTTGTGTGACCTCCAGGGATTGACAGTGCCCTCTGGTTACCAGCCGCAAGACAACAGAGACCTAAACCACACAGGAACCAAGTTCTGTCAAAAACCTCATGAGTGTGGAAGGGGTCCTGAACTTCATAAAAAAAAAAAAAATAAAAGCAGGTCAGCCCACACCTCTATGCAGATTTGCGAGGTCTAGAACAGGAGTCCCAGTTCAACCGGATTCTACTCCTGACCCACAGAAACTGCGAGATAATAATTGTATGTTGTAAGCCATGAAATGTTTGGGTCTTTGATATACAGTAATAACCAATACAAGTTCTCATTATCTTTTGCTTCAAATCGGTGTAGTAAGCTTCAAATTAAGCCCTCTTATCTCATCCATCTCCATGAAATCCTACTGCAGCCAGAGCCATCTTCCTTAAAAACAGGCTACAATGTAAGCTCATGAGGTAGAGGGTTTGTCTGGTTCCAAGCTGTATCCCTAGAAGAATCTGGCATATGGTGTGTATCTTAGATGAATATCCTATCTTAGAAGAATGCCAGTACATTGTATGCAGGTGACAAATATTGACTAACAGACGGGATGAATGAATGTCAGCTATCTACCGGTACATACACCCGAACCTGTGTCAGTACCTGTTACCTATAAAGAAACATCCTTCTGGTATAAGAAGGCTCCATAATAAAGTGCTCAAGCATATGGATTCTAGAGTTCAAACCCTTCGGTTCAAATTTTAGCTCTAATATTTCCTAATTTTGTAACCACTTGGAAGTTGCATGCCCTCACTTAACCTTGGATTTCTCATTTATAAAATGATAGATAAGTGTTACTGCTCAAAACTAGTTTGAAGATGAAATAAGACAGTTTAACATATTTTCACAGTGCCTGGATTATGCAATAATAAACCGTTGCATGTTGCTTATGGTTGTGATATTGCAGGTGCTCTGCTATCTACCTTTCCCTCCTGTCCTCCAGCCACATGATGCAGGCACCCCTGTGTCTCCTGCAATATTTGCAGTAGGGTATCAATGCGTGGATACCGGTTTAGTTTCAGGCTCTGAACAGTCTGCATGACCCTGAGTAACTTTCTTCACAGTTTCAGCTGGGGTATCCGAAGAATGGGGCTATTTGTAACAATATCTCTAGAGTTTCTCTTGACTCTTTACACAAATCAGTCCTATTGAGGAACAGCTAAAAGTTGGTCAATAGTGCCATTTACTGTAAGAATGGATGTTTCTCTTAGCATTTTGAAGACCCACAGAAAATCTATTCTCATCTTCTTAGAAATAGTTGCGTTGTGCCTACACAATCTGTGTGGTGATGTTGTTTTTGTCTCAACAGGCATTCATCTTTCATTTAGCTGAAAATTGAAAAAAATCTGGACTCGCTTCAGCTGTAAACTTCTTCTGTATCTCTGTCCTTGTATTTCCTTTTATTTCCCTTACCAATTTCTAATTCGTTTTCTTGCTGTATTTAGGTTAGTTAATTTAAACTAGTTCTCAATAAACAGAGGAGTAAAAGTAAATAGGTAAATATCTTCCAGGATTTGCAAACATAGAGCAAGCACTATTGTAGGGTAAAGAAAATGCCAGGCTTTTCTGCCCTTCCGCCCTCAGGATAGATGATGGATCCTTCCCTGAATGCATGCCTGATGGTGGGCACCTGGAATAGGGTGTGGGCATAGGTAGATGGGATTCAGCTGAGCTAAGACTGTGCTTTTAAGGGCGTCGTCATGGGGACGCCACCACCAGCAGTAGAAGCCGAAGTAGCAGCAGTAGAAGCCGAAGTAGCAGCTGTAGAAGCTGAAGTGGAAGCCGAGAAGCAGCAGAACGAACGCCAGAGAGTCCAGATAGAGTGAAGACTTGCTTATGGATTCTAGAGTTCAAACCCTTCGGTTTGAACCTGGCATATAGCAGCCAGCACCCCTGCCTGCTATATGCCTGGTGAACCCCAAATAAAAGACCTGCAAAACCACTGAGGACTCTGACTCCTCCTTTACCCGGTCTGCATGGGATCAGAGAACCTGCACCGTGCCCTAGTCCTGCCCTTACAACTATTCAACTGATTTTTTTTTTAAATGAGTGTACTTGGGCCTCGCCAGTGGCGCAGCGGGTTGAGCGCTGCTCTGTGAGGCTGTCTGCAGCCTCTGCAGCACAGGTTCAATTCCTGGCCTGATAGGGAGATTCCCACATGGTGCGGCGGACCTCTCTTGCCTTGCCTGCCACTCCCCTCAGCAGTGTCTTCGGTCATTCTGCCTGTTGTGCTCCCCGCTCTGTCTCTGGTGAATTCTCTCCCCCTCCCGCACCTCTGACTATATCCCAGTTCTTGTATAAGTAAATAAATAAATATTTTTTTAAAAAATGAGTGTACTTGTAAGTGCTTTGGTGGTGAGAATTAACAAAGCATATTAAAAAAAAATGGCTACAGGGAAGCCAGTTAGAAAACAACTTAGAAAATTCTGTCAAGTGAGTCAGATTACTTGTCCTTAAATTGATCTTCGATGCAATTCATAAAAAGGCAAGTATAGTTCTTCTTACATCACTTGTTTAGTTAAAATATCCCAAGTGCTGTAGCATAAGGGAGTACATGTGCATGGCAGCCTATGATTTAATGAGCTGATGTTGATATTGAAACTGGTACTCTCTTCCCTCCTGGAGGAAAGGATGAATCTAGGATTTACCAACTGCTTTTCCACCCGATTCTATTTGAAAGTCAATTGGTGAATCATGCCCAATGATTCAATGAACATGTTGAGCAGCAAAATTTCTAGGTTCTATTGGTGTGTTGAACCAGCACCAAGCAACATACACATCATTGGAAATACTGGTCAGATCAGTTATCTACAGCTGACAGGGAACTTCCTCATTTTTTGACACCTAGAGTCACTGTGTTATAATAAGCATGCTTCTGTATGGAGCTATGCTCACACTTCATCATGGAGAAATAGTCAAATGGTTTGACTAAAAGAAAACCACATTTGTAGAAGTCATCTCTGAAAGATTCAAACAGTACTTAGTTTGCAGACTTTAAAGTGTGTAATTTGTATTAGTTAATTGAGCAAGGATATGGTAAATATTATCAAAATCACTCTGTATTTTGGATTAGGGGTGGGGTTATCAAGACCATTGAACTCTATTTTGTGCCAGCCATCAATGACTTGCACTAAAGCTATTAAGTTGGGTGTAAACAGAACCTATCAATCCCCTATATTCCGTCTGTTTCTTAATTTTCTTAAGTTCTTTCCATTTCAAAGTCACAACTGCAATACTTGATATATTTATTATTAGAAGTAAGGACATCTGTATTGCATTGATTTTGTTAAATAGGTCTTCAGTAAAATAAAACCATCCCTTGCAGTAATGGGTGAGAACTTGCTTTTTACCTAGAGCCAAATTCATTAGAAATTCATGCTCACAGCCCAGAGAAAAACAGAGTTTTTATGAGGTTTCAACAAGTAATATATCTGCATGATGGGTTGTTCCAAGAAACTGAGCAAATGAAAATGTCAGTTTGCAGAAACTGTCAAAACCAGCATAACCTAATTTAGAATTGCTGCTTATTTAATAAACCACCGGTAGCCCTACCAGATAGAGTCCTGTCAGTCTTGCAGAAAAAGTACTCATTCCTCTTGCATTTCAGTGAGGTTTATAGACACTCTAGGCTGTGCTAATGGGAAGAGAACATTAATTAGATACAGCACCCAATCATTAAACAGCAGCAAACATAGTTAGTGTTCTTAGCTATGAAATGTCAAAGTCTTGATCTCAGTATACCTTAATATGTCAAAGTCGGCCCCCAGTTTTTTAGGCAGTTATAAAACAAGGTACCTCGTGCTGCTTTGCACATGGCGCATCCTCAAAAATACAAGTTGAAGAGTACTCTCACTAATGTAATATGTATTGCCTGAGTGTGTGCTGCAAATATTTTCAGTATAAATCCTCTGGAAGCACAGTGATAGGCACCTATCATAGCCCTAGTGTTTGCATACAAAGAAGCTCATTACTACTGCTTTGCATAAATACATGTCTTTATTATCACCTCTGATTTCATGATGTGATTGCTTGTTATTGTAAAACAAATGTGTTATACTGGCGATCAGTAACACGGCTTCGGTAGACAATAACTATTCAGTTGTGTATATACTAAAATTTATGCTCTGGAAGAGGTGGGGCAGGGGCTGACAAAGGTGTGGATGGGGGAGGAATGTGTGAAGAGGTATTACTAAAGAAAATATTCATGGACTTTTAATTGCTTAGAATAATCTGATTGCAGATTGCAAAGACAGA
Source organism: Talpa europaea (assembly GCF_964194135.1). Classification (NCBI taxonomy): domain Eukaryota; kingdom Metazoa; phylum Chordata; class Mammalia; order Eulipotyphla; family Talpidae; genus Talpa; species Talpa europaea. The sequence continues at coordinate 16,641,603 of NC_140081.1, forward strand.
CGGAAAAGAATGTAATCAATGCTTTGCATGTTGGCACAATAGAAATTTCAAGGGAAACTGGAGGAAATGACAGGAGAACAGCTGAATGAGCTCAAAACCTGGGATGTGGAGACTTCCTCGGTGTTGGGAATGGAGAAGGGGGCAAAAGCACAGTCCCTAGATTTGGCAGCGAGCTCTGTTTTCTCAGTACGGTAGATCCCTATTGCTCCTGAGTATTAGCGAAAGACCTGCACACCTGCCTCTGTTCTTCTCAAGCTGGAGGATGATTACAGAGTTTATAAATGGCCTTTATTTCCTCTCTGCCTGTGTCGCCTCATATGTGGGAGATGGGAGATTATCTGTTTATCTAAATACCACCTGGAATTGGGACACCATGCAGCGGGTGTTCAAGAAGGGTGTTCCAGAAGTTAGAGGGGATGTTTTTGCTTGGTTTTAGATAGTGCAGAGGTTTCCACATCTTTAATCACATCCTCACTCATATTCTTTTTGTTCATCATTGTCTATTCTTTCTGCACCACCTATTGATAATGATCATTTTGTCTCTGCAGGCCTATTGCCTAGTCATATTGACATATTTCTGCCACTGTGTGACATTGCCTGCCCTTAACCTCACCCACCACTATGTCATTTCGCTCCATATGCCATTTCTTTTTTCTTTAAAAAAAAAACAAACACAACAACACTGTTACTGAGTTAATGTGGGTTTGCATTATTGTATATGATTTAGAGGTGCAGCTTCACACCACTTCCGGTGTATGTTACTGTACACCTACCACCAAAGCTCCCATGATTCTCCAACATAGTCGTTTCTTGAGACCATCCTTGCTTATTTATTTATTCAGTCACACGTGAATCCTGAAGTCATCCTCTTCCTTTAAGACAACAGCATCTCACATGATTTTTATACTCCTAATTTATCCCTCTTTCTTTTTAACCATCATCACCACCATGGTCCTGTTTGGTCATCCATTGGGCCAGGCTAGGTAAAAAACATTATTTTATTGATATCTTCAGTGGCTAACAATGGTTTATCATAAACCTACAGTTATCTGTGGTGGTTGATAAACTATAGGTGTTGTAAGTTGCATCGTCAATTGTAGAGGGTGGATGCAGCCATGTGTAATCTGGAGAACAAATGTCATTTAAATCAGAGGTAGACATGGCAGCTTTCAGTAGTAAAGCCATATTAGGACATGGCCTTGAACTTCATTTACAAAACAAAAGCTGCATAATCCTTTTTTTCTCTATCAAGTTATTATTTAAAGCATTCCTTAAGAAATATGAATATAAACTATCTCATCTTTCTCTATGTTTTACAAAAGTTTCATTCAAAAATAGCAATCATTAAAAATAAAATTTATATCCACATATGCCTTTAAACCTGGGAAAAATGGAAATATTGATAGTGAAATATTTTTGATGGTCTGTGTTAAAATTATATAGTCCCATTCATTCATTCATAGTAATCTACTTAGAATTTATCGTGTATAGTCTAACCTTTGTTGAAGAATGTGAAATAGTTATTTTCCTAATTCTGCTTTCTTTTGTGATAGATAATTGTTATAACTAAATTACATTTTAAAAATTAATCAATTTTTTACATGGAGACCTTGATTATCATGCCACACTCAATTTCCAGTTAAAATGGAAAGTTTTAAAAAATGAGTTATATTCCCTAGGGTTTCATGTGTTGTTTTTGTTTTGTTTTGTTTTTTTGTTTTTGCTCCTGAAATAAATGATAAACTTAGTGGTTGAAAACATTACAATTTTATTATCTTACATTTTGGCAGCTCGAAATCAAACACAGATCTTACTGATCAAGTTGCCAGCACCATTCCTTTCTGAGGCTGTCGGGGGGAACCCATTTCCTTGCCTTTTCTAACCTTGAGCTGCTGTCGACATTCTGTGGCCCATGGTCCCTATTCACTGTCTTCAAAGCCATCAACCTTTCACCTCTCCAACCATTCTTCAGTCGGCATATTCCTCTCGTGGGCTCTATTATTTTGCTTCCCCACTCTACTTTTTAGGGCCTTTATGATTATCATTAGACCCACCTGAAAAATCCAGGGTAAATGTCCTACCTTAAAGTCAGCTGATTAGCAATTACATCTGCTATTTTGCTTCCATTTTGCCATGCATTCTGGCTTATAGGTTTAGGGCATGGTGTCATTGAGCACTTTGAGGAGTCGTGGTTTTTCCCACTAAGTAGTGACATAAGGGTATGTAAGTGTATTTATTATTTGTTTGTTTGTTTGTTTGTTTGTTTTGCCTAAGTCTGCCCATTTAAGTACTTTTTTTACCTAAGCACTAGGTCTTTACCTATAACATAGAAGGAAATCAATGCAGTCATGTAGTGTAATTTGAATCAATCTGAGGACTACAAATTGTTCATAAAAATAAATACATATGTGGATTATAAAGTTTAAGCATAAGATAATGGAATTATCCTTATCTAAAAGTAATGTTCTGTGTCACTAATATATAAAGCAAATTCCAGTATATAACTCCAGATTCTGAAGAAGCCTGAGGTCAGAAAATCACTAACATCTCCAAATTGTTCCTGTAAGCTACTAACCATTGTTGATGCTTTTGTCACACTGTATTCCACAAATGAGGAAGATTTTTGTTGTTGTATTCTGTCAAGTGGTACCATTTTTCAGGTCCAGTCCTAAATTACTAAATTGGGGTATTAGGAGAAAACTCTCAGTCACTCTCATCCAGAATTTATTTGGCAGTGTGGCTAGGGTGAGGACCCATAAAACTTTGTATGCATTACAGGAATAGTTTGCATTTTGGAGTTAAAAGTTATGATAATTTGGAAGATTCCTTTGGAAATAGGAACTGGTTTAGCCATAAGACACGGGGTCATATTCTTAAACATACATACAGTGTAATGATTTTGAATGAGGTAAGAAATTGATGTAGGAAATCCCCTTTTGGCTGAGCTAAGCAGTTCTTTACACCAAGGTTCCATGATACCATGATAAAAATAGTGTATCAGGTTACAAAAGACTTAGTTTCTGGCTCCAGCTCTATCTTTAAGCATCCTTTACCTTTGAACAAGTTAATGGACATCTGTTTGCCTCATTTCTCTCATTTTCAAAATAAGTTGAGGTAGAATTATCACTCAATTATCAAAGTTTATGTGATGTTGTGTTATAAACCTGGTTTTACATGGCCACCATGTGCTTCCTATTACCTATGATGGCTTGTGGAGGAAAGGTTGTTGGACTCAGAAAAGGGAAATACAGCAGGGAGATGAGACACGACAAAGGTCTTGTGACTAGGAGTATTGCAAGCAGAAAGAGCACTGAAATGCTAAGAACGAAAAAGGATTCGCTTGCACATTTCCTGGCTACTTTGCTGTTTTCTGAGTTCAATTCCAATGGAAATGGTAAATGTGAAGGGGTATTAAAAAGAAATAGCATCAGGATGTTTTACTATAGTTCTGCCTTGTTGTGTGTGGCGAAGACTTGATACTAAAAAGTTGATAGCTAAATGAAATTCTCTGTATAAGATTTTTTTTTAATCCAACTGACTTCTTTTATAGAATTGAAGCTGCACTTGCAGGGGAAGATAAATGATCCTATGAAAGGCAGAAAAATCAGAATGTTATCATAGTAGAAATAGGGTGGATAACAGACAAAAGCTATCCTATGCCCACATTTAAGTAATGAAAACATGCAGAGAGGCTTCACAATTCACTGTCAGTTATGCAACCATTTAGTTATAGTCAAAAATGGATCCAATTTCTGCAAGTCAGTTTTGTTCAACTTTTCATACTTACACTGTATATGATTACATTAAGGATCTTTCCATGAAATATTGATAGTCAATGAGTAAATACTTCAGTGGAGCTTTTTAAGTACAGAGCATTATTCTAGCTGATTTGTGCATTAGTTTTATTAACTAATCTAATCACTCCAACGATACTATCAGATAGGTACCTCTTTTATAGGAGCAGGACCTATGCCCCAGCTTACACTTGTAATAAATGATAGAGATGGATTTGAACACAGTTTGGCTCCAAACCCTGTGTCTTCAGTTATACTATAAATGTCTCTGAATGTAAATGCTGTAAGAAAAATTAAACTACCTGTATATATGATTGAGTACCATATATACAGGACTTTGTCAACTGTTCTGAGGTCTACAGAAGATAACATAATTCAAGATGATGACATATATAATCTAATAATATAATTCAGAGTATAATAAATAGCATTCATTTTAACACTTACCAGATACTGCATATTTAATATGGACCTGGTTCTGGGCTAGGTGCTTTGCATATATTTTCTCATATAATTTTCACAGCAGCACCTTTATGCAAGTCATATTTCTGTCTTATTGATGATGAAATTGAGGCTTAAATAGGTTAGCAGCTTATCCATAATCACAAAGGGAATGGAAGAACTACCATCCAAATCCAGAACTATGTGGATGAATATCCCATATTATTTCTACTAATATAATTTAAATCCATAATCCAACCTGAAGGAAAGAGCATGCAATGCTCCTCTTGAGTCTCAGGTAGAAGGGTGTAACTTCTGAATGCTTGGCCAGATGCTTCCATTGTGATCTAACAGGTTCTTGTAGATTTTCATCAATTCCACACAAATAGTATTGAGGGGAAACCCCCAAATTAATCTCTAGCCTTTCAGTTTAGACCCCTCCCTCCAGGTAAATTAAGACCAGATTATGGCAAGTTATTTTAGTAGTCTGATGTCATGAGTGGAATAGAAATATGTTACTTTCTAAACATGTTTTTAATTTGAAAGTAGTGATTTTCTTCTTCTTTCGTGTTCCTCTTCTACTTTCTCCCCATTATCCCAATATTGGGTGAAGATATACTCTCCCTAAGACCTGGAGCCTACTCTGATTTAGGCACTTCTTTATGACCTAGACTGAGTGTTTCTCCTTTAACCAAAACATTACATGGTAACAGTTTTTCATACCTACTGAGTGACACAGGAAGAATAGGATTGCATTTCTGCCTCTTAGAGAGACTGATATTATGACTCTATCTTTCAGAGTTAGGACTAAAATTCTAAAACAATTCTGTTCTCTTTTTTTCTCTTCCCATCTCTTTTCATACTCAAGCGTGCCAACATTGTGATTCCATGTTTGTCTGTACTATCTATTTACTTCTGGTATTATGCTGACTTACAGCTCAGGTGTGTACCTATATGCATTACATTCAGATGGAGACTTGTCAAGACAAATACAGTCTCCTTGACACTGATACTTGAGTCAACACTGGAATAGGAAGTTGGTAGATATATTAAATTTTTGCAATGGGCTGCTATAGAAACCAGTGCGAAAGTGACTTTGCACTGAAATATGACATCTCAGGGATATGTCTGGCAAATCTTTGACATGGAAAGAGAGATAAATTAGAATGCAACTTTATGTAGAACCAGTTAGATCCCCAAAACTGGAGCCTCAAAGCACTTGAACAAGGTAACTATTTACAAAAAGAAAAGACACCAGTTCTTGGTATTCTTAAATTCATTGAAATGAGTCTTTTCATTCATTGAAATGAACATTTGGTGGGAGAATTACACTATCTCAAGTGTTCAGCTCACCTCAGAAATGATTTAAATATTTCATTTTATGCCTTTTAAAAATTAAGCTTCTAGTCTTCACCCCAAAATCAAAACCGGCAAAAAAATTCAGAAGTTAAGGTGTAACTATCAGCAAATAAACATTTGCAAAACTGTAAAAACATGACATTTATTTTTGCATTTGAAATGCAATTGCAGCCACATTTTATATATTGAGGGGGATGTATTTCAATTTACTACATGTATCCAAGCAATAAAATTTAACTATCCAGACTCTGGATAGTGACTAACACCACATGTAATCAAGCCCATGTGTGTTTTGGTGTGTCATTTTGAGTAATAAATGGGATACACTAGGATTCTTGATACTTTCCAATGTGGGGAAATTACTTATATATTTTAGATACATTTGTGGACAGCTAGAGGAATAAGATCGGGTCTAAAATAGCGAATTAGTAGTGGATGGTTCAGATTTGTACTAAATTAATGAGGTAAAGACCCTCTCCTGGTGGTGCAGCGGTTGAGCGCTGGGCTGCGAAGCTGCCTGCAGCCTCTGCAGCGCCAGTTTGATTCCCAGCCACCGGTGAGGGTCCCACATGGCGTGCAGACCTCTCCTGCTGCGCCTGGTGCTCCCCTCAGCAGTGTATTTCATCAGTCTGCCTGTTCTGTTCCCCGCTCTGGCTCTATGAATTCTCTCACCCTCCTATGCTTCTGACTGTACCCAGTGCTTGTATAAATAAAGAATTATTTAAAAAATAAAAAAATAATGAGGAAAAGACCAACACAAGCCAAAAGTTGCCTGTAACACATGTCACAGACAATGGGGAAAAAAACATAAAAATCACTCTAACAAATAAATAAGTACAACAACTCAATGACTACAGAGTTCATGGAAGAGGAAAGTCTTTTGGCTTTGAAATATATGAAAATATTCAACTCCTTCCATAATAAAAGTTATATAAACAAACAAAAATCTCATCCATCAGGTTACAAAGTTTAAAAATGGCAAGGTATAGAGAATCAGACTGCATCCATTGCTGATAAGAGTTTAACTGATTGAACCCATGTGCAGAACAATCTAACATGTCAAGACCAAATGACAAATGTTCTTTGATTCAGTAGTTCTCATATTTGTCTTGCAGATACATTCATCTGTGTCATAAATGGTGTGTGTATCTACATTCATTGTCTTATGAATTGCATAAAGTTGGAAGTTACTAAAATATGCATACATAAAGGACTGGTTGAGAAAAGTATAGTTTGTCCTCAAACTAGAGTATTCCGCTATGAAGATGAATGAAACAGTTGTACATATATATTGGTGTAGAAAGATTTTGAAAGTATATTGTTAAATGGAAAAATAGAGGGTACAAGAATTGATAGTATTCTACTGCTTGTGGGGAAGAATGATTACACACACACACACACACACACACACACACCATGATGGTCATAGACTATCTCTGGCCTATTTATACTTGAAATTGGTTAAGGATGTTGCCTCTGGGGCGGGGTTGGGGGCGCTGTTTGGTTGGAGAGATTGGAATGGAAGAATCCTCATTTTTTAATGTAGACACATTCATCCCTTTTTCATTTGATAATTTATTGTATGATCTACTCACAGAAATATATAAAACTAAAGGGATTAGAGGACAGTATGGATTCTAAGAATACATTTGTCCAGGAATAAAGGTGTGTGCTTAACTAGAATTACTCTTTTTGTATTAGGGATCTGGTGGTAGTGAACACAAATTGGGAGGAAGAAAAACTTTCACAGATATTTTGACATCAAACCGAGATCATTTGATAGTTTTTGCCTGATTAATATTCTTAAATGATTATGGAGAAGGTGTTGTGACCCAGAAATGCAATAATCCATTACGGTATCTCGTTTACATCCCATTAACACTGACAGCACTCAGTGTTACCTTGTAAATTTTTTTTACATCAGAGTCTCATTTATTTAACCATTTTCCAATTATTAAGCAATGTCTGAATCAGTTCACATTCTGTATTCAGAACAATGAAGATCAAAATATGTATTTCTTATAGCAATTATAGATTACAACAGTGAAAAATGGATTTCTGAGTATGAATAGTGTGGAGAACACGTCAAAATCTTATGTGAATATGAGAGAACATTTTAGTTATAATTAGAAGGCTCTGATGGCCTAATTTTCCTCATTAATGCTGAGTGATACTTTTGCAAAGTACTATGACTTTAAGGTACAAAATGCCAAAACGGATAAGGAAAAGGTATCAGTAATATAGATAAAAGAATTCCTACATATTTCCTAGCTTACATCCAAATGTTTATTAATTGGTAGTGTAAATTGTTGTATCTGAATTTTACCCATTATTTTTTATGACATCTCTTTCCTGGGAGGTTGTTTTTTTTTTTTTTTTTCAAATTTATTTTTTAAATTGAGGTAACATTGGTTTACAACATTGCATGTGATTTAGAGAGGTAGGTCACATTGTTACCACACCACAAATATCTTAGAAAATCATGCGCAAGTGACATAACTTAGATCTGTAGACTCTGGTCAAACATAAGAACTGCTAATTCAATTTTCTCCATGAACCTAAACCTATAATTTAGTAATGAGAGTATCCTATTTGTCATTTTCTTTGGCTTCATTTCATTACCACACGTGCTTCTTAGTCACCATGCCACTTAAGGAGAAAGTCTTCAAGGGAGTGATAAAGAAACCCACAATTGAGAAATAGGAACAACAAAAATTATCTAAATAATTAAAAATATCTGGTGGGGGCCTCCCCTGGTGGCACAGCGGTTGAGCGCTGGGTTGTGAAGCTGCCCGTCGCCTCTGCAGCACCAATTCGATCCCCAGCCACCGGCGAGGGTCCCACAAAAATAAAAATATATGTCTGGTGGGCATCCTGGTGAGCTCCAAGTTAATGAACTTACATGACCATTGGGTAAGCATTGATCAATGCTTCTCACCTTTTGGGAAAATGAAGACAATACTAAAGCATTAAGCCATCCAACTGACTTGTAAATAAGATTTCAGCCAGTCAGGGCCTCCCTGGAAGCGCAAGGGGTTAAGACACAACCTATGCTGAGTAATATTCCATGGTGTATATGTACCACATCTTCTTGATCCCGTCATCTATTTTTGTGCATTTAGGTTGCAATTTGCAGCAACATGGATGGCACTGGAAGGGATCATGCTTGGTGAAATAAGCCAGAAATAAAAAGAACAATACCGGATGGTCTCACTCATAGCAGGAATCTAGAAAACTTAAATAAGGGACCAGGAAAATGAATAACTATAAGAAAGTGAAAATCAAAATCAACAAAAAACTATGAACCAGAGACACTCTATGGGGGGTGGGGGGTGGGGAGGGGAGGGATTGGGGTCAAAATAAGGGGGTTGCAATTGTATGGGGAATATAAAAATAAAATTTATTATTAAAAAAAAAGACACAACCTATGAAGCTATCGCAGCCACTGCAGCACAAGTTTGATCCCCGCTGGCCAGGGAGCTACCCACATGGCACAGCAGACCTCTCCTGTCTCACCTCCTGCTCCCCTCAGCAGTGTATTTCGTCAGTCTGCTTATTCTGTTCCCCACTCTGTCTCTGGTGAATCCTTTCAACCCCCGCAACTCTGGCCTGTACCCCAGTTCTTGTATGCATAAATAAATAAAAATCTTAAAAAAAAAAAAAAAAGATTTCAGCCAGTCAGTTTACTGAGTGCTGAAAAGGCCATTCTTTTGAGGCATTGGAGCATTTGGAACCCACAGTAGAGAACAATTTCTCTTCCAACAGCCCCTGAGGCCATTTCATTTCACTGCAGGTCTCTTAAGTATTGTTCTCTCATTCCTTTTGCAGCATGATATCTAAAATATTAAGATTTATTTCTCTGCATTGTATCATTAAAAATAAGCTTTCCACAAGGACAAAGAAAGGTGTTCAGATAAAACCAAGGGCTTCCTTTGATATGTTCAAGTAAACTGTGTCAGCAATGGTATCTTGGATGTAGTCCAGCACTTTAATTGGCTCTTGTTTGTCTAATCTCCTATAACTGATAATGTTATTATGGAATCTTAGGACTCCAAAATCTCCCATCAGGCAAAATAAGCCTTGTAATGAGAATCCCTTCTTTTTACCTGGCATTTGGCGTGGTTTGAGCTACCTCAGCGGCATCTTCTGTGCGAGAAATACATTGTTTTCCCTCACAACCATGTTAATTCTAAATGAGGAAACATTTATTTTGTATCATTTATTTTCTGAAATCATTCAGAGTTCAGGAAAGTAAAATTGGAGGGAATTTAGATTAAGCTGAAATAGCAAGAAGATGAAATTAAATTGGATTTTATAACCTCTGTTTTGCAACTAGGTTGATGTTAATTTGTATCTTGAAAGACAAAGTACTATAACATTTGCTACCTTTGAGTTTACATTGTTTTCTTCTGTAATAATAAATCAATATATATATAATTTATCCATCTACATTGTGTATCTTTTATTTATCCATTTGATTATTCACATTCAACAAATACTTAGTGACTGTTTTCTGTGCATAAGCACTGCTAATTGAGTAGATCAAAGAAATTCAGAACACACACAGACAAAAGTTCTAGCTCTAATGGAGCTATACTTTAGATAGTAAGAATTTTATGAAGGAAAACAATATATAATTGATATGCATATGGCCTATATATGGATATGGGACAGATATGGTTACATTACATATACCATCTATATCATAGATGCCTGCATAAATGTAGATTATATGTCATATTAGAGGATGTCAAAGATGATATCTCTGGTAGTTTGACTTTTGAGAAGATTTAAGGGCAGCAAAGGGTCAAAACAATTAGATTTATGGAGAACAGAAAATATAGGCAAATGCAAAGGAAGGCCTGAGGCAAAAGCCTATTTCATGTTTAATGAATAGCACAGAGTTATATGAGTTGGGGGAACTTGCTAGAAGATGACATGAAACATGGTTGGAAATTAAGTAAATCTTTGGTGACTCTGGAATGATTTTTTCCCCATTCAAATTTTTCCCATCCAAAATGTTATTGATTTGCCATTCACTTAAATAAATGTATAATTTGTGTACATTTCCCTTACCCTTTACTAAGGTTCCAGTGCCAAGACACTATCACCTTACCTCACCCCACCTCACCCCGCTTTATCCTCTCATCCCTTCCGGCACTCCCCACTGGTAACTTAAATAGTTTTCTAAGAGTTATGTTTGTTGTATTTTGCCAGTTTGTTTTCTTTGATTATTTACATTCCACATATGTAGAAACCATGTGGTAGTTGTGTTTCAATTTCGCACTTTTTGCACGTGGTATAATCACCTCCAGTTCCAATCATATCATCCCAAAGTCACTATTTCATCTATCTACTAGCTGAGTTGCATTCCATTGGATATATAGGCCACATTTTTAAATCCAGTTATCTGTTGATGGGCTAGATTGTTTTAAATTGCATGTGTATAATATGGTGGTTAAAATAGAAAATCAGAGGGCCTCCTCTGGTGGCACAGCTGTTAAGTGCTGGGCTGCGAAGCTGCCCACAGCCTCTGCAGCGCCAGTTCGATCCCCGGCCCCTGACAAGGGTCCCACATGGCGCGACAGACCTCTCCTGCAGCCTGCTGCTCCCCTCAGCAATGTATTTCATCACTCTGCCTGTTTGGTTCCCCGATCTGGCTCTGGTGAATTATCTTACCCTCCCGTGCTTCTGACTGTACCCAGTGCTTGTATAAATAAATAAAGAAATCTTTAAAATAAATAAAATAGAAAATCAGAGCCATGACAAAAAGAAGCAAAAAAAGTGTACAAAAATACTAGTATGGTTTCTGTAGCCAAGTGCCAGATTTCTTTTCAACTTTCCTAATAACCAGGACATACAGGGAAATAATAACAAGTCATCAGAATTCTAGTTAAATGAATAAATAAGTTTCCAAGTGGAGCAATTATTTAAGTAAATTAAAAGTGTTAGAAATAATGTTACTCTTGGCTTGTTTTCTTTGTCAGTCAAAAGATGTTTTTTCCTTTTGTTTTTTAAAGATTTATTTATTTATGCATATAAGAACTGGGGTATAGGCCAGAGGTGTGGGGGGTGAGAGGATTCACCAGAGATAGAGTGGGGAACAGAACAGGCGGATTGACTGAAATACACTGCTGAGGGCAGCAGTGGGTGAGACAGGAGAGGTCTGCTGCACCATGTGGGCAGCTCCCTGGCCAGAGGTCGAACTCTTACTTCAGTGGCTGTGGACAGCTTCATAGGTAGTGTCTTAACCCCTTGCGCCACTAGGGAGGCCCCTCTTTTATTTTTTGTTTACCTCTCCAATTTTGTTTCATTTTTTAAATGTTTTTTTTTTTTGAGGTAACATTGGTTTACAACACAGTATATGATTTGGAGATAAGCTGCAAGTGTTGTTATCATACCACACCCTCTACCAAGGCACTGAAAGCATCCTTCATAGTCTACTGCACCCGCTCTATCTTTCCCTCTCAAGTAGTCTCAAATCTACAGTTGGATTTTTTTAAAGATTTATTTATTTATACAAGAACGGGGGTACAGGCCAGATGTGCAGGAGGGTGAGAGGATTTTCCAGAGACAGAGCAGGGAACAGTACAGGCAGATCGACCAAAATACACTGCTGAGGGGAGCAGCAGGCGAAACAGGAGAGGTCTGCTGCACCATATGTGGATTAGCTCCCTGGCCAGGATGGAACTCAGATCATTGAGGTGGGCTGTTGCAGTGACTGTGCTGAGATTAACCCATAGGGGCCACTAAGGAGACCCTGTTGCAGATTTCTAAGAACGGTATAGAGATGAGTATGTCTGGACAAAGGGAGAGAAGTTGACTGCAGGAGAAAAAGGAATCAGGGTGTTTTGGAGGTCTGAGTATAACATAGTCGGATTTTTAAGGTTTGTTACTGATTTGGTCTTATCTGTCCCTTTGTTTCATGTCTCTATGCACTAAACAGATTTCTACACTGGAGACACTGTAATTCCATCCAATCTCAAATAAGTATAGATTATAAAATCTGTAATTTTTATTTTATCCTCTACCACACTTACGTTTTCTTCACTTGCTTACGCATATCAACAGTTTTTTTTATAAAATCCCAAGATTCAAGTATATAATTCCAGTATTTTTTAATAGAAATCACAAAAAATTCTTCATGTATTAAGAAAAAAATTGCTTAAATTATTATATTTTTCTTTATATTCACTGCCACTTTTATGTCATTTTGCAAATGCATTGGGGTTAATGAAGTTTCTTATACTTACTACTTTCTTATGGCCTATAACATTTCAAGTTAAAATATACTGTAGTCACCAGATAGAAACTATATTTGCTGACCCAAAGTCATAATTTATGTAACAAACAGTAATGTCCATCATTATCTAGCATCCAAGAAATCTAACCTCTCTGGGAAAGAACAAGAAAGTGAACTAACATGTCTAAGATAGCTTTTAGTTACCTAATTTTTATAAAAGTGGTTAACCCCAATGGGAAATACAAAAAATAGTATTTGTGAATTTTATGAAAAGAGATGGATAAGAGGAAATTATGGTCTTTATGATTAAAATCTTAGATAATGAGGTAGAAAGATACCAGAGGAGGAGGGTTGGATGGGGAGAGCAAAGGGGTGTGGGAGCACAATGGACTATTGTGGATGATGATTGCTGCTTTTCTGTTGGGCACAGTGTAGTTATATGCACCCAAAGAGTTGTGAACTTGTACCCCCAAATCATATAGAATATTTTAAATCAGTGTTAACTCATTAAAAATAACACAATACATTGAAAAATAAAATAAAAACAAACATACTGAGTAAAAAGAGTTAAATTTGTGTAACAGAGGACAGAAGACAGATTAAATCAAAAGAATGTACCTCCCTGGTGGTGCAAGGGGTTAAGATGCAACCTATGAGGCTCGCCGCAGCCGCTGCAGCACGAGTTCGATCCACAGCCGGCCAGGGAGCTACCCATGTGGCACAGCAGACCTCTCCTGACTCGCCCGCGGATCCCCTCAGCAGTGTATTTCAGTCGATCTGCCTGTTCTGTTCCCCACTCTGTCTCTGGTGAATCCTCTCACCCCCCACACCTCTGGCCCATTTCTTCTGTGCATAAATAAATAAATTTTAAAAAAAGAATATACAGGCATGATGATGAAAGAGAAGTAGGCTATGGAAACTTGCTAAGAATCCCAAAAGAATTAATAAGAAGAAGACAGTAACAATAACAGCTAATATCATGCTTACTGTGTGCAAGGAACAGATACAAGCATTTTAGTCAAGCTAATTTATTTGGGATGACAAATCCTTGAAATTGTCATTATTGTTCCCTTTTTACATGTGAGGAAATTCAGAGCTCTGAAAGAATTCACTGGATCCTGGATCCTAATTCTCAAAGGCATTGAGATCAAAGATGTTAAGTAACTAAAGTGTTTGTCGAAGTTGGAACTTGATGGCACCTTTTCATACCAGTTATTGTGGCAGATCCAATCAAGAGACCAGGAAAAGATGAGTAGAACATACAGATGAGGTTAAGTGGGACCTTAATCAGGGACTAAAGGTGAACTTGTGGATTTAGGGAGGGGTGACTGCATTAGGAGACCTGAAAAATGGCAAGCATTTTGGTGAAAGGTAAATGGGTCCAAAAGCACTATTGAATCTGTGATATCAGCGAAAATTGTGTACATCTGAATTGTGTGATGTGGTATGATCAGATTCCTCTGAAGCATACACAACATTGTAAACAGATATTATCTCAATTTAAATGAAAATAGAAACGTTCTCTTATAAAGAAATTGGGGTTGTATTTAGTGGGAAATTCCAAAGGTAGGTTGGTGAAAACCTCACCTACTGTGGGAAAATATATTTGACTTCACCATATATTAAAAAAAGGCAGAGACAAAGAGATAGATTCATGAGTGTTTGTCAACAGTTTGCCATGAGCACAGACACGGTGTAGGAAAAGAAATTTAACAATTGAAGAACCCAAAATTTAAATGAATCTGAACAAAGAATAGCTTCTTACACTTGATATATTTCCTGGGAAGAAATCCAGAGGTCTTCTCTCAGGAAACAAGGAGTGAATTTAACAAACGCCACCGTCTTTGCAAATTTCATCTTTTCTAGCTACAGTTTATGTTTATGATTTATATTTATGGATGTGATATTCACCCAAGAGACATTTTGTATAAAACAACCATCATATAATTGCAAAATGGAGTATACATGTAAAAATGTTTCTCTCTCTCTCTCTCTCTCTCTCTCTCTCTGTGTGTGTGTGTGTGTTTGTGTGTGTGTGCTTGTGTGTGTGTGATAGAAGGATTGAAGAAAAGAAAGATGAAAGGGGGCAGAAAGAGAGAAGTTTAAATGTTTTAAAACTATGCAAGGGTTATTAGATTATATTCATGGAAAAAAAGAATTGTTCCAGTTCAAGGTGCATGCATTTGTGTGGTGGACTACTGTGATGAGATGTGACTGGGAAACAAGTCAAAACATTTGAATGGAAGCAGAATAATCATATATATAAGACATATGAAATATTCCAAAGTCACCTTGAAATAAATATAAAATTGATGTTGGCAGCTCGACAATGACAGGAGTCAAGAGATTATGCTGCTGTGAAACCACAAAAAATGCAATTGATATTTTAATCTAAAATATCATGTCTGAAGAAAAAGCCTGAAACTAGGAATTGTTTTTTTTTTTTTTTAAAGAAAAGTGCATTAGTTGATGTATGTCTGACTTGACTGCTTTTCATATTTTTATCCTCCTGTAGAGAAAAATAATAAATGTATTATAATTTTGTAGTTTTTAATCTTTCATTTTATTTCTTAAAATGACTTGGAAGTGCTTTGGTTGTGGTTGTGGTGTGATAACATACGTCTGAAGCGGTATGAACTGTGCCCCCAAATTATATTCAACACCATAAACCATTTACTCCAATAAAAATGTCACAACACAAAAATGAATCTCAGATTTTTTAAAGTCAAGAACTTAAGGCCTTCTGAGTTTGCATCATTACAGAAAAATTATGAGTTTTTTTTTTTTATTGTTAGAACACCACTCTTAAGAAATGAAGTCAACTTTTTGAGTTTTGAATAAAATATTTGTGTTTCTCGACACACATTTGTGTAATGTGAACACTCATTACATGTCCTAGTTTGGAGCAAAATTCTGTATTTCCCTTGTCAATTAGGCAGAAAATTAAAATTATTTTGGAGATTTTCTTCTCCCTCTTCCTCCTCCCCTTTTTGAATAGCCTAACTGAATCATTCCTTCTTATCCTCTATCTTCACTAAACTTCTACTAAATCTCTATAATATTCAAGAAACTGATTCAGTACCTTTGAGGGATCTCACGTGACTCCCATCTTACCTAATCCAACATAAAACCTAGTCAGTTTTTAAAATAATCTTTCCATTATTTTCATGGGCTCTAAGATCTTTTTCTTTAAAAGCTCCCTGTGTTTCGCATTTTAGGCCTACACACTCCTTCTTTACAACTATGTTGTTTGATTAATGTGTATGTTATTCTTTTCTGCTTTATACAAATGACGTCTGGTGCTTACAATAATGCCCCATTTGATTACATAGTAAACAACAATAATATCAAGAGCGAACAATGATGCAAATAAATCAACTGAAAGGGACTACAGTTTTGTTGTCACTATTTTTTTAAAAAAAATATCGTGAGCTTCCATTTAGCAGTGATATGAAATGCAAGACACAGCTTCCTATGTAGGACTCAGCATCAGAGAGGCAGGCGTGTCAATTGTTGATTGCACTATATTCCATCCAGTCTTTCATTCTAACGCCTCCGTTTATCAATTGCAATAATGAAGACAATGCTTACCTTGTAGCACTTTAATAAGTAGTAGAGTTTGGATATCACTCATTTCAGTGAGATGTTGTTTGTATAAATAATGATAATAGTGATGGTGATGGTGATGATGATGATGGCAATGGTGGTGGTAATGTGGTGATGGAGATGATAGCATTTATTGGTGACTTGGTAAATTTGTTAGTAAATGGATAAATATGCTGCATGGCATGCTAAACATTTGTTTGATGTAATTCTTTTAGTCCTGAAAACAATCCTATGATATGGTTATTTAATTTCCCATTTTACATTGAGGAAATCTTAGAGAGGTTGAGTAATTTCATGCCCACACTGGTGTATATTATCCTCAAAATGATAAATATGGTGTATATTGTCCTCGAAATGATGAATATGGAAGAATTGCTCTGCTTGTTTGCCTTCTTCCTTTAGTAAAGGTTATTAATTGAATGACAGATGAAAGAGTAAATCCAGAAGAGGCAGAAAGTTACATTTTTGCAAGACATAAAATGAAATCTGAACAGATCACCCAAATACTTTGAAAAATATTTATTTCCTTTTTATTTTCCCTCCTTTTAGAAGAGCAAGCATGGTAGTTTCTGAAGTTTTTGCAATTTACCCAGTTACATCGTTGGCACCAGTGTATTTAGAAGTAAATTTTTTGGACCAACTGTCCTCCTGTGCACTACATCATTCAAATGCATGGAAAGATGTTAGCACTGATACGAAGTATTAGTAAAACTGATTTCAGTTCAACAGTCTGTATGTTGAGGTTGCTGCATTTATCTATTTACATCTCTCTGTTCTGTACAAAAACAGCATCTTAAACGATGCAGATAAATAACAGTGACATTTTATCTCCTTTTCTGAAGTTGAATTCCAGAATGTAGGAAAGATCCTTTCATGCTTACATTACCGTGACAAACTGAAAGAGATAAATCCCTATGGATGGGACGAGATGTGGGAGTTGGGGGATTAATGCTTAGATGCTTCCTTCAATTTATTTCTCCTATTATATGTGTTAAAAATATATACCATATGTCAGGCAGCATGTTTTAATCCCATCAAAATTTCTCACACAATTCCTCAGGGGATATGTTTTTTGCTGCCAAGTTTTCTCTGCTAGAATGCTGACTTATTATTCCTTTGCAGAGAAACTCATGGTTTATTTTATGATAACATGTTGTTATAACTTCTCTGGCTGTAATTTTTATAAGGAAAATTAGTCCCAAGGGAATTTATTTGGAGAGTAGTGCACTTAATGGTGATGGAAAAGGATAGAAATATTTCCAGAAAGTAATGTATCCTTCAGTTGTTCCAATAGAACAGAAATTCCTTTGACAGCATTTGTGAAAGCCTTTATTATACCCAGCATTTAAATTCAGCCCTTGAACTGGGGTTTCCCCAGATCATTTGAGGGTCAGTTTTGGAAGAGTTCTTAGGTCCCATGTCACTTTTCAGTGAGCATTCTGCAGGAGATCAAATTTAGGGAAAAACTCTATTTTAGTAATATTAAATACACATGAGTTATAGCAAGTGACAGAAAACCTGCATGCAATTTCCCTAAGTAGAATTTTCTTTCTGCCACATTTTTAAGGTAAACGAAAATAATGATGTTATGAGGAAATGAAGGGTATATTGAACTAATTTTCAGTTCAAAAAGAAAAGAAGGTCAAAACTTTACCCCAGGAACTAAAATCATGTTACCTTCATGTTCCTCTGTTTGGTGCTTTAATTTAAATCCCAATAATATGCTTAAAGCTTTACTTCATTTTGTATTACATTGTTCAGCTAACTCACATAGTCCGGGGCTCACTACCCCTGATATTTGATTTTTACTGATCACGCGTTGCTATCAGCTTTACTGGACTTTAGTATAGAGCAAAGCCAAATATAGCAAAGCCAAAGTTATTGCCTTGTGGAAATTAACTTGCTCCTAAGCCTGTGCTCCCTGTTTGCAATCAAGTGCTCTAATTGTAATAACATCCCCCTACAGAGAAACTATTAGCAGTTATAAGCTATATTAAGAAATAAAAAAAAAAAAAACATATGTGGGCAAAATTACAGAGGTGCCTTTTTGGTTTCCTTCCTCTTATAAGATAGAATGGATGTCAGGTTTCCAAAAGGCATATATTTTTTTTTATTTAAATAAGTCTGTCGGTCATGGTACAAATGGCATCTTTTATGCTCTTCAATGAGACTTCACGTGCAGAGACGCAAACAAGGAGTACCTGATGGCATACCATTGGCCATATATTGAAGGTAAATAGCAAATAATTTGTTTTTCCTCCTCACCACCATCTATTCCGTAAGGTTTACCCATATCAGACTCCAGCGACTCTGTCATACTCAAATTGGATTTCCTTTGCTATCAACTCTAGGCTCAGACTTCTATGACCCTAATTTGGCAGTTCTTCAAGGGGGTTATGGTGTAAGCCTTTTCTATTTTTAACAAAAAGTACAGCTGAAATCCACCATGGGATAGTGAATTCTATTTGACATTTTATTTTCCATTAGGCATCATACTTTCTGATCTCACTTTTGAAGAAGAGTGTTTATTGTTTTTATAGTGAATGATCAGTGTGTTTTAATTTTGAATGAAAGTTAATTGGTTGGAATAAAAATTTGCATTAAGATTTTCCGTAAGTCTGGTTTCATAGTAAAATTTAGGGTAGAAACAAAATATTTGGTAAACTATAAGATAAATGCTTTTAAAAAATTATGTGTATATAACTATATAAGAAATAAACTATTATTTGTAAATTAGGTGCTCATTCTGCATTTATATATTCATGTTCACAAAGATTCCAATAGAGTTTGAAGTTCTTAAATGCTGTTTTCTGTAGCTTAAAAATATTGATAATCCATAAATCTAAAAAGACAATATAAGGTTAATCATAATTTAAGATGTAATTTGTATTAGGTAAGCTTATAATTAGGAAATCAGATTTCAAAATTTTATTACTACTGGATATTCTCATATGATCTGTATATCAAAATATTGTCAAATGCTTAAAACTGCCTGTATTACTGTGGGAAATGAACAGTAAATTGAGGTTTTGACTTCTTAAGAAATGTAACCTACATATGGTATCCTGGGCCATTTTGCACATTTCATTTCATATTAGAGGAATTCTGAGAATTGAGGCTACCAAAAGGGGGAGACTGGGTTGAGTTATAAAATGAGGGAGGGAGCCAAGTGGGCGATGGTGGAAGACAAGGGGTGATTTGCTGGTAGGTGTGGTGTGGAAACATACATCTACAGAAGTGTAAACCTGTTGATTTGAATCAAGTACATAGTTGCAAACCAATGTCTCCTCAATAAAAAATGAAATCAAAAATTTTAACAAAGCAAAAGAGAAGAAAATGGAGATATTAAGCATAAAAATCAATGTGAAAGCCTTTGGTTTTATTCTAATAGTTTCATATTCACTTTTTCTGTAACATGCTATTTAGTTTACTTGATAATGATTCTTATATACTTATACAAATATGGCAATCTTGAGTTAGACCACCCCCCATTTTATTTTTTTTATTTATCTTTATTAAAGATTTATTTATTTATTAATACAAGCACTGGGTACAGTCAGAATCGTGGGAGGGTGAGAGAATTCACCAGAGCCAGAGCGGGGAACAGAACAGGCAGAGGGACCGAAGTACACTGCTGAGGGGAGGAGCGGGCAGCAGGAGAGGTCTGCACGCCATGTGGGACCCTCGCCTGGCGGCCAGGGATTGAACCGGTGCTACAGAGGCTGCGGGCAGCTTCACAACCCAGTGCTCAACTGCTGCGCCACCGGGGAGGCCCTCCCCCATTTTATTTTTATGCCTATCAGAACTCCCAAAGTCTTTTGCTCCATTCAAAGTTCACGCTTGCAACTTATCCCCTCTTCCATGCCGTTGTTTCCTGTCCATCTGATCCATCATAAAGTTCAGTGTCTCCTGCCTCATTGAAGAGACTTCCATTGCACATAAAATAATATCCATATTTCTACATCTACACAGCTCTCTAAATCAGACTCTAACTTCCTGTCCCACAGAAAAAGTGTACTCTCCTACACTTGGCTGTTTCATTTCTTTGGAATGCTCTTCTTCCTGCACTTTCTGGGGCTGCATTCTTTTTTATTCTTCAGGGGTCAATTTTAATGTTCCACTTATAGAGAAACCTTCCACAACCCCCCATCTAAAGTGGTTATCAGTGCCTCAAATAGTATCATTCCTTTTTTTCATGCCTTTCTTGCAATTTATAATATTAAATAAGCATTTGTTGGTTTACTTGATACATACCTCATTTCTCCATTAAATAAAACTCTTTGAAGCTCTCTACCATGCTTGTTACATTTACCACTATATATGCAATGCTTAATATATTGTCTGGCACTTTGGATTATGGTAAATCAGACTGTAAGAGTTTGTGTCCTGGCTCTCACCTGTATAGACTGTCCTTGGATGATGCAACTGTGGAATGGGCACCATAATAATAATACCTAACATGTTAGATTTCCTGCAGGTGAAATGATATTATTCATAGGCACTTACCAGCATAGTGCTTGCCACAATCCAGGCTCTCAATACTTACTAGTTGCAGTTACTCATGTATACAGTTATTAAATATTTTTAAGTGAGGGAAAGAGTGAGTTTGCTTTTATAATCTAAATTAGTAGGTAATTGCTTCCTTAGTGGATGAATATGCCATTTTTACCACAATGTCTGTTACACTGAGTTTCTTTTTTTTTTTTAGTTGCTAATAGGTAAAATAATAATGACAATAATAATCATATCCTTTTAATTTCCTTATTGCTGATTATTAGAGGTAGAACCTTTCCGCCTCTGTGTGACTTTCTTCTTCCTTCATTAATATTTTATTGTGAAGGTAACTATTTTGAAATCTGTTTAATGCAATGTGCATATAATATAGATTGCAAAACTTGAATATTCCCAAAATATTTGGCAGCTTTGTCTGTCCTTCAGTATATCCAAGCATGCTGTGCAAAGTCAAAAATTGAAATAAAATAATCCCTAGTCAATTCATAAGCTTTTTTACAGGGATAAGTCAAGTTCATGGTTTCACCTGCAGTAGAGAAGGAATTAAGTCTCCTTATCACACCCAAACATCACTATTAGGCTAGGGATAGAAAAGACACTGGAGGAAAAAGGAATGAGTGGTAATCCAGGGCATAAGTACCAGCTTTCTATGATTGCTGCCCTGGAACTGGCTCACTAGTATTTATTTTTATTTACCATCTTCTCCATTGCCCTCCATTTTTTCCTCCCGTGCTTCACTATCTCTGTCTCTGTCTCTTTCTCTGTAGAACTGAGGTTACTAGAGGGTGTCGGGGGAAGCAAAGTGGAAAGGGTGCCCAATGGACTGTGGTGGCAGGACTGGGGTGGCTTAGCGGTGGGTGTGTTGGAGTAACACACATCTGAAGAGATGTGAACCTATATCCCTAAATTGTATATAGTGTTGCAAACCTAATATTACCCCATTTAACTGATTTTTTTTTTAAAGTTACAGGTCTTCAAATAAAAGATGCTCAGATATAGTCTATCTTCTTAACTAGGGAGGAATAGGAAAATATGCTATTCAGCTTTTCTAAAATCTTTTAAATTAATTACATATGGGTTAAGTTTACACTGGACACACATACAAATACTGTATATTCTCTTTACATGTATCCCTGGAAGTGATCAAATTTCCTTTTTATCCTTTGCTTATGGTATTTTATCCTTATAATATAGTATGCTATTTTGCTTTGATTCTGTACAACATGATGCTCATGGCTGACCCTGCTGTATGAGGTATGGGAAAGTTGTAAAGATGGTAAATGCAAAGAGTTCTCATCACAGGGCCTCCCCTGGTGCCGCAGTGGTTGAGCACTGGGCTGCGAGGCTGCTGGCAGCCTCCGCAGCGCCAGTTCGATTCCGGCCGCTGGCGAGGGTCCCACATGGCGCAGCAGACCTCTCCTGCTGTGCCCGCTGCTCCCCTCAGCAGTGTATATCATCGGTCTGCCTGTTCTGTTCCCCACTCTGGCTCTGGTGAATTATCTCACCCTCCCGCGCCTCTGAGTATACCCAGTGGTTGTATGAATAAATAAATAAATCTTAAAAAAAAAGAGTTCTCATCACAAAGAGAGAATTTTTCCTATTTCCTTTTTTCTGCTTATTGTATCTATATGAGGATATTAGCTGAATCTATTTTAGTAATCATTTTAAATATATGTAAAGCAAATCATCATGCTGTATGCCTTAAGCGTATACAGTGAGGTATATCAAATATTTATTAATAAAACTGGAAATATAAAATGGGAGTTGAAAATATCTGTTGATATTTGAAAAGTATGCAGCTTAGATTCCAATAAAAATACTTTAAACAATAGGCAGAAACAGTGTTCAACAATAGAGAAAAATCAATGAAATCAAACACTAATATATTAGTGATATGATATATATATATATCATATGATATATATATATATATATATCATATGCCCTAATCTTAGAAACTATATTTTCAGTTACTCTACATATCTGTTCATAAAATACAAAGTAGTCTAAATAATTATTGCACTATGGTTTTTACGAAACTCTACTTTTTAAAATGATTTACCATTATTTTACAACATTGGTTGTTTACAATATAGCTTTTCTCCCCTCAGGGGTTGTCACCATAGTCAGACTTTGCGTCTTGGCTCACCTTGCTACAGAGTTATCAATTTTATTTTTTTCAAAACACCAGTGTTTGATTTCATTGATTTTCTCTATTGTTGAACGCTGTTTCTGCCTATTGTTTAAAGTGTTTTTATTGGAATCTAAGCTGCATACTTTTCAATTGTTCAGAGAATTTTAAATAATCATGAATAAATGTGTGTTTATAAATCAAAGTTCTTAAATTTAGAAAGTGAACAATCAGCTAGTAGTTTTTTTTTTGAAATATGACATATCTGTTAATGCTACCTACACAAAGGATATCTTCCCTTAAAACCAATCTGTCTTGGTTTGTTGAATTGACCCTGGAGTATTGAATTTATTTAGCGTTGCTATTTTTACTTTCTGTTAGTTAATTTGGCATTTATTCCTTTACATTTTGTAATAGCCAATAGCAAAGTAGGACCCAGATAATGAATACAATTATATAAAGTACTTTCAGCAGCGTAGAAGTGGAATAGAGTATACAACCATGCTTACATATCAGAGAAAATAATTTGAATGTGCATTGAAATCAGATAGAATATCTAGGCAGAAATGTTTTAATGGGGATTTTACTGTATTTATTATATACACTGTAGAATTTATATTATATAATCAAATTTTGAACATGTGCATTTTGTTCTCTTTTGTGGGGTAATGTATATGCAAGTTTTCATGGAGATGAAATCGACAATTTTCTAGTAGTTGTTTTCCAAAAATACTGTTTATTCCAGTTCTTTTACTTGTTGAAAATATAGTTTAATGAGAATCAACTCAGATTGACAATAGAATGTGTATATGTGTTTAAGTGAATGAGAAATAAGCACGAACAATTAATATATGTGACTGTTTAGACTGAAGGGAATGTCTAATGTCTGTAGAACTAAACAGCCCATTAAAGAATTATCTTCTTGTTTACGCTTCACATAACTAATTACCAGTTTATTTAAAAGGTTGTGGCTTAATTAGAGACTATTAGTGGACATGAGTTACTGAAACTGTTTAAAGTTCCAAAGTCATGAACTTCTCATAAGGGAACCAAGCTTTTGAAATCCCTAGTTATGGTCCACTCTCAAACTGGCCCCAGTTGGACCTCTGGTCCCAAACTCAGTTAACTTGCTAATGCTGATATCTTTACACTGTGTGCCACTAATCAGAGTAATTGTGCAGAGGTGCAAGAGAGCCATCTGATAGCTCTGGGAAATTATTGCATCCTTCCTTTCTGAGCAAATCAGAGCCTGTTTGAATATACCTTGAACTCAAATCCTGGCCCCTAAAACAGGCCTCTACTATTCCGTCTTTGTGATTTACCCTCAAGAAGAAAGGAGCAGAAGTGAATGAGGTGTAAATGTTCTCAAGACAGTTGGAGGGTGAAAATAGAAATAAAGGCATTTCTGAATTTGCTGTAAAGCATATTTCAACCTTAGGGACATAAAGTTGAAAGAGAAAGGTGATGCACAATTTTATTCATTTGTCTTTTTTTACTGCAAATATTTTGCTTGTCTAAAGCTGAAATCCATGAAGAGAAAACCAGTTAGCAAATATGTTCATCATGGTTTTGCCACAATTCTGTTTCCAATGTTAATTGTTTAAGTCATGGAATTTGATATGGAGTTTGTCTGTGTGTACATTATCTGAGGTGAAAATCAAAATCATCTATTCTACTTGCTGGTATACATGGCTTTGACAATTTCAGATAAAGATATTTTTAACTTATCAATTCATGAATGTTTTGCCATTATGATAGTGTGATAAATTCATTGTTCTTGAAATAGAATCAATTTGTTTTTAACATTTGATTTTTGGTGAGAGTTTTCATTTGTTACAGGAAAAGAGAAAGATATAAAATCTTTGAATATGTTTGTATTTGTGTTTGTGTAAATTTAAAGATTTAAAGTTGTTTATCAGAATTTAGTAATGGAGCGTGATAGACATAAAAATGTTTTCATAAGCAATAAAGGTTAATCATACTAAAAGAGATCACCAATTATATGACCTGACAGCTTGAGGTAAGGCATAAAGTAGGACAATACATGAATAAGCTATTCCTCCCTCGTCAGCAGCCACCAAATTCAAGCACTCACTGCACTTAGGGTTTACAAAGATTAACAAATGGATGACAGTTTGGAAAATCACCAAAAAGGAGCACAGATAGGCAGATTTCAGAGTCATCACTGTCTACTTGGAAATTGAAGGAAAAGTATACAAAAATGATTAAGGAGGATGCAGTGTTATAAAAATATAGTTCATATAGCTATGCTGTGAAAGGAGACTCGGGTACACTGTATGCAAGAATACATATTGGCACAATCTCTATGGAAGCAAACTGGCAAAAAATTATTACCCTTTTGCCCAGTAATCTTCCTTTGACATTGAAACTGAACACAAAATCTAAAATTCCTTAGAAATGTACATAGAATGAAATATATATTATGTAATGAAAGTTAAACTAAATATATAATAATATAATGCATATAAATAAATCAAACAGTAGGACACACACCATATGATTTCCACTCATATTTGGTATATAGATAAACCAAACGAATGATTATCAGAGGGAAGTGGTGAAAGGGATGAGTAAATTGGGTAAAATGGGTCAGTTTTATGGTGAGGGATAGAATTGGACTTTTTGTGGCAACCTTTAAGATATTATATACAAATGGTGATTTGTAATGATGCATATCTGAAATACGTGATGCAATGCTCCTTCAATAAAAATTGTGAAAAGTGAATGTATATGTAGCTACTAACAATAAACTTTACAAATAATATTTAAAGAACAATGCATATTATATAATATTAATGGGAAATACAGAAAATGAACCATTTCTTGTAGCACATTCCCAATTATAAAAATGTTTAATGAGACTTGTTTAGATGCGAAATATATAGCTCATCAAATGACTTACAAAATTGCTTTATTGTAAGAATGCTTGAGATTTGATTTCAGAACTAAGAATCCAGATATTAAGTTCTAGGGACTTCCTTTGTCGATCTTTCTATTGGTGTCTTCAGTTTTCTAAGCTGCTTTTTGAGCTTTGCCTCCATTTGTGGCTCTCTTGGACTAGATTACTCTTATTTATTCATAGTTGTTCTTCCATTTAACTTTGTCTTACATATGATCATCACAGCTTCTCTGGTCTAAATCGTCTTTAAAGCCTCTTGTTTCTTCTCAGAGAGGAAGAATCTGATTAGATTAAATCATTTTTTCTCAAATTTTCAACTTTTGCAGGCCCCTATGAAGGTTAGAAAACTAGAGACACCAATAGAATCATCAATAAAATAACCAGAGACCAAATATAGTCCATAGAACTTAATACTTGGCTTTTTTAGTTTTGAAACCAAATTGCAAGCATCCTTACAATAAAATGTTTGTGTAAAGTAATTCAATGGGCTGTAAATTTTGCACCTAAAAAAGTCTCCCTAAATAATTTTATAATTGGGAATGTACTACAAGAAACCAAGACAAGAGTTATTTGACTGCCTAGGGATCTCACTGCCATATTTGCTCCAATAGGTCATGGCTGGTCTAGGCATGAGGGGACATAAATAGACAAGTGGTCCTCTTTCTTCAACCATTTGCATATTAATACCTATGCTGGATCCCAGAGCTCTGTATTGTATCCAAGACAAACTTTTTTCCCCCAAATATATCTGTCATTTAACTGTTCACATTATCAGTGTAATTTTCCCTACCTCTTAGAATTGCTGGCATGGAAATCATGATAATCTCAAATCCTCCCCTTTTGCATGCCCTGTGAAGACATTTTTGGTCTCCCCTAGGGAAAGTAAAACTCTCCAGTGTTCTGTTCATGATTGTTCAAGCATGCATACCACAATGTAATTCCTTTATGGGAGTGATGTACATGAGCTATAGACTATAAAGAGCATGCCTCTGGCATCATTCTCTTGTGTAGTTTCTGAAAGAAAACTATGAAGCCATAAATGTATTAACATAATGCAAAGTTAGGGGTAAAAACAACACATATTCACACACTCGCAAAATTTATATACTCATTCAACTCAACTCGGTCATCTAATGCCCCACACATGAAAAAAATCAAAATATTTTTGAGCTGTGTGTATTTTTTTTCTTATATGAGCCCTCATCCTGATAGTGAAAGAAGAAGTGTTTTTATACCAAAAGTGCCATCTTTTAAACATTGAAATAGAAATGTTTCCTTTTCTGCCTGAGTCAATTTTTTTCAGTGAATATTTCAAGCAAATGAACAAGCACTGTATTAACTCCAGGCTTTGTTTCAGTGATTTCTTTGGGTGGACTGGTTTCACTGAATGCCGTGTTGTAAATTGGTCGGATAGAACAAGAATTTAGATTTCCACAATCTTATTGGGAACTTTGAAACTTCTATTATCTCACAGGACCCAGAAATTGAATTGAGGCTTTGTTACTAAGCCAGGTTGTAGCAACGGACCCAGGAGTCAGTAGCTCAATTTTCTACTTCTTTGCATCAAATTTTCTCTTGAAAATGATGCATGCAATATTGAAGAATGGCAGGGAGGAGCCTCTGTGAAGTGTTAAATATTTGGTTCACTGGGCCCTATCAGCAGGTAGAGCCTGCAGGGAGCTTGTTTATCCAGCAGAACGATCTCATTATGAGGACAGTGATGTAGTATAGTTTACTTCATACCCCGAAGCCATTCAAGGAAACAACTGAGTGAGTGATATTCATCCTGGGTCCTGTATTGTGCTATTATGACTTGCAATAACTGGCAGCATATTAAAAGAGAGATTGGGGACTACAGCTACTCCATTGAATGAAGTTCTGAAATTTCAAAGCTGTTGAATTATTCAGTATTTTCCAATTTATAAAATAAAAGAATATATGATTGACTGTTTCATGGCACAATAATGAAAATAAAGAAAGAGAATGCACAGGCTTTATGCATTCCACAGTAAATATTTATTTCTCGTAATTGCATGGTATCCAAGTGTATCTCTGCAAAGACCAGAGTGGCCCTTGCTGTCAAACATAAAGAGGAAAACTTGCCTTTAAAAACCAAGAAACAATAAAAGAACACATATTTTTTTAAAACGCCTTAATGAATGATCGCTAAAAGGAACCCACAACATTGCCTTGTTTAGCTTTGAAAATGTCCGTGAATATCACACTGAAAAAAAAGAAGTGAGGTTTGAGACCAATGTCCCTTCTTACCCATGACAATCCTCTGGGAACAACATAAGCTATACATTTAGAATAAAGGGAGGGAACCCTGCTTAATGTGATGACAGTGAGATTATTGAATGCTTCATTCCAACCACAACAGTGCCAGTGATACTGCAGGCACCCCATCAATATGTGTTGAAATAAAAGAATCTATGATTCTTCCATCCAGAGATGACTTAAACTAAATACTATGAACTCATTTCTTCCTGCAAACATTGAAATATGTTCTGAAGCATTATAAAGGAAAGAGTTATGGTGTGATTACTAAGGATTGGGGTCAATCTTTGAGGAGTATACAAAAGGAACCCAGTTATACCTTTTTGGTACAATAATGGGAGAATTACATTGATCTGGAAGAACCACGAAAAGTTGTATGTTCAGAGGTGTGCAAACTCTTTGCTGTGAAGCAAACTGTCATTTGTTGAGAATTTAAGGTTGTATGTAACTAAAAATAATGAACTACAATAAATATTATCATGAGGTAGCATCTGCTAGGCCAGAAAATTTCTCTAGTTTTGAGTTTAATCAATATTAATAAACAATCTATAAAGATAATCTTACTTAAGCCAGCACTTGAGGATCATTGAATTGCTCAGTAACATGGAAGCAACTAAATTTGCTTCGAATTTAGTAGGCATCTCTATTAACAACTGTCCAGTGCAGTTGTTTTTTCATCTAGCAATCACATTTTTAATTCATTGTTTAATAAAGTACGATTATTTTACATCCTTGTTAATATTTTGACAGTGTAGGATTTGTCCCCTCAGGTGTGATCACCATAACTCTCCTACCTCCAGAACACTCATAATCCTCCACATAGTCCTTGTACCCATGCCCCATTCTTAACCCTTGCCCCTCCCCTCCTGGATGCCTCAGATTAATGGTCAGCTTAACAAAGGGTCAGACAGTGCAATTTTCATGTAAGTGCAAGTTCTGAAATTTATCAGTCCTCCAAAAATGTATGCAAATTTGCTCTAGACCTAGGAGGTGTGCACCCAGTTGCTTGTAATACCCTGAACCAAATGCAGTGAGTCAATAGAGTCCTATCATAATGGACATGTGATTATACGTGTAAATGCAGATGATGAATGCCCAAATATTTTTGTCTAAAGCTAATATGTGCCAAGGCATTCTGTATTTTCATGAGACCTCTTCTACAGTGATAAAAATAGACTCAGCATCACTACAAAATGGCTCTAATCTTTTTTTAAAATTCTCACTTACATATTCACTTGAAGGAGCAATACACAAACTGTGTGTTCTTAATTTGCCCCCACAATCCCTGCAAGACATTAATCAAATAGACAATCTGTGTGATATTATTCATATGAAAGCAGATGCATATTAAAACATAGAGGAATAACTGACTTTATTCCCACTTCCCTTGATTTTTTCTCTAATTCTGGGGGACTCTAATCCCCAGCAGAGTTTACAAATGTAAAAAAGATACTCAGAAGTGCTTTAGCTGTACAGACAATGCAAACAGGACATTACTGCTGTTAAACACCTCCTGTGAAGGCAGAAAATGTGTGCTAAGATAACAAACGAGTCGTCTTCCCCAACCACACTTTTCCTATGACCTCTGAGCCTGCTCCGATCCTTGTTTCCATTCATGATGTCATAATCTTCTCAGAAATCCTCTTTTGAAATCTCAGAGTCACCCTGGCTGCCTCTTCCCTCTTTTCTCTGATCAGTCTTTCCATCCTGTTGATTCTACTCTACAGTTTCCCCCAAATTTCCTTTTCATGTCCTTTGCCACTTTTTCTTTTCACTTCTACTATTTTAAGAACCTTCTAAGTGCTCTCCCTGCCCTTAACTGTCTCCTTCAAATACATACTTGTTATTCCCACTCGAGTGATCTTACAAAAATGTCGATCAAATGATACCACTTCCTTCATAGACATTTCCCACCGTCTACCGATGTTGCCTGGACTAGTAGTTCTCAAAGGTGTCACCCCAGAATAATCACCCAGGGACTTTTTTTAGAAATGCATATTTGTAAGCCACAATCAATGCCTTCTGAATCTGAAACTCTGACAATGGAGCCAAATGATCTGTCTTTTAACATGTCCTTCAGATGATTCTGATGTGCACTAAAGCTGGTAAACTACTGGCTACAGAATTAATTTCAATTTTCTTGGCTTGGTATCATGTCAGACCCATGCTTCAGATCTTATTTTACTCCGATTACACTCTTAACATTCCTTCCGACCATTGCCTATCACCCTTTGCTGACATGTCTAACTGGGGTACCCCGTTGATGGAGTTTTTTCTTTTCGATTTTCAACTTTTGAATTCAGGCACAATTCATATTACATCTTTTTCTGAAACTCTTTTGTATATTCCCAGTCAGATTTCTGCTCCATTAGTTTATTTGAAAAATAGAAAATAGTTCTGTTTTGAGAAAGAACAAACCTCTTGTTCTGTGTTTCCAAAGTAATGAATGATCTCTTTACTCTTGGAGTTTCTCCATTCTGCCCTGTGTTACATGTAGTTGTTGACATATCTTTCCCTGCTAAAAGAGGATTTCTTGAAGTTTAACATTTTTCTCAGTGATCTTTGTTATAGACCAGTGAGTTGTACATAGTAGATGGCTGGCAAAATGTGGATTCATGCTATTTGAATAAAAAACACATGAATATTTTGTTTGCTTATTGCTGCGAACAATAATCCATTGGGATTGCTCTACACTGTAAAGACTTTTCTAACTTGCAATCTTTCAAAATAGAATTCTGTTCTGTCATATGCTCTAAAACCGAGTGTAAGTAATAAGTGCCTTAAGCCTGCTACTTTCTCTTTAAAGGATCAATTTGCAGTGTGGTTGTCTGCCATCCAACAGTCCTTTCCCTGTGAGGTGTCTTTAAATTGGGAAAGATATTAAATTTGAACACTGTTTGTCTGGTCTTCTGCTCATCATGTTGATTTTAATCCCATGTCCTACAAGTGGCCCAAAGGAATAAAATGCTTGCAGCTGGCAATACATTTTGACCTATCAGTATGCACATATCCTTATCTGTTTTGTGTTCCTGGTAGAGGGTTCTTGTGGTTCATACACATGAACTAGATAAGTAGTACCACAATATGCCTAATGAATTTAGAATATGCTTTGTTTAATAAATCAACAAGGGCTTACTGAGTTCTGAACCATGTTCCGTTCTGTGGAATAAAATTGTTAGTCAAAAAAGTATATTACTTTGGGGCCTCACTGGTGGCGCAAGGGGTTAAGCAAAGCACTGCAAAGCTATCTGCAGCCTCTGCAGCATGAGTTCAATCCCTGGCCGGCCTGGGAGCTACCCCCATGGTGCAGCAGACCTCTCCTGTCTCTCCCCCTGCTCCCCTCAGCAGTGTATTTCAGTCAGTCTGCCTGTTCTATTCCCCACTCTGTCTCTGGTGAATCATTTTACTGCCCTCCCACACCACTGGCTTGTACCCTGGCTCTTGTATGCATAAATAAATAAATCTTTTAAAAAATTGCATTACTTTGCTATACTATACTATATAGGAAAATGTATGTTGTTAGTTTTCCCCAAATTTGTAAGGCTAAAGATACAAGTTAAAAGTTATTATGCTGACATCCAAGCTGAACATTTTCAGTATCAATTTAAGTGAGCATGTATTCCTTC
Source organism: Talpa europaea (assembly GCF_964194135.1). NCBI lineage: Eukaryota > Metazoa > Chordata > Mammalia > Eulipotyphla > Talpidae > Talpa > Talpa europaea. The sequence continues at coordinate 16,673,512 of NC_140081.1, forward strand.
AATCACAATGATCATGATAATAGAGAGATAAATAGGTCGACAGATATAGGCATAGATATATGATAAAGTCCCAGTTCTCAAAGTCCCCACAGTTCAGTGATGAAGGAAATATATGTAAGCTATCAGTATGCTACATGCTAGTTAAGGTATATATTAAATAGAGAACAGAAGAAATAAATACTTGAATAAGAATCTTTTGAACTACATTTATATTGTTCTGCTTTTAAAATATGGGCCATATACATCAATATGTTAATATCTATGTCAGTTTCCTATGCCTAGGATAATGACAGCAAAGAATTCAGATTTTCACATAGTGCAATGTGCATCTGCTTGTATTCACCCAAAGAGTGGTACTTTTCATGCACCCACTGTATTTTAGGCACTCCCTCATATCACTTTCACACATTAAGAAAAGAAAAACAGAGATTCAAAGACAGTATGAGTCCTAAGCAGAAGTTACTGCCAAGCAAAGCAGGGATGTGAACCAACACAGAGGGGAGGGCCTTTAAGATGAATGAACAAAGATGGCCCAGAGAAAATTACCTTAAAGTATGGAGGACATGCTCACCTATATGTGTGCAGGGTAAACAACCCCTATGAGACTATTTCCCAAGCCAAAGGCAAGTTGGGCCTTAAGGAAGGCAAGCACAAGAAGGGCAAGACATAGAGACACATGAGAGTACCATGTGATGAAGGCAGAATTTGGAGTGACGTGTCCACCAGCCAAGGAACGTCCAAGATTGCCTGTTTTCCCAAGAAGCTAGGGGCAGGACATAGGGCAGGTTTTCCCTCACAGTGCCCAAAAAGAACCAACCCTACTTGATTTCGGACTTCTAGCCTCTGGAGTTGTGAAAGCACAAATTTGTGTTCTTCAAGTCCCTTAGTTTGTGTTATTCTCTTACAGCAGCACATGCAAGCTAACACAAAGTGTTATCGTCATGGTGACTGACTGAAGGTCGACATTAGTGTGGCTGTGTGAATGTGTGGGGCACCAGCCACTGAAGAGTGACGCTGCCAGGAAGAAACAACACTGTACAAAGGAAATCCTTCAGCAGACTCTCTTAAGTGACATGGACTCTTACACCCACACATATCATTCTTATTAAAAAAAAAATATTTTATTTATACAAGAACTGGGCTACAGGCCAGATATGTGGGATGGTGAGAGGATTCACCAGAGATAGAGTGGGGAGCAGAACAGGCGGATTGACTGAAACACACTGCTGAGGGGAGCAGCGGGCGAGTCAGGAGAGGTCTGCTGTGCCATGTGGGTTTCTCCCTGGCTGGCTGGGATCGAACCCACACTGCAGAGTCTGTGGACAGCTTCACAGCACTGCGCTCAACCCACTGCGTCACCAGGGAGGCCCCACACACCTATCTTTCCAAAATATTTGAAAGAGCTCTTCCAAAATCATTACACTCTATGTATATATTTAAAGGCAAGAATCTGGGAATAATCTTCCTCATCCAGAAAGAGAGTAGTGTTAACCAATGCATGAGGGTTAACTTGTGTTGTATTTTGGGGCTGATAATTTGGGGACATCTCTGCTTCCTTCTCAAATAGATGCCAGTAGTGCTCAAATAGATGCCAGTAGACTTCATTGAGGAAGTCCATATTTCAATAGAGAAATGGGGGAAAGGAGTGATTGGGGTCAAAATAAGGGGGTTGCTATTATATGGGGAATATAAAAATAAAATTTAAAAAAATACAAAAAAAGAAACAGTGCAGAAAAAGTGCAGAATTTCACTGAAGTCCAGCCTTCATCATTTTTTCAGTGTCTGATAGTTTATGCGCTTGACCAATACTCCCAAAGTGCATTCGAATCCTAAGTTATACTTTTCTGAGCACACTAGGGGTAGAGAAAAATGAGGTCAATGTGCCTGACATTTATTTTTGATCATTGACATTTAAAAAGGGAAAAAAATATAAAATGCATATATGTATATATAGATATGTGCATTTTAGGTCTGTCTGTGAGACATTTAACAAAATCCATCACATTTTCATTGCCTAAAAAATTTAAATGAAGAAATTATAAAAAGCGTTTCAAAGATTGCAACTTGAGAGATAGGGTGCTGTTGATTTTTTTTTTTTTTTTAGTTGACTGGAAAGATATCACAGTCTCTGACAAAAGACATGATTGCAGGGTAAACTAGCATTATTTCTCTCCCTCGCTGTTTGTGTTCAGTCCCTCACCTACTCCTGCCAATTTTATTCCAAAATCGTTCTCAAATCCACCCTATTTCTCCTTGTCTGCTACAACTGCCAAATTCAGACTTTCAATAACATCACTTTCCTGACTAAAGCTTTCCACCTTTATCTTTACCTAAACATTTCCCCAGCAAAACATATCTAAAACCATTTGACTGGCTCTATCACCTCTGTGATTGAAACTCTTCAGTATTTTTCCATTAATTTCACCAAGAAGCCAACCATTTTTTATATCTTAGCAAAGTACCTCCATCATCTGTCTTTGACCAGGTCTTTTCCCTCATCTCTTGCTATTTCCTGCTTTAACCTGGTCTCTGCACCACAAAGTCATTTAAACTTCCTGCACTGCATTGCTGCCTTTTGTGTTCACCTCCAAATTAGATAGCTGCTTGCCTATTGGTATGACTAAGTTTTTAACTTTTGGCAAGCATCTCAAATGGTTTCCCCGTTATAGGGAAACTATGTCCAGCCCCCAGCATTTTCTGCCCTTGCATTTTGATGTTGTGCTTTTAATTTTTGTCTATTCTATTAGAATGAAAGCTTCTTAAGAATAAAGACTATGTCTTGTAGGCAATGATGTCTCCAGTCCCTGTGACAGAAACTAGAGTTTCTAGCTCTTACTGTTTGGATATATAACTGTCTACTAGGTCAGCTGTCCTAAAACAGAACCCAGAACACAATTCACTGAGGTGTTCTTCAGGGTAAACCTAAAAAGGCGGGGGGGGGGGGGGAAGCAGAGGAGGAATAGGGACAGAGTTGAGTGAGAAGTTCCCAGATGAACTCGAAGCTTGGTGTGATGCAAAGACTGAAAAGTTTCAGAGCATGATCAGTACTTTAAAATTGTCGAGGCAATGGTGGAGCATGTTGTACATGCAAATCAGTCAGTTATTGGCAGTGGAAACACTGAAGAGGGTGTAAATTCCCAGCACGTTGGCCACTGTCAATGAGAGGTGATTTTCAAGAGGAGGAGATAACTGAGCTGTGTGCATGCAATACTCCAAGTAGCTGGAAAATGAGACATCCTCCTCTTAGTAAGGGGATCAGTGTGAGGCATCAATTACACTATCCCAGGGCCTCCCCTGGTGGTGCAGTGGTTGAGCTCTGGGCTGTGCAGCTACCCGCAGCCTCTGCAGCACCGGTTGGATCCCCAGCCGATGGTGAGGGTCCCACATGGTGTGACAGACCTCTCCTGCCACACCTGCTGCTCCCCTCAGCAGTGTACTTCTATCCTTCTGCCTGTTCTGCTTCCCGCTCTGGCTCTAGTGAATTCTGTCACCCTCCTGCGCTTCTGACTGTACCCAGTGCTTGTATAAATAAATAAATCTTTAAAAAAAATTACACTATCCCAGAAGTCTTAATTATTTTATCATTATTCTAATGTACCTACCCAAGTACATACTTTAAGAGTAATAAAATTTGCCCCTTTATGAATGAAGTCTTAGTTTTTCTTGTTAGAATGTGATAATGTATAAGCTCTATGATTAGACTTGTCATGAAAGAATGCAACCTTTCATGCTTGTTACCGTGGAACTATTTTGAACTCTTACATATGTCGTAATAGTGACTGAATTAAAAATACTTTCCTATTCTTTTTAACATATTTACATTATTCACACTAGATAGCCTTTGTTTATGAAATGGTGTGCCAGTGTGAACTCCATGTAAAAGAATTAGTTCTAAACCTTAATTCCATAACTGTCTTCATATAAACTCCCAGAACATTATGGGTGGTGACAAAAATGAGTGACTATGGTACTTCATACCTCTACTCCTCCCTAATGCAACTTTATGGCTTCATAAACTCCTGTTGATGCTAATGGAATATGTACCACCAAGGAGTCATTGAACTACAGTATTTCCGTGGAATCCTCCCTTCAAGGAAGAACACCAATAGCAAATTTTTGAGAGATGGATAGAAGGGTTTTTTTACTCTGAAAGAGAGAAAAGCAGATTAAATACATTTGTCTACATGGTTGCCTGATGATAATTTTTAAAATAATAAAGGTAACCTGGTAACTTACGTAGTGGAGTTAAAGGTTAATCTAGAAATATATTTCAGAATAATGCTTTCTCAGACAGCAGGGCTTCTGTGCTGTGTCAGGAAAGACTGCATAGTTCTGAGCAGTGGCAGTTCTGGTCATCAAGTTATCATGTTTTCTTTTGAGATTTGAGATGTCTTAATATACAAGATTTGATTTTTTTAAAGATTCATTTATGCATACAAGAACTGGGGTGCAGGCTAGAGGTACAGGGAGTGAGAGGATTCACCAGAACGGGGAACAGAACAGGAAGATTGACTGAAATACACTGCTGAGGGGAGCAGTGGGTGAGTCAGAAGCGGTCTTCTGTGCCATGTGGGTCACCACCCTGACCAGGGATTGAACTCGTGCTGCAGTGGCTGTGGGTAGCTGCGTAGGTTGCATCTTAACCCCTTGTGCCACCAGGGAGGCCCCATTACACAAGATTTTGAAAAGTGCTTTGTGACCATATGAAAAACTATCTTTATTCTTAAGGAGATGCATTCTGAACACGTAGGGGTAAAGTATCATTGTGTCTCTAAACTTTTTTTCAAATTATTTAGGAAAAAATATATGCAGAATGAGTGTGTGTGTGTGTGTGTGTGCAAATGAGGCAAAATGTTAGCAAAGGAAAAATAAATGTCTCTTGTTTCATTTAATAAAATGCTTTCATGTAATTATTTGAGGGATGTAAATCCATCATTTATTTAAATGTGTTTACCCAAATAATTTGAAAATATCTTGAATTGTTCTTCACATTGTTTGCCATAGTTCCCAAAAATATATTAAAACAACTTTACGTGGTAGTTTACTTTCACACATCATATGTTTAATTTGATGGTAGTAAAATTTTCTAAGCCATAGATCCTACATCTGTTTTATTAATTGATTTTCTTTTTTAAAAAAGATTCATTTATTTATTTATTTATTTATACAAGTACTGGGTACAGTCAGAAGCACAGGAGGGTGAGAGAATTCACCAGAGCCAGAGCGGGGAATAGAACAGGCAGACTGATGAAATACACTGCTGAGGGGAGCAGCGGGCGCAGCAGGGAAGCTCTGCGCACCGAGTGGGACCCTCGCCAGAGGCCGGGGATTGAACCTGTGCTGCAGAGGCTGCCTGCAGCTTCACAGCCCAGCGCTTAACCACTACGCCACCAGGGGAGGCCCTAATTGATTTTCTTAAATGAACATGCAAAGTGTCTGATATCCAAGCTGCTATTATACCTCGTTTCTCCCCTGCCTTTTCCTTGCCATGTGACTCTGAGCTGTTTGAAAATATTTTCCCCATTGATAATTGAGTACCAAATAACTTTCATTTTCAGTTATATTCATGGTTTTTTTTTTTTTAAAGATTTATTTATTTATTTATACAAGCACTGGGTACAGTCAGAAGCGCGGGAGGGTGAGAGAATTCACCAGAGCCAGAGCGGGAAGCAGAGCAGGCAGAAGGACCGAAGTACACTGCTGAGGGGAGCAGCGGGCGGCAGGAGGGGTCTGCGCGCCATGTGGGACCCTCCTCTGGTGGCCAGGGAGCAGCCGGGGATCAAACCGGCCCTGCAGAGGCTGCGGGCAGCTTTGCAACCCAGCGCTCAACTGCTGCGCCATCGGGGAGGCCCATATTCATGGTTTTCTTTTCAACATTTCCTAGGAAGCATATTCTGAAAATATGTATTAATATATCTATCCCCAAAACTTATTCTCTTTTCAACTGATTTGTTGCTAACTTTTTAGAACTTTCTGGACTAAATACTTTTTTTTTCTCTTAGCTTCAAGCATTTTGCTTTATCTTGCAAATCTTCTGAGAGTTTGGATAATTTCATCTCACTGTTTATACTGTTACCTTGAAGGTGTTCCAGCATTTTTCATCAACAGCAATATCTTTTCTGACAGATGGTCTCAGTTAAAAATACTTGATTCTAGAATTGCATTGTATTTCATATAGTGGTAAAACAAGATAATTTCATGCTTATCACCACAATTATGATTGTTTAAAATAAAATTCCACGTAGGAGTCTTCTCATTCAATAGGACAAATGTGCAAAATTGTGTTGATCAGTATCACATGTAATTATATAACCTTGACATCTCTGTTGTGTACATTTCTGTCATCTTGTTTATTGTGGGCTGCCAGCCCTGCAGCAGGCATTGACAGGAATCATGGAAATGATGCAGACAGCATCAGCAGAGGAAGGTAGTGTTTCAGACCAAACAGTTAGGAAAGACCATTTCCAGGAGGTGCCATTGCGGGGGAAATCATGGATTTGGTGAAAAAGGTTACACATAGAGGGAAAAGTATTTTTAAAAGCCTCAATGGATGTTTTTTGAAGGGTAAATGAAAATGTGTAAACTCAGCACATAGTTACTTGCTCATTAGATGTTAGATATTATTTTAAAAAAAGAAATATAGATAATTCTGCATGTGTCATCTTTGCTCTAATGTACATTTACCTTTTTATCTCCATCATTTTCCTCATGAATTCGACATCCTTCTTCCTGTTCTCAAGATGCTTTACACTGTGCGCTTCATAATCTGTAGCCAGTTAAAAACCCTGGTTGTAATACTCAGACGTTACTGCTAATAGAGCTCTTTTTTTCTTGGTTTTTACCCTTTTTCTCAGCATTTGTACACTGTGAGCAATGTCAAATTGCCCTGCTAAGAGTGGGTTGCTGTATCACATCAGGAGATCCACAGTGTCTGTGTAATGTTGATCCTGGACATATGCCTGTTGGATGGGGACCTGTGTGGGGTGTGTGTGTGTGTGTGTGTGTGTGCGTGTGCACATGCATTTGTAGCAGAAAGGTGACAAAAATGGTGTCAACACATAGAGATGGTGCTTCCAAGAAACACAGAAGCCCCAACCATTTCCTATCCCTGTTAACCCCATTCCCACCATGGTATCTTCTTTGAACTCCCTCTGATGCTTCCAGAAATCAGAGCATAGCGACCATCTACCTCTGTCTCTGGCTGTGAAAACACTACCAGAGCTTCACTCACTTGTTTTCTTGATTATATCAGTGTGGTTCAAATCGGCGCGGAAACCATACACTAATTTGAACAAGGAAGGTTTATGGAAAGAATCATGAATTGTAACAGGGTATTGGAATAATGATGGATTGGCTAGTAAGAAAGAAAGATCAGTTCATCTGCTCAGTAGGCCATAACAAATATCACAAACTAAGTGGCTTACACAAGAGCAATTTATTTTCTCACATGTCTGGGGGCTTAGAGATAAAGATGGAGGTGCTGGCCACTTTGATTTCTGATGCGAGTCCTCTCTGTGGCTTACAGATGACCAGCTTCTCCCTCTGTACTCCCGTGGCCTCTTCTCTGTGAGCATGCAGAAAGACAGCGAAAGGGAGTACAAATTCTACTGTCTTCTCTTTTTTAAAAAAAAAAAAATATTTATTTATTTATGCATACAAGAGCTGGGGCACAGGCCAGAGGTGTGGGGGTTGAGAGGATTTATCAGAGACAGAACGGGGAACAGAACAGGTAGACTGACTGAAATTCGCAGCTGAGGGGAGCAGTGGGTGAGAGGAGACTCACCCACCATGTGGGTTGCTCCCTGGCTGGCCGGGAATCGAACTTGTGTTGCAGAGGCTGCAGAATTCTTCATAGTGTGGTGCTTAACCCGTTGCACCACCAGGGAGGCCCAAGTTCTGGTGTTTTCTAAGCACCCTGCATGAGGGTTCTGCTCCCATGACTTCTTCTGAATTTATTTCTCTCCCAAAGGCCCTACCTCCAAACACATCTCATTGGGCATTAGGGCTTCAACATGAATATTTAGGGGGAAGGGGTGGCCACCAACATTCAATCCTAAAGACTAGAAGAATCATTGCTGTTATCCCTGACAGAGATGGAGCAACTAAGCGAATGTCCCATCCTGTCACCCCAGAGCAGAGATCCAGAGCTCACTGGAGAAGCACCTGAGTCTGTGAATAACTGAAGTCACTAAGGTGCTACTCTGGTAGAACTTGTTGAACATTTGCCCTCTGGAATTTGGTAGAGATTAGCCCTTGAAGGTACTGGGCACAGCCATTCACAGGAGGTGTCTCACCTGAGGCTCTGCTGAAGTCACTAGGCCCCTGGCTGCTGCGCACAGCAGGCGCCAGAGACTGGAGTAGCACATGCTGCAGGACTCAGTGCTGGGGAGACCTGCACCCTGCAGGAGCCTCTCAGGCAGCTCGCTGGACCCAGGGAACAAAGCCCTTTCTTCCTTGCAGAGTCTTCCAGCATCCTCTACTAACAAAACTCCACTGCCAGTGAGCAAAGGAAAAATAGTTTAAAGATCCAGATCCATTTTCCTGTTTTGTATTAGTTTTTTAATTGAGGTAACATTGGTTCACAGCACTGTATGCGATTCAGTGGTGTAGGATCACACCTCTTCTGATGTATGTCACGACACCACACCCATCACCAAGACACCTTTAGTCCTCTACCATAGTCCATTGGGTAGCCGCCTCCACTTTGGCTCTCCACCCCTCCAACCTCCCCCTCTGGTAGCCTCAATTCAGCAGTCAGATTTCTAAGGTTTGTTTGGGTTTAGTTTCGCCTGTTCCTTTGTTTTGTTTCTCTGTATTCCACATACAAGTGAAATAATCAAACAGGCAACATGTTGAATTCACAATAGAAAGGCAACAAACCAGTGACCACAACATTGATATAAACTACGAATAAATAGCAGCAGAAGCAAACGAAGTGATGAATATAGTGTTTGTTTAGCAGGGGAAATTACTTTCAGTGTCATCCATTGCTGTGTAATCTGTGGCAAGAGTAGCATCTGGTCTTTTATATTTCTATTTATAAGTGGCTAATAAATATTTGTTGAAAGAATGAATGAACTAATTGCTTAAACTTCTCTCTCTCTTTTTACTTTTAGCAGATGGATGCACTGATTGGTCTGTTGATATCAAGAAATACCAAGTCTTGGTGGGAGAGCCTGTTCGAATCAAATGCGCGCTCTTTTATGGTTATATCAGAGCAAATTACTCCCTAGCCCAAAGTGCTGGACTCAGTTTGATGTGGTACAAAAGCTCTGGTCCTGGAGACTTCGAAGAGCCAATAGCCTTCGATGGAAGCAGAATGAGCAAGGAGGAAGATTCTATTTGGTTCCGACCAACATTACTACAAGACAGCGGTCTTTACGCCTGTGTCATCAGGTATCCTTTCAATTTTATTTCTGCTGAATCAGGGGATTCACACCTTGCCCTATTGAACTTAAATTATACTGCTCTCCCTTTCACCTCCAGGTATTGTCTCAATATTTGTATGTGTGGCTGCCTTCTAAAATTTAGCATCTAAATCATGAAATGATGGGATTGGAATTTATATTGAGACATTATTTCTAGCTTTTGGAGAAAAGAGTTACCATCTGTGTATGTACTTATGTTGCCAGAAATTACTAAAGACTATGAAATAAAATTTATAGAGGAGGTGAAATGTTGCAAATAAAATGTAAGCAAAAACTTGCAGAAAGGATACATAGTTTATTGCTAAATAGGTTGTAACATTTTGCTATTGCCCTTCACAGACAGATAGAGCACAGGTACCTCTGGTTCACACGTATCTGCAAAGATGATTTAGGTAACCAATGTGCTCAGGAAGAGAAAGGCAGCCTTGCCATGATAGGGAATAAGAAGTTTGTATTCCAGATCATTTTAACTAAAAATGCTGGGTTGATACAAAAATTTTCACTGGTCCATCAGGACCCATAAAAAAGTTAATAACAAGCCTGTAACTTTGCCCACAAAAATACTCATCCCGATCTATACATCTTTGTCTGCTTGTGGAAGAGACATATGTAGTTTACTTAATGATAATGCATTGAGACTGTATCCATGTAATGCATTAGCAGTTAAAAATCTCAGTTTAAGCATTTAGTCCTTCATGGATTGTGAATCACACCCCGCATGAATGATTGTGGATGTCATTAGACTATGAGAGCATTAGCAATGCAGGGTGTAGGCATACACAGGGTGTGTTTCAATCTATTTCTTTGTCTTTTTACATTTTGCCTTATTAAGGGAGACAAGGTTGAATCTAAAGCAATTGAGTCTCAATTTAGACAAAGTCACCAAATCAGCTAGTGTATTTTTTTTTTCAAATCGAAATTTGATGTCAGCTTCTGAAATTCTGATCAGCAATTATGAGACCTCTGTCATAAGGATAGTACCTCCCACAACCCACCATCTGTAAGAATGACCTTTGTTGTTGAGTCATAGCTCCAGGTATGTTAGGACATCCTAACAGGCCAAAGCCACAGAACTGTCCAAAATCTTTTAACACTGACAAACGTATTTTAAGTTATATGAATGAATGCAAGTAGTGCTTGGGAAAAATGTCAAAAGGATTATAAAAGAACCATGCATCCTTCCTTTGACAATTCTTATTTGTTTCCTTAGGGCCTACCAAGTCTTTTATGTACAAACATAACTCTTAACAGAATTGGAGGTTTATTGGGGGCATTGATAAATACTTTCTTGCTGTACTGGAGCTGTTAGAGTACTGCATGGCCTGGCTCTTCTCATTTGATTAATCATAATTTGATTTAACTTCATAGCTGCTGTATTTCTTTAAATAAATCATTATTTCTGACTGTTCATGCATGTGAAGAGGTGATTCTTCAGGATAGTCAAATGTTTGTCCCCATTTATCTGAAATTAGAATTGAGCTGAATGTCCATAGTCTAACACTTAATTGCATTCTTTATTGTTGATGGGAAAATAATGATGCGTTTGCATTAGTATTCTGAATTTCTAAAGCACTGAGGCTGCAATTCTTTGATGTGTTTAAATAGACGCTGTGATCCAATGCTTTGAGAAATTGCATTAAAATGTCCCTGAATTTATCGTTGCAAGAATGAACGAAAGGTCAAAAAATTTAGAAGCAATGACATCTGCCATATGTTCACATGTCTATATTTTAATGGAAGGTGAAACTAAAAGACAAACTATTTAAATGTTTGTATGTGTCAAGTGATATTCTAGAGAAAGTGATAAACTGCAGAAAAAGATGACTTGTGCCACTGGAATTCAAATATTCCAAATGATTTGAAGCTAGTGTTGATATGCTTCCCTTTTCCAATTGGGAAAATAGTACTCAAAATCATTGCATACAGCAGTTTAAAGAGCATGGCTTGGTGATGAAGTGAAGGAAGCCCACAGCTGAGAGTTGAGTCACTGACATTTTGGCACATTGTTAGCTATCAGGCCCCAAAACTGTCACCATTAGTTTTTAAATAATTCATTTGTAAAGAATTTTAGAAGCTTGGAAATGTTAGTTTCTGTTCAAAGGTGCTGGTCTTACTGATGTGAATTAATTTAATGAAAATGTTGAACAAGCCTTTACTTGCACAGCTAATTTGCGTTTGCACCTACATATGTACAATTAAATAGTGTAAATAATGGAAATCAGTATAATGAACAGGACCTTTCCTGTCCTTTCTCTTGGTATCACTCTTGGACAGCATAATGCCACATAAATCCTTGCTCTGTGCTACCTGGCTTTTTGATCAATTTACTCCTTCCAGAATTTTTGAAAATACTTACATGAAAAGGTGAATGAAGGAGAGCTATGTAACAATTTCTTTTCCTTTATTGTAACCATTTCTTTTCCTTGATTGTAACCATTTCTTTTCCTTCATTGCCATAGTTTTACTTCATAATGTAAAATTTTCCTATAAGTTTAATCCCCAATTTCTTGGTCCCTTCATTCCTCACTGTTATGCCCTATTAACAGCTCCCACTGGTGCACATTAAACCATTTTAATGAACCCCAAATGGTAGCACACTAAGTTGTTTGATACCCCATATATGAGAAAAACAGTTCATTTTTGAGCTAACTATAGATTCATATTTAGTTGCAAGAGATCATACAGAGAACCTGTGAATCCATTTCCTGGTTTTCTCAATGGTAACATATTCCAAAGCTCTAGTAAATATTATAATCAGGATATTGACATTAATCCACTCAAGAGACAGAATGATGCCATCACCTCAAGCTTCCCTCCTGTTGTTCACATGCACCTTCCTCTCTGTTAGTCCCGACCCCTGACAACTACTAATCTGTCCTCTATACCTGTGTTATTTTCAATTCAAGAATATTATATAAATGGAATCATATAGCATCTAACCTTTAGAAGTGGATTTTTCAATCATCATAAGTCCTTTCAAATCCATCCAAGTTGTTGCATGTCCCCATAACATGCTAAACAATTGATCCTGTTTAGCACCAAGTAGTGTTTCATGGTGTGGACATTCTCACAGTATTCACTAACTCGTCAAGGGACATCTGGGTTGCTCTCAGTTTTTGTTTATTGAAAAGAAGGCATCTGAGAATAATCATGTATAATTATTTTGTGAACCTGAGTCTTCACTTTTCTGGGATAAATGCCCAATAGTGAATTTGGATTTTATGCTAGTTGCATGTTTAGTCATATAAGAAACTACCAACCTGTTTACCAGGGCAACGATTCAATTTTACATTCCCATTAGTAATGTGTGAGTGATCCATTTTCTCCATATCCTTGCAGTGTTTGGTATCGTCATTATTTTTCTTTTTTTTTATTTTCTTTTATTTTTTTAATAAATTTTATTGTTATATTCCCCATACAATTGCAGCCCCCCCATTCTGACCCCAATCCCTCCCCTCCCACCCCCGCCCCCCTAAAAGTGTCTCTGGTTCATAGTTTTTTGTTGATTTTGATTTTCACTTTCTTATAGTTGTTCATTTTCCTGGTCCCTTATTTAAGTTTTCTAGATTCCTGCTATGAGTGAGACCATCCGGTATTTTTCTTTTTCTTTTTGGCTTATTTCGCTGAGCATGATCCCTTCCAGCGCCATCCGTGTTGCTGCAAATTGCATGTGTTTATCTTTTTTGAATGCTGAGTAATATTCAATGGTATATATGTACCACATCTTCTTGATCCAGTCATCTATTTTTGGGCATTTGGGTTGTTTCCAAAGCTTAGCTATTGTAAACAGTGCTGCTATAAACATAGGGGTGCAGGTGTTCTTTGGAATTGATGTTTCTGTGTCCTTTGGGTAAATACCTAGGAGTGGAATTGCTGGATCATATGGAAGCTCTATGTTTAGTAGGTCCAGAAATCTCCATACAGCTTTCCACAGTGGTTGGACCAGTTTGCACTCCCACCAACAGTGCAGAAGAGTTCCTTTTTCTCCACACCCTCGCCAACATTTGTTGTTGCTAGTTTTTTTAATATGTGCCATTCTCACTGGTGTAAGATGGTATCTCATGGTAGTTTTGATTTGCATTTCCCTGATGACAAGTGATGTTGAACATTTTTTCATATGCCTGTTGGCCATTTGCATTTCCTCTTCAGAGAAGTTTCTTTTAAGCTCTTCTGCCCATTTTTTGACTGGATTATTTTCTGGAGATTTCTCTTTTTTAATTAATGTGTTTTGCCAAAAGTTTTATTGTTTTATATTTTACATTAGCCTGTGATCCATTTTGAGTTAATGTTTGTATAAGATTGTAAGGTTTATTTAGGTCAAGGTTTAGCTTTTTGAATAGATGGCATTTGCTGCAGCACCACTTGTTGAAATAGCTGTGCTGCCTTCCTTCAAAATCAGTAGGGCATGTCAATGCGGGTTTATTTCTAGAATATCTATTCCATATTGTAGAACATTGTATCTATCCCTCTGCTGCTCCCACTCTGTCTTGGTTAGTGTAGCTACATAGTAGGACTAAATTCCAAGTTAAGTGAGTTCTCCCACTTTATCCTTCTTTTTCAAAATTTTTGAGCAAATGTAGGGTCTGTTTCTTTTTATATAAAGTTTAGCCTGAGCTTGTTTATACTACCAAAATCTTTACTAGAATATTGCTGGCAATGGCATTAACATTATAGATCAATTTGAATAAACCATTTTTAATTTTAATTTTTTTACTAAAGAGAATATGCATATTTTTATTTCCATGTTTATGGGTACCTGCATATGTACATAGAGTATATATACTATATGTGTGTTTTTATATTTATTTTTTTATCTTTACTGTTGAATTCCCCAATCTATGAATGCAGTGGATCTCTCCACTTCTTTTGGATTTGTTTCTTTGATTTGCTCATGGTCATTTTCCAGTTTTCAGCGTGTAAATCTTGCACATGTTTTGAAATGACAATCAAAACATTCCCACACTGAGATGAATCTGATGTTGGAGTAGCTGACAAGGATTTTAAAGCAACCATCATAAAAATACTTCAGTTAGTAATTATAAAATTTCTTGAAACAGATGAAAAACATGGAGAACTCAGCAAAGAAATATGTTTTGAAAGAGACACAAATTGAAATTAGGGGAACTGGAAAATACAATAACCAAATTAAAGACTCATTCAAAGTGTTTGATTAGAGGGGAGATGACAAAATGAAGTTTGACTTCTTTGCTACCCTATTCAAATTTTACTTGTTAGAGCTAAAGAACTTTAAGTCATCCTAAACTCTTGCCTTTTGTTCTTTTAAACAAAGATCTTTACTAAATTTATCTTTAGCTCTCCTATAGATCACTTAGTAAATTTCCTCAGAATGCTCTTCCTTTCAATTTCCCTTAAATACTAGGGTTTACCAGAATTTTATTTTCACCTGTTTCCCTTTATCCTTCTGCATTACGTATTTTCAACTGTGGTGCATATTGGAATTAATTATGGAGCTTTAAAAAGCTATTGATGTCTGTTTATCACTCCAGATCAGTTAAGTCCTGATATAAAATTCTATTATGCAGCTGGTTTGAGGTTCACTACTCCCTGATCCTTCTTATTTTTTACAGTAACTCCACTTATTAAATATTTATTGGTGACTCAAAAAAATAATTCCAAACATTTTCACAAGCACTAGAAGTACATTGTAAATTTCCTAATTGTCCTTCCTTAATGTTTGTCTAAGAGCACTGACTGCAGCGTGTACCAAAATCTATTTCAATATCTACTTCAACAACCTAGTCTCCTCCTCAGATGTTTCCTTTCTTTCTTAGTAAATAGCACCACCATCATTCTGGTAGCACCAGAAAATTATCACTTATCATCATTTCCTTCATTTTCCTTGCTTTGCCTTAATTGATTACCAAGACCTGTCCAGTCTGCCTTTAAAATATCTTTGAATTTATTTTTTCCACTCCGTGGATGAGTGCCATAAACTTTGTTTTCCTTCAAATGATACTTATTAGCTTTGTCATGATTTTTTAAAGTATTTATTTTATTATTTATACAAGAGCTGGGGTACAGGCCAGAGGTGTGGGGGGTTGGGTGAGAGGATTCACCAGAGAGATAGAGTGGGGAACAGAACAGGCAGATGGACCGAAATACACTGCTGAGGGGAGCAGCGGGCAAGACAGGAGAGGTCTGCCATGCCATATGGGTATCTCCCTGGCTGGCTGGTAATTGAACCCATGCTGCAGAGGCTGCGGACAGCTTCACAATGCTGCGTTCAACCCGGTGAACCACTGGGGATGCCCTGTCATATGATTTTGTGGTCAGTTTAGAGGGGTCCTTAAGTCCAAATATTCCTCTACATTCCCCTCAGCATTACCCATGTTTTAGAGACCAATATACATTTAAGTGGCTGCCCTGCCGAGAGGTTCTTTCCCATTTTAGTTACTATGCCACATAGCTACAGAATTATATGCCCACAACAGAGATATTACCTTATTTCTGTACCTAAAAGTCTTTGATGGGCCCTGTTATCCAGCAAAATGAAGTTTGAAGACATTGGTTGGTGTGTGTGTGTGTGTGTGTGTGTGTGTGTATATATATATATATATATATATATATATATATATCCCTTTCCCAGTCAGCAGTCAGCTTCAACCTTTTGATATAGACTCATCTTGGGTCTTTGTCTCCATAGGCACATCGTGCTATGTTCTTACCATCCTGCCCGTATGCAGGTTAAGGTATAAAACTCTGTACTCTTTCACCCTTTGTTCCTGAAATTTCAGATTTTCATTGCCTGTCTGAATAACACAATTATTTCTTGAAGAAGATCCCTGATATGTGTATCTTTATAATAAAGTAAAAATCAAAATCAACAAGCAGCTATAGACAAGAGACACACTACCACACTACGGGGGTGGGGTGGGGGAGAAGGGTGTCGGATCAAAACAAGGGGGGGTGGGAGTTGTATGGGGACTATAACCAAGATGAAAATGCATACATTGTGCAAAAATGAAAAATGATGTAAAAAATATATAAAATAAGGGCCTCCCTGGTGGTACAAGGGGTTAAGCACCGCACTATGAAGCAATCCACAGCCTCTGCAGCATGAGTTCGATCCCCAGCCCACCAGGGTGCAGTCCACATGGCGAAGCAGACCTCTCCTGTCTTGCCCGCTGCTCCTCTCAGCAGTGTATTTCGGTCAGCCTGCCTGTTCTGTTCCCTGCTCTGTCTCTGGTGAATCCTCTCCCCCCACACACACCTCTGGCCTGTGCCCCAGCGCTTATATGCATAAATAAATAAATCTTTAAAAATATATATATATAAAATAAAAAAAAAATAAAAAAGACTTGTTTCTGTTATCAATTGTAGATGGAAAGCACCCGAATACAAAGTGACTTAAAGCAACAGCCATTTTATTAGTACATGATTCTTGTTCAATGTTGGCTGAACTCTTTTGGGTGCTTCTTCTGCTGACCTTGTCTGAAATCATTTAAGGCTGGAATCAAGTAGGATGCAGGGTTAGCTGAATATGTCTTTTTCTTCATGAATTATCAGGGCCTCCCTTTCTCTAAGTGACTCCCTAGCAGAATAGTCACATTTTTTTAAGGCTGTATTTTTTATTTGATCTTCAATTTTATTTATTTTTATTATAAATTTTATTTTTATATTCCCCATACAATTGTGACCCCCTTATTTTGACCCCAATCCCTCCCGTCCCCGCCCCCCACTCTCCATAGAGTGTCTCTGGTTCATAGTTGTTTGTTGATTTTGATTTTTACTTTCTTATAGTTATTCTTTTTCCTGGTCCCTTATTTAGGTTTTCTAGATTCCTGCTATGAATGAGACCATCCAGTATTTTTCTTTTTCTTTCTGGCTTATTTTGCTGAGCATGATCCCTTCCAGCGCCATCCATGTTGCTGCAAACTGCATGTGTTTATCTTTTTTTGAATGCTGAGTAATATTCCATGGTGTATAGGTACCATATCTTCTTGATCCAGTCCTCTATTTTTGGGCATTTGGGTAGTTTCTATAGCTTAGCTATTGTAAACAGTGCTGTTATAAACATAGGGGTGCAGGTGCTCTTTGGAATTGATGTTTCTGTGTCCTTTGGGTAAATACCTAGGAGTGGAATTGCTGGATCATATGGAAGCTCTATGTTTAGTAGGTCCAGAAATCTCCACACAGCTCTCCATAGTCACATTTTTAAATGTAGCAACACAGAATGTATAACCACCTAGCAACCATCTGCTTGCATAGTGCTGCTAATATCCCATTGGTCAAGTCTCAAATTAACATGGGAGGAGACTTTCCAAGCACTTGAATCTCATGTGTTTTGGCTCATTGTTGGGACCACATAATAGTACACATAATAGTGCAACAGAGTCTGCCCTTTGGCTCCTAATATTTCATGCCCTTGTACGTACAAAATAGATCCATTTGTAAATCTTACCTCCTTGTGGTATCATGATCAGGCTGGAAGTCCAGGATCTTAATATGTGAGTCAGTCCTGGTTGTAAAAGAAGTTTTTCATGCTTAATTCTGTGAATGCAGTTGCTAAAGAGTGACTCCTCTTGATCCAAAGATCTGTGAGCTAAAAATACATGTTATCTGACCCTTACACACTCAACATGCAGTATGCAGTAGTCAGACAGAGATAAGATAACTAAGCTAAATAATCCCATTTGAAATGGGAGAGTGGAGTAGGGCTGGATTGTACAGAGCACGGGCCCAACAATTCTAACATCCAGGCGCATGTCACCAGTTTGTTGACTAGGGTCCGGTTCTGCTTACTGGAGGAATGGTTCTCTGTGGTTTTGTGGTCCATTTTCTTTGCTTCTACAAGAATTGAAAGGCCGAGAGACTCTTTTTTTTTTAATATATATTTATTACATCATTGTTCATATTGGTACCTGTATGATTTCCCCGTAAAATTCTCACCACCTTTTCACCCGTGCACCAGCACCATAGTCCCTTTGCTTTTCCCACTCTGTCCTGATCTTTCTCCCTCCTCCACGCCTACAGAATGTCTGTGATGTGTAGTGGCCTGTTGATTTTTTTTAAAGATTGATTGATTGATTGATTGATTGATTGATTGATTTATGCAAGCACTGGGTACCAGCCAGAGGCGCGGGAGGGTGAGAGAATTCACCAGAGCCAGAGCGGGGAAAAGAACAGGCAGACTGATGAAACACACTGCTTAGGGGAGCAGTGGGCGGCGGGAGAGGTCTGTGCGCCATGTGGGGCCCTTGCCTGGAGCCCAGGGATCGAACCTGCGCTGCAGAGGCTGCGGGCAGCTTCGCAGCCCAGTGCTCAACCGCTGCACCACCGGGGAGGCCCGGTCTCTTGATTTTGATTTTTTACGTCATTATAGTTACTATTTTTTTCCTGATCCCTTGCAGATGATATGCTAATCTACATGGAGAACCCCAAAAACTCCTTGGAAAAGCCCAGAGACTCTTTTAAATGTGAGCTTTGTCTCTTTTAGTATAAGCTAGTAAGATTCCACAAAATGCTGTGAGTCGTGTATGTAATAAATTGTAATCCAGTCCATTAAGCAGAATACACGCCCACAAAAATCTTCAAGATAGATGTCTTTC
This sequence comes from Talpa europaea, assembly GCF_964194135.1. Lineage (NCBI taxonomy): Eukaryota > Metazoa > Chordata > Mammalia > Eulipotyphla > Talpidae > Talpa > Talpa europaea. The sequence goes on from NC_140081.1 coordinate 16,692,509, forward strand.
TACTTTGGTTTTGAAGTCAGGGTGCTAGAAAAGAATGCCCCCAAGTTTCATAGACACTCCTTTGCCTAGCGAGTCTTAGGATATGCCTCACAGACCTTTCCAGCTGAAAATCTTAGGTTCGCCTGCCTCAAAGACCTTTTTAGCTACTTCTTTGGATGATAATGTATTCATTGTATCCCCAACTTAATGATCATAAATGTTTTCCCCTCAAAATCAATGAGCAATAGTGTTTGCCATAGAGAAGGCACCCAATAAATATTTATTGCATGAAATAATTATTGATTGGGATTATTGTTATTACAATTCCTTGTGGAAAACACTGCTATAGTGAGAATTACACCATTTTCTGGTTCTTACAGCTTTTCATGAGAAAATAGAAGAATTCTATTTTTTATGGCATGACACCTCTTCTCTGAAACTAACAGATTGTGAACTGCTTATCTTACATCATGATTTCTGGCATTCCAAAAAGGGATTGTTTTAGTTTCTCCCTGTCACCAGGTGAAAGTAGAAAGTGATAATGTGTCATTTCTGAAAGACCCACACGTAACTACTATAGTTGTAAAGTAGTTAACAACTTAATAATTTAAGTTTAAAAATAAACTCATTCTTGGATCAAAGGATGATGTCAGCATTGTTTTAGAAAGTCTTAAATATTTATACCCCCAGGCAGTCTTCATAATTTGTTCAAGACAATCAAAGTCTATAGAAATGTTTTATATTCTACCCCCCCCAAATATTAATGATCATATGCATATGTCTTCCAAGAACCTAAAGTAGTTTCAAAGTCTTAGTTCCTAATTGTTAAGCTACGTCTCTTAATTGAAACTAGAATATACCCTTGAGAATATCGTCTGTAATTTATAGGTTATAAAAATTGCAATTAAACCTACAGAAGCTAGTCTTTTAAAAATCATCCATATACAACGGAAAGGCTTTAAGGTTTCCAGGCTGGATTCTGAGCCTCTTATGGATGAATTTCAAGTGTGCAACTTTTCATCAGCCTCTCTTTCTGTATTCTTTTGGTACAAATCATGTGTGTCTTGCCAGAATAGTCTTCAAAGATATCTTCCAGTTTCATTTTTCTGGCAATGCTTAGAGATGGTGCTGAAGTGGTAAGTCAACCTAGAGCATATACTAAGTGTAGCCTTTTATTCCCCATGTCTGAGAAGGTACTTTTTAGAGGATCATACTATTTTTGAACAGAACAATAATTAGCCAGATTGCAATCTCTCTGAGCACCTTCTTTTAAGAAACAACAAATTGGGCCTCCCTGGTGGCACAGGCGGTTGAGTGCAGTGCTGTGAAGCTGTCTGCAGCCTCTGCAGTGCAGGTTCGATCCTGGCCAACCAGCGAGGGTCCCACATAGCTCCACAGACCTCTCCTGTCTCGCCCACTGTTCCCCTCAGCAGTGTATTTCTTCAGTCTGCCTGTTCTGTTCCCCGCTCTGTCTCCCGGTGAATCCTCTCACCCTCCTGCGCATCTGGCCTGCACCCCGGTTCTTGTATAAAATTAAATAAATATATATATATATATATATATTTTAAAAGTAACAACAAATTCTGTCTGTGTGATAATGGAGTAATTTATTGGATGACTGGATTAAGAAAAACTTTGTCTTATCTTTCCAAGTTCTATAACAGAAAATTTTGGCAAATCTTGGCCATTAATAGTGTTACATTCAGGGCAGAGGCATAAATTTTCTCCAGAAATTATTAAATTAATATGGAATAGGTAGACTCCCTAAGAAGGTATGTTGCAAAGTAACTAGATGCATAAAGTTTAATTCTCACTTCTTACTTAATCTTTTTGTATTTCCATTTTAGCTAAAATGAATCATCATACGCCCTTTTCAGTCATGAAGATTACATGTACATTTATCATATTTCACAAACCTTGCTAAAAGTTTCTAATATAATGTGATTGATAGTTATGATGAAACATTTTAGATTGCAAATATTGTGTTCCAGGAATGCTAGTCATTGACAACCAACAAAACTTTATTGGTAAATATACTTTTATGGTGTGTTTATGTTTTATTTGTAAAATAGTAAATTTCTAGGTTTTGTTTGGTTTAGTTTTTTTTGTCTTTTCTTTTGCTTTGTTTCTTTTTATTTGAGCAAAACCATTGTATTTGTCTTTCTCTTTCTAACTTCACTTAGCATAATCCCCATTAGCTTCTTAAGGGCAGATGTTTAGCATCTTGTTCATCTCTACATCTCTGCACCTTTGAGATCAGAACAAGGAAAATCTTTTGACCAGTTGTCCAGTTTAGGGACAGACTGTTGAATACAACATGAATCTTTGAAATGAGTGACCCCCAAATTACATAGACTTTCAAACAACTGACAAAATTAAAAATGATTGGGTGAATGAAAAGTGTGACTTAAACAAAAGTATTTAGCTTAGTGCACATGTAGGCAGCTCAGAGTTGATATGGTACCTGCACATATAGGCAGCTCAGAGTTGATATGGTACCTGCCTCAATATCTGGGCTTCAAGTTTCTTCTAGATGCCCACTCTGTTCTCCATAGTACGTTTTCCTTATCCTATTTTCCAAGATGAAGCTCTATCTATCATAACCAGGCTATTGTAAGTGGCATGCTGTAATAAAAGGAATGAACAACATAGTCCTTCCAACCTTTAAGGACAAGTCCCAGAGCCTTTCTGGTAGCCCAGGGGTTAAGTCTTAGCACTATCACCTCTGGACCTGACTTCGATCCCTGGCCAGGGAGCTGACCCACATGGTGCTGCAGACATCTCCTGTCTCCCCACTGTTCCCCTCAGCAGTATATTTTAGTAGGTCCACCTGTTCTGCTCTCCACTCTGTCCTCTCACCTCCCACACCTCTGGCCTACACCCAGTTCTTGTATACATAAATAAATAAAATATTTAAAAAAGAAAAAGTCCCAGAGTTTACTTAAATCAATACTACTTATGTCTCATAGGCCAGAACATGCTTGCATAATTACGTCAAAGTGTAGTGGTGGCTCAGATATGTAGTTTTTATTAGTAAGTACCCATGTGCCTGATAAAAATGCAAGAAATTTTTCACTGAGAATCTTAAATTCATTTCCCTAGAAGAAAGCCCCTAGGCAGGGAATCTTGTGTAAGTAATCTATTGAGGGACTGCTCTTAGGAGTAAATCTGCAGGAGGAAAAGCCAGGCAAAGAAGTGTATGACCCCAGAGGGAGCTGTGCAACTTAAATTGCACCCCAGAATGTATCATGCCTTGAAGCAGGGGCCAGGGCTTTGACTCTGCAGTCATCTCTATGCAGGTGACTTCTTACTTAGGCAGTTCTCCAGTAAACAATGCAATACACCTTTGTAGAGGTTTGAACCTGTAGTTCCTGGGACAGGTACAAAGACGTAAACTCACTTTACCTCAATAAATATAATGTTGGGGAAAATTTTGGAGGAAGTGCTCACAGGTATAAGCATTGACCACTCAACCCCCACAGAAGCTGGAGATGGTGTATGGTAGCTACTGAGGAAAGTCTGCATGGGATACCCCAAAGCAGCTACTAGATTCAGGAAGAAGGGGAAACAGATATTGAGGGCAAATTTGTTACCATTTTTGGCACCATCAGGAAGCATCCCTCCACATACACTGATAAGACTCAATTTCCTATTTTTGCCTTGTATATGGAAAAACATTGCTAGTATTTGTTGAATGAATAATGGGTATTCTTGAACAGCCTTCATTTTTTTTTTTGATTTCTAGTTTCCATTTCAATTTTTTGAAATGATTAAGAAATATTAATACTCCCAATACCACCATACCCACCCCTAACAAATACACAAGCATCCTTTTCTTTCTTTCTTTCTTTTTTTTTTTTTTTTTTTTTTTTGGTATGAGGTAAAGCTGGTTTACATCATTGTATTTGTTTTAGGGGTGATAATTCAAACCTCTACAAATGCATGTTTCTACACCTTACATACCACCAAAGTCCCAGAAGTCTCCCCCATGCTCCAATGGGCCCCCTCCCTCCTCCATTCCCCTACTCCACCCTCCCCTTCTAATTACCTCAGTTTTGTGTCGAGCTACTCTGTTTGCTCAGATTTTAAGTCACACCCACAGCCAATTAAAAATTACCTCACTGACATTCCTAAAGAAGGATTGGCTGACAACGATGCCTTCTTTTTTTTTTTTTAATAGATGCATGTTTATTTATTTGTTTGTTTGTTTGTTTTTGTTTATGCATGCACTGGGTACAGTCAGAAGCACGGGAGGGTGAGAGAATTCACCAGAGCCAAAGCGGGGAGCAGAGCAGGCAGAAGGACCGAAGTACACTGCTGAGGGGAGCAGTGGGCTGCAGGAGAGGTCTGCGCGCCATGTGGGACCCTCCTCTGGTGGCCGGGGAGCAGCCAGGGATCGAACTGGCGCCGCAGAGGCCGCAGAAAGCTTCACAACCCAGCGCCCAAACGCTGCGCCACCGGGGAGGCCCGACAACAATGCCTACTTGTTCAAATATTTCTGATGCCCAAGAAAGAGACAACTGGATTACTCGAATTAGTTTTCATGCAAACTCCGGATATTCATTTTCCTAATTGTTAATTGTAGAATCAATATGACTTTTCTCAACAGTTTGCTCTGTCCTAGATTTGTATAGATTTTACAGCAACATTTCTGGCTTTCAGGCAGGACAGCCTTTAGTAACTGCTTCATGATATAAAATCTGAGGTAATAAAACAAAACTTAAAAGAGGTAATTGAATGAGCATTTAACTTATTTCATTATGTCTCACAATTATATTTCTGGAACTATCCATTTTCTCTCATGAAGGTCATAAGAATCAAGGTTATAGAATGAATGAGTACCATTTGAAGTCTCATCCACTGGTTTCAGGAAAATGTCTTGAATTGTGTTAAAGAAAAAGAGAAGGAAAGAAAAAAACATTTAAAAGCAATATCACATCAGGTTGGATTAATTATACTTCATATTACAGAATAGTGGCTTAAGCAAGATAGTTTATTCTCTCATGCATTGAGGTTTAAGATAGATATTCCTCTACTTAGATGATAGTTTCATGACTTGGCAAGGTCCCATCCTCAGTGTTTACTGAGCATGTGGTTTCCATTCACAAACTCACACCATGGTCCTGGTGCCGTAGAAGATCTGATTTTTTAATGTTAGCTCATCTTAAATAGCCACATGTAGATCTTTATCTTGAAATGTTGAAGTCAAATAATTCTTGGCTATTTCTTAGACTATAATAAGTATATATTTTATATAAATATAAAAATAAAATAAAATATAAATATGTAAATATAAATATAAACTATATATAAACTTATATAAAGTATAAGCCATATTCTCTCTACATATGTGTATACCTATATATGTATATCTAGCCACATATATTATAAATATGATGTGGAAAGGCCATTAGACCATATAGTCAGTATTTAGAAATATTGAATGTCAAAGTGGATCCTCTGATTTCATCATCATTGACACTCATAAAAATCCATCTCTTTAAAAGGTTGTATAATTAGGTGGTGAATGTGTTGTTTATTGATCTTGGTAATTATTCACAATATAGATGCATTTTTAAGCTATCACATTGCATACTTTATATATGATTACATTTGTTAATTACACCTCAATAATTAAAAAAATAATTGACTTTTTTGGTATTTCAGAGAAATCTTCCTCTGTGTGCCTGAAAGATTTGTACATTATTGTCATTTCAGTTCATTTTATTTTTTTAAGATTTATTTATTTATGCATACAAGAACTGGGGTACAGGCCCAAGATGTGGGGGTGAGAGGATTCACAGAGACAGAGTGGGCAGCAGAACAGGCAGATTGACTGAAATACACTGCTCAGGGGAGCAGTAGGCAAGGCAAGAGAGGTCTGCTGTGCCATGTGGGTTGCTTCCTGACCAGCTGGGGATCAAACTCATGCTGCAGTAGCTGGGATAGCTTGATAGCTTTCTTTAACCCCTGTGCCACCAGAGAGGCCCTCAATTCATTTTCAATGGCTGTTACATTTGAAAAGTTATAGCAACAATCTGACAACAAATATTTACTCCATAATATTGAGGCGTAGGCTTTCTCTTCTTTTCTCTGTAAACTAGTTCTCTGAACATACACTGTTAATGAGCAGTAAAATGATATTCTTTCTGTTAGAGAAGAAATTTTGGAATGAGTTGCATCTATGTTGAATTGGTGAGGCAATTTGCTACAGTACATGTTCATCTCATTCCAATATATCAGGAAACACCTACGTTACACCAAGCACTGGGCTAGTCACTGGGCGCACAGTAATGAATTAAGCCATGCAAGGCTCCTCCTGTACCTGGAAGTTTGCTCTGAAAAAGTCTTTGAGACAATAATTTTTTGTGCCTTCACTTTTAAGAATAAAAGAACAAGGTGCCTTAAAAATCTGTCCAATTTAGCCCACTTGGTGTACAGACTCACCCTCAAAGGCATTGTTCCAAGTGAAATCTGGGACTACACAAATAATTTACAAGAGGTGTTCCAAAGAGATAGTTTGAAAGTAATTCATGTCCAGAACTTCAACTTTCATGTGCACTCTTGTCTAAAATTGCCTAATAACTCATAATAGCACTTCTTTCACATTACAAAGGAAAGGTCCACCTCTTCTCCTTCCCAGATTGTACAAAAATATGTTGCCCCAGTATATAAAAGGACCTGGGTACCTAGCAAAGGAATAGTTTGAAATACTATTTTTGAAATATCAAAGTCCCTTAAACTCAGAGTTCTTCCTGTCCTGTCTGCCTCACTGTATTTCTGACAAATTTTAATGCTTAATCCAAGTTGGTATACACTTAATTTATAGAATCCAGTGAAATAGATAGTAGTGACTCAATTAAATATCATTGGAATATTTTATAGAACTGTCATATTTTCAAGATGCACTGGATAAAATCCAGGGATGAATTTTACTTATTTTCTTTCCTGTTGAATGTGCTTTGCACCCTCTTTCCAAAAACAGCTAAAGCCTGTTTCATCAAATCACATCACAAAATATTTATTCCAATATCTTACTTAATTTTCATAATATTTACTATTTTCTCCATTTTGTTAAGTAGTAAATAAATATCTTTAAACTTACAAAACAGATGCCTCCCTTGTGGCCTAGGGGTTATGTCTTAGCACTATCATACTAAGGCCTGAGTTCGATGCCTGGCTAACTGCATGGCCCAGCAGACCTCTCCTGTTTTCTCCTCGCCCGCTGTTTTCCTCAGCAGTATATTTCCCCACTCTGTCTCTGGTGAATCCTCTCACCCCCTGCACCTCTGACCTACACCCCAGTTCTTCTACAAAATAAAATAAATAGATAATTTAAAAAACTTTAACCCAGTAACTCTACTCCTAGGTATATAACCAAAAATTGAATGTAAACATTCACTCAAATAAATTAAATACTTGCACACACACACACACACACACAAACAACTTGCAAAACAATAGATAGCAACATAACACACTCAAAGGTTTTTGCTAAGATCTTTTAAGGAAATTGTGACCAAGAAAAACATTGAAAGCCACTCTTACATGTTTCTCAAATTATGGTCCAATGCATAATCAGCTAAAAAAAATCACCAGAGATAAAAAATATATAGAAAGGGGCCTCCCTGGTGGCGCAGCGGTTGAGCACTGGGTTGCGAAGCTGCCCGCGGCCTCTGTGGCGCCGGTTCGATCCCCGGCTGCTCCCCGGCCACCGGAGGAGGGTCCCACATGGCACGCAGATCTCTCCTGCCACCCGCTGCTCCCCTCAGCAGTGTACTTCGGTCCTTCTGCCTGCTCTGCTCCCCGCTCTGGCTCTGGTGAATTCTCTCACCCTCCCGCGCTTCTGACTGTGCCCAGTGCATGTATAAACAAAACAAAAAAACAGATAAAATAAATAAATAAAACATGCCTCTATAAAAAAAAACATATATATATATATATATAAAGATTCCTCGATCTTACCATGTACAATTGAATCATTATTTCCAGGGAAACAAGGACCAGGAATTTACTGTTTCAAAATACATTCACATTTATCTCATCAGCATTGTTTGAGAATTTAAATTGAGGTGATGGGGTCATTTTAAGAAAATCTTTCCCTGCACAAATACAGGCACCACAAGATGCTTTATAAAACTGTGTGTGTATAAAGACTGTCATGATGGAGGAAACCCAATGTCTGATATAGTATCCAGCAGTAGTAGATTGAAAGCAAATGAATATAAGTTATCTGTCTCATACAGTATTTGAAAATTGAATATAAAGGATACACCTTCCTTCTCAAATGCTAGAGATGGAATCCGTAGTTAATGTTTTCACAAAAACGATTTACCTCTTCAGCTAAATTTAATTTACAAATGGAATCATAGGTAGTAGAGACATAGCAGGGTGCCTTACAGAGTCCACTGCTGTGATCTTCAAATGAATGTGCACTGCAGCTTATTCAACCTTCTGAAAAGTTCTTAATTAAGGAAACCAGTAGTGTGCAGAGTAACAGCCTGTGTGTTAACCTTGTTGACACAATGTAGAAATCTCTTGTAAATATCTTGTACCAAAGAATAAAAATGGTGTTTCTAGTTCCTAAATTGGAATTTCCAAATAAGTGTGTTTCTAATGAAAATTTCTAATATGGGAGCCTGCTCAAAGGCTCTGATTTACAAAGTAAAGATTTAGAAATATCAAACTTATTTGATCTCTGAATGTTGTTTTCATTAATTAGGTGAATATGACAGCTCTCTCTTTACCCTAATAGCCCCCCTGGAGGAAATAACATTTTTGTTTGTCTAAACAGTACTTAATGACTACTCTAAAATTAGAGTTTAAGACCTTTAACTCTAGAGTGCAAAGCTCTTTATCCTTGACTCTGATGTTTATCATGAATATTAATTTCTGATCTTAAAGTCAAGCCGCAAATTTTTTTATATATTGTCATACCTTTCCCTTGACAATTTTGGTAATTGCCATCATTTCCTCATCAGCAAAGGTTGTTTGTGGCTTGTCTGGTTTAACGAGGCTATAAAATTGGCAGCTCTGAATTTCCTCTTTTATTTCAATGTAAGGTCTGTAGACATGTTTCCTAGATCTCTAACCTTAAAACTATTATCGTTTTTATTGGTTACCTTACATGATAAAGGGCTCAATGTATTTTTTGTCATTACAGGTCTTTATAGTCACCTTTGACATTACCTTCCTATTAGGTGAGATTTATGTTTACTGCTCCAGACCCTTTTTCTGTTGCTCACATAAAAACATTGTTTTCCCAAGGGTATCTATCATTTTCTTTAAAATTGATTCATTGCTGTTATCATATCATCAAATACCAGGATATATGCACTCATATATTTTTTTCAGTGTCTAACTTTAAAATTCTGTAGGCACGCCACACATACATATATAACAAACACATATACACCCTTTTAAATATGTGCCATTCAATTGGAATATTCTCTTGCTTATTTGTTTATTGTACTTTCAAAAAGATTTACTGAACACTTACAAAGCATTAAACCTACATTTTTGTCTGAGGATAGAAAGATGTATAAGAGATGAATTGGCCTGAAGATACCACAATCAACCAGGAAAGACAAACTCATAAAGAATCATCTGTATCATTGTGTGGAAAATGCTGTTACAGATATGGAGACAATATGCTTTCACAACCACAAGAGTCAGGGATTGATTGATATACACAACAGTGTGTGTTGAGGCTGTATGAGATGGAACTTTGTTGATGAAGAGGTGGGAAAGACATTTTATTCATTCAGTGGAAGTAGCACTATACCAGCCATGGTGAGTTGGGAAGAGCGACAAATATATGTGGTCAGAGTGAAGACTGCAAGGTCATACATGGGAAGATCAGAAGATGCTAGACAGAAAACTTGTAAATTGATTTATGCAGCATCTGTGGATAGAATCCCAGGCTCAGGAGTTTTTTTTTTTTTATTTTTTTTTTTTAAGAGATGGGTATGGCAACCCAGGTTGGCCTAAATGCCAAAGAAAATTATTCTGGATACTCAGTCATCTAGAAAAGTACTTAACTAATTCTTTTTGAGAACTGTTCTTGGTCAGGCTGTAGCTAAGAATCAAATCCAAAGTCTTTGCTCTCAAGAATCTTATAGTCTTTTGAGGGAGAAAATTAATTAAGTCACCAATTACTGTCTCACATGATAAGTTATGAGAGAGGAAAGAACAGAGTATAATGGGTATATAAATGAGTCATGTAATTCAGAATAAAAATCAGAAAAGATTTCTTGAGGATATAAGTATTGAGTTCTGACTTGGTCGTAAAGCTTAACTAAATGAAAAAAGGGAGTTTTGGAGGAGAACGTAGGTGGGGAAATAGTATAATGCTAGAATCATTAAACATGCCTTTTAATTTTTCTATGACTGGCAAAGTCACTATGACTTGGGTTGTTTTAAGATGTGGCTATGAAGTAGAAAGGTATCATTTTAAGGACATGGCAAAATTAAAGATGTAAAACTTTATACTAAAAGGTACAGGGAATCAATGCACAAGTTTAAGCAGGTGAATGATAAAGTCAGATTTTTAAATTTTTTAATTAATGCATATAAGAGCTGGGGTGTAGACCAGAGTTGTGGGGGCATGAGAGGATTCACCAGAAACAGAGTGGGGAGCAGAACAGCTGGATAGAAATACACTGCTGAGGGGAGCGGCCAGCAAGACACAAGAAGTCTGCTGCGCCATGTGGGTAGCTCCCTGGCTGAGGATCAAACTTGTGCTGCAGTGGCTGTGGATACCCTCATAGTGCTGAGACCTAACCCCTTGTGCCACTAGGGAGGCCCCAAAATCAGATTTTAGTTTAGGTGAGCTAATTTAGAAGCAATATGTGAAAAAAAAAATGAAAGGAGCATTTGGAGTATTATCTACCTATAGTGTCATCTTAGATTGGGCTCCCCAAGAAGCAGAATACAAGGAAGCATGTCTAAAGAATTGGAGAAGTGAAATGATAAAGAGGAGGAAGCCAATAAAATGTGTGTTCTAAAGCCAGCTATTCCTGTGACCTGCTGGAAATTAAGTCCACTGAAAACACTGGGAGACAAAAGTAGATATGCACTCAGCATTGTCACTTCCAAGGGGAGAGAAGGCTGGGTAATTCACCAACTCCCTATCCATTTCTTATTGAGGGCTCCTTCTAGAACCATTAGCTCTCAAGCATTTCTGGCTTCACCTTCACCCCAAACAAGTTTGGTCCCCAGACCAGAAAAAGCCCTCAGACTGAAGGTTTCAGGTGTATGGAAGAAGCTGTCTTCATATGGTAGTCATGGGTATGGGGCATTGGCATCATTAGCTACAACAGCCGGCCGACCAGATGGGAAGTGTTAATGGTCTAGACCTAGGTTATGATAGTGGGAATGCAGAGAATACTTGGTGAGCTACTTAACTATCACTTTCATAGGATTCGACAGTGGATTCAATATTAGGATAAATCATGAATGACTCCTCCATGGAGAGTAGATAGCTATTGGAAATACTATACAGTGCCTTTTTAAAAAAAACAAACAAAAAAGTTTTGCTATATAAATGAAACCAATATTGAGGCCTTTTTACAATCGTATCTGTTATAAATAAGTTTTATGTTATAGTAGTATGAATACTGACTTGAAACCAGAAAACATGGAGTAGTTCTTAGATCTTCAGATTTCTAACAGTGTGAAAATCGGTTTTTTTTTCTTTTCTTATTCTTTATTATTTTTTACATTGTTGTTTGTATATTTATAGTATTTGATTTCTTCTCTCAGGTGTAGTCCCGTAATTATCCCACCACCGCGTCACCTATGAACCATCACCATGGTCCCTTGTGATCTTCCTTCCCCTGGTTTGATCCCTTTTCCTCTCCCTCCCCCTGCTTTAAGCCTCAGATCCTCTGGTAGAAGCTTGATAAAGTGATAAAGATATTTCAAAAAAATTCAATATAATTAACTCTTATAAAAGCTTGAAATTCAAAAGCCAGAAAAGAAAAAGAAAGCTGAAAACAAATCTTTCCCTGACTGCTAAATATTGGCACTTAGCACATACTTTATATACTATTTCTTTCTCTACCAAAATAAAAGGTATCTTTGTTAAAACACTTTAATTAAGTAAATCTTAATAACTGTACATGCACATTTTGATTTATATATATATATATGTATATATATAACTTTGAAAAAAGAAACAATGTTATCAGCCATTTCCTTCAAAAGAATGTGGTGATGGTTAGAGGAATGAGTAAGGATATAGATGAATTAAATCCAACAATATATTGATAATTGCTGAAACTGGATGATGGCACATGGGAGTAGTGTTCTCTACTTTTGCATATGTTTGAAATTTTCCATAATTCAAAATTTGTTAAAGGTTTATTTATGTATGCATATAAGAAGTGGGGTACAGGCCAAAAGTGTGGGGGTGAGTGGATTCACCAGAGATTGAGTGGGGAACAGAACAGACAGATCTACTAAAATACACTGCTGAGGGGAGCAGCGGGTGAGACTGGAGAGGTCTGCTGTGCCATGTGGGATGTGGGTCACTCCCTGGCTGGAGCTTGAACTCATGCTGCAGTGGCTGCGGATAGCTTCATAGGTTGTGTCTTAACCCCTTGTGCCCCCAGGGAGGCCCAATAATTCAAAAATTTAAGGACACTTAAAAATTACAATGGTTCTTAAAAATTTATTTTTATAGCATTCATCACTTCCTGTATCAGTATTCTCTGGTTGTATAATAGATCACCTCAGAAGTCAGTGGGTTAAAAGAATAAAGTTTTGATAGTGATCATGAATGTACAGATTAACTCGGCTTTCTTATACATCTACTGTCAAGTGCAGGTCAAAAGCAAGCTCTGCTCTTCTTTGTCTGGAATCCCCCACATGTTTTGCAGTCGTCTTTATATGGGCCAGTTTAATATGGTCTCAGTAATTAAACTCTCCTCCACATGATCTAGAGCCCTTCACAATCCAACTCTTTTTTTTATCTAAAAGGGTTTGGGTTCCAAAAAGAGAATTACTAGTAGTGTGTGCGGCTTTTCATTGGCTATGCTCAAAACTTGCACATCATCATAAAATATGGTGCATTCAGTTGACCAAGTCAAGTCACAAGGCTAGTCTAGATTGAAGAGTTAGAAGAGTAGGCTCCTTCCTGTTGGGGGAGCTACAAAGTGGCATTGTATTAAGATGTGGATACCAGTGTAGGGCCTCAGCTGTAAGCTTGCCTGGTTCTTTATGGTGGCAGATGAGAAAGCAGCTCAGGAATCCCATAGGTGGGGAGCAGGAAGGAGTCTTTATTATGAGGCAGCAGGAGATATATAGGTAGCAACAGCAGTAGCAACCGGCAGGGGCAGACCCCCCAGGCTCTGGCCACAACAGTAGCTCTGTGCCCTGTGAGTGACCAGAGAGAGCCCCCCCCCAGAGGAACCCTATTAGATTTTATATGCTTTGTAAATAAAGCCGGTGCAGGACCAAGTTTAAGCCTAGTTTACAGAAATGTGTTTGTGCACGCGAACTATACATCAGATTACATGTTATTTACTGCTTTCTGTACATGCGGACTCTGTCTCTAGACTGCATGTTATCTACTAGGCCAACTTGCTGGAAGGTCACAGCAAAAAAAAAAAAAAATCCACTGAGAAACTGTGAGAGAACTCTGTTTTCCCACAGGCCCTACACTGCTCAAACCTGGGTGTTAGAGTGTGGAAACTTCACCTAACTCTCAATGAACTGAGAGCAGATATATGTAGCTTGACTGGAAAATAAACCTTTCTTAAAGGCCCCTTCATAGCTTAGGAACACTTCCTTTCTCTTCCAATTTATCCCAAGATGTTAGCTGCCTGAAAAGTTTTAAGGAATAGAGCAGAAAATAAACAAATATACTTCAGAATGCAAGATTTAAATCATATATATATATATATATATTTTTTTTTTTTTTAGCACCAACTGGCATACATTTCAAAAGAGCAGGATTTTGGAAAAGAGAGTGGATGAGTTATTATTTAGGAGCCATAATAGGAATCAAGAACAGCAACACCTGCTTCTCTCTCTGAAGTGCAAACTCTGAGGAAAGAAATAGGCACCACTTGAGATGGTGGCAGGGGAGTGATAATCACAGAGGCGAGCCAGGTTTTGTTGGGTTAATTCCAAAATGAGAAGGGGATGCTGAGGATGTAGGGTCATTAGGTGAGTATGGCAATATTATAACAGAAGGTACAGTGAGTTTGAGACATGGGATATGTGTCGACTCTGGATATGAATGAATGAATGAATGAATCACAGAAAATTGTGGAGATACCAGTCCAGTAAAAGTATATGTGTTTCTTGTGTGAAGGGAAGCTTACAATTTTTGCATCAATTTATGAAAGCAGGCATGAGGAATTCAATCCCAGTCTTTAAGGAGCATGACTCACTCGGCTGAGGCCATAGGATCCAATTTTTTTTTTTAATGCCTTGTTGAGGGCGAACCAGACCTTTAGGTACCAATGTTCATTACTAGTCCCAGGTTTCTCATTAATTCTCACATGTTTCCAATGCAGCCAGTAGGAGTTGTTTCTCCCCACAGCTTCTCAAAGTGATGTTTATAAAATATAAAGCTCACCTTGTTGCTTCCTGTTTAAAATCCTGAAGTATTATGGTAAAGGACTATGGGTACTTTAGTGGTAGGTGAGATATGGTGACATCAATCTGGGGAGATGTGAACCTATCCCTTAAATCATACACAGTGTTATAAACCAGTGTCACCTCAATAAAATTATGAAAACATTGATGATTGTCCATCTTTTCAGGATAAAATTTATATTATGCTAAGGCACAAAGGCTTTTTATCTAGCATCTCTCTTTTGCTGCTCTTCGAACTACTTTATCTTTTGACATCAGCCATTCAGAATTACTTTATGTTTCTTAAAACTTCCTGACTGCTTCTGTGTTGGTGTCTGTGCTGTGAAAACTATGTGTAATCTCTGTTCTACCCTCTTCATTTAGTTAGCCCATTTTCTTTTTTTTAAGATTTATTAATTTATGCATACAAGAGCTGGGGGTGTAGGCCAGAGGTGCAGCGGAGGGTGAGAGGATTCACCAGAGACAGAGTGGGGAGAAAAACAGGCAGATGTACTGAAATGCACTGCTGAGGGGAGCAGCGGGCGAGATGGGAGAGGTCTGCTGCACCACGTGGGTAACTCCCTGGCCGGGATAGAACTTGTGCTGCAGAGGCTGGGGATAGATTGATAGCGCTGTCTTTAACCCCTGTGCCACCAGGGAGGCCCCAGTTAACTCTTTTTCTAACTGCACTCTAACATAATCACCCTTGTATGTGTTTTTGTAAAGCTCTTTTGAAATATCTGTTAGCTAGCTGAAAGTTTCAGAAACACCTTGTCAAGTACTGCAGGTAATGGCAACCAGCTAAATTCAGGATTTGTTTCTTTTTTTTTTTTTTTCCTGGAATTTGGGAAAGCATGATTGTTTCCTTTGAAGGTTTCGATATTTTATTTATGATCAAGACTAAAATAATCATGATTACATATTACAGAGTAAAAACATGGAAAGTATTATTTGGAACTGAGATCAAAGGATATATAGTGTAAAAAGGGACCTAACTGTAAAAATTGAGTCATCATGTGAACTGGCAGTCACTGGACACACAATTACAGTTTGTTTTGAGAAGTAGAAAGCTTTGTCATCATTTGTACACGTTTTCCCCTTGATAGAAACCTTTATTACTTCTCTGCAGGCACTTACCTTATTTCACTGAATATAAGGTAGCAAATATCATAAAAGACACAATCAATATCTGTACTAATAAACTATGATACAATGTTTTTTTATCCCAGCAATTGTAGCAGACATTCCAGTTTCAGAGATGATAAGAGGTACATCTTAAAGCTGATGAAATATAGAAATAGATGAAAACAGACAAGTAAGTAAATCATTAAATGCATGCTATTAGAAAATTTCCCAAAAAAGCCATGACTTTCCAACATTAGGAGAAAATAATTAAAAAAATTAAATTCACTGAAACCACTTGATCAGTATTTGACAAGATGTTTCTGAATCCTTAAGTGTAAATTAAGTGACTTCAAAACACATGATGAAGGTCATTATCACAGAGTCTATAAAGTGAGATGTCAACTGTAAGCAAACTGATAAGTTGCAAATTAATTTTAACTGGGTGGGATACAAATTAGTTCTCTTCAGAAGAAAAGAAAACCCCTAAGGCTACCGTTTGCTTGTATTATGGGATATTAGCCAGTTTCATATCTAACTTGCAGTATAATTCCAGTTTGTTTGTTTTTTTGTTTTTGTTTCTGGTTTTTTTTGGTAATAGAGATGTTGCACTAGACACTTGTTAAAAATGGTAAGGAAGCCTTCATTGAAGACTAATGCAACTGGCAGGATTTCATCTTTTTCATAACTAAGTAGTTTCCCATTGTGTGCCTACACCAACTTTTCTTCTTCCAGCCATCCATTAGTTAGGATTTAGATTATTTCTAACTCTTGGTATTGTGAATAATCCTGCCATGAATGTGGGGGGAGGTGTGTGTATTTCTTCACATTAGTATTCTCATATTCTTTTTTTAAAATAATATTTTATTTTTTAAAGATTTTTTATTTATACAAGAACTGGGATACAGGGCAGAGGCGCAGGAGGGTGAGAGAATTCACCAGAGCCAGAGCGAGGAGCAGAATAGGCAGATGAACCGAACACACTGCTGAGGGGAGCAGCAGGCGAGCCAGAAGAGGTCTGCTGCACTATGTGGGTTTCTTCCTGGCTGGCTGGGAATCAAACCAGCGCTGCAGAGGCTGCAGACAGCTTCACAACACGGCGCTCAACCTGCTGTGCCACCAGGGAGGCCCTATTCTCATATTCATTGGATAAATATCCAGAAGTGAGGAGAGCTGGATCATATATTTCTATTTTTAATTTTTGAGGAATCTGTGTACTGTTTTCCATGATGGTTGCACCAATTTACATTCCCAAAAACAGTGTGCAAGGATTCCTATCTCTTCACATCCTCTCCAATAGTTATTTTTTCTTATCATTTGCATAACAGCCATTCTAACAGGTGTGAGGTCATATCTCATTGATCTCATTGCTGTTTGGATTTGCATTTTCTTAATAATAGGAGGTGATGAAAATGTTTTCATGTGCTTCTTGGCCATCCTTTTTTTGTTTTTTAAGATTTATTTATTTTTATACAAGAGCTGGGGTATAGGCCAGATTCGCGGGAGGGTGAGAGGATTCACCAGAGACAGAGCGGGGAACAGAACAGGCAGACTTATGAACTACACTGCTGAGGGGAGCAGCAGGCGAGACAGGAGAGGTCTGCTGCACCATGTGGGAATCTCGCCGGCTGGCCGGGGATCAAACCCGTACTGCAGAGGCTGCGGACAGCTTTACAGCACTGCGCTCAACCTGCTCCGCCAACGGGGAGACCCACCATCTTTGAAGACATATTCATGGATGGATCTAGGGGGTATTATACTATGAAATAAGTCAGAGAAAGGCAAACACCGTATGATTTTATTTGTATGTGGGAGAAAAAGAAACAGATGAATAATCAAAGGAAATCAAAAACAAATGCTTAGACTGTAAGAACAAAATAGTGGTTACCAGAAGGGAAGGCGGAGCGAAGTTCGGGCAAATAATATTAAAGGGGTCAATTTTATGGTGATGGATATAGATTAGACTTGTGATGGCCAAAATAATTTAGTATATACAGATGTTGAGTTATACTGCTCTATACCTGAAACCTATATAATGTTTAAACCATTGTCACTTCAATAAGAAATTACTAAAACAAAAAGACTAATGTAATAATGTCAAGAGATAGAAGTAAACTTGTTTGAAATGAAAGGCAGGGGAGATTTTAAGCATTGGAGTGAGCTAGTGGAAAAGTACTGGAGGATATTAAGGGGGAGGTTGGTCAATGTGTTAGGCCATCTGTATTTGCTAATTGGTACTTATCCAAGTTAGACTCCTACCCACCCACAGAGACTATGAGACAGGAGTGCTATCCTTCTTGATGATTACATTTCAAAAGGATGGCTCCCAGGTGCTAGAGAAATGCATTCCTGACTTGTGGAAGATTTACATCTCAAAGAAAGCAAGAATTTACAATTGCAAGTTTTCTAGTTTTCTAAAGTGAGTGCTCTAAGAAAAGGAAGGTAGGGGGTGGAAGGCTATAATCAGGAAGAAACCTGTCTAAAGTTTAGTCAAGCTAAGGGAAACATTAAGGCCTTCTTGGTCAATTTCACTGATTATAGATACCAGTCTCTAGAATTCTTTTAGAACTCTCATTCCTCTGATTCTCTTTAAACCCTTGATATGTGTTCACTATATTTGTATGAAATTAATGATTTATACATTTTCAAAATTACATTGTGACTTTTTTTCCCTCCTGTAAGGGTTAAATGAACAAACAGAAATCAGAGACACTGAAACCAGAAAACAAAACAAAGCAAAATAGCAACAAGAAAGCACATTAAAACACAAATTTAGAAAGGGCAAAAAAAATCATTTCTGGAATCTGACTAATGAGACAGCATGGAGAAGGCTAATGGAGTAAGGAGAGGAATAAATGGAAATAATTGTCTTTGGAATGTGAACATTAACATAATGGAGAGCAATGAATAAAAAGCATGACAATGTTAAGTATTTTATGTCATTGTCCCAAGAGGCCCTCAGCTGAAAAATCAGACCACAAAAACCCACTTCAAATCATAAGAAATGTATATGATAATAAAATAATGAGAGAGCTCAAAAGAATCAGAGAATAAACAATTTATTACCACCTCTTAAGTAGCTTCTTATTCTCCTCCTAAATTTCCTTTGTAAATTCAAAAGTTAACTTCAATTCTGACTGAGACATAAAGCTTGCAGCATTTATTTCTATATTGCCAAGAGAAATATTTATCTTGAAATATTTAAATCATCCCAGACATTCCTATTTATTTAAATTTAAATAAGTCCTTTTCTTTGATGTTGCTCTAAGTTTAATTTTTTCATTGTTTAAGAAAATGAACAGAAAAATCTCATTTCCATTTCCTAAGTTATTGTTTTTCCCCTTGATATTTCTAGGGCTCTCCAAATTGGAGTAAAATGGAGTATGGCGAATTGCCTTTTATAGAGGGACTGTTCCCAATTAGGAATTGTCAAAAGTAGAGATCAAAACAGTAAATAATGGTTTCCAACTAATTCTTGGGTGATTTTTGCTTTGACTACTTTTATCCCACAATTAGTTTTACCTTTTTCTAAGTATAAAGAATATCTGTACATGATAAGCTCTCAATAAATGAAGATTAGTTTTAAAAGCTACTACCAGCTTTATTCCTGGTCTAAATATAATCAATATTAAATAAACAATAAAGAATATGGCAGAGTTGCATTAATTTGTAGTCTAAAAACTGCCATAATAGAGCCATCTCAGGAATAGGGCTTTTCAAAGACTGTTTTCAGGAATGCTAGTGTCTTAGGTCAATATAGTGAGTATTATCCAATAGAATTTGGTGTAATGAAGGGATGAAATATTCTCTATTTGTACTGTTTAGTGCAGTAATCAGTAGCCACATCGGACTATTAAACAACTTGAGATGTGACTAGTAAAACAGAATAACTGAATTTTAAATTTTGTTTGATATGCATTCATTTAAATAACCATTGGTTGCTATTGTTCACCATATTGAACAACACAATTTTCTTTTATAGGTGCTTTAGGAATGAAGACAAATGTTTGATATTTTTGTTTAAATACCAAAACTTAGCCTGACCTACTAGTTCCTAGATTCCTGTGAACAAGGAATTCCTTTTTATTCTGAGTAAAACATTAGGACACACTTCTTTTTTAATCAGCAATAAGGCACAATACGATTTTTTAAAGTCATTTAAACATTTCCTGTTTTATTTGCTCATTTATATATTCATTCATCTGGCATCCATTGAGTTATGTGCTAGGCACTGTTGAGATTACAATCTTGTTCATTTATTAAGCTCTTTTTAATGGGAGAGACAGATTAGTGAAGAAATAATTACAAGCAGTCTGATAAGTTCTAAGAAACACGGAGTGTGATACTCACACAGAGGTGGCATATGTCAGGGGGAAATTTTCCAGAGGGAGTTGGTGGGCATGTTGGACATTACCTGGTAGAAAAGAGGACCCTTTTTCATTTTTTTTTCTTTCTCTCCTTCCCCAGTGTTTGCCACTTAACCTATCTTTTTCAAGCTAAGAACTTATATCATCTTTGCTCAGATCCTTCTGGTTGTTTCCTTATATCCTTATGTCAGAGGAATAAGTTCAGTTTCTACAGGTTGATTTGAAAGTACCATGTGGTAAACATTTTATGCTTCCTTTAGGCCAACACTCACCACTCTCTCTGCCAAACCTCATCACACTCCAACATACACCAGAGAATCAGGCATCATTCTTAATTTAAAAGTATGACTTCTAATGACATCCAGAGATTTAAAGCAACAATGCAGATATTAGCCACAGAGAAGCTTAAATTTCTCTGTATTATCTACAGTGTTCTCAAAATCACCCTCAAAATTTCGACCTAAGAACAGGGACACACCTTCCATCTTTTAAACCTCAATAAAACACAGACACACATTTATGCTCACATATCCACACGCACACACACATCCATACACTCACACACTCACTTCCTCAGTCTTTTCCCAAATTGGACAACCTTCCAAACCAATTTCTCTACATCTTCCTCTCTTTCCTAATCCATTCTCAGCAAAGTAAAGGGTCTTCTAAAACATAAATCTCCGTAAGACCCTCCCCATTTTCAAGCATTCTCTCTTTGCATTCAAGATAAATTGCACAGTCATTGGAGTAGCTAAAATTCCCCATAAAATCTAGTCCAAGGGATCTTGGAAACTAAGTTATCTGGGTGAGAAATTCTTTCACTTTACCTCCATTGTAATGAAGAGATGCTTTTTTTCTTTGTGTTCTCTCGAAAATTCAGTAAAAAAAAAATGTATATGAAATCTTCAGTAGGCTGCCTGTTACTCAGTAAAAAGCAGTAACCATAAAATAACTTTTCTTAAATCAATTATACCTAATGTAGCAATCCATTCTTTCACTCGTTCTAAAACATCCACCAAAATACTATTATGGGTGCTTTGCTATATGTTAGGGAACAGAGGTGAAAGGGTCATACACTAAAATGACATGTATGCTAATAGAAAGGTTATTCGTTGACAAAGAAAGTGCTCCAAGAAAACTAGTAGTGACATGCCAACAAAGCTGAGGAGATTTAGCAAAGTCTGACAAACCTGTCCTAGTAAAATTGATGTTTGACCTTGTCTTTGAAGGATGGGCAGTAATTTGGGAGGCAGCCAAAGGTCAGAAAATCATTTCAGGCTAAGGGAAATGTATGTGCAAATGCTAGGAGCTATTCATTTCCATTCTGGGTTCCAGATATGACAATATGAGGAGGACAGTGTGATTCCAGATAGATTAGCAGATTAGTCTGGATAAGAACAGTATAATAAATAATGATAGAATTCAGTAGTAAAAATCTGTTTTTAATAAACTTAAATTGATTCAAACCAGAGAATTAAGGGTTTTTTCTATCAAGGTAAGGAATTGGGATTTTATCTTACACATTCTTTTAGTTATCAAATACTTTTGTATACACCAGAGGCACATAGAAAGACCTTTATAATTGTCCATGTCCTGTTCAAATGACCCCCAGAGATTCTCATTTGATTGATCTGAGATGAAGCCTGGGACTTTGATTTTAAAATGTTTCTGTATTTTGCTTGTTTGTTCATAGCTCCCCTAGTAATTCTATCATATAGGCAGGTCAGAAAGCAGTCACAACACAAGACCAATTGTCAGAAGCCCAATATAAGTCATTGAGGCAATATGCTTGAGGCCTGTGTGCATCATTCTGAAAACTAGGAGTCAAGAGAGGTATGCTGGTCCCCCTTTCAGAAGGTAATTCTAGAAGCAGTGAGAGAATGACTTGGGACAATTGGGTTTCAGTCATTCCTGCGTTTCCAGAGCTTGGTCTCAAAGAAGAAAAGGAAAGAGGCTTTCAGATCTTCTCAGTGATACTGGAGCCATCAGCTAAGGCTGAGCTGATGAACAAGAGATGAGATGGACTAAAAAAAAAAAATACATGTGGGGATAAGCTCAGGTGTTGGGAAAGTGCGGGGGCCATTAGAGAGAGAGAGGGATTGAACATCCAAGTTGTTATATGAGCCAAGAAGTAGCAGGCATGGGAAAATAAATAAAAATGACCAATTTGAAAAGGTTAAGTGTAAGGGGCTTCCAAATATATCATGATTACTTCCTACTTCCCTGGCATCACTTTAGTCCAGCCCCTGGAACAACTGTGTTCCCTCACTTCTTCTGAAAATCGTGAACAGCTGCCTCTCCTCCTTTGTGAGTAACCCCAGTGCCCTCAAGACATTCTCTGCCTTCTCAGTCCCAAAATATTTTTTTCTGCTCTTCTGGGTGTTGATTGTTTTTGCTAAAGTTGATCTTATTTTATTTTTGAGTTGAGAAATGTGCTTTAATGAGCATCTCAGAACCACAGAACATGGCAGTGTTAATGAACTCTCTTCTCATGAACATGAAAAAAATCAGTTGTGGTCAGTTTCCTAGATGACCTCAAGATCAGTAAAATGTCTTTTCTGCTCCGTTGTTGCAGGTCCTGGGGCACATTTTGAAAATCAACAGTTAAAGGCAGATAGATAAGCCAAAGCATATGTAATTTATTTGTGATATTGAATTAAAAATTGGGAAAATTAATTGTGCAGGATCATGACTTTATTTTCTGTGGCACTAAGTCATAATTCTAGAAGAAGTTCTCCAAACCTCCAAAAATATTTTTGGGAAAAATATTCTAGAAATGATACAAAACAACTTCAGAGGCACCAGTTGTTAACATGACAACAAAAGCCAGTTTGTATTTTTTTAATCCTTCAAAGGTCAGGGGACCCATGCCTTCTAGTAATTCATCCAGGAGTTAACTACCTTTGGCTTTTGTAATGTTCATCAGGGGTACTTAGTTCATTAATGTTGTCTTTTATTGGCTTTCTTTTCTTTTGAAGGATATTTTCATCTAAAATGACTTGTTTAGGATAGCATGGCAGAAAGTTAAAAAGTGTTGCTGTGACAATTTCAATGAGAAAGAAAAACCTTAAGGAGCATCATAAAATTTACCAAAATTTATTCTTCAGATTCCATGCTATATATTTGTTGATTTGTTTCATTCCCTGCGGGATCAGTAGTGAATATTTAAGTAAAAGAGGACATGATTGGATGTTAAATACAGTCTATCTTCTGGGAAGATAGAGAAATCTTTCAACCTTAGCAACATTCTCATTTATTTGCATGTGTGAATTTATTCAATAATTGAGATACCACCTTCAATGTGCATGATACTTTAAAGGGTTTTTTTCAGTGTACTTACTTATCACATATTCGCTTTTTAGTCCTTCAATAATCCTGCAAGGTAACAGTAATAAATATAATGCTCTTAATGAAAACCTTTCATGCCACAGCATCTTATTTGAGATAACAAGCTTAGAAAGTAAGTAATGTTAATATTATCTCCATTTAAATAAGGAGAGTATGAGGCTCAAATAGGGTAAGTGACCTAGCAACCAGTAACCAGCTATTTGAGATAGAACTGAAACTCACACTAAGACCTGTTAACCTAGTATTGTGCTGTATACAGAGAAAATATTCAGTGAAAACCTGAGCTTTAATTTATAATTTATATAAAAACAGCAAATAGACTACCTTAGAAAGTCTGGCTTTTTTATGACAGTGTGGACTATTGTAACCCAAGAAGAGGTTTTATACCCTAGGAGAGGTTTGCTTTGTGGCTGAATATCACAAAGAAGAGTTTACTTAACTAATGAAAATCATTGAAATGTCTCCCTGATATGGGAATTCCACTATTATATAGGCTTAAAGAGCCAAGAGTCCTGTATGCTATGCATTATTTGGAGAGAAGGGACACATTTTATTCCACGTGAATTTGAAAATGTATTTTTCCCTTTGTTTCTATTAGTATAAATCTGCCTATCTCTAATAATTGTCGATGGGCGTATAGTAAAAGGGATTCTTACAAAATAATGACAATGATTGAAGCACGCATAGAGTTCACTGTTTATTTTACTTCACAGAAAGATGCCTATGAAACTTATAACCAATTGGCAGGCTAAAAGAATAACCTTATGTAAATTCAGAATGTAATTACCATTTTCACAAATTTGGTACATGTTGGAAATGTCATTTCAATCAGGGCTAATCATAATATGACAGGAATAACTGTGATACCATAAGTGATAATGTTATGCTGCTCACTTTTTCTAAATTTGGTGGCAAAATATGCAAAGATAAAACTTTCAAAGTGCCAGTAAAACATGTTCAAGATTTTTCCTCTTTAAAAAAATATTTTCAGGGAAATAGTCATCATTATAGAGCAACAATTATTTTGATAATTGTTTTTGGATTAACCCCTTAGAATTTTTGACCTCTTTCCAGGAACATGACAAAGAACAAGGAACAATTCCTGCATGCTAATGTAATATTTAGTTCCCTTTTCCCATATATATATATATATATATGTATACAGATAGATAGATGGATTTAAATATTAACTTTGTAAATGTTGCCTCTTCATTTCTTAAGCAAGCGAGCTCCTTACTGATAATGAGTAAAGTAGATGAAAATTACAAGCTACAGGCTTCAGCATAAAGCTCAATGGATATTTTCATTCATCATAGCATGAAGTTGGGATGAATGCCCTTTGATGCTATCTCGTTTTCTGGCTTCCAGTGAAGAAATAGGTTAATGGAAAAATTCCTAATTTCATTACTTATTTTAATGGATCTCACAAAGTTTATGACATTTTTATTTTAATTAATTAGAATTCATCTTACCATGTGCTTTTCTAAGGACAAGTTAACAAATGACATAAAAACTACCCTATCCACTAGGAAGTTTCAATAAAGAGAACTGTATATATTGAGCATGGACTGGGGCCAGCTCGGGGTGAGTGCCCCAGAGGGGAAAGTGCAGAAGAAAAGGTGTGGGGTTTTTTTTGTTTGTTTGTTTTTCTTGTTTTGGGGGGTTTAAGTATAGTGATATTAACACAAGACATACATAAATGCATTTATTCTGAATATCTTAAATCAGAGGGTCTTAAGCTGTGTTGAGTAAGAACCTTGAACCTGTATTCTAGAACCCATAAGGAATTAAGAATTTACCCAACTCTCCTGAGATTGGATGTGAATTTTATGTGCATATATCTTTTTTTTTTCCTAACAGGGAAAGAATAGACATATAAAACCTAGACATATAAAACCAACAGGAAGTTTCTCGATCACTGTTGTTTCTTTTTTTTTTTTTTTTTTTTTGTGTGTGTGTGTGGTTAATTATATGCAGTTCAAATAGGAAAAAAAATACTTTCGGGAGGCAAAAAAAATCATAAAGGCCTTAATGAGTAATGAGTTTACTTTACTACCCTCTTCCCCCAAGTTCACTTTGATTTCTACAAAAAAAATCACATAAAAGAATTTTAACCCAAGTATAATCCAAAAATAGCATTATGAGAATGAAGATGATTTTCTTAAGTATAATATTAAAGTATAGGTTATGTTTAATGTCTCGTAGTTATGGAAAAGAAATTGACATGGTTATCTTATGTTGAAAATCTTGCTATCATGATTGTCATTAATGGTATTGTTGCTTCCTACAGCATTTTAGATGAATTCCTTTTCTTGCAGAAAATAAAGAGTTGAATGTCTTTTATGACTAAAACTACATAATATCTACAAACAAAATGATGTTGGTTTTATGCACGATGGTTTTTCTCAACTATTAATTTGTTTCTAAGATTTCCAATATTATGAAAGCAAAAGATTTCTAAGAGATTTTGATTATACTGAGAAAATGGAAAATTAAGGAGAATTCCTTTTACCAATATGTATAGTCACTGAAACAAACTGCATTCTATTTCTAAGTAAAAAGTACAATAGAGAATTTTGCCCTAAGACAGGAGAGTGTGTTTTTTTTTTTTTCAAGAAAGTGTCAACAGCCTTGCCTCCTGTGAGACCATCCTCTGTTCTCATTCCTCTGTGAACACTTGATCAATATTCTCCATGAATTCCTCTTCCTCCAGTCACCATCTATTTTTTTAATTAAAACATTTTATTAATAAGTTTTTATTGAGGGCCTCCCTGGTAGCCTAGGGGTAAAGTCTCAGCGGTACCACTGTGAAGGCCTGATTTAGAGCCTGGCTAGGGAGCTACCCACATGGCGCTGCTCCCCTCAGCAGTGTATTTCAGTCAAACCGCCTGTTCTGCTCCCTACTCTGTCTCTGGTGAATCCTCTCACCCCCCACACCTCTGGCATACACCCCAGTGCTTCTATGCTAAAATTAAATAAATATATAAATAAAAAGAGAATTAGTACATTAAAATAAATACATTTTAATTGAGGTAACACTGATTTGTAACATATGAACTTCAGGTGTATAGCTTTATAACTTGACTTCCGTACAGCTGCTGTCATGATCACCTGCAAGTCTAGGTGCTGCCAGCTTCTCTCCCAGTACCCTTATGCTTCTCCCACTGTTCCCCTAGAAGCCTTGGCCAATGCTTGCTTCTTCCTGTGGTCTTTCTATGTAGTTACATACTGAGGAAGTCTCTCCAACACTTCTCTCAGCAGAATACCCTTAGCATGGAGTTACTCTTGTCCCCGGATGTCCTCACTTCCTCACCCAATCAGTTTCCTAGCCCTGCTCATTTTTTCAATTAAGAATTTCCCTTTGTTTCATCTCTTTGCTTTCACTCCTAGCACTATGCCCTGGTCCAGATTTTTTTTTTTAAATTGAATCTCTTTTTCTGGTCTACTACAAAAGCACACATAGTTTCACATACCTGAACATGACATACACACTCTCATTTACAAAAGGAGATATTGGTGTCATGTGTATTGATGGGATGGCAGTGAGCATAGCTGCCTTCCACAAATATTGGTGTCACTTTGAAAACTATATATACACATATGTATATACACATATGTACACACACACATAACTGTATACAAACACCAAAGCCATTCTTTCTCTTTTATTTTGCAGAGGTTAAGATAAAGTGACACCTGGTTTAATTCAGGTATTTTGTTAATTTATTGACAGTTGTCTTTGAACAAAGTGTCTTGCATCTTTTTGTCTTATTTTTGATGAATTGTTTTGTGTGTAAAGGTATATTTCTGACCTTAGATCTAGTCAGAACAGTATCTCTCCAGTTCATTTGTATGCCTTTCCAAGAAGGAGTCATGTTTGACTAACGAGAAAGTTTCTTGTTGAGTTTGAACTGACAGTAAATTGAAGCAAAGTACTTAAAAGCCTCTCCACTTGCAGTGTAGAAATGATATAATGTATCTTATACATTGGTGGTCTTTCTATTTAGACCTGTGTTTACCTCCAAATGTGATTTGAATGATACTTGAAAAGATTTGTAGTATGGAGAATGCATTGTTCTAAAAGGATCAGAGGTCTCACTGCCTTATGAAAGAAAACAAGAGGTAACTCATTTATGTTTTAACTATTTACCGTGACTTATGTGAAGAGTAACTTTGCCACCATTTGTTATACCTTGGTAGCAGTGACTTTACAAACCGTTTCTCTTGTTCTCACAATACCTAACAAATAGATGGACTATTTTTATTCCCATTACGTGTGGTTGAAAATTCAAGGCTCTGGGCCTCCCCGGTGGCTCAGCAGTTGAGCGCTGGGTTGCGAAGCTGCCTGCAGCCTCTACAGCGCCAGTTCGATCCCCAGCTGCTCCCCGGCCACCGGAGGAGGGTCCCACATGGCGCACAGACCTCTCCTGCCGCCCGCTGCTCCCCTCAGCAGTGTACTTCTGTCCTTCTGCCTGCTCTGCTCCCCGCTCTGGCTCTGGTGAATTCTCTCACCCTCCCGTGCTTCTGGCTGTACCCAGTGCTTATATAAATAAATTAATTAATTTAAAAAAATCATTTCAAAAAAAAAAAAGAAAATTCAAGGCTCAGAAAATTGATGTGACTTTCCATGGTCATTGGGACTGGAATCTGTACCAACTTTCTAGAACTTGGGAATTTATTCTTTTCTGGTTTTCAATATTTTTCTGCTTCTATATTTCCACCTCAACAACACATTCCCATTTTTTACACACTGTTTCTCCAGAAGAAACAGAAGCTAATGCATGTAATCTAAACCTGCCCTATTTTATTTATTTTTATTTTTTTATTTCATTTTTTTAATTTTATATATTTACATCATTTTTCACTTTTGCACAATGTTTGCATTTTCATCTTGGTTATACTCCCCATACAATTCCCACCCCCCCTTGTTTTGATCCTATTCCCTCCTCCTCCCCCCTGTAGTGTGTCTCTGGTTCATAGTTGCTTGTTGATTTTGATTTTTACCTTATTATAATTAGTCTTTTTCCTGGTCCCTTATTTAGGTTTTCTAAATTCCTGCTATGAATGAGACCCTCTGGTATTTTTCTTTTTCTTTCTGGCTTATTTCGCTGAGCATGATCCCTTCCAGCTCCATCCATGTTCCTGCAAATTGCATGAGTTTATCTTTTTAGATTGCTGAGTAATAGTCCATTGTGCATATATACCACATCTTCTTGATCCAGTCATCTATTTTTGGGCATTTGGGTTGTTTCCATAGCTTAGCTATTGTAAATAGTGCTGCTATAAACATAAAGGTGCTGGTGCCCTTTTGAATTAATGTTTCTGTGTCCTTTGGGTAAATACCTAGTGGTGGAATTGCTGGATCATATGGAAGCTCCATCTTTAGCAGGTTGAGGAATTTCCACACAGCTCTCCATAGTGGTTGGACCAGTTTGCACTCCCACCAAAAGTGCAGAAGAGTTCCTTTTTCGCCACTTCCTCGCCAACATTTGTTGTTGCTAGTCTTTTTAATATGTGCCATTCTCACTGGTGTAAGACGGTATCTCATTGTAGTTTTGATTTGCATTTCCCTGATTACAAGTGATGTTGAACACTTTTTTCATATGCCTATTGGCCATTTGCATTTCCTCTTTGGAAAATTTTCTTTTTAGCTCTTCTGCCCATTTTTTGACTGGATTATTTACTTTTAAACCTGCTCTATTTTATACTTCCCTCTTAGATCCTAGCAATTTCAATACCCATGATCCTCATGAGAATCACTACACTATGTAGCAGTGGTTGAATTCTGGCTCCAAATTAGAATCTCTGATATTCAGATGTAATTATCCCAGGTGCTAGGAGGTTGGTATTTTTTATCAGCTCCTTTAGTAATTTTAGTGTGTAGCCAGGGTTGCAAATGACTGCAATATATTCCATCTTCTTAAGGTTTCTCTCCCATTGCATTATACTAAATGAAAAAGGCAAATTTAAATGAATGAAAGTTGATTTTATTATTTATGTCAATGACAGAGACCAAATCACCTTCCAAATCTTAATGTCTTGATTACACTGGCACCTTCTATCTGAAATGTATATTCCTAATATATCATTGCACTTCCAGATCTTCCCTCTGTCTAAAATGAATCTGTTTTGCACAGATGTGTCTTCAGTCACAAAATACACAGAAACACACACACATGTCCCCTGCCCTCCTCTTTTGACATTCTGTTTCATCCCGCCAGGGCTGCTTCTTTGCCTCTCTCAGGTGTGAGTTGACCTTCATTCCGTCATGTCCTCCAACTGCAAAGAATATATTCCTTTGATTTTGAAGGGCTTCATAGGAAAAACCTTCACTTGGCTGGAGGGCATGATGGGTGATAATCCCCAATTCGTCCCTAAGGATATAGAAAACAGCTCTTTCCAAAAAAGTATCTTCACAAAATCCTACCTCTTGCACTTTCATAAATCATTTATAACCTGAAAGTCAGCAAAGAGTTCAGGAGTGAGGAACAGATGCTTCCCCATTTCCTCTGAAAATCTCTTTTTAGTGATTTGTAGCTCACACTAGTATTTCACATCTGTTGTAACTCGGTGCCGAGTTTCAACTTCTTTAATTTTAACATATCGTTCCATTTATATTCTTTTTCTCTCTGTACAAATGTGAGTTATTTTTTAAATAGAATGTCAAAAGAGGTTATTTGTCTTTGTGTTTAAGTGTAACACAGTCTTTGAAATCAGAAAACCAAAGTTACTGGATTTATAACTTTAGGAAAATGATTTTGTCTCCTGAAGCCTTAACTTTGTCTCCAGTAAAATGAGAATCATAGTGTCTACCTCAAAGGGCTATTATCATAATCATTAAAGATTGCATACATGAAGAAATTAATACAATACTGTAGTTTGATTTGTAATAAATTAATTATGATAATGATTGTTATTATTAAGATCTATATTAAGGGCCTCCCCGGTGGCACAGTAGTTGAGCACTGGGTTGCAAAGCTGCCTGCAGCCTCTGCAGCACCAGTTCGATCCCCGGCCACCAGGTGAGGGTCCCACATGGCACGCAGACCTCTCCTGCCGCCCGCTGCTCACCTCAGCAGTGTACTTCGTCAGTCTGCCTGCTCTGCTCTCCCCTCTGGCTCTGGTGAATTCTCTCACCCTCCCACGCTTCTGACTGTACCCCGTGCTTGTATAAATAAATAAATAAACCTTTAAAAAAATCTATATTAAGCCACTAACAGAGCTAAAATCAAAAAGACAGAAGAAACCAAATAATATGAAATGTCATAGATTATTTTTAAGGATACATTTCTAAGGTCTTTAGAAGCAGGAGCTGTAATTGAGATTTGCTGAGCACAAAAATCACAAAAAAAAAAAATCCACGTAGATGTAAAGGATAAGCCAAGTTTATGGAGGTACTCAATTAATGTTAAATGAATGATATTATATAACCCCTACATTAGCTGTTAGGTAGCTTCACAAAGTAGTTCAAAGCATAATATTACTTTATTAAATTCCTGAGTCACTGTAACAAATTACTGTACACTTGGATACTTATGACAAAGAAATATGTTGTATCATATATCTGATGGATTCTAGTATGAAATCTGGCAGGACCACAGCTTGTCATAGAAAACCAGCCAATCAGAATGCTTGATTTTATGATTTATTCTAAACCAATAGACTTGGCTTGAGTCCTGGTAAGCTGCTGGTATCTTGTACAGACAAAAGGATGAAGACTTTTGGCAGCTGTTTTTCTTTTTTGTTTATCCTTATAGTAGGAACTTATTAAAATTATAGAAGTTGCGTTTTTAGTAAAATGTCACTTTTGAAAAAGATAAGCATTTTGGGCCTCCCCTGGTGGCGCAGGCAGTTGAGCTCAGCGCTGTGAAGCTGTCCGCAGACTCTGCAGTGCCGGTTCGATCCCGGCCACCAGTGAGGGTCCCACATGGTGCAGCAGACCTCTCCTGTCTTGCCTACTGCTCCCCTCAGCAGTGTATTTTGTTGGTCTGCCAGTTCTGTTTCCCACTCTGTCTCTGGTGAATCCTTTCACCCTCCTGTGCATCTGGCCTGTACCCTGGTTCTTGTATAAATAAATAAATAAATCTTTAAAAAAAAAAAGATAAGCATTTTGTAAAGGACTTTTGATTCTGTTGTATTTAAAGACACAAGTGTCTTTAAATAGCTCTAAATGTATTTAAATAGCACAAGTGTATTTAAATAGCTCTAAATGTATGGGATAGCTACAGATTTTTCAGGTGCTTATGAAAATATGTCTGAATTATATTTATTGTTTTTTATTTTTATATTCATTTTTATAAGGCTGACCTCCACAGTCAGTTACTTTTAATTAATAAGTATGTGTACCTATATCATCTGCTTTCTGGCTTTATCAGTGAATAAATGTGTCTTCCTTGGTTTTTAAATATATGCATGAAAATGTAAACAGTTCAAAATGTCAAATGCTAAGTACAAGTACAAGTACAAGTATTCATTTTTATTATAAAGATGGATTTAAAAGTTTTACTTCATTACCTTTCAAAAAAACAAATTATGGGGCCTCCCTGGTGGTGCAAGGGATTAAAGCACAGCACTATGAAGCTATCCGCAGCCAGGGAGGTGACCCACATGGCACAGTAGACCTCTCCTGACTTGCCCCCTGCTCCCCTCAGCAGTGTATTTCAGTCAGTCTGCCTGTTCTGTTCCCACTCTGTCTATGGTGAATCCTCTCACCCACCGCTTCTCTGGCCTGCACCCCAGCTCTTGTATGCATTAATAAATAAATCTTTTAAATAAAAACAAATTATGTTGGTGGACTATGGGTGATTTGGTGGTGGGTAAACTACAATGGTAATACCTAACGGGGGGTATCCAATTATTACCTCAATTAAAAAAATTAGATAATTTGCCTAGCCTTAAGAAAATAGGTATGTAAATAATTGTATACTTTTAAAATGTTCCTATCAGAATCTACTAGTATAGGTTTTGAAGTTTAAAATTCAGTTTATCTTAAATTTTACGTTGACTATGGATTATTTTATACTAAAGCTTTGTTGAAGAGATAAAAGAGCATATGCTCATAAAATTACTTTCTTTTATTTAAAGAGGAAAACATTAGTATTTTCAACTTTAAATAAAATCAGTGGCAGTAAAGAAATGTAGTACAGGCTAAAAAAAGATGTCTTACAATTCATGATTCTCTAATACATACATACTACATGTGTGATCTGGGGGAAGTATTTGTTATACCTCTTTCTCTGGTTTGAACATCTTAAAGACAAAAAGACCCTATCTTAATAATACTTTATAATTTCAGCAATTAATACCATTTCTATCCTTAATCCTTGAATAAATGACTCATTGAGTGCATGAATAAATTGTTGTTTCAATTTACTATAAATTGTATGAGAGGCATATAAATTTACTTTGTTTAGGAAATATTTACTTTTATATTACATGGAAAATAACCTATATGCAAATACATTCAAACATAGAATGCTGTATTGATGAGTTAAAAGTGATAAATTATAGGTTTTGATTCTTTACATTCCCAAGATTGTGTAGATATTTTTAAAAGTCTGCTTGGTTAGGTTATTAAATATTTGCATTTAATTTCATACAGTTGGCTTCAAAGAAAAGCATATATTATTACTAAAAGTATTGCTTTGTCACATACATTTTCTGTATTACAGCTCTCTGAGGGACTAGTGACAGAACTAACTCAAAATAGTTTGAAGGAAAAGTATTGACTCAGTTACTGAATACCTCAACAGTAGAACTGTTAACTGTCAGAACTACAGATCTTGCTGAATCCAGAAGTTCAACTGATATTTTCAGTGCTGGGGTGGCCCTACTGTCTTTCCCTTTCTTCATTTCTCCCTCTCTCTGTTTTTACTTCTCTTCAACTGTTCTTTCTCCTCTGACCCTGTGTTGGCTTCATTCCCAGTCAGATTTATCCTTCCAGCGACTAAAATAGCCTCTGACTACCTCCAGCTTATATGATCCCTGCTGCGCTCCCAGGTCTGGCTTTTATTGTATGCTTTGATCATATGCCTCTGCCTGAACCAAGCCCTAATGGCTAAGATGTAGTGATCTGATTGGCCAGTCCTAGGTCATATGCCCACCCCCAAGGTTAGGTATGGGATCAACCCTCCAGAGCCAAATGGACTGGGAACTGAAATCTGTTCTCTCAACCATATACTGGGCAAAAGCAAATACACACACACACACACTCACACTTAAATATCACACTTCACTGTGATAATTACCATGTGAGAAAAAATGGGCCAGTCTTTTGTAAGAGAATATTGGAAAGATATAAATGTTTTAATCATTTTCGCCATCATCAGCCTTTGTTCTGGATTATTCCTGTACACCAACTATGATAGGAAAAAAAGGTTAGAAATTTATGTCTGAAAATAGAGGTTGCTATTATATTTCAATATGCTGACAGTAGACTCCATCTTAACGTATGTGACCACCCACTTCCAGGACTTAAGCCCAAAATGTTGAGAGTGTCTCTGTATTCCTGGGAGGGAGGTCTTTGTGTTGTTGCTGACATCCTCTAGGAGAAACTTACTTGTGATAATTCGTGGAGTGTGTAATATTGATTCTTTCATTAAAATATATGATAAATGGGCATAGATAGACAGGTGCACAATTTTTTAATGTGTAAAAAAGACTGCGTAGGAGAGAAAATAGGATATGTGCTTGAGTAAAATAGAAGACACAAATGAAATTTGGAGCCGAAAGAGAGATTGGGATAATGATGACTAAAGTTGAAAAGACTTGAATCTGAAGGACAATGAAAAGCCAGTGCTGGTTATGAGAAGAAAAGCTTAGTTAGAGCAAAGGGAAAAAAATGTTATTTTGATGGGAGAAATGTTTTGAATTCTATGAATAAGATACGTTAATGAGAGGACTGAAATTTGGAATATGCTAATATTGAAATGAAAATAGTGAATGTGTTGAGAACAATTTCAGCAGTTAAAAGAAATTCAGAATTATTTTTAAAAAGCAAATAGAAAAAACGTTTTTACTGATGTACCATAACTACTGTGATTTTTGTATCTTCAGGATTTTCTATTGAGGATACACTTTGTAATATAGAGAAATGACCTGGCCTTAAACCTGAGGACCAGAGAAGTCATTCACTGAAGTGCATTTTTTGAAAACCTACTATGTTACTGGACTTTACTAGGCATCAATGAATAAAATTGGGAATTTAAAATAGCGCTTTTGACTTAGACTCTAATGCGGGAACCACCGTAAGCAGATAATTAAATGTGTAACTAAACAGAAAATAATAGTATCACATGTCCCCCAAATTGAAATCCATGTAGCAGTAAGAACACTGAATAAAATGAAGATAGGTCTGATTAGAAGAGCAAGGTCACAGATATACCTTTTTTGAGGGTGAATCATTCAACAGGAATGTCTGCATCTAGTGATTAGTGATGGAGCTTTGCCTTCACCTTCCTCAGTCACAACAAAGAATGGACATTAGCAGGAGAAGATGTAGAAACCGGCAGACAGGCATGACAAATGAAGATTTACTTATTTGGTGTATTTTCTAATTAAATGTCAGTTTTTAAATTGTACACATGACTTAGAACGTCAACTAGTATCACCTGAATTGTCTAATTATGCTAACATGCAGCTTAAAATAATGATGGGGATAATACATTTCTCTTTAAGTTCAAGTAAACATTAAAAGAAGTCCAAAGCTAGTAGAGTATGCAGAGTCAAAGAAGCAGGATAACTGGCACCAAAGCAGAGGCTGAAGCCTTGTTTTAGGGAGGAATAGAATGTCAAACAAATAAATCCTGAAAAACCTCCCTTAGACAGCTCAGCCTCTACTTTGCATCTCTCTCCTCAGTGTTTGATTGAGATGACAACTCCTAAACTATCTGCCTACAAGTTTGGGTGATCAAAATACACTAGTTGTATCCCTACCCCTTATCATTTAAAATGAAAATAGCTTTGACTATTTCTGACTGCTAAAGGAAAATACAAGTTCACTGGAAAAATATGGAAAATAAATAACATTTCTTCCCATGGTGAGACTGCAAGGAATTTTTGCTTTCTTCTGTATATTTCCATATTTTTTTTCCAATCAGTATAATGGGAGAAGCTTAAGGTGCCATGTGGAAAACCAAATGGCTTATAAGTAGAACAGGAACTGAGGGGTCCCAGGTCAAATGACTCCTCTTTTTCTAGCCCAGGCTTCCCTCACTTAAACTAAGGTAATTTGTTCTTTGCTCGCACAGAACCCCTCTAAAATTAGGCCTACATTCTACACTTGTGCTTATTAACTATCAGTCTGCAGAACCAAGCGCATATAGAAACTTAAGAAATAAAGTACCTCATTGATTTTATTAGATGCCTCATTTCCTGAAAGTGTATGAAATAGGATTATTATCTGATAGAAGTATAGCGAAAAGCAGTCTATGGTGAATTTCAGAAGGAAACTCTCCATGACATGCTAACCAGGGCCTTTCCGGTGGCGCAGTGGTTGAGCGCTGGGTTGTGAAGCTGCCCAAGGCCTCTGCGGCGCTGGTTCAATCCCCGGCTGCTCCCCGGCCACCAGAGGAGGGTCCCACATGGCGCGCAGACCTCTCCTGCCGCCCGCTGCTCCCCTCAGCAGTGTACTTCGGTCCTTCTGCCTGCTCTGCTCCCTGCTCTGGCTCTGGTGAATTCTCTCACCCTCCCACGCTTCTAACTGTACTCAGTGCTTGTATAAATAAATAAATCTTAAAAAAATAAAGTAGTATTAAAAAAAAAATTTAAAAAGGCTAACCAACCTGACACTAGTCTATGAGAAAAGATTTGTTTGTATTGTTTTGCATCAGAAATCCCCTCTATGCATGTGCATCTCTGTGTAGATAATATTGTTTAATTAAGGACTAAATTTTCCCAACAAACTTCTGGAAGAAACTTCTTTAAATTAGGCTTTCATTCTTTTCCACATTAGTTACACACATACACACAGCATAAGTAGGAGAACAAGGGAGGGCATTCTGAATTAGGGACAACTCAAAAGTAGGTTAATGCAAATGAACAGGATGCCAAGTTCAGTATGAATATTGACATTTATCAGCACATTTTGCATGAAGACATTTTCAAAGTTTTGCCATGTATATGAAAATATTCCAATTTTGTGCCCATGTTTTCATTATTCAGTAACATGTATTACTTTCTGTTGTTCCCAAATGCAAGTTGTAAATCTGCTCAAAAAGTTTCACTAATATGGGATTTCACGGGCTCTATTGGGGTTCACCTGATCATTTCATTTCTACTAGGAAAGTAAGTCAGTGGAAGTGAATAGGTAGAACTAGAAGCTCATGTATTTTTGAAATTAAAAATATAAAATTAATTATTCATTCTAGTGCATTTTTTGCCATGGTCAACTCCATATTTTCACCTTCCAAGTAAACTTTTATCATCATAAAGAAGAAACATACTTTATATGTAGAGAATAAGGACATTTTTAAAGCCCTGTTTTATATTCATCTTATTCTTTTTATGTATATATTTGTTTTGACTCATCTTCCAGTTTTTAACATATTATATTTCTCATGTTATTTTGATTAGACAATAAACACAAATTCATTCCCATGGTAAAAAGTAAAAAACAAAACACATGCAAAACATTGTAGTCTATTTCGGCCACCTCTTACTTTTCCAGGAGTAGCTATGTTTTAAGACCAGAGTGCAGCCAGACATTTTTTACTGAAATTGTGTGAATTGCTTTGCATGTCATTTTTATACATCTTGGAGGTTTCCCCATGTGTACATATAGTTTTACTCATTCTTTTGAACTGATGAAGGGTATTTCACAGAATACAGAAAAATTTTATTAAATCATTTCTCTATTGGTGGCTATTTAAGATTATTCAAATGTTAACGCTATTACAAAAATGTTTCAGTTATCCATGATTATGCCTCATTGTACACATAAGCAACTATTTCTCTGGGATAGATTCTAAGAAGTGGAGCTGATAGTCAGCAGGTATAGGCATCATTAATTTTAATAGATAACTGCAAAGTTGCCCTCCAAAGTCTGGTATCAAGCAGGAGGTAAGAGTTCATACCCCCCCCCCCATCTTTTAGAAGCACTGGAAAGAGAAAATGCTGTTGACGTGTTACTTTACTTTGTTTTTCTCTAAGTTCTAGTAAGTCTGGTCTTCACGTGCTTACTTGCTGTTTTGTTTTTCTCCTCTTCAAGGCGGCTATTCATAGCTTCTAACCATTTTTGTATTGATATATTTTTTCACTGATTTGTTGATTCTTTCTTATGTGGATTTTGCACATAGAGAATATTTTCTTAGAATATGTTGTTTATCTTCTTGCTTTGCTGAGGTTGTTAATTTTTACTTTTGTGTGTTAAGTATATTAACCTTTGATTCCCTGCTCCCCCCACCCCCGTATTACTTGTGCCTTCTGATTCTGGAGTCAGAATCAAATACTTACAACTTTTTAAAAGGTACTTTGAGCTACAATCCACCTATTATTTATTTATTTTTTATTTTTAAAAAGATTTATTTATTTATTTATACAAGCACTGGGTACAGTCAGAAGCGCGGGAGGGTGAGAATTCACCAGAGCCAGAGCGGGGAGCAGAGCAGGCAGAAGGACCAAATTACACTGCTGAGGGGAGCAGCGGGCGGCAGGAGAGGTCTGCGCGCCATGTGGGACCCTCCTCCGGTGGCCGGGGAGCAGCCGGGGATTGAACCTGAGCCACAAAGGCTGCGGGCAGCTTCGCAACCCAGTGCTCAACCGCTGCTGCGCCACTGGGAAGGCCCTCCACCTATGATTTATTTTGTGAATGGTATA
Source organism: Talpa europaea (assembly GCF_964194135.1). Classification (NCBI taxonomy): domain Eukaryota; kingdom Metazoa; phylum Chordata; class Mammalia; order Eulipotyphla; family Talpidae; genus Talpa; species Talpa europaea. The sequence continues at coordinate 16,730,725 of NC_140081.1, forward strand.
TGGTTGAAATCAGTGAGGGGCCCAGTGGACTCTGTTGAAGAATTGTGGGTGTTTTGTTGCTAGTTGTGATGTGATAATGTACATCTAAAGAGGTGTAAACCTGTACCCCCAAATCATATACAGTGTTGTAAACCATTGTTACCTCAATGAAAATAATACAACACCACCCAAGAGGGGAGACCCTATACTTGTAATAAACAACAATATAAACCAATGTTGCCTCAATGAAAAAAGGTAATAATACAATTTAAAAAGGAAACAAATTGATGCACATGTGAATATGTGTGTAGACATGCATGATATATGACAACTGCTTTGAATTATTAAATCCCATAACAAATCAGTGTAAAACAGCTAAGGAATATTATTAACTCAATTACTAAGTGACACAAATTTTATATGTTTTGTGATTTTTATTTACTATTTCCTTTAAAATAGGGATATTATATTCTGGCTGTTTGGATTATCAGCAAAATATGTTCCTTCTTGTTTAGTAAGGCCAGTTCAGTTCTTTGATTTAAACCTCAAAAGATTCGAATAAGAGCTTACTGATTTTGTCTTTTGTACTGTTTAAGACACTTACCCAGATATACTCCGTATTAAAGTAGCACCTATTTCCCTTACAAGGACCCTTGTAACTTGATTAGTCCCATGTGGATGATGCTGATTACTCTTATCTCGATATCCTTTATCACATCTTCAGTGTCCCTTTTGTTATAGCAGGTAACATATCCACAGGTTGGGGCCTCCCTGGTGGCGCAGCGGTTGAGCGCTGGGTTGCGAAGCTGCCCGCTGCGTCTGCGGTGCCGGTTCGATCCCCGGCTGCTCCCCGGCCACCGGAGGAGGGTCCCACATGGCGCGCAGACCCCTCCTGCCGCCCGCTGCTCCCCTCAGCAGTGTACTTCGGTCCTTCTGCCTGCTCTGCTCCCCTCTCTGGCTCTGGTGAATTCTCTCACCCTCCCGCGCTTCTGACTGTACCCAGTGCTTGTATAAAAATAAATAAATAAAATAAATAATAAATAAATGAATAAATCTTAAAAAAAAAAAACATATCCACAGGTTGTAGAGATTAGGATGTGGGCATCTGTGTGTGTGAGTGTGTGTGTGTGTGTGTGCGCTCACACACACATGTGCAAATGTATGTATGTTATTTTGCCTTCTACAGTATTCATCACTGTTCCAACTCACTCTCCCTCCTTGGGGCTTGAGTGTGTGTCCAGGGGAGTACAGTGTTAGGAATAGGGAGGGTGCTTGGTTGCCTTCTGCTGAGCCTAGCCTGTTCATTCAGAGGGTTAGTTTCACTTAAAGGTATGTGGCTAAGTTGGCATCATAAAAGATAACTTTAATACCTTTCCTGAATTGGAAATTTTTACATATCAAATGCATGAAAAGATTGAGTTGTAGTTTGTAAAACAGAACAATAGCTCAGCATATGGAGTATTATATAAATGATATTTTGTGTGTGTGTGTGCGTGCGTGTGTATACTATATGTGGTTAAGTGAAACAAAATATAATGCCTACAAGGAAGGGAGTTTTAAGCAGACAATTGATTTGCAAATGTGATATATCCTTTTGACTCAGGAGCTGATAGTTTGTGAATTACTTTCCTCACTGTTAACTGTCAGGAGGAAATACACCTTGACATGTTTGGCTAGTGGTGGTGATGATTGTGTATGGATTATACATTTGTCAGATTTTTATGAGAATACCAATTTAAAATCAAGAGTGAAATGTACACACTGAAAAGTGGCACTATTAATTGGTCTACCTCATATTTATTTATTGAACACTTACACTGTGCCAGATGCTATAGAGTATCAATGATGAGTAACAGACTGTCCTTATGCTCGAGGCTTTTGAAGTGTAATAGGGTGAATTCTTCTGAGTATGCAAATACTTCTAATACAAAATGCATTACATTGTGGCATAAAGAAAATATAAACAAAGGGCTCTAAAGATTATAAATGAGAGTAATCACACATGTAATGATTATCTTAGAGTAGGTAGTGTTTGAAATGAGTTTTGACTGCAAAGGTGAAACTTAGACAGTGGCACTTCAGGCGAGGGATTCATGTTACCTAAGAGAGAGAGATAAAAATATCCAAGAATGTAGAATCAAAAGCTTTGCAGAAATTGAGGGTGTTGAACCTATGACCACAGTGAGAGAGAGAATGGAAAAGTTCAGTACAGCTTCAGAATATATCCCATTGTGAGGAGTAGAGTCTAATTCAGTAGGAGGTAATGAATTTTGAAGAGGGAGATGTGTTATCCAGCCTACTTTTGAGAAAAATTGATTTTGCTGTCATATATTAGATAAAGAGAGTGAAGGTGAGATCAGAGGGAGGGATAATATAGTTAACAGTTCATTACCAAATGACCTAAAGTGAAAAAATAGTGAAGGCTTTGGCTAGAATAGTGGGAAAGAACTGGAAAGGAGGGGGTAGTTGGTGAGACATTATGTAATGCCTACTCCACATGATTTAGCAACTGATTGAGGAGGGAAGGGAGGGGCCCGTAATGACTGGTTTCCTGCTTGGATGACTAGGATAATGTGGTATCAGAAGAGAAACAGGAAATTGGGCAGATGATATATTTTTGTCTTTCACTGAAAGGATTTGAGATACAAGTATTTGACAATGAGGTTGGAGGTTTGGGAGAGAGATTAAGAAAGAGAAACAGATTTGGGGGTTTTACTTTAAAATAATTTTAGATTCGGGGGGGGGGGCACGCTGTAACTCATTTATTTCTATGAACCCATCTTTTGTGCCCCTTCCCTATATCTGCCAAATGATTGTCTATCCTATATTTGAACTCTGGGCCCATGACTTCCTGAGGCAGGCATTTCTGTTTGTAACATTCAGTTAGAAATATCTTCTTAACCTGAGCTCTCCAAAATTCTTTCCTTTTGAGCCACCTTTTATATCTTGGGACCCTACCCTAAAGCAATTGCAATTCTATCTTACAAAACCTCTTCTGGTATTTTAAGAGAGCTTTAAAAATCCCTGTTTAGTGTACTCTAAGAGTAATGCAAGAAGTGTAATTGGTGCTCTGAGGCAATGTAATATCTCTATGCCTTCTTTGACTGCAATTTTTGCTAGAGTTTTTGCAGATATAAATAAGCTCATAGAAAACACAAAACAAATCTTGAGTGGTTTCATCACAATAAATCTAAGAGACAAAATTGAATTTAAGAATTCCTGATGGGAATCATCAGGGTCTCCCTGTGGGCAAATGCCTGAGGACACATGTCTGCTTCGCTCAACTCTCCCTGTCTTATATTCATATAATTTCATAACTTAAATATCTCTAGTTCACAGAGTGGCTCATTGACATAATGTTCAGTCACATCACCATCTTTTGGTCTAATTAACATGGACAAAAACAAGACTAGTCCTTCCCTCAGTTTAGTTATTGTGATTTTTTTTTTTTAAATTTTAGTTAAAAGCAATTTGGCCCTGTCCCTCAGCTGGCTAGTCAGCATGCTGCCACTGCTGGCTGTATGACCAAGTGGAGGCTCTTTTCCTCATTGACTTTACGTTTTTTTTTTTAAAGGTTGATTTATTTATGCATACAAGAACTGGGGTACAGGCCAGAGTTGTGGAGGGGAGACAGGATTCACCAGAGACAGAGTGGGGAACAGAACAGGCAGATTGACTGAAATACGCTGCTGAGGGGAGCAGTAGGTGAGTCAGGATCAGGAGAGGTCTGCTAAGCCATGTGGGTGGCTCCCTGGCCAGGGATTGTACTCATGCTGCAGTGGCTGCAGCTAGCCTCATAGATTGCATCCTAACCCCTTGTGCCACCAAGGAGGCCTGACTTTACATTTTTGCCTTATAGTTGACCATTATTCTAGACTGCATTATCTTTTAGAGCCCAAATGAATCATATTAATCCATTAAATAAAAATGAAAGTGACCTGATTAATATGATTCATTTGGGCTCTAAAAGATCATGTGGTAAAAGTATCCAGCATTTCCACTGTGAGGCATCTACATAAGAATATGAAAACATGAATACAAAAAGATGCTTTATTCATTACTGCACTTGACAATATTGAAGACACTAGCAAAGACATAGAAATGACCTTCGTGCCCATCCACAGGTGACTGGATGAAGAAGATGTGGTAAATATACACAATGTAAGTCTACTCAGCTTTAAAGACAGAAGAAATCTTGTCATTTGTGGCAACATGGATGGTCCATGAGGTGATTATGCTAAGCAAAATGAGTCAGAAAGTGAAAGACAAAATCACAGACTGTTTCTCTTATATGAACTATAAAAACAGCAAAACAAATGAACAAACAACACCTCTTAAACTCTGACAACAGAATGGTGGTTACCAGAGGATTTTGGGAATAGGGGTGGGAAAATTGGGTAGAGGGGGTCAAGTGGATCATAGTAGATGGTAACTAGGCCCTTGGTGGTGGGAGTGGCGTGGTGTAGGTATTTATTGAGGTGTGAAGCCAATGGTATGTTGCCTAAAGTCATGAAGGAAAAGGTGGGGGGGGAACTTCTTTGAAGAAATATAAAAGTAACAGGTGCTTTTATCAAATAAGATGTTCTCCTGTTTTAACCTGAATTTACGTACGTAAAATAGCACTATTTTTGGTGTTAGGAGCTTAGGCTCTTGAATCAGCTGATCTGAGTTCAAATCCTGTTTTGTCACTTACCATATTTCTCCATCTCCTTAAGTGTCAAATTAAGCATATTAATGACTTCTTCTTAGGACACCGTGAAGCTTGAGGACATGATGTGCACAAAGCATTTACTTAGTACATTGTTTGGCACATAATAAATTTGGTTGTTATTTTTCTCTGAAAGTCTGATCACAGTAAAAAAAAAGTATCACTTATTTGCATCTTTTGCTTTCACTTTCATACTGAAAAAAAATGTAAAATTAAAAACATGGGAAGGAGTCCAATATATGTAGCACAGATTCTGTTGATTTTTTCCCTATAAATAGATTTTTATTTTTTCTACCTTCTTTCTCTCCTTTATATAAACAGCAAAACTTTTTCATTTTAAGAGTGACGAAGGCCAAGGACTCTGTCTAGAAATCTAACCACAATGTCCTTACATTTGTGCTCTTACCAAAGCTGGTCTACCATCATCTGTAACTCTCAAGATCCATCCCTGTTTATATTCCATTGTCATGGTTTACCTTCAGTAAATAAGGATGTCGGGGAGATAGTGAGAACCCCCATATTTCAATGATTACTATCTCCCCACTCTTGTTTTCTTTATTTATATTTTCTTATTAGCTGTATTTAATGTGGTATCAAACCTGTACCTTGAGGTTTTAATTTCATTTTTTATATATTTTCTCTTCTGGAAGTTTTGAGAATTGCTTTTTTCAACTTGGATTGTTTTCGTAGACAGATATACAAATATCTATCTATATATGTGATATGCTTTTATTTACTTTTTAAAAAAATCTGTTTTGTCATGATTCTTGCTCAAGATACCTTGTTTCCTTGTGGTATTTAGTTTTGTATTTTTTCAATGGAATGTCATTTTGGGAGGATTCGCTAAGGCCTAGAGGGGGAACTCTTCTTGGAAAGGCATGTGTCCAATATGTGGTCACTCTGGGAGCACCCATGAATTAAATGAAATTCATAGCTTATGGGTTTTTTTGGATTATAGAAATAATATGAATTTGTACTGTAAATCTACCTTAAGGATAGCTGGGGTGAGAAGGTCAATTTTTGTTATGCTTTATTGTTTTCTTACAGACGTACCCCTTAGCTTTACTGGAAGGGTGTTCTCTCCAATATGACATTTGACTGAGCACCTGCAACATCTTTCCAGATCTGTATTACCATTCAATAAACCTAGTCTATGGTGATTGGATTACTGTGTCCAGTAGACTCCCTCAGGAAAATTTCTTCAGTGGCCCATTTAACTCTTGAGCTTTGATTGTAATTAGATTTTGACCTAAGAATCTTATGAACTTTCATTTTGAAAATAAAAAGTCTAGTATATCTACTGATTTTTAGTGGGATAATTGGTCCGAAGAAACTAGAAATAGAATCCCCCCAGTTTCTTACACAGACATTTCCACAACTAGATTTTCTATTTAATATTTCATTTCTTGGACAAAATTCTCATTCTCTGGCCTTCCTTTCTTGTTACTGGCAGCTTTATTCCTGATATCTATCTCAACTTTCTTTTTCCCTTTGGAAAATTCATGTCATCATCAAACACCTTGAAGTAATTACTTTCAATAAAGTGATTAAAAGTGTTTAAAAAATAATTTTTAACAATCTTTGGATGGTGTGGTTATGTGACTTAAGAATGGATGTATGACTTAGGAGAAAGTCAGAACTTAGCAAATTGACTGAAATAAAAAAGACATGGTGAGAAACTCATGGTAGAAAGAGAGCATTATTGAGATGATTGACATACTATTTCCATTGTCAGGGAACTAATGAACATGGAAATGGATTGTGGGATATAAATTGATTAAAGGAGGCAAGACAGATAAGAATAATGTAGGGACTACAGGTAGAAGCGGCCTAGTGAATCTTGGGGAATTCTAACCTGTATTCAGATTTTTTTTAAAAAATCAATTACTGAACATTTGACAATGAACCACATAAATCAAGGCTGGCTTATACTCTTTTCTTAGAACTAATTATCAGATATTATTTATCACAAAGGATCTTTTGACCTCAAAATAATAGAATGGGTACATTTTCTCATTAGCCAATACCTAGAAACATGAGAGAAAAAGGATGTTAATAATATAAAAACATTTGATACTTTATTTTTTTAATCTGGAAATAATAGGCAGAATCAGAGAAAATATGAATCCCACCATGCTATTTTTCATATCAGATATTTTCCCCCTGTGATTCTTTCTTATTGGTGTGATTATATTATAGATTATAATAAGTAATATATATTTATATAAATGATTCTTCATTTCCAAATGCCTACATTGCTCTTAATTTCTAAGTTTTAGATGTTCAAATTTGAGGAGACTTGCCAAAGCAACCAGAACAACTTATACAGATGATGTTCAACTTCTGTTTTTCTAAGACATGGTGTATTAACTTTTCTGCAATACCATATTTCTTTGAAAGAATGTGGTGATGATGATAAGGATGGAGATGATGATGATGGTGATGATGATGATGATGATGATGATGGTGTGACCTTAATGATTGTGCAGAACTTAGGATTTAGAAAGCCATCAGTAACTGCAGTGGTATTTAATAATGCATATCGTACATTATTAAATACCATCGCAGTTACTGATGGCTTTCTAAATTATAAATAACCAAAGACCACACACAGGTAAAATACAGCAGGAATAAATCTTGGACTTAGTGAATAAATTTCAGGGTCACTAGAGGGAACAGGAGGTAAAGAGGAAGAGGTGGAGGAGGGTGGCAGAAGGGGTGTTAGCATGGGTGATTTGGTGGATGGTGAGTGAAAGTTGTGCCATATGAAGAGCAAATCTGTAACCCCAAAATTAAAATAAAAATAATACATGCATCATATATAATGCCATGAGAAGAACCCAAGACACAATGTATGAAGAGTTCTAGGAAGAATGTAAGAAGTAAACTGTTTAATTATTAGCAGTGATTGTCCCAACAATGTTAGATATTTTTTAACCCTTTTCACTCTGCTGTCCCCTCTCAGGGGACATCGGAATTCTAGCATATCACTTGGATGTCCCCTCTCAGGGGACATTGCAATTTATTAGTGATTACGGGGAATTGAGGTTATTTCAACGCAACTTTTTGAGACATGCATGTTTCCCTGAAGTTTTATCTTGAAATGGCACAAGAAATTAAATCAAAATATTGTAAAATGGTTCAGAGTGCAAAGGGTTAAGATACTTTTCTTTTTTATGTGCTACAATGATTACAGCCAGGAAATATTTGTGGCTAAATGCTATAAACCACCCCAATAGTAATTCTTTCTTTCTTGGGTGTCAGAAATATTTATTCTGTAAATTTTACATTATGATCAAATAGAAAGGAGTTTATGAGGTAAATTATTATGCTAATTGACTACAATATATTTGGTTTTTTCACTTTATTAATATAGGTAAAAATATATGGTATGGAGCCATGGAATCAGTATGGAAAAAATTCTGTGAATCATAAATTCCAGGGTATTTAAAAGGGAATATTCAGTGTAACCAGCTCTGGGATTTACTTGGTGAGGCCATCACATATTGAGACAAGCACATCAACATGTGCTGTGAACATTTTAGCTTATTTTATAACATACATCTTTGAAATCCCAGAGTTGTATTACAATATATATTATTGAGTGAATGTGTTGATTAATATACACTTATTGTTAACATTAACTTGTCCATCAAATGATTTTTCAGCCACTAGACTAAGTCATTTAACTGAAAAGTATTTTCTTTTTGAAGAAATGCTCAAATTCTGATACCTCTTTCTTAATAGATTGCCTTTCCCTAATTGCTGAGTTTTTAATGGTGTTATTGAATATACAACAATAATGCTTAATGGAAAATCTGTTCAATATTAAGACAGTGATGTATACCATCCTACAGAATGCCTTCCCCCACTGATGATTAAAAAATGACTCTCAGACATGAGAAAATATTCTGTCTCCTAAATCTAGCCAAAGACAGCTGACATTCTCTCTATAAGTCAACTGATTTAGAATGTTGATTGATTTAGGGTGGCCTCACGTGGGGTAAATGGGAAGGCTAGAAACTAGCTTTATGAGACTTTCAACTCTCAGAGGCTAGTTGAGGCATGCTTCATGTTCTCATGTCAGCAGCAGAGGTGCAACAAAGGAAAAGTGATGTGTTAATACTGACTCAAGCCCCAGCTTCATGACTTGTAACATCTGGGCCCAGACAGGCCACATAGAAGACTCAGACTCAGAGTGGAGGCTACTTGGCAAAAGTGTGGACACAAGCAGGAATGAAGAACTGTGACGAGTGATATAACCAACCTACTGTACATACTAAATTAATTGATTCTATACTAATCTGGGCATCTCCACTATAACCTCCTAATTCCTTTCTTAGAACTATATCATTAAAAAAAAAAAAAAACAGACTACCTTAAATACACACACACAACCTACATTGTTCATTTTCTGTTTATATTCTTCTTTATGCTAATATAAATCATTGGCTCAAATATTATTTCTGTAGAGACTGAGCAAAAGAATAGTATACTTTTTTTTTTAAGTTTCCTTTATTTATGGATACAAGAACTGGGGTGTGGGCCAGAGGTGTGGGGGGTGAGAGGATTCACCAGAGACAGAATGGGAAGGAGAACAGGCAGATCTACTGAAAAACACTGCTGAGGGGAGCAGCAGGTGAGACAGGAGTGGTTTGCTGTGCCATGGGGAATCGAATTTGTGCTGCAGTGGCTGGCAATAGCTTGACAGTGGTGTCTTTAACCCCTGCGCCACCAGGGAGGCCCCAGAATAGTATAGTTTTAAATAGAAAGATCACGGGGTATAGACTTTGTGTTCAGCATACATGACAAATATTATTCACATGACATTTATCAGATAAAATTTGTGTGGATATTTTATATACAAGCTACACTGCAAATAAAGTATATATTTAATAAAAATGAGCTGATCATTCTACAAACATTCCATTTGCCTATTATAATGAAATTGTGTGTTAAGTGTCACTCTTAAAGCAATGGAGATGGCATTTGCATATCAGTTTAATTGCTTTGGATTAAACATTGAAAGATGAGAGCCAAGAGAGCTTATTAAGCTGAAATGAGGGCAAGTGATAAAAAAGTGATATTATGTCAACACTACATCTGGAGGTCTGTTGCCATTTCCATTTTAAATCCTAAATTGCAGTGTTTCTTAAAATTATCATTGAATGCCATAATCTTGAAATATAATTAAAAAATTAAAAGGTTAATGTAGAGTTGTGTTTGATAAATGCAATTTGATTTAAAAGCCAAGCTAGAGTTTTCTCTACTTTGTTCATATATACGTTCCTAATGTACTAGACTGTAAGCTTTTGAAAGACGCCATGTCCTTTTTACTGTTGCACCATTAGTTTCAATATAGTCTGTCTTATAAGTGCCCAGTGAATATTTGTGAATGAAAGAGTGAGTGCAAGGCATCATTACCCCTTTATAGTTATTGTTAAGCTTTTTTTTTATTTTTTTATTTTTTCGAGGCAACACATTCTCTTTAATTGGATGGGGCTACATTTCCTTCCTCGCAGTTTCTGCCTCAGCATGAGGTGAGCAGACTCCCTGGAAGCCATTAGCCATGAGATCCTAAGCATTTTAGGTGAGGGCTTGGGCACTGCTGATCTTGATTAGAGCCTCCAACTGGACTCCCTTCCATTCTGAAACACTGTGCACTCGCTGGCCTTTTTCTTTGCCTCAGAGACTCATCAGTCACTAAATCATAAAGTCTTGCAGCCATCTAAATGGAAGTAGGCTGTGGGGTGAGGCACCTTAATTTGTAATTAGGGGTGTATCATCAGCATGTTTGCTCTGGGGCCTTATGTTAGAAACCACATTTTGTTTGCAGTGTCCACAGCATCAGAAAACTGATATCACATCATTTTATCAATCAACGATAAGCAGATCTCATTCATTTGCACTGGAGAACTGGCACCCTTCTAGGTGGTCTATGTTGCTTACCAGAGTGATTTTAGGTTTGCCAGAAATCTGTATTGTGTCAGAGCATCTAAAACATATCCTTTAAATTTGATGAAAATAACCCCGGCATTTCTGTTATTCTGGAGAATTTATCTTATGAATATCTAAGAGGTTTATAAATAGTATCTTCTTTGATCCTTATAAGAAATGTGGGAAAAGGCTCTCTTAAATATCTGCATTTTGCAGATGAAAAAACTGAGGCACAGTGAGATTAAAAGACTTTCTCATGGGCCTCCCTGGTGGCCTAAGGGTTAAGTCTCAGTGCTATCACTGCTGAGGCTTGAGTTGGATCCCTGGCTAGGGGTCTAACCTGCATATGAGGCAGCAGACCTCTCAGGGCTCCCCTGATGCTCCCCCTTAGCCATGTATTTAAATAAATTTTGCCTGTTCTGCTCCCCACTCAGTCTCTAGTGAATCCTCTCACCCCCCATACCTCTGGCCTATACCCCAGTTCTTCTGTGCAAAAATAAACAAACAAAAAATATTAAAGAAAAAAAAAAGAAACTTATCCATGGCCCCATGACTATTAAGTGGCAGAGTAAGGTTTTGAAATTAGACAGAGTGGCTCCAAAGAAGTTCTGTTCTTAAACACTGTTCTCTAGAGTGTAAGTGACTGAGGTTCCCTTGAGACCCCTGCAAATGAAGTATTTTATATCCCACATCTTTTACTGTTATTTAAAATTTTTAAATGTGGTAGAAAAATCACATCACATAAAATCTTCCACCCTAACCATTTTACGTATACAGTTCAGTAGTGTTTGGCATATTTACACTGTCGTACAACAAATCTCTGGAAACTGTTCATCTGGCAAAACTGAAGCAGTGCTCCCTGAACAGCTCCCCATTTCCTGATCATATCTACATTTAAGTCCTATCATCCCAAACATACCACCCCAATCTCATAAGACTCCTTCCAACTATTATCACATGATGTAATAACAACTCCACAGAGAAAGGAAAGTATTTTATTTGCATAGATTTATATATTTCCAAAATGCAAAACATCTAAGAAATACAAATCCACAAGATATGGGTGATCTTAGTTTTTTGCCTTCTTTTTGTTCCTCAGATAGGCCTTGGAATTTTGTCAAAGAAAACTTTTGTGTTACATTTCATTACAATGACCTATGATGAATCACAACTTAAGGACTATTTTATTGGATCACAGCAAACAAAAAAACACCCCTATTTACTTTCCTTATTTCTTACATATAACTTTTGCTTAAAGAGAAACTGTATTCAAATGCTGATAAAATTTACTAATACTAGATATATATCCTATTTTATAATAATTCTCATTTAAAGACAATTGTAATATTCAACAGATAGAATTATAGAATATAAATATGCATTAATATATATCTATAATTGTATACATAGTAAGCTTTAACCATTCCAGTAAAAGTACAAATGACATAAACATGCATGCAAAGTTATATAATGTATGTTTGAAAAAATAAACAGAAATTGAAGAGAATATTTATCATGAACATTTTCAATTCTTGCTTTTCCTATAACTACTATATTTGGCCCATTAATAACCCTGTGAAATAGCTTTAAGTGTGCTGTAATAAAGGGTGACATGGAAATACACACAGGTTCCAAAGGGATGGTATTTAGGCTAAGTATTAAAGATAAGCAGAGGATTGAAACAAGTTCACATTTGAGGTGCTCATCCAACTTGAGGAAATGAGAGAAACCTGACAGCTAGGGAGCACCAGTCTTTAAATTCTACCAAAGCCAAAAATGTGAATGAGGAAGTGGAAGGAGGTTGGGGATAGACTATATCCAGGTCAAAAGGAGACATCATACACCACCTGAGGAGGGGTGTTCCTAAACTTCAAAATACAAACAACGATGTAAACTAATGGTACCTCAGTAATTTTTTTTTTTCAAAAGACATCCTATGGCCAAACAATATAGTTTAAATTCATTTGCAGAATATGCAGATGCGGGGGAGGCAATGAAGCAAAGGAATGTGACATGATAAGAAATGTCACAGATGAAAATATTTGATCTAAATCCATATGCTAGTGTCAGCACTCATTCTGCCTCCAAATTTTTACTCCTGTTACCTTAGATTGGGTGGTTATCATCTATTTAGAAGGTCTGAGAATTTCTCTAAGAATTTCGGAAAGTCCACAAATTGCAGTACAAGTAGTTTTGGATGATAAGGATATACAAATATGTTTTCTGGTTTTGAAATTATTTAAAATTGAACTTTGGTGGAGGACTCTGAGTGCCTCAGTGATTACACCCGAGAGGAGAGATCCTGTACTGTCAAGACACTGGCAGGGATGTAAAATAGAGGTACTTCAATAACAATCAATCAATCAGGGATATAAAATAGAGATACTTCAATAACAATCAATCAATCAATAGATAAATAAATAACTTTGTGAGTTATACATAAAACAGTAAAGGGTCTGATAGGCTTGGGGAAATGATGACTGTCATATTTGGATATATTAACTGAAAGATGTCACCAGTCATCCAAGAGGATGTAAATAACAAATGTCATTACAATAAATAAATTATTTCAACTAAAGTAACAATTTTACTGATGTTTTCAATAGCTCATTCATTTCAAGCAAGCTTTCGAGAAAATCAGGAAGATGATATTTTTAACTTATACTTAGATATGATATAAAATATTTTAAAGTATTATCCACAAATAGGAATTTACTGAAGCTTTTGTTTGAGAGACAGAATTTCATCTACTCAGTTTTGTCTTTTTCTTGTTATCTTACTCTGTAATCCTAAAATATATTTTTGGGGAGCTGGAGGAATCATTTTTAATTAGCAGATATATTTAAAGATATTTTCATATCACAATTATTTGGTCTTTTCCCTACAATTCCTTATTTGGTCTTTTTCCTTATTTGGTATTTCCCCTACAATTCCTTATTGTTATTTACTGTTATTGTTATAAACTTCTCATTTTTCATTAACTTGTCTATTATAAGTCAAGAAATTTTCACCTCTTCTGTCTTATAATTAATATTTTGTCTGACGGGGACAAAATAATTGAGACAGAATAGAGGAGCAAGATGAATGTTAGATAGCAGGTGCATTTGTATATTATGAAGTGTTTGCAAAATAATAAGCATCACATGAATAATGTAGTTGAAAAATATTGTCTGGCAAATGATATTGAGTCATATATCCAAATCATTCCACAATAACTGAAGAATGAATTATTTTGTGCATAATGCATCCAGTTTTATCAGATAGAGAATTCACTATATGGGGCATCTAGGGTAAAGAGGCTACTGCTTATTAATAGAGAAATAAAATTATCTTTCTATCTCTTAACTATCTATAAATAAATAATTTATACATATATACATATAAACAATTTGAATATCAACAGGATATATGTAGGTTTTCAAATTGCTTGCTTATCTTTAAAATTCTAGCATAGTTTTCTTTTGAAAAACTAAAATTCTCTGGCAAATTTGACTAAGTTTGACTTTTATGTAGCTATTATTTGCACTGTTATTATATTTTATTTCAGCCTACGTATTTGTTTACTTCAAATATTTAATATTGTATGAAAATTAGCTTTAAGTATTAATATTTAGTATATCTAACTTTCACTTAACCTTGACAATAAAATTAAGAACTAGTTATTACTATTCATGTTTAGAGATGAGGGACTAGAGATTCAGAGATGTTGCAAAATAGGATAAGGGGAGGGACAAAAAAGGAAATACATTAGTAAACTCTGGAGCTTGGATTTTAACTTTATGGTGGCTTGTGCCATAGTGCATTCTTTTCTTTTTTTTTAAAGCATTGGGTTATGCTTCTATATAGTTTGTACACCCAACCATGGAAAATAGAGACATTTAACACCAAAATGAAGCAAAACTCATCCATAAAAACAACAAAAAGATAATACAAGACTTAAATTTTTGGAGTAGTCGATGTGCCTCTCTTCATTTTACCTTTTGGCTGGTTTGGTTGTATCCTCAATAGCTGGATGTGTTTGACCTGACTGGGTGGTTACTGTTGCCATAGCCAGTGGGTGCTGCAAGATTCCGCTCTGTAGCTGCTGTGGCTGGAGCTGTGCCCATGGCTGTTGTTGCAACTGTGGCTCTGGCTGCGGCCCCGGCTGCAACGGTGGCTGCAGTGGCTGAGGCCGTGGCAGCAACCGTGGCAGAGGCCGTGGCAGCAACCGTGGTTGTGGCCGTGACTGCGGCCGTGGCTGTGGCTGCGGCCGCGGCCGTGGCTGAGGCCGTGGCCGTGGCCGTGGCTGAGGCCGAGGCTGAGGTTGTGGCTGCGGCCGTGGTTGCAGGCGTGGCTGCTGCCGTGGTTGCAGGCGTGGCTGTGGGCGTGGCCATGGCTGAAGCCGTGGCTGAGGTCGTGGCTGTGGCCAGGGTTGTGGCTGTGCCTGCAGCCATGGCTGCTGTTGAGGTTGCAGTTGTGTCTGTTGTTGAGACTGCAGCTGCGGTTGTGGTTGATGTTGCAGATTAGGTTGATGCTGCTGTAAGGCAGAGGAGAGCTGGAATGTTTCCTGAGTTTGACTTTGCTCAGGTCTGCTCTGGACAGAGCCAAGTTGAGACAACACAGCTGCCTGGGGCTGCATACAAGTTCCCACTCCAGTGAGGTTGATGACAACAGCTTGCTGAGCAGATAAGGGTGCTGCCTGTGTAGTTGAACCTTGTGCCCTTGAACCCTGTGACACCGGTTGCTGAGGACAGGAAGTGGAAGATTGCTGAAGTTGTTGTGGAATCAATTGATAGAGCCATTGCTGCTGTGGCTGTTGTGGCTGCTGCATCTGTAGTGGCTGTTGCTGCTTCTGTGGCTGCTGCTTTGTATTCAAAATGAGTGAACCTTGTGGAACCTGGAGTACCGTTAAGTGTGTAAGACTTGAATTATTTTCTAAAAAAAGTTGAACACCCATTTGAGATGGTTCCTGCAACGCACCAGGCAGCACATTTGGTGTCTGACCTCTTGAGGGCTGGTTACTAGGCTTTATTCCTGCAGGAGCTGTGTCTCCAGGGGTAGAGCTTTGCACAGGGTTGGACCCACTGACTAAAGCTTGGGCTCCAAAAACAGGGCCCACCACATTGATAATATTCAGGCCAGAGGAGTCGGCCGTGACCTGGGTCACTGGTGTTCTCTGTGATGAGCTGACAGTGGATGGGGTTGGGGTTCCCTTTAAGGAGCTGACAGTGGATAGTGCTGGAGTTCTTTGTGATGAGCTGATGGTGGACAATGTTGGGATTCTTTGTGATGAGCTGACGGTGGATAGGCCTGGAGTACTTTGTGAGGAGATGACAGTGAATAGGGATGGTGTTCCCTGTGATGAGCTGACAGTAGACGGGGCTGGGATACTCGGTATTGAACTGACAGTGGAGAGTATTGGGATTCTCTGTGAGGAGCTGACAGTGGAGAGTGTTGGGATTCTCCGTGAGGAGCTAACAGTGTACAGTGTCGGGATTCTCCGTGAG
The DNA here is from genome assembly GCF_964194135.1 of Talpa europaea. NCBI lineage: Eukaryota > Metazoa > Chordata > Mammalia > Eulipotyphla > Talpidae > Talpa > Talpa europaea. Next base: position 16,746,835 of record NC_140081.1, read on the forward strand.
GAGCTGATAGTGGACAGTGTTGGGATTCTCCGTGAGGAGCTAACAGTGGACAGTGTTGGGATTCTCTGTGAGGAGCTGACATCGGACAGGCCAGTTGCCCTCCTTGATGACCCAACAGTGGACAGTGTTTGGATTCTCTGTGAGGAGCTGGCACTGGACAGGCCAGTTGCCTTCCTTGATGACCCAACAGTGGACAGTGTTGGGATTCTCTGTGAAGAGCTGGCACTGGACAGGCCAGTTGTTCTACGTGATGAGCTGACAGTGGGCAGTGTCGGGATTCTCTGTGTGGAGCGGACAGTGAACAGTGTTGGAATTCTTTGTGATGAGCTGACAGCGGTCTGGCCAGTTGTTTTCTGTGATGAACTGACAATGGACAGTGTTGGGATTCTCTGTGATGAGCTGACAGTGGACCGACCAGTTGTTCTCCGTGAGGAGCTGACAGTGGACAGTGTTGGTATTTTCTGTGAGGAGCTGACATTAGACAGTGTTGGGATTCTCTGTGAGGAGCTGACACTGCACAGTGTTGGGATTCTCTGTGAGGAGCTAACAGTGGACAGTGTTGGGATTCTCTGTGAGGAACTGACATTAGACAGTGTTGGGATTCTCTGTGAGGAGCTGACACTGCACAGTGTTGGGATGCTCTGTGAGGAGCTGACAGTAGACACACCTGGAGTTTTCTGTGATGAGCTGACAGAAGACAGGCCTAGGGTTCTCTGTGATGAGACTTTAGCGGAAAGACCTGGAGAGCTCTCTGATGCGCTGATAGTAGACTGTGCTGAAGTTCTCTGTGAGGAGATAGCAGTGGATGGGGCTGGGGTTCCTTGTGATGAGCTGACAGCAGACAGACTGCCTACAGGAATCATGCTAACTTGATCCACTTCCACAGAGAATTTCTGAAAAAGACTTGGTGACTTCAAAGTAGGAGTGGGTGATGGAGATTTAAGAAAGCTGCTTTCCTGTTGTGGAATAAAATTGTTCCCTGGGGAACTATTTTCTGAGCTTGAGGAAAGTATGGTGGATAGAGGTGGATATTTGACTCCCTCCCCCAATACTGAAGACTGAACTGACATACTCTCAGACTGTTCTGTTTCTTTCTCTGGAGAAAGATGACTAAGAATAGGTGAGTCACTGGAGCTGTACGACAGGTTGACTGGAGAGTTGGATTTCTCCTGGACCAGTTCCTCTGACTGACTGTCTATCATCCCAGCATCAGTCTTTGACCCAGTCATATTCAATTGATCATCCATGGAGCAGTGTGAGGGAGACATATATTTCTCATATCTGACTTTTTTATGTGACCTTATTTTTCCAGAAAAAAGTGGATCATTAAATGACTGCATGAAAGGCAGCTTTGTTTTCTGGTACTGATCACTAGCTTCACTTCCAAATACATAATCATCATCTACCTCCTGGGTTGGCCAAACTATTGGTTCTGAATCCTCACCTTCTACAGACTCCTTCTCTTTAGCATACTCCTCCACATCCACTTCAGAAGGTATGGCCAAGTCACAGGGTCTCTGTTGCCATATATCTATACACTTTCCTGCTATAGGAAATTTGAGGTCACAATGTTCACCTGTTTTACTTTCTTGCCCATTTTTGTAAGTTAACACTCTTAGCTCAGGAGGAGGTAGATGAGACAACTCCTGCTTCTTATTCATAGAAGGCATAGAATACCTCTTGAAACTTTGTTTCATTGGGTTAGTATTCATCTTTTGTTTGTTGTAAAGCAGTCTGTTTTCCGTGCAGGCTACTGTTATAGAAGGATCAAGACACAGGGGTTCCGCTGTAGCTAAGATCAACTGGCTCTCCAGCAAAAGTTTGTCTTCCTGGGTCCAGTTGTGGTCATCGCCAGTTATTGACTGCACATCCGCGGCTAAAGTCTGCATGGTTGGACGTAAGAGAATGTGCCTACTTTGGTAACCAGGGGGTTCCGTATTGCTGCACTGCCTGTAGTCTCGAACTTCTGCTATGACACACCCACGATGAAAAATATTAATCTCAGATTTTTCCAGGAGATCTACCAGAACAGGGGGTAATTCTTCAGCATCCAAGTATTGCAGCAATTCCCCTTCTTCATAGCGCATTCGGATGGTTTCAGAATAGGATTCATTATTTTCCTTGAGCATCAGAGAATAGCCCTCATTTCCTGGGTATAGATTGACCACTAAACACGGCAAGGACTCTCTCGCCACTAGCTTCTCTAACAAATTCACATTACTTCTTAATTCCTCAGTCCCCTCAGGCTCTTTTTCACATTCCTCAACATATATGTCGTACAGTTTTTGGTGGAGAGACTTTTCCCCACTAGGTGAATGTTTCGTGTTAGGCGGCCTCTGTTGGGCACTTTCAATGATCGACTCAGCACGATCCAAAGCTCGTTCTAAAGCTCGTTGCATTACGGCATAAATTAGGGCCCCTAAACAAAGAGAAAATGTACGTGTGTCTATAAAGCAACCTGAAAATCCTACCTTTACTATCAATGTGTAGCTCTGAAAAACACTGCAACTCCACAGTGAAGTCACAAGCATAACTTCAATATGAACTTCAAGAAAACCTCCTTCAACAAAATGCTATGCAAGTTCGCGAGAGTTCTCAAACATACCTGTATCAGAACTCACGTTGGCATGGGCCTCTGAGCTGATCTCGCTTTTGCGTCACGTAGTTGCTACCATAGGCCGGAAGTTGACGTGCGAGGGCTAAGGTCATCTACCCTTATGTGCGCCTGCGTGTGCATTCTCATACTGTCCCGTGGAGCGAGGGGACGAGAGAGAGGAGTGGACCATGTTCTGTACTTCCTGTTCCGGGGCTTGTACTTACTGCTAATGAGTTGAAGCAGGTATCTCTGTTCACTCACTGCAGTTTTCCAAGATAATGACAAAAACCGTTTTTAGGGACTGATGCAGTGTCCTTTTTTTTTTCTTTCTCTCTTTGCTTTTGTAAAATAAAGACCAGCTTTCATAAATACATATATAAATAGTTGAGCAGCTTTCATTAATACAAATAGAAATTTATCAGACAACTAAAAGAGTCATGCCATCGCAATTCTGGAGTTAGGAGAGAAATCTAAATCGGAGGTATTGATAAGGATGTTGTCAACATCTATTTGGAGTTATTATCCAGAGGTTGTCACCCAGATTCAGGTACTTTTTAATGTTATTAGAAATACAAGTTATGTAATACTTAAGGAAAATTTGTAAGTCAGGCATTTTTATCCTCATTTTTCAAATGAGAAAACTAACATTGAACCAACTTAATGGGTTCAGGGTGCAAAATGGCAATCAATCGAGGCAGGTTACAAACCAAGATCTCTGACTCTAAAGCCTGACTTCTACTTTTCTAGGAAACTACCCCTAAAAGCAGAGGAGCATTTGAAAGCATTGATGAGAAATTGGGTAGCAGGGTCCCAACTGGATTCATATTAAGATAGCTTGTAAATTGTGTATGTTATTTTCCACAAATATAATGTATTAACTTACTTCTTTTGAAGTAAAGTTGATCTTTCATCAAGATATCCCATTATAACCAGTTAGCACATGTCTAAAGTTTACATGGAAAAATAAATATCCAAGAATAGTGGAGAAAATGATGAGGGGGTATCCCAATATTACCTCAGTTAAAAATAAGTAAGAAAGGCCTCCCTGGTGGCACAAGGGGTTAAGCACTGCACTATGAAGCAATCCGCAGCTTCTGCAGCATGAGTTTGATCCCCAGCCACTGAGGGAGCTACCCACATGATGCAGCAGACCTCTCCTGACTCTCTCACTGTTCCCCTCAGCACTGTACTTCAGTCAGTCTGCCTGTTCTATTCCCCACTCTGTGTCTGGTGAATACTCTCACCCCCTGCGTCTTTGGCCTGTACCCCAGCTCTTGTATGCATAAATAAATAAATCTTTAAAAAAATAAAAATAAACAAGAATATAAATAAATAAATGTAAAATTTAAAGTGTTTTTTTTTAAGATTTATTTATTTATACAAGAACTGGGATACAGCCCAGATGTGCAGGAGGTGAGAGGATTCACCAGAGACAGAGTGGGGAACAGAACAGGCAGAATGATTGAAATACACTGCTGAGAGGAGCGGCAGGTGAGACAGGAGAGGTCTGCCATGCCATGTGGGTATCTGCAGCTGGCCGGGATTAAACCCATGCTGCAGAGTCTGCGGACAGCTTCACAGTGCTTCACTCAACCGCCTGCACCACCAGGGAGGCCTGATAATTGTAAAATTTAGAATAATAATTAATGTCAAAAACTTGCCATATCAGGTATTATATTACATTAAACAGTATATTGCAGTTGCATAGATTTCAAGAAAAATAAGTTGTGCAGATGGAGATCTGTTCCCCAAATATACAAGAGTTTGTTAAACGGTATCATGTCAGTGGAGAAAAGATTAAATTTTTAACTCATTGATTTTAGGAAAATGAGCCTATTTGAAGAAAAAATTGTATATTTACCATTTCTATAAAAATGAATGGGTCAAAGAAGAACAGTAGTAGTATAAGAAAAAAATATGGGAGAATTTAAAAATATATATAATCACAGATTGGAGGAGGTCTTTCTAAAACACACAAAATCCAGAAGGTATAAAGTGAACAGTTGATAAAATAATTACAAAGAAATTATTGGATGGCAAACAATCAAAATAAATTAAATAATAGATCCCAAACCTGGAGAAAATATTTACAATACACTTTGACTAATAGGCTTAATGTAAAAGAGATCTTACAGCTCTGCCATACTATTATTTTTAAGATTTATTTATGCATACAAGAACTGGGGTATAAGCCAGAGTTGTGGGGGCTGAGAGGATTCATCAGAGACAGAGAGGGGAACAGAACAGAGAGATTGACTGAAATACACTGCTGAGGGGAACAGCAGGTGAGTCAGGAGAGGTCTGCTACACCATGTGGGTAGTTCCCTGGTCTGGGATTGAACTCATGCTTCAGTGTCTGCTGATAGCTTCACAGATTATATCTTAACCACTTGTGCCACCAGGGAGGCCCTCTGTCATACTATTTTATGTCATGTTTGTGTCCCTTTTTTGTTCCTAAAAGTTATCTTTATACCAGATGGTATCGCTCATAGCAGTAATTTAGAAAACCTAAATAAGGGACCAGGAAAAAGACTAATTATAATAAAGTAAAAATCAAAATCAACAAGCAACTATGAACCAGAGACACACTCCGGGGGGGTGGGGGGGAGAGAGGGAGTAGGAGCAAAACAAGGGTGGTGGGACTTGTATGGGGACTATAACCAACATGAAAATGCATACATTGTGCAAAAATGAAAAATGATGTAAAAAAATATATATAAAATAAAATTTTTTCAAAAAGGTTATCTTTATGCTGACACCTTTAGGTAATCACTCATCCCCTTTTTCTCTTATGCTAGCTTTAAATAACATTTTTACTTCCACCTGCACGTTAATGCATCTGGTTACCTAGATTCCTTTCTTCCTTCTCTTTGTATTTTTTAGTTGTGTTATTTCTGCTTTAATGAGCAAACAATATCTGTACATTATTCCTCCAACCTTAATGCTACCTGTTTAGTACCATATTTTCAATTAAATGCACTTACTACCAAAAGTTCTTCAAATCTTTCTTCATCTTTTCATTTTAAAATTCTCTTCCTTTATTTATATGTAGAATACTCCTGACATTTTTTTTTTTAAACTTTGCTGGTTACGAAATCTTGGCACATATACTGACATTTACTTTTAACTCTTGAATATGTTGCTCTGCTTTGTGCTTTGTTTTTTCTTTACTGTGTATTTCTTGGCTTTTCCGTGGAGGTTCAGAGGCTATTTTCTCTATTTTAAAAGTAGAATAGTTTATTAAGATATTTCTTGGAATTGACTATCCTTTCCCATTTTCCTGGGTCCTTTTAAAATATAAATTCAGGGCCTTCCTGGTGGTGCAGGCAGTTGAGCACCACATCGTGAAGCTGTCCGCAGCCTCTGCAGCACAGGGTCGATTCCCCACCAGCCAGAGAGAAACCCACATGGTGCGGGAGATCTCTCCTGTGTCGCCCGCTGCTCCCCTCAGCAGCATATTTCAGTCAGTCTGCCTGTTCTGTTATCTGCTCTGTATCCAGTGAATCCTCTCACCCTCCCGCGCATCTGGCCTGTACCCCAGTTCTTGCATAAATGAATATATATATATATATATTTGTGTATATATATATATATATATAAATTCAGAGACTGTATTTCAACAATGTTTTCTTGAATTATAGTCATAAGATATTTCTTCTGTTACTTTGGTTTGCTTTTTTTTACCCTTTAGGAATTTCAGTTATAAGTTAATTAAATAATCTCTTCCTATCTTTTCTCTCATATTTTTCTAAACTTTTTCATATTTATTTTTGAACTGTCATTTTGATACTATTATTTCCCCTGGGTTAATGACCTTATTTTTATTAATTTGTGGGAGTCTTGAGGAGTCTGAAGAATTATTTGAGACCAGGTACACATAGTACTGCCTATTGGGATATCGAAAAAAAGGAACATGGAAAGAGCATTGGCCCAAAAGTTGTTAACCCTTCTTAAGAAGCATGAAGCACCTTTGAGAGGAAGACTAAGAGTGAAGAAATTGGCTAAGATAACTAATGAACCAGTGTATTATCACTATAGGATCAGTACAGTGTCAAAGAATGATAAGAAAGGAGACTTAACATAAAAAGGTACTATGTATGTAAAATACCACTACTACCAACAGTAACAAAATCTACATTTCTTAATGGCAGCAAAAGGGGTGTTTTTTTAAAGATTATTTATTTATACAAGAACCGGGTACAGACTAGATTCATGGGAGGGTGAGAGGATTCACCAGAGCCAGAGTGGGGAACAGAACAGGCAGACTGACGAAATACACTGCTGAGGGGAGCAGCAGGCGATGCAGGAGAGGTCTGTGGCGCCATGTGGGACCCTCGTGGGCTGGTATCGAACTGGCACTGCAGAGGCTGCGGACAGCTTCACAGCGCGGTGCTCAACTGCCTGCGCCACTAGGGGAGGCCCAGAAGAGGGTGGTTTTGAAATATGAAATCAAGTAGGACTTGCTGTCTCCCTAACTTACCTATCTGAAAGTGTCTTCTGTTGCTGGAGTTCAGGGGATAAATAATTAAAAAAAAAAAAAAAAGAAAGAAAGAATGTCAATTTAACAACTTAAACCATTGCAAAGCTCGTCCACAGACAGTGAAGTGGATCAGAGGTTAAAAAATACTTTTTTTTCCCAAAGAATGCAACATTTAATTACTCTGATAATTTATACAAATGTTATCCATCAGTGGGGGGCAGAAAACCTATCTGAGTGCCACAGGGGTAACTTAAGACTCAAGAGGCAATGAATAAGGAAGACAAAAACCTAGGAAAATGCTGGCATTTAAGGAAAAAGGAGAGAAAAGATGGAGGCACAAAAGTAAAACACCCTCTAATAAAATATCAAGATGCGTGGACCTAAATAGCATTGAATGATACATTATTCTCAATACACATGACAGTTGAAAGCCAGGAATTTATTGATAATTTGATAATTTCCTGAAAATGCTGGTGAGAAATTCTATGGTGAGACCAAAGAAAAGGGGAAATCTGAATTGAGAAAGTGAGGAGAATAGTGTATGCTATCACTGAAAGATTTTTATGACTGAAGGAAAATAAGTAAATTATAGGTAGAAATAGAGGACACACATATGCACACAAAAAACACCTTTATGTAAAATATCTCAATAATGCATTCATGGATCGGGTAAATAAAACGTGCATAATTACAAAATATTTTTACTAATGCATTTTTGGAGTCTTTGGGAAGGTTTTAAGCCTTCCTATAGATGATCATTTAACAAATGATAAATTAGCATACCTAAAGCCACAATTCTAACTTACTTATGTTATGTGAATTGTACATTATAGACATAACACATGATAAATGACACCAGTAACTACAAAATCCAATGATTCAGTGATACTCTGTACAAATTGGATTCCAAATAAATCCATATGTGTAAAAGAAAACCAGAAGTCAGAAAGTAATGTAATAGCTTTTACAAATTAGCTACCAAGGTAATTACAGTTGGATCTAAGAGACTAGTGAACGGAAAGTTTTTGAAAGTAGGAACGATTGCTATGCTGTGTATAAATTTAAGCTTTAAGAAAGTACTCAAGGGGGCCTCCCCTGGTGGCACAGGTGGTTGAGTGGCACACTGTGAAGCTGTCCACAGCCTTGGCAGTGCTGGTTCAATCCTGGCCTGCCGGCGAGAATCCCACATGGTATGGCAGACCTCTCCTGTCTTGCCCACTGCTCCCTTCAGCAGTGTATTTCGTCAGTCTGCCTGTTCTGTTCCCCGCTCTGTCTCTGGTGAATCCTCTCACCCTCCTGCGCATCTGGCCTGTACCCCAGTTCTTGTATAAATTAATAAATAAATCTTTAAAAAAACAAAAAGAAAGTACTCAAGGAAGAGATATCCAGTTAATTTTTCTGATATTTTTTATCAATGTATGAAGAAGAATTTGGGGAAACCATGCATCTTGATGAGACTGCAACGGAGTTGAAATTTTCCATTCCATAAGAGTTCTCTCTTTCTTCTTACTATTTTCATAATGAACTTTTAAGAAAGAGCAGATATTATAACTGCAACCCATGTGTATAATAAAGCCATTTAAAAATTTGTGTAATTGTTATTTCGTATGTAAAGGACATGAGAAATAATGTTACAGTATTGCTAAGGAAGTAGTTTTGACAGCTAATTATTCCACCTCCCTTCTGGCTAGAGATAGGTGTTTTTCTATGACCCATATTTCTGAAAATGCTGAATTGCAAAATGCCTATCCCATGTACACAGCTGTTGACATCTGCAATATTTAACAATCCAGTTCTAGAATTCTCTTGGTGATTCATCCATCTAAAACTTAGAGAGGAGAGGTGATAACAGACAAGCCTTCATTCATGGGATGCTTTTCCCTTTATCCTCAGTTTCAACTGCAGCTCTTTCTAGCAATTATATGAGACAAGTTTAACTTAATTTCAAATGAATCGGACTTTGCTCCCAGAAAGGGTGTTCCATTCATACTGAACCTTTGTATAAAAATGAGAAGTTGGATCTGGAGAACAGAAATGGAAGGGGTCTATATTCACCATGGATAAGGAGATTAAATAGAAGGAGCTATGTGATTTATCTCTTTTATGAGGTGCTGCTGGAAAGGAGATTAAGCTTTTTAAAAAGTGGTGACCTTGACATGGACTCCTTATTTAGCCAGTGGTGAAATATTATGAATAATGAAGAGTATGTGAAACAATAATGAATCTAAGCGATAAGATTCAAGAGATGAGTGAGGTTGACAATCTAAGGGGATAAACCATTACTGCAGGTAGTAACAACAGTAATACATGTTTCATAGTGGTTTGTCCATTACAAAATATGTTTACATCAACATGTTATTTACTTTACACAACATCCCTAGGAGTTAAGTATCCTTATAATTTTATCATCAGGTAGCTGAAGTTCCAAGAAGACAAATTACTTGTCCATGATCATTACCCTTAGAATCTCCTGCCTGTGCAACCCTCTTCTGATCTTTATCACATTTGGATAAAGATTTGACCCACTTTGTTTTTCACACTTTTAATCTGTAACATCACTTTTTAGCATTATATTCTGACAACCTAAGTAGTGTTTTATTCCTACATGCTTTGTTGACAAGAACTCTTGATAAAATTGTTGTATTCTAAGCCTGTTTATATATATAAAAAATACAAATCATTAGAGCATTTTTATTTGTTTCTGAAAAGGTCCTATTTTTGGCAAGTAAATTTTATTACATTGCTGATATTTACACCATTTGATCCTTTAGCAACTTGGTGAGTTGTAGGTAGTTCAGATTAATGGCTGTTCTTTCTAGTTAGGGATATCTAAAAAATACTACTGACTGGAATTGATACTAAAATTGCATTGGAAGTATTGAAAAGAAATCAACTGTGAAATGCACATAAATCATATAGATTAAAAATCCTCTTCCTCAAAATGTCTTAATTATGCCTTTAAATTAAATTAATTCACAGTTTAATTTGGCTCTTTTTCTTTTCCTTTTTTTTTGTTTTAGATATATAAATAAGAGGCTTTCATTTGAGGTATAAAAATGCAAAAGCACCCTAATTAATTAATTTTGGGAGTTTAGATTTGTTGTGGCTTTTTTTCTTTATTGAGATAAAATTAGCTTACAAAATGGGTATGATTTGGGGGGATAGGTTCAAACCTCCTCAAATGTATTTTACCTTAATTTATTAAATGTACCAAGCTTAAACAGTATCTAATATCTGCAAATATATAACTATATAATGTGCTTATCTCTCTTTTTACCTCATGAGAGACTTTTAGATATTTATGTTTAATATAGACAAAACACACAAATATTTGTTGCAAAAGCTACTGTATTGCCTAGGAGCTTGTCATTAAAAATAAATTCATTCCAAGTAGTTCACTGGAGGAAAATTAACTTGGGACATAGGTTATAAATATGCTCAAAAAGCTGAAATGCCAAAACATGAGGCAATTCAAGGGTTAACAAGAGCAGGAAGCCACAACCTCCCCTATGTCTGGAGGAGGAGAGAAGAAGGCAATGGTGTTACTAGGCCAAGAAAATGAAATGACAGATCCTCTCTTAGAAAAATTCAACCAGTGTTTTTGTGCATTCGGGTTGTTTCCATATTTATTGCAGTAAACAGTGCTGCAATAAATGTGGGAGTGCAAGTTTCCTTTTTGAAGTTTTCATTTCAGGTAGGTACCTAGGAGTGGAGTTACTGGGTCACGTGGCAGATCAGTTTTTAATGTTCTGAGCTACCTCCACACTGCTTTACATAAGGACTGAGCCAGTCAGCAGTCCCACCAAGACTGTAGGGGGGTTCCTTTTCTCCCCAAAGTGACCAGCATTTGTCATTTCTGGGATTTATTGGTATGAGTCATTCTCACTGGTGTGAGGTGGTGGCTTTGATTTGTGTTTCCCTGGTAAAAACTGATAATAAATATCTTTTATGTGTCTGTTTATAGTCGTTATGTCTTCTTTGGAGAGTGTTTTTTTTAGTTCTGCCAATTTTTGATTTGGTTGTTTTCTTTTTGTTGAGTTGTATGAGCTCTTTGTTGATATTGGCTATCAATACCTTGTCCGATGCATGGTGTGAAGCATCGAGAGGGAGTAGGGGGTGGAAGAAGGGGTAAGAACAAAGAGGGAAGGAGGCACAGTGGACTGTCATGGAGGACTATGGGTGATTTGGTAGTAGATGTACTATGGTAGCAATACCTGATGGGGGGAGGTGATCCTAATATTACCCAATTGAAAACGTTAAATAAAAAAAAAAAATACTCCTCTCTGTTAGCTAAGATCCTCTACTAGAATAAATCTGGAATATCAATTAAAATATAAATTAATTACTTAGAAAAATTCAAACTCAAAGTCAATTTGCACGAAAACATTGAAATTGAAGGATATGTTTATGGGGTAAAGTGGCAGCAACTTGATGTGCTTTCTTATGGTACTCGCACTGTATGAAAGAGAAAAATATATACCCACATATGGAAATTGAAATCAAGGAAATATCAAATATTGATCATTGATAGGCTGAAAATAAAACCAGGTGGCAATAAGAATTAGAAATCTTTATTGTTACTGTGAAATTTTTCATATCAATTTGATTTTTTAATATTACATTGAAAAATTAATTACCTTAATTGTTTGATTATTTGGTACCTAATTGTTTGATTATTTGGTACTTAAGATATTTTTTTGGGCACCGTAGGTCCAAAGTATTCTTACATTGCAAATATTTATGAGATGTAGGCTTCAACAGACGTAAGTCTAGAAATCAGAGAGAGCCCAGCACTGGAGATACAAATACAGGAGACAACACAGAGATGGTATATAATGGAGAGGGTTAAATAAAATACATACAGGGAAATTTAATGAGATAATACCTATAAAGTTTTTTTAAAATCACTTTATTGAGCTATAATTCACATACAATACAAATCACCCACTTAAAGTGTACAGCTTAATGTTTATTTATTTTGTTAAAATGCATATAACATAAAATTTACAATTTAGCCCTTTTTCATTGTATAATTTAGTGACATTTAGTATATTTACACTGTTATGCAACCATCTCCATTATCCACTTTCAGAAAATTTCATCCCCCCAAACAGAAACTGTACTCATGAAAAAGCAACTCTCTATCCCTTTATCCCTCCACCAGCCCTGGGTAATTTTTATTCAACTTTTACCTCTATGGATTTACTTATTCTAGGTACATTATATAAGTGGAATCTCATATTTGTCCTTATGAGTCTAGTTTATTTTACTTAGCATAAACTGCTCAAGCTCAACTATGCTGTACGTATATCAGAATTTTATTCTTTTTAAAAGCCTGATACTATCCTGTTGTTTGTATATACCACATTTTGTTTATCCGTTCATCTTTTGATGAACTTTTTGTTTGTTTCTACCTTTTGGCTATGGTGAATGATGCTGCTGTGAACGTTGGTGTACAAGTATCTGTTTCAGTTTCTGCATACAGTTCTTTTAAATATACATCTAGGAGTGGAATTGCTGAATGATTTATGTTTAACTTTTTGAGGAACCGCTAAAATGTTTTTTCACAATGGCTGCACCATTTTTACATTTTTGCCAGCAATGTGTATGGCTTCTGTTTCTCCACATTCTGACCAACACTTCACTTGCTTTCCTTTTTTAAATAGTTTACATCCTAATGGATGTGAGGGGATTGAACGTAAAGCTATTGGCACAGTGATCCTCTCCAAACCATTTCCTCAGAGCAGAACATAAGCTTCATAAAGCAAGTCCTTGCTTACTCACCCCTTTCTCCCCAGCTGGGCCAGGCACATAGTCTTTGCTCAATAAACATGTAGTGACTGAATGGATGAATTTAATTTAATTTAATTTTTATTTACATAATCGCTGGGATATAGGCCAGAGGCATGGGAGTGTGAGAGGATTCACCAGAGGCAGAGTGGGGAGCAAGAACAGGCAGACAGACTGAAAGCACTGCTGAGGGGAGCAGTGGGTGAGACAGGAGAGGTCTGCCATGCCATGTGGGAATCTCCCTGGCTGGCCAGGAATCGAACCCGCACTGCAGAGGCTGCAGACAGCTTCACAGCGCTGTGCTCAACCCACTGCGCCACCAGGGAGGCCCCAGAATAGATGGATTTTAAATGCTCAATAAGTGATTGTTAATTCACTCCTTTAATAAATCATAGTTATATGTTCATTTCCTATATTATGTGGGTTGTCTCTTGCTGGTTTTAATGGTTGTGTTTTGATTTTATGTAATGCCATGTGAAGTTTAAGAAGCAGTATGCTGAATTTATATAGAATGAAACTATCTCAAACCATAACAGGAGAAAAGGAGGTAAAAGAGTTGAAAATATATAAAATTAGAAAGTTATGCAAAAAGCAAGCAGAATCACACATGTTACCATCAAATTAAAGCACTAAGCTGGTGCTGTGAATATGTAAGTCGAGTGAGGTGGGGACCATCTTTTCTTCAGGAGCATTTATGACTTCCATTTCCCCCCCCCCCAACCTTTCTTAGGTGAGGAATAGTTTTCCTGCATACAGACTTGCTTTTCTGCACCTATTTGTGTACGCGAAAAGTAGACCACTTTCTAAGAATAGTGAGCACAAAGAATCCACTCTTTACATGAAACTCTGGTCATGAATTTTAACAAATAGTGTATCTTTAAAACCATTTGAATCTCAAGAGTCTGCAAACATGCATCTCTGTCAACTTTACGGAATAGATTCAGTTTTTATTGTATAAGTGTAATTAGGGCTATGACATAAATGTCCTACATAGTTAAAGTAATTTAAAATCTTCACCACAGTGTTAACTAAAATAAAGGCCTTGCTAAAACTAAAGGAAAAGGCTCGGTATAACTAAAATAAAAGCCTTGTATGGTAGCTTGACAAGGAATTTATTAAGTTATCAAAGTGAGGGTTTGACCCTGGGAAACAGTCCAAAGATTATAGTCTGTGAGAACTTCTCCCATCACAACTCTGAGTTCATTTTATGTACCCAGTAGCATGAGAGGTGGGGTGTGATTAGCTGTGCCCTATGTTAACTTGTTTCCCAGTACAGCCTGGAAGGAGACCTCACGGTTTACAGTGGTGAAGTTTGCATGTGCTCTTGCCCAAGAATAAATCAGGCAAAGAAACACGGAACTAGATTACACATTCTGAAGCCTCTTCAATGCTAATATTCCAGGAATATTAGGGGAGAAAAAAGGTAGACAATCATTTTGAGTATACAGTTAACAGAAGACTATAGCTAAAGCTCAGATAAATTTTAAAAGAAGGGATTTCAAATGAGAAAGCACAAAATTCACATTTTTTAGGTCTTAGTATTTGTTCAATATTCTCATTCCAATCTTTTCACAAGGACTTATTTCAACCACAATTAAATCAATAGGTCCTCCAGAGATCCTCTGAAAAGGAAACGTAATCCAAACAAAAGTCACATTTAGTGTGAGTAGCTAAAAGCACAGTGTGTGTAAGAAAGCTAAGATACTACAGTGGGTCACATGTCTGCTTTCAGGTATCACCATAAAGATAGAAAAATATTTAAATATGTGGGCAAATGAGATGGCTTTCCAGAGTAGAAATAAACTGTCAAAGTATATTGCAGGCTTAACAAACAAATTGTAAAGTTGTGTTCTCTGGGGTCAAATTTACAGTGAAGGAACCACCTTTCAGGGGCCTCAGCTCTTCTCAGCTCTGTAGTAACTACAGTTTCCAGATCATTCCTCTGTGCTGCTTTTCAGTTCCCAGATATTCGGGACACCAAAAATAATCTGTGTTGTTATTTTTTACCAAAAAACCACTTATGTACAAAAGATTATAACTTGAAAAATGACCAGTGAATATTAGAGTAGACCATGTAAAACATAGAAGCAGAAATCAATGTAAGCCTTTAAAAGTATTGCTCAAACTCCCGACTTCAGAAGGCGGGAAACGAATTCCAAACATTATGAAAAGGTTATTTGCCCTAGGTACCTGAGAATTTACATAATATACAGGTGGAGTGTTTAGGTATAGGGGATATATTTAGTAATCCTGTTACTGGTAATTCTTTTAGAGTCAGAGAGAGAGACTGAACACAAATGTGTTATCATGCATGGGAGATACGATTACAGAATCATTGAAACTGTGCTACATTTCGGTGTGACATGACTTGGTTTTTATTATACTTTATCAGCTAATCAGATAATATGCAAAATTTTCCTTCCCACACATATCTTTCTTATCTCTTTACCAAAATTTCCACACCTCGATTTGTAGTTATGCAATGTTGTCATCCTTTAAAAGATAAACTTAGACTCCCCAATAGTGCCTGTATATGCCAACTCAGAATCTTTCTCCATTTCAAAGTAGCATGCTACCTAAGAAATTTATAGAGACCCTCAGTGTACTCTACTGACTTCCAGAATCTGTACTTAAAAGAAAGTATTTCAATTTTATTTTTGTTATATATTTCCTTCATGATTATGTTGAAAATATTTGTGAGTTCTTAATAGTTGCTGTATGTATATATACATATATACACAGCATGTACTAGGAAGACCCAAAGAAACCATGATATTTATTGAAGACCTGTTGTTTTGTTCCCCTTTTCTGTTCTTATTAGATTAGGGGGAGTTTAAGGACTTAAATTTTTAAAGAAATTAAAAATTCAAGCTAGATCACATTCTGCCTTTTTCCAGAAAACATCTTTTAGAATGTAAAATAATATAAAACCAGGGTTAAAACAATGCTATGTATTTGTATGTATGCAGCTGTGTGTGTAGGTAGGTAGTTTATGTGTGTAACCCAGCACTAATTACCTCTAGTGGCATATAGAAAAGAACAATGACTTAAAACTTAGGAGATGTGAATTTTCATCCCATCTCTACCACCAATAAATGTAGAACTTTGATAAGTCATTGACTTCTTTAGGCATCGTGTACCTTTGCCATAACCTCAGGAGGCTGATAGAAATAACTGAATTGTTTATATGGTCTATTGTGTGTAGAACATATGTACTTCTGAGTCACCCTTGTCAAAGAAACTAGGTCTTTTTATCCACATTAATAAATCTTCAGCACAAAAATAATTGAGCATTGCCCTTCAGTTATGGACAACTATTTCATCCTCTTACATGTATGTCATTCCTCTAGTCATTCTAGAAACATTGAAACACGCAGTCATGGATTAACTTGTACCTAGGTTGCAGCCATCTCTTATAAACAATAACAGCCAAGTAAATATGTCCTGATGATTTTTTTAAAAGATTTTATTTATTTATTTATTTATTTATTTGTTTGTTTGTTTGTTTGTTTATTTATTTATTTATTTATACAAGCACTGGGTACAGTCAGAAGCATGGGAAGGTGAGAGAATTCACCAGAGCCAGAGTGGGGAACAAAACAGGCAGACTGACGAAATACACTTCTGAGGGGAGCAGCGGGCAGCAGGAGAGGTCTGTCGCACCATGTGGGACCCTAGCCAGGGGCTGGGATCGAACTGGCACTGCAGAGGCTGCAGGCAGCTTCGCAGCCCAGCGCTCAACTGTTGCTCCACCAGGGGAGGCCCTGTCCTGATGCTTTTTACCCTAAATCCTGTAGGAGCAGTCTCCTTACCACACTCACCCCATTCCACATTATTTCCCTTATGGGAGAGAGCCACAGGCTGTAGTAGTCATGCTGCAAATTTGATGATGGTGGATGGAATTCTTTGCCTCGAGAGTGTGTAATTCCTCTCAGGGGGATCAGAAGTGTCACAAGTTGCTTGCTTCCTCTTAGCTTTTCTCAGTAAATAGGACTATAGTGTTCATTGGATGTTGCTTTATTTTTAGCTTTTTAAATCACCTCCTGATGAACAGAAACAGTAAACAAGTATTAAAACATTGAAAGTAATTTGAAAATAGTGCTATCCCGGGGAGTCTGGAATTCCAGACATTATCAGACAGTTGTAAGTCAGCGGTCACCTCACAGGAAGTCAGGACAATAAGAATGCCTAAGTGTGCTCCTCTGGAGCCACTTCCTGAAAATTAAGGGTCAATTGCATTTATAGAAGAGACCAAGGGAGCGTATGCAGTGAGGAGTCCATATTTGTCATCAACTTAATTCATTCTTGTCCAACCCACTCGAATATGCCAGAGAAAAAAAATGAAAGATTTATCAGAGTTTCCGTGCTTCACACTAATTAAACACCAAGTGAGTGAAGATATCATTGTGGTGATACTGTCTTATCTACCCTCTAATCAAACACTGTGTAGGCAAACTGCGAAATGGAAATATGAAGGAAGTCAGGAGAAGGGATGCAGTACTGATAATAAAGTGTAACACTTGCTGAGTGTCAGACGGCACTGTTCTAAGTTCTTTAGGTGTTTTAACATGTTTGATTCCCGCAACAATCTTTGGGTGTCTGGGTTCTTTGGTATCATTTTCTTCTTTATATGTGTGAGGAAATGTAAGTCTAAGGAGTCAAGAAACTTTCCCTACTTTTCAAAACTAATGGGTGAAATCTTGCTCTTCACTTGACTGTGTGTGTGTGTGTGTGTGTCTGATGTTAGATACCAGGAGGTTTGATAAAACCAACAACAAAAAAAGTAATCAGTTTTAAGGAGAAAGAAAACCTAATATTCATGAAGTTAAAATATTAATGTAAAGGTTCAATATTAGAATTCACTGATCTACTTCTTAGAAAAGTCTATTCTTAAAGAATTCTAACATGTACAAATAGCAGTCCTATTCTGAAACATGTATATTTTCTCAAGACACATTTGAGTGTGTCCTAAGGTAGTTAATAGCTCCACTTGGATAATTATTTTTTTTTCTGAAAAAAAAAATTATCTTCAATTGAGCCTAGAAAAGTATGCTCTCATCTGTACAGGAGTAAAATTAATAAATAATGCATGAGCTATATTGCTGGCAAAGCCAGAAAGGATTGTTTTTCCATTTGGCTGTAAAACTCAAGCTTAAATTTAACACACTTTCCTTTCTCTCAAAGCTGTTTCATTTTCAGCATTTTTCATGCTCTACCTTTTCTCATTTTCATCTGAAAAATTTCTTCATCATTTTGAATGACTCTCTCCTCCCTTTGCTCCTTCACAGCCATGTTGATTCTATGCCATACATATATTTTTAACATGATCCCTCCTTTGTATCCCAGTGGGCATCGTCTTTGTTGGAACTGCCATTTTTTTCCTGAATGAATGAATGCAGTTGCTTTCTAATTCATCTCACTGCACAAAGTCCTTGGGCAAACCAATTCAATTTTAATCACTGCAATCAGAAAATTTTTCCCCAGATTCAAATTTCATAATTTCCCAACATAAAGTAAAAACTCTTTCAGGGTCTCCCCTGGTGGCGCAGGTGGTTGAGTGCCACGCTGTGAAGTTGTCCGGAGCCTCTGCTGCGCTGGTTCGATCCTGGCTGGCTGGCGGGGGTCCCACATGGCCCATCAGACCTCTCCTGTCTCACCTGCTGCTCCCCTCAGCAGTGTATTTCATAAGTCTGCCTGTTCTGTTCCCCGCTCTGTCTCTAGTGAATCCTCTCACCCTCCCACGCATCGGGCCTGTACCCCGATTCTTGTATAAATGAATAAATAAATCTTAAAAAAACACTCTTCCAGGGGTTAACATAACTTTCAGTCTGGACCCTGTGCAACAGTCAGTCCCTGCTATTCCGTCTTAACTACTTTATAATCCAGCCATACCAATTTATTTGCAATTCCTCAAACATGACAAGTTATTTCATGCCTTCAACCCTTTGTGCATACTTGTTCACTGAAAGTCTCTCTTAAAATTGCCAAGTTCTTACTCTTTACGACCACCAAGTATCACCATTTGTGACATCTTGTTGTTTCTTTCTTTGACACTACTGTGGTAGTACATAAACTCTGTGGTACTTATCACATTGAATTTCAACTATTGGTTCTTGTATGTGAAACTTCTACTGGATTGTGGTGAGATGAGGACAAGGAATATGTATCATCATTCTAGTGAAATTGCTGAACACAAATTTTTCAGGATTTTTTCAGGCTACTGAATCACTTTGTTTAATGGTTAATGGTCTTGAACCTATGAAGTAGCATTGGGGACTCCATAATATTTGAAACTATAAATATGTACAGTCAATAACTCTTCATTCTAATTTGTAGAAATTATCTTTGCTACTCAATATAAACTGAATAACTAAAAAAAAAAAAAAAACTGTTGGGCCTCCCTGGTGGTGCAGCAGTTTGAGCGCTGGGCTGCAAAGCTACCCGCAGCCTCTGCAGCACCAGTTCGATCCCTGGCCACCAGTGAGGGTCCCACATGGCGCGCAGACCTCTCCTGCCGCTCCCGCTACTCCCCTCAGCAGTGTCCTATGTCTGTCTGCCTGTTCTGCTCCTGGCTCTGGCTCTGGTGAATTCTCTTACCCTCCTGCGCTTCTGACTGTACCCAATGCTTGTATAAATAAATAAATAAATCTTTTTTAAAAAATAAAAAATTTTTACTGCCTCTAATCACAACACTTCCAATACCAGATATATAGGATTTTTTCCTACATCCAGCAACTCTGCAACAATGGGGTGGATTGTATTATAATTTAATTCAGTTTTGACACTATCCACCTGGAGTTTCCAAAAGATCCCAAGGGTGAAAGCCTCAGTCCCACAAGTTTGCTGCTTTCACTATAATTCAGAGACCAGTTGCAGTTTCAGGTTGTCACCTGTGCTTCTGATAGACTTGCTATAGATAGACTTGCTACACATCCTCCTCCTTGGACTCAGTCATTTTCAGGATTGGCTCACAAAACTCAGGAAATAGTGTACTTAGTATTGCTAACTTATCACAAAAGATGTTACAAAGGATAGGTGAACAACCAGAAGGAAGAGGCATTTAGTGCAAGGTATAGGGAAAGAGGCAAAGAGCTTCCAGCTCTTCCCAGGTGGGTTTGCCACCCAACCATCACCTCCAGGTGTTCACCAACCCAGAAGCCCATCAAATCTTTTTTGTACAGGTTCTTAGTCTTTTGTTCCTACAGCTTTATCTCCAGTATCTGCCCACTTCCTGAAGTTCTTTGGGGTGGTTGAAAGTTCAAACCTTCTGATCAATCGGGTCTTTCTGGAGACCAATCCCATCTTGGGGCTCCCTAGGGATGCCACCCTCAATCAACTCATAAGGTCAGGTATGATCTGAGGGGCTCTACTTGAATAACTAACACATGCCTATCATTCAGGATATCCCAAGAGTTTCAGACAACACCAAATGTATATATATTTTTAGTATTACAATTAACCTAGATATTTTCTGGCCATTCTCATCATGTCATATTAGCATTTTTAAAAAGTGAGAACACGGCCTCCCTGGCGGTGCAGGCAGTTGAGCACAGTGCTGTGAAGCTGTCTGCGGCCTCTGCAGCAGGGGTTCGATAACTGGCCAGCTGGGGAGATACCCACATGGTGCAGCAGACCTCTCCTGTCACCCCCGCTGCTCCCCTCAGCAGTATATTTCAGTCAGTCTGCCTGTTCTGCTCCCCACTCTGTCTCTGGTGAATCCTCTCACCTTCCCGCCCATCTGGCCTGTAACCCGGTTCTTGTATGCATGAATAAATAAATCTTTTTAAATAAATAAATAAAAATTTAAAAAAAAGGTGAGAACCTGAAACAAGGAGCTGCTTAATTGTCAGATGTTTTATTCCTCTTTATTCCCATTGCCTCCACCATACCTGACACATTATCATTGTTCATTGACTGTTCAAAGACTTAAATTGCAAGATAGTATAATTTACATTAATACTTCCTTTGGTCCTAAATCCTTCATGGAGAACTCTGAACATGATTTTTATTCTCATGCATTCGAAGTTATAAACCTGATTTCAAGGAACCAGCAAGGAGTAAAATGATATGCTGATTTAATGAGCTGATTCTGTAGAATTATCTATCAAGAAGGGTTTGTTCTTAAATAATGAGTTACAGTTTCCCCTTGTCTGACAATCTGAACTCATTGGCCAAACACAAATGGATCTAGGTCACTAAAGATAATGATTTTGCCATACTTTTATTCAAGACTGCTTTCCACCCAGGCTCATTGAGAATCTCCTCTACTATCAAGATACCCAGTACCACAGGCAATGAGCAACCTCATTCCTGTCCTTCCATTACACTTAACAAGTCAGTTACATTTTTCTACTTATTCCTCGAGTTTGCCAATTTTTGCATAAACCCACACTTGACTGTTTTCTGGCCTAAATCTTTCTTTACTCCTTTTATTTCTCTGGATACCAAAATCTCCATTGAACATATTTTTGAACCAAACCTGTCTATAATGCAAAACTTGTTTCCCCTGGGAAACAAAAGATAAGCAGATGGTTTCACAGAAACAAGCACTATTTAGTTAAGTGACAAGGGAGAAACGTGGAATTAGCCCCGATACTTTAATGTTACTTAATCTATGATTAATCTATGTTGCATTCTCTCTCTCTCTCTCTCTCTCTCTCTCTCTCTCTCTCTCTATCTATCTCTCTCTCTCTCTCTTCCTCATACCTAAATGAATTAAATGCACTACCTTTGCAACACTTGCTTTTTATTCACATCAGTTTGCCATATTTATTCTGCTTTCTTACAGAAACTCCACCTACTGTATGAAAGTATCCATCTCACTGACAGTGGGTGAAAATGACACTGGGCTGTGCTACAATTCCAAGATGAAGTACTTTGATAAAGCTGAACTTAGCAAAAGCAAAGAAATTTCATGCCGTGACATAGAAGATTTTTTACTGCCAACCAGAGAACCTGAAATCCTTTGGTATAAGGTATGGACTGTGGTTGATTTTATTGCTTATGAATATATTAGTATGTACCATGTTCTTGGACAAGTTAGATAAAAAAAAATTAAATAAGAGTGATATAGTTCAGCTCCATCTTCCTGACATAATACAGCAAGTTGTGCTGTCCCTTAAAAGGTTTCAAACCAGTGGTTTTGGTAAATGCCAGTGAATATATGACTTAGTAGTCCATTATAATAAGCTGCTGTGTATATCTTTATACCTAGATTATGACAATTCTTAAAAGTCTTTGGTAATCTGTAATGGTAATTTCAGAAAGTAAAATATGTTAAGTATTCATTTCAAAGCTCTTCATGTTAGCTGTATAAAATATCTCCAGGGGGCCTCCCCTGGTGGCGCAGTGGTTGAGTGCTGGGCTGCAAAGCTGCCCACAGCCTCTGCAGCGCCAATTTGATCCCCGGCCCCTGGGTGAGGGTCCCACATGGCACGCAGACCTCTCCTGCCGCCTGCTGCTCCCCTCAGCAGTGTACTTTGTCACTCTGCCTGTTCTGCTCTCCTCTCTGGCTCTGGTGAATTCTCTCACCCTCCCGTGCTTCTGACTGTACCCAGAGCTTGTTTAAATAAATAAATAAATAAATAAATCTTTAAAAAATAAAATAAAATATCCCCAGGGCCTCCCTGGTGGCGCAGCAGGTTGAGTGCCACGCTGTGAAGCTGTCTGCAGCCTCTGCAGTGCGGGTTTGATTCCCAGCCGGCCAGGGAGTTACCCACATGGCGCAGCAGACCTCGCCTACATTGCCCGCTGCTCCCCTCAGCAGTGTCTTCTGTCCATCTGCCTGTTCTGCTCCCCGCTCTGTCTCGGGTGAATCCTCTCACCCTCCTGCACCTCTGACTGTACCCCAGTTCTTGTATAAATAAATACATCTTTTTAAAAATTAAATAAATAAAATATCCCCAATAAGAAGGTGGAGGACTCATTTGCTTCTGTGATAAAATGGTACCCTAATTTTATTGGAATGTTCTGTTTAATGGAAGTGTCTTTTCCCCTACTCTAATTCTTTTCATCTAAAACATACATAATTTTAAGAAATCTGATGAAAATTTATAACACTGTACAAATAGTATTAAAGTAACTTATTTTTCAAAGACCAAAAGAAACTTAAAGGAGAATAATATTAACTCCTGCCCTTTCCATTTCATCATAGACTTTCACTGAATTTCAAGATTTACTTGTTCTCTTTAGCTTTTCTATACCATCAGAGAAAGTGTTGTTATTGAACCTAATATGAAAATGCAATAAAATCTGGGGTATTTTATATGCATGATTTAAAGATTTCTAGTGTAAAATCTCTTTGTCCATCTTGTTGGAGGTGGGAATAGAAGAAGCTAGACTCTTAGTTGCTGGATCTACAAATGTCAGCATGCAGAACGTAAGCCCTCATGAATGACTGCTCAGGAATTTAAGACTTGTTAGAAAAGAAACAAGAAACAAATCTTTTACAGTCTTTAAAGGATTCTATAAAATTACCACTGACCCTCTCTGAATAAGACTTAATTTTTATTCCATGTAATAAACAATGAAGGATTCAAAACACCAGGAGAACTGCTGAAATATTTTTCTACTTTCTCTTAGATTTCTATTATCATAGAAATATGCTAAACAGACCTCAAATATTAATCCCACTGACTTCTGTGCCTGTGCAGATGAATTTGATGTTTTCCTCTTTTTTTTTTTTTTTTTTTTTTTTTGCTAGTTTCTCACCCTAATTCTCTGTGGTTGGCCTGCTTTCCAGTTGGCAGATTCTCAGCAAGCCCTGATGATAGCTTCAAAGGGGAGAGTTACTAAGGGAGTTTGACATAAAGTCTCCAAGAACAAATATTTCTTTGTCCCAAGAACAAATATCTTTCTAGTACTTATATGTGTACATTCAGCTTCTAGATAACGAGATTCTTTCTTGTTTGCTAGTAAGTTGGTTTTAAGAATTAAGTGCCATTTCTCACCTTTTGCAAATAAATCTCAAAATTTCCTGAAACTTCTCTGCATGCACAAACACATGTATGTGTACACACACGCACACTCAATTTTTAAATGAGTGGCCCCACATTGGTCCTTTAGACATGTTTCCACCAACACCCCAATCGTTGTGACCTTGAGCTATAAAAACTGTCACTAGTGGAGTGAGAGGAGCAGGTGTAGTATGTGGAATTTAAAAATCTTTCAACAATTCAGATTATTTTTCTATAGTCAAGGCAATATATGGTCCATACATTCGGTAAACAGTTCATGCAATTATGACAGTTTATGCAACTAACATGAAGATGTAAAGTGTATCTTTTGGTCTGAAGTAGCTGGATAATTGTACTCTAATTATATAAAAGCACCGAGGTACAAACCAAAATAATGGTCTCTAAAAATTTGATTTGGAAATAAGAGTTTTTAGGAATAATATTACCTCTGAATAGAGTCAGAGGGTTTAAAGCTATTTTATCCTCATTCCATTGATTTCAAATCTGGCTAAAGGAAATGGACTTCTTTTTTGGCAAAAACAGAAATCTCCTGAGCCAATGTCATTATAATCCAAAGCTTAATTCAAAGGCCATAATTTGGTAGACCCATCAACAATGAAAATAGATATTTATGGGACTCAAAGACCTTGCATAAAAATGTTTTTTTTTCATGAATTATCGGATGTACATGATAGGAAGATTGAATTATTTCTAAATGCAATATTAAAAATTTAAAATGATGAAATAGAATCATTTCCTTCATAGAATTATTTTTTCTACATTTCACTGCAGTAACACATTTTTATCCTATGTTATAGTACCAAGATTGTTAAGTTCATAATCATGAAATATGGAGAATTTGCTTCTCAAAATAAGGACCAGACTAATCTAAACAAAAATTCCTTTTCTTAGGTCTAATAAGGCAGTGAGTTAGAGACAGTTATCTTAAAAGTTTATGACATGACTCATGCTAAATATATTCATTTTAATTTGAGGTACCTGATTTCCCATAGATGTGGAAAAGGCGTGGATATCAGTAGTGTTAGGTCTAAGTTCTTTACATTTTAAAATATAACTTTAGAAGCTTTTTGTTTGGTTGTTTTACATATTTTTTCCTGGTTTTCAGTTACTATATGCCATACAAAAATGTTATGTTCTTCATGTAGGAATGTAGGACAAAAACATGGAGGCCAAGTATTGTATTTAAAAGAGATACCCTACTTATAAGAGAAGTCAGAGAAGATGACATTGGAAATTATACCTGTGAATTAAAATATGGAGGCTTTGTTGTAAGAAGAACTACAGAATTGACTGTTACAGGTAAGGCAGTCTTCAATATTTCATTTGCAAGTAATGAAACTCCCATTTTAAGGTAGATTTTCATGATGCATATTGACTTTCTCAAATGTATGCAATGAAATAAGTACTTCAGCAAATGCTCAGTGGATTCCTATAGGTAAAATTTATTCCTCCTTACTCTTGACTCATCTTACACTGAAATGTATTTGAAAGGTTAAAGAAAATATACTTAAGGAATTATAAAAATGTTAGCTTTTGAAAGTGCTTGAAATAATGAGTTTACAATTTCAGAAAATTATGCTTATATTTTATAGTGGCATCATTTTTGGAAATATTTTCTAGAGTGTTGAACTGAAATGTATGAAATCTACCTCTGTGTTCCAGTCATTTATATGATCTTGAAAATAACATAATTTCATGTGTAAGCATTGGATAATTATGAGAGTTGCATTGAAGGGAGTCATTGCATGTGGTTACTAAGGAAAAAAGCATGAGAACAAGGTTCAGAACACTTGTCTATAATCATGAATCTAAAACATACTAGTTACATGACCTTGTGTGAAACTCTACAACCTTCAGAATATCATTTTCCTCGTGTATATAGTGGGGCTGGAAAATATTTACCTTGTTTATTTCATGGTTTTTTTGCAAGAATCATATGAGGTAAGGCAATGTGTATTAAATCAGTTTGCAAAAAACAGAATTATAACCAAATATAAATTATTGTACTTACTCTTTTTTTTTATTTTTACATTATAGTGTAGTTCTCTGAAAGTGGTTCCAAGAAAATAAAGGGGGATAAAAAACAAGAGAATGTCAACAAGTTAAACACTTCATAGTCATCTTTTTTTTTTCAAAAATAAATTTTATTTTTATATTCCCCATACAATTGCAACCCCCTTATTTTGACCCCTATCCCTCCCTTCCCTGCCCCCAACCCCCATAGAGTGTCTCTGGTTCTTAGTTTTTTGTTGATTTTGATTTTCACTTTCTTATAGTTATTCATTTTCCTGGTCCCTTCTTTAAGTTTTCTAGATTCCTGCTATGAATGAGACCCTCCGGTATTTTTCTTTTTCTTTCTGGCTTATTTCGCTGAGCGTGATCCCTTCCAGCGCCATCCATGTTGCTGCAAATTGCATGTGTTTATCTTTTTTGAATGCTAGTAATATTCCATGGTGTATAATGAGAACAATTTTTCTTGGTGACTTCTTATGCAATCATATTTATGAAACATACATGGAAAGGTATAAAAAGACCATCAA
Organism: Talpa europaea; assembly: GCF_964194135.1. NCBI lineage: Eukaryota > Metazoa > Chordata > Mammalia > Eulipotyphla > Talpidae > Talpa > Talpa europaea. The sequence continues at coordinate 16,773,217 of NC_140081.1, forward strand.
ATACTTTGAAGAGATTTTTTTTTTCATTTGTTCATCAAGTCACTTAAAATATAGTGTTCCTGTATATGAAAAATGTTTCTGGTAGCCACTGTTACTTGATAGCTACCATCTTTTCTTTTAAATCTTGAAATTGTGATATAGTTTTATTTAAAAATTAAGTCTGATTTCATTAAATATATTGGGTGAATATTAGTTATTATGACTGAAAGAAGACTTATTTAAGTATATAAGGTAGTGTTTGATAATGTGTTTTACAAATGTCAGACTCAGTAAATAACAAACACTTGAAATACACTGTGCTCTTGAAGATTAAACACCCAGTCTGGTATTGTGCACCTATGGTATGCATATACATAATCTCTTAAAGTTTGATTTTCAGTTTTGCTCTGTGGTAATAGGTTTCTGTATAGAAAATTAAAATTATCTACTTATCATTTAACTTCCTTAATCTATTTAATGGAACAGTGACAAATGTAATTGTCTATACTTGGGTTTTCATTAATATAAACATTGACATTTGCTGTCATTTCTTTTTCTTTCTCAATATATTCTTTCTCAAGTATCTTTTCAAGAGGAGTAGGTATTGAGAAAAAAGTAATTAAAAATACAATTAAAAACATCTATTGTGAAGAGAAAATAGGTCAGTTCACTTAGAGGGTTTGTGTCTCATTTGAGGAGGGAGGAAATTTGCAAGTGATGTCCCAAAGTTAGACCTAAATAATATGCATGTTGATATATTTCATTAAGATGTGTGTCTAAGGGAATACAAGGAAAACAAAGGTCAATGATTGGAGCAGATGATAAGACCAGTGTCTGAGTTCTGAGTGCAGCCTGTCTAGAAGATTTCTAGATGTTGGGCTCAAAGATTCTTATTTTAATAGTGGTAAAATATAGGTAGTGAAATTTACCATTTTCATTATATTCAGGTGTATATTTAAATGGCAGTAGGTACATCCACATCGTTGTGCAAGCATCACCACGATCCATAGAAGAACTTTTTCATCTTTCCAGTTCAAAAAATAGTGCCACAATCCTTCTTCCCACCAACCCTTGGCAAATCTGCAAACACCATTTTATTTTCTGTATCTATGAATTTGACCATTATTGGAACTTCATCTATATAAATGGAATCATGCACTATTTTTCCTTTTGTTTACCACTTATTTCACTTAGCATAATGTCTTCAAAGTTCATGCTGTATAGGACATTTCTTTCTGTCACTGAATAATATTGGACTGTATAGCTGTACATTCGTTTTTTCATTCATCTACTGAGTGGTGCAGCTCTGTGTTTCCAGTTTTTTGAGTATATAAATAAAGCTCCTGTGTACATTCTTATGCAAGTTTTTCTGTGCAAATAGGTTTTCAAAGCACTTGAGTAAATGCATAAGAATGTAATTCCTGGGGTGTATGGCAAGATTCTGTTTAGCTTTGTAAGAAGGTGACAAACCATCTTCCAATGTCGCTGTACTATTTTGCATTTCCATCAGAGACAAATGACAAATTCCTATTTTTCTGCATCTTCCCACTAGCCTGAACTGCGTCGTTTGAATTTTATAATTCCAATGGCTCTGTAGTAGTATCTCCTTGTTTTTATTGTCAAATCCCTTATGATCAATGATTTTGACATATGCTTATTTGACATACGCTTTTCATGTGCTTGTTTGCCATTTATCTTTTTTTATTTGGGCTCAGCGTTTGTTCAGATATCTTACCCATGTTTTAATTAAGATACTTTCCTATTGCTATTTTAATAATTCTTTTTTTCATTTTTGACACAAGTCCTTTACTAGATTTGTGTTTTGCGAATGTTTTCTCCCAGACTGTAGCTTGTCTTGATTTTCCTATCAATTTTCACAGAGCAGAGGTTTAGGTTTTCATTTGAGAATTTTCTTTTTTTTTTTTAATATAGACTTATTTCTGTAAATTCATTATGAACACTGCTTTTAATACATGCCACAAATTTTCTTAAGTTATATTTTCATTTAGTTCAAAATATTTTATTTCTCTTGCATAATCTTCCTTGAACTGTGTGTTATTTAGAAATGTGTTAATTTCTAAATATTTGTTGATTTTCCCAGTTATTTTTTTCTGTTACTGATTTGTAGTTTATTCCCATTGTCATGTGAGCACAGACTTTGTATAGTTTCTGCTTTTTACAACTTGTTCAAATATTTTTTATGAACCAGAATGTGACTTTCTTGGTGAATATCCCATGAGAACAGGAGAAGAATGCATATTTTGCCATTGTTAGACGAAATGTTCTATAAATGTCAATTAAATCAAGCTTACTGATTGGGTCATTCAAGTGAACTATATCCCTACTGATTTTATGCTTGCTTGATCTTTCAATTACTATAGTACAGTGTTGAATATTCAACTGTAGTAGTGGATTTGTCTATTTACTCTCTGAATTCTGTAAGTTTAGCCTGACAGTTTTGATGGTCTGTTTTTAGATACATACGTGTTAAAGGTTGTTATATATTCTTGAAGAATTGATCTCTTTCATTATGTAGTGTTCCTCTTCATCTATTATAATTTCCCTATTTTAAAATCATCTTTGTCTAAAATTAATTAACTTATCCTGATCTCTTTTCTTAGTGTTAGCATAGCATAACATTCCTTACCCATTTATTCATTAACTATCTGTTTCTTTATATTTGAAATGGGTTTCTTACGGACAACAGTGATCAGATCTTGATTTTTTTATCCGCTGTGGTATTTTTTGTGTTTTATCTAGTATATTTACAGCATTTGCATTTAAAGTGATTATAGAAATTATTTTACTTATATATACTACATTTATTAGTATTTTCTATTCATTGAACTTCTTCTTTCTTTTCCCCTTTCTTGATTTTAATTGAAAGTTTATATGGTTTTATTTTCTGTCTCCTGTCTTAATATAATTTTACTTTTTTGAAAAGAAGTGGTGGTTGCCCTGTATATTCCAATACATATTTTTAACTAATCTTAGACCACTGTCACAAAACTCTATACCACTTTGTGTGTAATACAGGTAACTTATTACAAAAATTTCTGTTTCTTACTCTTATCTCATGAAATTATTGTCATTAATCTTACTTATCCACATGTCATAATCATCCAATGCATATCTACTATTACTCCTTTAAAGAAATAGTTATATTTTAGATAAGTTTGTAATAAAAATAAAATATTTTATTATATTCCCATCTACTTTTACATTATCTGACATTTTTATAATCTTTATTTGACCTACAACTTTTTCCTTCTGTCTGAAGAAACTATTTGATATTAATATTTCTTGCAATGAAGGTCTGATGATGATAAATTCCCTCAGTCTTAGTTTGTGAGATAATGCCTTTTAATTCTCTCTTTTTTTTTCTTTTTTTGAAGTAAAATTTTCCTGACTATAGAATTCTTGATTGGTGGGGTGTTTTATTTCACTACTTTAAATATTATACTCTGCTCTACTCTTCCTTGTATAATATTTGACAAGGAATTCGCACTGATTCTTACTTTTGATTCTCTAAAGGTATACCATTTTTGGTTGTATTCTTTCAAGATTTTTTGATTGTCCATGTTTTTATGGAGTCTGAATACAATACATTCTAGGTGAGGTGATTTTCAAATTCATCCTCAGTGCTTTCTAGCTTCATGGGTTTCTAGTTTGATTTCTTTCTTCAGTTTTTAGAAATTCCATGTTCATTATTAGTTCAAGTATTCCAGTCCACTCTCGCTTTTTTCTTCTCCTTGTCCTCCAAATATACATATATTATACCATTTGATAATACCCCACAGTTCTTAGATGGGCTGTTCCATTTTTTTCATTCTTTTTTCATTTTGGCTTATTATGGTTCTATTGACCTATTTTTAAGTACTAATTTTTCCCCTGACTTTCCAGTTTATTGATGGGCACATCAAAGATATTGTCATTTCTGTTACTGTATTTTAAGTCCCACCTTCATGATTCAATTCTTGTTTGAAATTTATATGTCTATGCTTAAATTATCCATCTGGTTTTGTGTATGATCCATTTTTTGCCCACTGTAATACTTAACATATTAAATATATTTTAAGTTGCGTTTTGATAATTCTAATATCTGTGTCAAATATAAGTCTGGTTTCAGGTATCACTCCAGTGGCTTCTGTCCTACATAAACAGATCATGGCTGTCACTCTCTGGATTCACAAGTCTTTCCAAATTTTAGGGTGACTGTCCTGTTACTTCTGTTCTCTAAAAGGTCCAAGAAAAGTTTTTAACTTTCTATTTTTTCAGTTTTGTTCTTCTTGTAGCAATGGAACTGATGACTTCCAAGCTATTTACATGTGGAAATTAAATCCAAAAGCAATAATGTCATTTTTAATATCGGCTTCCCAAACCCAAAAAACAACTAGCTTGTCTGACCAATAGTATTCATTCAATAGATGTGCATTTTTTGAATTAATTAATCTAATCATGGTCTTATTCCAGTTTAAAATAATTGTTTTCAATTGGGCAAATTTATACCTTTCACTTGAAAAGCCAGGAAAATAAGAATAACAACGTTTTTCCATACTCCACTTTTATTAGCACTATTGAGTATTATCACTATTTTAATTTCCTGCATTATATTGCTGCTTTGTACTGAGCTTTAATTAATAAAACATCATCTTGTTAAGTCAAACTTTTAGATACAAATATAGGGCTGAATTTTCCTGTTAAGATTGCTTCGTGTGGGCCTCCCCAGTGGCGCAGCCTTTGAGCGCTGGGTTGCGAAGCTGCCCGCAGCTTCTGCAGCGATGGTTCAATTCCCGGCTGCTCCCTGGCCACTGGAAGAGGGTCCCGCATGGCACGCAGACCTCTCCTGCTGCCTGCTGCTCCCCTCAGCAGTGTACTTTGGTCCTTCTGCCTGCTCTGCTCCTCGCTCTGGCTCTGGTGAATTCTCTCACCCTCCCGCACTTCTGACTGTACCCAGTGCTTGTATAAATAAATAAATAAATCTTAAAAAAAAAAAATGTAAAAAAAAAAAAAAAAAAGATTGCTTCATGTTAGGTTTTAACTGCCATCCAGTCTATCAAGATTTGTTTTAGACTTCATTGGGTGTTTCACTATATTGGCTTCTCTTTCTAGACAAAGTCAATGGATTTTAATAGAAGGTATTTTCTTTTTTTAAAAGATTTATTTTTATTTATACAAGTACTGGGATACAGTCAGAGGCGTGGGAGGGTGAGAGAATTCACTAGAGATAGAGCGGGTAGAAGAACAGGCAGACAGACAGAAGACACTGTTGAGGGGAGCAGCGGGCAAAGCAGGAGAGGTCTGCCCTGCCATGTGGGTTTCTCCCTGGCTGGCCAGGAATTGAATCCGCGCCTGCAGAGGCTGCATACAACTTCACAGCTCTGCACTCAACCGGCTGCGCCACCGGGGAGGCACAATAGAAGGTATTTTAACAAGTACATAAAATATAAACAAGCAGCTACTTAGCATACTATCAAATGAACCCAGGTACATGAGTAAACAGTATATTCCAGGCGCCACAGAATTCCCCTGCACACCCTTCTGATGATAAATTCCTCATTCCCCACTATTGATTATGATATTACCATTGAAACTTTTATGGTATTTGTTTTCTTGCTTTTTTAAAATTATAGTGCATACCTCAGCACTATGTGCTTTTGAAGCTTAAATTTGAGCCCACACTTGTATATTCTCTTTGTCTGACTTTTGCACTACTAAATATTGCCTTGAAAAATCATTCATGTTAATTCCATTTACCTCCATTTTATTCATTACTGTTATACTATAGTATTCCATTATATGACTATCTCATCGTTTGTTGATAGTTTTTTGCTAATGTAATATTTCTGTTAACCTTCATATATGCATATATGCACACACATACATATACAAACAAAAATACATACATTTTCCATTGTACATGTAAGTAGGCATTTGCATAGGATTTATGCCTAGGAGTAGATTTGCTTATTTAGAGTATGTATTTTTTGAAAGGTACTAGGTATTGTTCAGATACTTTTGGTCATAGGCCTACCCCATCTGAAAGGATGAGAGAAAGGAGAGGAGTAGTTCTCCAAAGGAGAACAATATCCTAGGAAATAGAAACAACAGATGTCCAGTTGAAAAGCCATTTAATTCATAGGCCTGGATAATAGAGTGAAGTAATGGTAAGAACATGAATTGTGAAAATATTATTTTTAGGAAAAATTTTTCCAGTAAAATATAGGTGTCAGCAAGAACAGTGAAGAAAAGATAACTGACTTGAAAAAAGCAGAAAGAATGAAGTGATTCTTCTAAGAATCTGATGGTTTTAGTAGCATTTTTATAGTTGGTATAACATTCTTAGCACCATTAATATAGCAATATATTTAAACTACTTCCTAATCAACCATAGGCTGAATTTATGCTCTGCAAAGGTACATCTTCCCCCTCTTTTTATGGAGGAGGAAGCTGAGGCGAAAAAGGTTAAGAGGCTTTATCAAGGTCACAAAACATCATGGTGACAAATTTAGGAATAAAATTTAATTTCCTGAGCTTCAGTTTATGATTTACTCCACTGGATAATTAATATCGAGGCATTGTACTTTTCATATTAGCTCTGCTCATCACTATAAAAGATTTATCTTTAAGTTCAACTGAAACGCATATTACTGTGAAACCTTAATTCCTCTGCCACTGATGTAATTACATGATGTATTTGTGGTATAGCCTGGGGGTGGAGTGATGACTTTTATCTTTTTCTCAATTTTTTTTTAATTTTCTTTTAATTCTACCATTAATAAACTATTTTTGTTGACTTATTTTATAGACTCGAATGTGCTTTACTAAATGTAACCTAACAAGAATTGATGAACTTGATAATAGGTGCATATCATCCAGACTTACCTTTGTGCCTTAGTAATGAACTAGAATTAATGCCCATAACAACTATCACATATGTTATTTTGGATAAAGTGGAGTATGTTACAGTCTCATTTGTTTTTATAAATATCTGTTGAATTTTGCAACTGAAATATATAATTCAAACTTTTAAATTACAAGAGATTAAAGATGATCAATAAGGTGAAACTGAGTGTAATCAATTTAGCCATTTAATGTTAATTTGGAATTTAGCCCCTAGGGCAAAAGACCTCTCTTTTGAGTAATTTCTAATTATAACTCTCCTGACACTAATTATCTTAATTTATTGTTCAGTCTCTTAATATATTGAGTAAGATGTCCAAAATATATTTACCAAGCAACCTTTTTTTAAAAATATTAATTAATTTATTTATACAAGCACTGGGTACAGTCAGAAGCACGGGAGGGTGGGAGAATTCACCAGAGCCAGAGCGGGGAACAGAACAGGCAGAGTGACGAAATACACTGCTGAGAGGAGCAGCGGGCGCTGCAGAAGAGGTCTGTCGCGCCTTCTGGGACCCTCGCCGGCAGCAGGGGATGGAACTGGTGCTACAGAGGCTGCAGGCAGCTTCGCAGCCCAGCGCTCAACCACTGTGCCACCAGGGGAGGCCCCCAAGCAAACATTTAATGTCAAGATCAATATATGATAACTTTGAATAAAAAGCATGATTTTTTACTCTTAAGCAGGAAAAGGATATATCAATTCTAATTGATATATTAGAATATATCAATAACAAGGTTGGAATGTGCCATTCTGGCCATGGTGAAAACAATGAATTATTTATTTAAATGATTTTGATCAATATAAGCACTAATAAGTATGAGGAATGTGAATAGTTAATACTTTATTATATTTACTGTGTGCCAGGGTATATCCTATAAGATCATCTAATCTACATAAACTGAATTTACTCACCCTTTAACACTTTTCAAGTGCTTGATAGAACCTGGTATTCTAGATTTTATCAGTGATGCTTGAAAATAATCTATTTTCTTTCATTTCCCATTTTGTATATGATCCTTTGAATGTAAAAAAAAAAAAACAATGGATATCCATTTCCGAAAATATGGCTTATTAGATACCCCCTTCCTATGCTTTGAAATACATAAAAATGCTGAATGAAATAGCTTGGCTTTTTCAATGATAAGCTCAGTTTACAAGAAAGTTCAAAAAAACCCGAAGTACCCAAAGAAAAGAAGGAAGTAAAAATTAGAGCAGTTAAAAATCTAATTCTGAAGTCACCAGAGTGAGGATGGGGGTCTAAGGATTGACTGTTGGGATTGTCATCAGCACCAAGAGCTTGTGTTCTGTTAGATAACATGGGATAGGTGATAGGACTTGGACCTTCAAATGGTGAAGGGCTAGAACTGAAGTTCCCATAAACCAAGGATTCTAAAAGGGCTACCATGAAAATCATCTGGGAAAGAAAATCCCGCTGCCATAAGAAAAGAGAAGCCAGTTTTCCTTCCCTGGCATGAGCTCTTCATTTGTTTAAAAACAAACAAAAATGTAGATTATCAATCCATATTCTTGGGGGGTTAGTTGTTCAAATTTATACCACCTGTGTGTTTTGACAATCCTTAAGTAAAAACAAAAATTAACATAAAAATGGCACCAGGCTACTAATATCCAGGAGCAGTATAAATGTATAACTTCTAGAGGGACATAACTTCAACACTGTATATTTTCATGACTGGTCATGTCCAGCTTTGTCTTATAATCTTCAGTGGAGTATCATCTACTATTTTATTTTTATTTTTTAAAAAGATTTATTTATTGGGCCTCCCCAGTGGCGCAGTGGTTGAGTGCTGGGTTGTGAGGCCCGCAGCCTCTGCAGCGCTGGTTTGATCCCTGGCTGCCGGGGCGAGGGTCCCACATGGCGCGCAGACCTCTCCTGCCGCACCCGCTGCTCCCCTCAGCAGTGTACTTCGTCAGTCTGCCTGTTCTGTTCACTACTGTGACTCTGGTGAATTCTCTCATCCTCCCACGCTTCTGACTGTACACAGTGCTTGTGTAAATAAATAAATAAATGTTAAAAAAAGAATCAAAACTACAATAATATACAGCATCAGATAGCCACATCTTCATACTAGTGTAATACATATATTTTTATCTTTTGATTCTAGAATTATCAAACCTTTTTAAAATATACAGTTTTTATTGTTGCTATTTAACAGCAAGACATTTATTTATTCTTGATATAAATAAAACCAAGTTGATTTGTGTAGACTATAGGTTCCTACTGGACTTAATGTTATTGTATCTTCCTATTATTAGTTTGAATAACTTCCTATTATCACATTTTTCAAAATGAATAAGAATACATAGACTCTACAATTGAATTATCGCAAAAGTATTATAATCATGCTGCTACTTCACCATAGGGGTTTTTGTTAATAAACTGAACTCTGTCAGGTTAATATGTACAGGCCTAGGGAAAAATTAAAACCACAAGCCAATTTACTATTATCCTCACTTTGTATATTATTCTTAATGGGTCCCAGGTTTGTTCTTTTTCCCTAGGTACAAAATTAAGAAGGACAGTAAGAACTTGGAGAGAACTGTGGAGAAAAGCACACAAATGATTAAAGATGGAGAAAATAGGAAAGGTTAAAGAGTCTGAGGATATTACTATTATTTGGATTTTAAAAAATCCTATGACGTGATATAAGATTTTAAAAATTGGAGAAGTCAGAATAGTGGAAGAGCGGCAGAATAGTGGCATTACAAATACAATATTAATAGATTTTTATCATCTTTACTTTGTCTAGATCTTATCTTCTTTCCTGGTCAAGTGAGGAGATTAAATATAATCTTAAATATATAGCTCTGTGAGTTTGGCATTTAACAGTGGTTCCTAAAAATGCACTGCTGATTTGCTGGTGCTGTCTATGACAGAGTCCCATCTGTGATAGAGTCCCATCTGACATAGGTTCAGGGAGAGACAATCTGGAGGAAGGTCACTGAGACTCTGGTAATTTTTCATCAGATTAAATTTTTTATTATTCATATTTTTCAAAGACATTTTATAGCTAAAAAACAAGAAGCAATTAAGAAAATCAAAACATTAGGTTTAATATGACAGTTTAATAATTATAGAATATTTAAAATAATGGATGCTATATTCAAGAGATTTTAAATATTTGAAAGAGCTTTTATTTTTATACTGTAAAAAGGTCCATTAAGTTATATTCCAGGGTTTTCACTTTCCTTCTCCACAATATTGAAGATTTTTCTCTTGTTGATGAAATTAAGAGGTAACTCTTACTTAGCAACTTATGTGGATATTGTGTAACATAGATTTAGAGGGATTTTTTTTTTTGTGGGACCCTCGCTGGTGGCGGGGGAACAAACCGGTGCTGCAGAGGAAGCGGGCAGCCTCGCAGCCCAGCGCTTAACTGCTGCGCCACCAGGGGAGGCCCATAGAGGGATTTTTAAAACTATCTTTGAGAAAACTGCATGGCAACGAGCTTGGGCTTACTCATGTCAGAATATATGACTTTCACATCATAAAAAGATTTGATGTTTTCATTTCTTAAAATATTTGACCAAAGTTTTTAGTCATTATGTTAGCATCTGTTGTTCCATCTGGAGGACCTAAAAAATCCAATGAGTTGTAAATGGACAGTTCAACATGAATATGCAAATTCAAGACACTTTATGAATTCTATATAAGTTGTAAAAAAGTAGCTTATTCTATGCCTTAACTAGATCTTACTATATACTTTATAATCATCTGTTAGGCTTAGTATTAGATTTTGCTCCAACATATCAAACATGACTTCCTGGAATATAAACAGCATCAAAGATTCATTATGAGTATTATAGACTTAATCTCAAGTGGTACAGTGCACTGTGCTTACCTGGAAAATAAACAAATACAAATGGACATTTAAAAGGTATTATTTTAAGTATAGAAGTACTGTCTGTAGTCATTGCTGTGTGCTGGTGTCAAGAAAAGAAACCTTGCAACTTTTATTTATTGTTTTTTAAAGATTTATTTATTTTTGCATACAAGAGCTGGGGTACAGGCCAGAGATACGGGGGGTGAGAGGATTCACCAGAGACAGAGTGGGGAGAGGAACAGGCAGACTGACTGAAATACACTGCTGAGGGGAGCAGTGGGTGAGACAGGAGAGGTCTGCTTCACCCTGTGGGTTGCTCCCTGGCCGGCCGGGGATCGAACTCGTGCTGCAGAGGCTGAGGACTGCTTGATAGTGCGGTGCTTAACCCCTTGCACCACCAGGGAGGCACAAAACCTTGGAACTTTTAATGAGCACTGACTGCAAGTGTTCCATTGGATAATTATGATCTATTTGTATACTGCCATCTTTTGAAGAACACATTTTCTTTGTCCACTAAACCTTGAAAATGCTCTAAACATGAATATAAATGCATCTGTCTATCCCCTGCCTTCTTAGTCTTCTAATTTATATTTGTTTGAAAATTTTGGTTTTCAGTATGTCACTTATGATCAGAAAGAAAATCTGACTTTTTTTTTTTTTAAAAAATTAAGATCGGCTCTGTCAAATTAAGGATAAAAGAAAGACACTGAAGCATATGTCCTTTTTTAAAAGTAAAAAATACATTTTACACTTTTTCCAGAAAATTAAGATTTCTGGATATTATGAATATGACATGTTTCTTCTATGCATCAACTTTCATGAGTTCTTGATTAAAAATATAACCTGAAAAAAGAATGTTTCTAATTAGATGCTGTTCCTATGGTATTATTGATCTAGTTAATGATACAATCCTTTCAGTGATGAAATTGAAAACAATTGTTAACCACCACACATGAAGGAAGGTAATGAAGTATCAGAGATCTGAAAAATATCTGCTAGTATTAAAACAATACATTATGGGGGCAGCAAAGGGTTATGAGCTATTTACTATTCACTGGTTGATTATGACATTGCTAAAATTAGATTAAAGCAAAAAAGCTGACTACAAATATAGTGAAATACTTTTGATGATGTTTTCCATTTGGGATATATAATCAGATCATTTTATGTTAATCTAATTTCTCCTTGAGTTAAATAAACTTAGTAGCGTTGACCTGCCTTTCCATGTTTTTGTAGTTCAACAAAATCAGTTGATAAAACATTTTATAATAAAATCCCATTTAGAGTAAAAATTGTTTACTTAAAATACTTACAAAATTGTGTAAATGAATGTGCTCTGTAGTAATAAGATCTGCATTTATTATCTTAGGAGTTAAGAAGTTGCAGATCTTTTTTGTGCTGGTGCTATTCAATGCATTGGTTAGAAATCACACAGTGAAGTGCTCTTTACTGCTTTGTGATGATAAAGATAGAAAAGCGCTGTTTTTGATGGCAGACAATAAAAGACTGGGAACAAAGGTAAAATGGTGACTTTGAAGAAGAGGTAATAGATTTGATATATACATAGAAAGTAGAACAGTACAATTATATGATTTAATTACATGTGAATGCTGATTGAGTGGTCAGAATTTTTATTGGGAAGATTAACATTTTATAGGATTTCAAGAAGAACATTTTTTGTTTTTATTTTAAACTGTATTTTATATATTTTATACCATTTTTTCATTTTTCACAATGCCTTTTCATCTTGGTTATAGTCCCCATACAATTCCCACCACCCTTGTCTTCATCCTACTCCCATCTCCTTCCCAACCCCCATAGTGTGTCTCTGGTTTATAGTTGCTTGTTGATTTTGATTTTTACTTTATTATAATTAGTCTTTTTCCTGGTCCCTTATTTAGGTTTTCTAAATTCCTGCTATGAATGAGACCATCCAGTATCTTTTTCTTTTTCTTTCTGGCTTATTTTGCTGAGCATGATCCCTTCCAGCTCCATCCACATTGCTGCAAATTGCATGAGTTTATCTTTTTTGATTGCTGAGTAATATTCCATTGTGTATTTATGTACCACATCTTTCAAGAAGAACCTTTTGAAGATCATTTATTGGTTACAACTTTTGTGGGTCTTTTTGACTGACTATAACTAATAAATAACGAAGACATATATTATGGTTTCTAGTAAGAGTTTCAGAGGTAGGACATTTCAAGGGTTGGTCATTCTGCAACTAAAATGATATTATCAAGGACACTTTTTTTCTTTTGTCTTTCCTTTTTGCCATTCTCAGCTAATGACTTGGCCTATTAGGCTGGCTTGCCAAGATATGAAGACAGTAGAATGCACAGTCAGAAAAAAAAAAATTGTGTCCCATATTGTATTAGTTAAGTGAGAACAACGACAGCTTTCCCAGAAGTGCTCCCAGAACAGTCTTTCACCCATATCCAGTTATCCAAAATTGACCACCAGTAAATCAGTCACTTGAAAGGGGAGCAAGGGCCTCCCTGGTGGTGCAGTGGGTTGAGTGCCAGTCTGTGAAGCTGTCCACAGCCTCTGCAGTACCGGTTTGATCCCCACCTGCCAGGGAGCAGCCCCACATGGCACAGCAGACCTCTCCTGTCTCGCCCGCTGCTCTCCTCAGCAGTGCATTTCAGTCAGTCTGCCTTTCTGTTCCCCACTGTCTCTGGGGAGTCCTCTCACCCTTCCACACATCTGGCCTGTACCCTGGTTCTTGTATAAATAAATAAATCTTTAATAAAAAAGGGGGGGCAACAAAAATAGATGACTGGATCAAGAAGATGTGGTACATATGTACCATGGAATATTACTCAGCATTCAAAAAAGATAAACACATGCAATTTGCAGCAACATGGATGGCGCTGGAAGGGATCATGCTCAGCGAAATAAGCCAAAAAAAAAAAAAGAAAAAGAAAAATACCGGATGGTCTCACTCATAGCAGGAATCTAGAAAACTTAAATAAGGGACCAGGAAAATGAATATAAGAAAGTGAAAATCAAAATCAACAAAAAACTATGAACCAGAGACACTTTTTGGGGGGTGGGGGGCGGGAGGGGAAGGATTGGGGTCAGAATGGGGCGTTTGCAATTGTATGGGGGAATAAAAAAAAGGGGGGGCAAGAATATGGTCAGTATGACATTCATACATTAGAATACATTCAGTATTCTAACCAGGCACTTTGAAGAGTCTTGCTACCAGACCAATCTTGGTGACCCTTCAAACAGGAAGAGGTTTCTTGCCTTTCACCCTGGTCTCTGACACCATGAGTGAGTTAGCCTGGGATGAGCTCCCACTGCCCACGGCATTACTTGTTTGGAGCCTGGAACTTTGGGTTAAGGCATGAAAAATAATACCAGATAGCCAGGACAGGCTTTGAGAAGCCCAGTGCAGATGGAAATGAGGATTCAAGATACCAAGTAGGGGAACAAGTTGCCAGGGTTTATTATAAGTGATAGAGCAAGGAGCAGAGCTTTAAGGACACCACTTCAAAAAGAAGAGTCCCAACTTGGGATTACGTGGGGTTTGGGGTTTCAGCGTCCTTAGGTCTGATGCCATCTGCTCTGATTTTTGCTCTTCTACTTATTTTCTTCCCATCTGCCATGGAGTCAACAAATTGTAAAGATAGCTAAAATAATGTAACAAGGTGATTTAGCGTTTTTTTTTTTATAAATTTTATTGTTATATTCCCCATACAATTGCAGCCCCCCCATTCTGACCCCAATCCCTCCCCTCCCGCCCCCGCCCCCCTAAAAGTGTCTCTGGTTCATAGTTTTTTGTTGATTTTGATTTTCACTTTCTTATATTCATTTTCCTGGTCCCTTATTTAAGTTTTCTAGATTCCTGCTATGAGTGAGACCATCCGGTATTTTTCTTTTTCTTTTTGGCTTATTTCGCTGAGCATGATCCCTTCCAGCGCCATCCATGTTGCTGCAAATTGCATGTGTTTATCTTTTTTGAATGCTGAGTAATATTCCATGGTATATATATATACCACATCTTCTTGATCCAGTCATCTATTTTGGGGCATTTGGGTTGTTTCCAAAGCTTAGCTATTGTAAACAGTGCTGCTATAAACATAGGGGTGCAGGTGTTCTTTGGAATTGATGTTTCTGTGTCCTTTGGGTAAATACCTAGGAGTGGAATTGCTGGATCATATGGAAGCTCTATGTTTAGTAGGTCCAGAAATCTCCACACAGCTCTCCACAGTGGTTGGACCAGTTTGCACTCCCATCAACAGTGCAGAAGAGTTCCTTTTTCTCCACACCCTCGCCAGCATTTGTTGTTGCTAGTTTTTTTAATATGTGCCATTCTCACTGGTGTAAGATGGTATCTCATGGTAGTTTTGATTTGCATTTCCCTGATGACAAGTGATGTTGAACATTTTTTCATATGCCTGTTGGCCATTTGCATTTCCTCTTCAGAGAAGTTTCTTTTAAGCTCTTCTGCCCATTTTTTGACTGGATTATTTTCTTTGTTGTTGTTGAGTCTCATCAGCTCTTTGCAGATTTTTGTGATCAGTCCTTTATCATTAGTGTTGGGTGCAAAAATGTTCTCCCAGTCGGTGGGGTTTCTCTTTGGTTTTGTTATTGTCTCTTTTGCTGTGCAAAAGCTCTTTAATTTGATGTAGTCCCAGCTGTTTATCTTTGCCTTCACTATCACTGCTTTGGGTGATGTGTCTGTAAAGATGTCTTTGATGTGCAAATCACGTAGTGTTTCGCCTATATTTCCTTCTATATATTTTATGGTTTCAGGTCTTATGTCTAGTTCTTTAATCCATTTTGAGTTGATTTTTGTGTATGGTGTGAGGTAGTGGTCAAGCTTCATTCTTTTGCATGTAGCGACCCAGTTTTCCCAGCACCATTTATTGAACAAACTTTCTTTGCTCCAATGCATATTCTTTGCTCCTTTGTCAAAGATTAGTTGACCATAAATCTGTGGGTTTATTTCTGGATTTAGTGTTAATCTAGAGAATGAGTATCACAGGGACATGAGTCCAGGGATTCCTGAAAACTGCTGGAGATGGTGTAACTGGGCAGTTTGAAACACTTAGGAGTGGAAAATTGAATATATCTGCCTACAAATTCAGCCCTTCCAACATGGATGGGGTCCTGTCTCAGTCTCAGACGCCCCTTGAAGGCACGTGAGAATCAGGAGTATGATGAACAGTACTAGGATAGCAAGGATAACAAGGAAGTGGGAGTAGTGGGATGGATTTTAGAAAGACAACTAAATTGTGGGCTTTGGAAGTGACAGCTGAGGTTTTGTAATGTTGAATTTGAGATGTTATTTGGATATTGGTTAGAAGGATCTAGGAACTAATGGGAAAACTGGGCTTGGGAGATGTTAAGAATTTGGGATAATCTATACATGTGTGGTACTTAACCTATGATAATGAACGACATTACTCAGAGATAATATACAGAGTAGAATGTGAAGTGTACAAAGGACAAAACCTTGTAAGGATAACAAAGTTTTTTAGAAGTGGTTTTCCAGACATAGTATAAGAACAATAGAGACGTGTGTGTGTGTGTGTGTGTGTGTAAAATACAATCAAATTCCAAAACACAATTTTTTTATTGGTAGAATTTTCCTACCATTGAAACTTGCAGGCAGGAAACTTGGACTTTACATTGCTAATGGATAAGAATTCCCTTAGCAGATACAAGTTTTTGGTTGGTTTCTTTAATTTAGAAATAGTTGTTATGATAGGGGGTTTCTTACCATTCTAATACTCTCTGATTAGTGACTGCAATCAAATTTACTCTGAGACTTTCTTTTTGATTTGTGCTACTGCTTTTTTTTTCTGGTTATAAGATTGAGAGACCTAGAGCATAATTGCAGAGCATTTCAACAATGCCCCACTGGTAGTGGTTAAGCCTTCTAATTCACTGCAGCTGTTGCAGTCATAATTATTGATACAGGGGGAGTTCTGTGATATAAACATACCAAGTGTACCCTCCATTGGACTCTAAGATATGTTTTCATGTGCGTTTCTATACTTTGCCAAATATGTCCTTAGTGGATAGATGTGACAGAGCAGGTGTCTCTTCCCCTTCTATAAAGCTGTCGCTGATAAGCAACTGCTCAGCCAGCAATGATATCTCCCAAAGCCTCTTGCTTCTAGGTAAAGCCACAGGACTAGTTCTCACCATTAAATGCAAAGGGAAGGAGGGATGGGGGGGTCACTTCTGAGTCAAAGGAGTGAAGTAGCCCATTCTTTCTCCCTTTCTTTTCTCATCAATTATTGGATGCAGAAAATGCCAGGGCCTCAGGGAAAGGCAGGAGCGAGGGTCTGTAAGTCACATCATGGTAAAAAGCTGATCCCTGACTGATCAGAAAGGCTCTCAAGGCATGCTTTTTTGAGTGTAGTGGGGCAACCAGGCACAGGGCATGCGGGGGTAGAGGGATGTGGGGTGCGGGGGACCAGGAGACTGGCAGTAACCAAGCCCCCCAGCGAATCTTTATGTTTTCTCTGGGCCCTCTCTGGCATTCTGGCCTCTTCTGTAGTAACGTGTTCTCTCCCTCTCGTAGCCATCCCTGAGTGACTCTGCCCTAATTGCTGGCCTCTAGGCTCAGGTGTGCGCACTTACTCCTGCCCACGCTTCAAGTGTCCACAATCAGGCACGCGTGCCCGGCGCCCACACTCGCAAGTGCTTTCTGCATTAACACGATGAAGGCCACATGTGTTAGCCATGGAGGCTAGTGGCAAAAAAAAAGCCTGATTGAGTCACTCACCCTACAGTGAGAAATGAGGATCAGTTCCATTAAACCACCCAAATCCTGAGTATTACTGAATGGCAGCTGGCCTTTCCTCTAGTAGCACAACTAGGCAAATTTTTGCTAATTTGAATAGGTCATCTGAATAAAAATGAAGTTTATTGTCCAGTGACAAAGGCCTCATAGGAAGCTAAGCTGCACACCTCCCACCTTCCTGTCTGAATGCCTCCGCCCACTCACAGTTTATCCAGCTGCTGTGCACACCCACCTGCGTGTTTTGGGTTTACCTGCTGTAAGGTCAGGAATGGGCACGGTGCAGGTTTTCTGATCCCATGCAGACCGGGTAAAGGAGGAGTCAGAGTCCTCAGTGGTTTTTTGCAGGTCTTTTATTGGGGTTCACCAGGCATATGGCAGGCAGGGGTGCTGGGGGGCCGGGAGGCTGGCAGTCCTCCCAGCCCCCAGCAAATCCTCACTCTGTCTGGGCTCTCTGGCTTCTTCTCTTTTGGCTTCTGCTGCTGGCGTCCCCGTGATGCCACCCTTAAAAGCCCAGTCTCAGCCCAGGTGAATCCCATCTACCTCTGCCCACACCCTACTCCAGGTGCCCGCCATCAGGCATGCATTCAGGACCGCAAGGATCCATCATCTATCCTGATGGCAGGAGGGCAGAAAAGCCTGACATTTTTCCTTACCCAACACCTGCCTTTCAAGGGCCACCTCAGAACCCATCTCCAGTGAACTTTCAGCACTTTCCAACTAGATCAGGACAGTCCTTCCATCCAGGTGAGATTCCTTCTTGACACTTAGTTTCCTATATGATTATTTGCTTTTTAGATATATTGCCACTCTTTCGCAATGCCCTCCAATTTACTGGGGTTAAGACTTTGTCTTGTTTATTCTGTTTTACCAGTAATTTTGCATTATTTAGCACATAGTAGAAGATGATTCATAAGCTCTTTCTGAAATGTTGAATAAACAAAAGCTGTATTGGATATGTATTTTAGGAACGTATTCTATTGTAAATAACTCAGCTAAATGTTCTTTTACTCCTAATCGTAAACCTCTTATATAAGCAATTATTTTAGGGCTTTGAGCTTATTCATAAAATAATTTTAAATGTAACTATTTTGTTTGAAATCTTTGTATATTCATTATTCTCAAATTAATATGTAATAATCCTAATGAGGTATAACAACTGCTATTTCCTTCACAATGATTCTAATGATGTGATTTTTTGGAAGTCAGCACAAAATATGTTTCTTATATAGGGTCAACTGAAGTGTTTTTAAAAGCTTGCATTGTTCTGGCAATTTTAAAGTTAAAAGCTTCAAAAAGTACTGCAACGTGAAAATAAATAAGAATACTGACGCCGCTTGATAGATTAATGCTAACAGAAGACACACCCAGTGGAAAAATAGATTAAGAAAGGGAAAATAAAAAGATATGAAAAGGCAGGCAGAAGGGGAGGAGACAAAATGAAAAGGGAAAAAAGTGGTTTTCTTGAGAAGGAAAGGTGTTCCAAGAGGTAGTCCATGAGATAGAGGCAGACAGAGAAAAGCGAATTCATTAAGCTGTCTCTTTGCAGTATTATCTATAATAGGACAATAATATTAGAAAAATGAAAATGGCCAAAAGTTCAGGAAAAGATTTTATAAATCATTTGAGGCAAAGCATTAGAGTAGAAAGAATCTGGATTAGGGTGAGATAACATCAGTTATGCTCCTCTTTCCAGCCTGGCTTAGTTAAATGTCTTATACCTTACTTGTGTATTAGGGAAATCTATGGTTCCTTCCAGGGCTAAAAGTTTCTAAGGCAATAAAATATTTGAAAGTTTGCCCTGTTCTTATTTTAACAAGTTTCCTGCATAGCATGTCTCCTCATAATGTGGGGGCGGACAGCAAGCTATTCCAGAAAGAGTAAAAATCTTGAAAAACCAGTAAACCATCATTCATTCTTTCCAGAATGCTTATCAAATGCCTGGGCTCCAATCTAAACCATTTTCCCCCCTAAAATGATTCCATGAGCAAGTTAACTATTCAGAGTTAATTTCTTTGGTTTATATAAAATTGTGATGAAAATTAAATGATTTTGAGCCACCAACTCCAGTATATGTAGTATGTAATAGTCTCAATAAAAGCTTTTTCTTCTTTCTGGTATATAAAACAGCAACAAAATGAAAAACCAAAAGCAGAAATAAGTTAATTACACATCTGTTGGATGTTAAGTGATCATTTGACACCAAAACTTCTCATAGTCAGTTTTCATCACTGCGATAGGAACCATGGTAAAATTATATTTTAAAAGATTATATGAGAAAAAATTCAATTAGTATTCCCTGGTTAATTTTAGCCATAATGACTGTGTAAATTGGGTGCTCTCTGTTAAGTGAGTATTCCTTTAATACAGATGAGAGGGAAAAAAAAGATTCAGATGACTTTATAATGATCACAATAATTAGCTTTTATTGAAATCCTACTATATGCACCATTTTATGTACTTGACATATGTTATCTAACTTAAATGGGATTGTAGGTAAAATAATAGCTTAAGTGTCCTGTTTACTAGCTAAATTTTACTATCTGCAGCTCTTTGATAGACTCTATATATGTGCCATACTTCACTCACATTACAAAAACAGAGTTCTTACTTATGTGCTATAATGGATACTGTGATAAATCACAGAATTAGGAAGAAGCTTCCTGGGGCTGTTATTGAGCAGAAGAGATAAATTATGTGCAACATAGGGTGCAAAAAGACCAGTGGTATGAGAGATGATTTTAAAGGTTGGTGAGAATTCCGGTATGACCCTGGAAAGTTTCTTGCACAAATGAAATTTGAAGTCTTGCTTCATGGAGAGCAAGAATTTGGACATTCGATTTTTAAAAATTTGATCTTGACAAGAACTTTCTTTTAATGGATTATTGCAAAGAGGGTGACTATTGCAATAGGAAACCACCCTGGCTATAAATATCTGCAAGCCTGTCAAAGAGTTTTTGTTTTATAAGCAAGAGGATAAACATTTAGAAAAAACTGGGTGTGGTGCAGTGGGATATATAGGAGATGCATGACAGGGTAGTATCCCCACTAATACAATCTAGCCCTCCAGAGCAAAGGAGAGTGATTTCAACAGGTATTCAACTCTCCTTCCCTTTTACCACTACATTTGCATTTGCTTCTACTTTTCAAACTACCATTGTTATTTCTAATGATTACCTGGCGATTTAGTACACTTGGTCTGAGTCAGGGAGTGCAGAGAACATGGCTTACAATTTTATTGAAATTTTTTTTTTTGTTTTTCTATATTCTACCTATAAATGACACCATCTGGTATTTGTCTTTCTCCTTCTGACTTATCTCACTTAGCATAATCCCCTCCAGTCCCATCCATGTTGTCATAAATATCAAGAGTTTGTCTTTTTCATCTAGCTGAGTAGTGTTGCATTGTGTATACATAACACATCTTCCTAATTTGCTCATCTGTCTTTAGACAACCTAAACAATAGGTTATTTCCATTGCTTGGCTATTGTAAATAAGGCTGAATGAACAAAGACTGCAGTTATCCCTTTGTATTAATATTTTTGCATTCTGAAACAAAGGGCTAGCTAAAACCAAACCAATAACGGGGCCTCCCTAGTGGCGCTGCAAGTTGAGCACAGCACTGTGAAGCTGTCTGCAGCCTCTGCAGCACAGGTTCTATTCCCAGAGATCAGGAAGATACCCACATGGCACGGCAGACCTCTCCTGTCTCTCCCACTGCTCTTCTCAGCAGTGTTTTCGGTTCTTCTGCCTGTTCTGTTCCCCACTCTGTCTCTGGTGAATCCTCTCACCCCCTACAACTGTGGCATACACCCCAGCTCTTGTATGTGTAAATAAATAAAAATAAATCTGGAAAAAAAACAGTAACAAACCCTAGAAATCTGATTGTAGAGCTGAGCCTATATGAGAGGGAGGTGGAGGGGGAGGAACAAAGTGTGGAGGGAGCACAGTGGACTCTGGTGGAGGACTATGGGTGCCTTTATGGTGGGTGTGGTGTGGCCATGTGCATGTGAAGCATGTGATCCTGTACTTCTAAATCATATGCAATTTATTAAACCAATGTTAACTCAATTTGAAAAAAAGAAAATATCTTTATTTGGCAAGTAAAGAATTAAACTGAATTTGTGAAGAAAACACAATTTATGTAGAAAGGCTGAATACTCCAACCAACAGATTTTATTGGAAATGTAGATAATAATAAAAGCAATTAACCTTTGTTGAGCCCATTCTATGCCTTAAAGACCAATGGTGGACACTTTCATTTCTTTCCTCTTTTTATCTTCCCAAGACCCTATAAGAAAAGGATATATTTTCTATTTTATGGACAAATTAAAGTTCTCAAAATTTAATCACAAGAGGTTATACTTTGAGTCTTGAGCTAAATTTTGAACCCAGGCCTTCCTGATTTTAAAAGTCCTCTAAATCATTCCACTCTGGGTCCATTATTCATACTTTCAAGGCTAATCAATATCCTTTCTGTTACCTAATAGCTGTATAACCTTGTAGAAATTATTTAACTTCTCTTTGACTTATTTTCTTTCATGTGAAAAGTGAGGCCAGTCATCTCTTCATCATAGGATAATTGTGAGGTTTTACTAAATTAATATGTGTAAGGTATTTAAAAGGCATCCATATCTAACAGTTTTATATGTGATAGCTTTGATGATTGATGTTGATATTTGAAATGACAATGGAACTATGCGCCCTCCTTCTTAATTCAAAGTGAGTAGCCAAACTTAGTATCTCTCGATAACTTTGTAGGCTCCAGGAACAGGATTGATTATACATACAAACATGCACACACATATATAAAATAATTACCCATACATTTCTAATTATTAAATTAAAAGAAAACTACAGAGAATTAGAACATTGATTACTCTTAATTGAAGTCATATGTAATTTTCAAAAAAATATAAATTGAGAAATCTCTTCTGTAGCCCTGTTAAATTTCTCTGAATTCCTAAGATAAAATTAATCTTTTATCTAAGAGGAGCAGCAGCTTTTTTTTTAAAGATTTATTTATTTATTTATTTATTTATACAAGCACTGGGTACAGTCAGAAGCACGAGAGGGTGAGAGAATTCACCAGAGCCAGAGTGGGGAACAGAACAGGCAGACTGACGAAGTACACTGCTGAGGGGAACAGTGGGCGGCAGGAGAGGTCTGCGTGCCATGTGGGACCCTCACCTGGCGGTCAGGGATCGAACCGGTGCTGCAGAGGCTGCGGGCAGCTTCGCAACCCAGCGCTCAACTGCTGCGCCACCGGGAAGGCCCGAGAAGCAGCAGCTTTTACAAACTAGGTTTTGTAAAATAAAACACCAGGATTTGTATAGGCAACAAGGTTGAAGGAGAAGAACAATGGACACATGGACATCCACATATGAAAAAAGTGAATCTAGATACAGACTTACATTTTACAAATATTAACTCAAAATATACATTGATTTAAAGGTTAAATAAAAAAACATTGAAAATGCTAGAAGATAACATGTGCCAATATATAGATGACTGTGAATTTGGTGGTGACTTTTCTTTAAAGATTTATTTATTTATATGCATAGAAGAACTGGGTACAGGCCAGAGGTGTGGAGGGTGAGGGGATTCAGCAAAGATAGAGTGGGAGCAGAACAGGCAGATTGACTGAAAACACTGCTGAGGGGAACAGTGGGCATGTCAGGAGAGGACTGCTGAGCCATGTGGGTATCTCCCTGGCCGACCGGGAATTGAACTCATGCTGAAGAGGCTGCGATAGCTTCATAGTGCTGTGCTTAACCCCTTGAGCCACCAGGGAGGCCCTGGTGTTGACTTTTTAGATACAAGACCAAAGGGACAATCCATGAAAGAAAGAATTGATAAGCTGAATGCCATTAATATACCTGAAGAGATTGTATCCTATATTTCTGAATAATATACTATTGTAAACCAATATTAGCTTAATAAAAAACCATTAAATATAAATAAAAGTTTCTGCTCTGCCGATAACAGTATCAAAAGAATAAGAAAAGTCACAGAATAGGAGAAAATATGTACAAAAGACATAGCTGAACTTTTCTAACTCAACAATATCAACCAACCTTAATTTTTAAAAAATGGGCTAAAGACCTTGACAGGACATCAGAGAAGATATGCAGATTGCCTGTTAGCTTATGAAAAGGTGTACACTACATCATGGGTCATCAAGGGAATGAATATTAAAATAACAGAGAGATAACACTACACACTTATCAGAATGACCAGACTGGGAAAGAAGAAATAAAACTATTTGCTGATGACATAATAAATATAGAAAGCCCTAAAGAGTCCACTAAAAAGACTAAAATAATCAATACAGTAGTGTGACACCATACAAAATTAATTTACAAAAATTGGTTGTATTTGTATATGGAAATGAGCTTGATGAGAAAGAAATCAAGTAAACAATCCCATACTACAACAAAAATAATTAACTAGTAGGAGTAGTTTTAAATTCACAAAGGAGGTGGAGGGCCTATACAATGAAAACTCTAAGGCATTGTTAAAAGAAATAGAAGACACAAAATAGTGGAATGATATTCCCTACTCGTGGGTTGGAAGAATTAACATTGTTAAAATGGCTATCCTATCCAAAGCAATATAAAGAGTCAATGCAATCCCTATCAAGGTTCCAATAGCATTCTTCAAAAAATAGAACAAACATTAATTAAATTCACATAAAGTCACTAAATGGCCAAAATAATCCTAACAAATAAGAAAAAGAGTGGCTGTATAATACTCCCAGACTGCACTACTAACTAAACAATAAAACTACAGTAATAAGACAGTATGGTACTATAACAATTACAGATGCACAAACCAGTGAAATAAAATTGAGAGTCCAGTAATAAACCTGTACATCTATAGGCAGTTGATCTACAACAAAAGATTCCTGAGTACATATTGGAGAGAAGAGAAACTCTTCAACAATTACTGTTGGAAAACTGGATAGCCACATGCAAAAAAATATAACTAGATTACCATCTCACAGCTTATGGAAAGCTAACTCAAAATGCATTAAAGACATGGATATAAAACCCAAAACCATAAAATGCCTGGAAGAAAACATAAGGAAAACACTCCACAACATAGACCTCAGTGATGGCTTTCTGGATTCATCTCCAAAGGCAAGAGAAATATAAGGAAATAGAAACAGATGGGACCGTATCAAACTAAAAAAACTTCTGCACAGTTGTAGGGTAAGTGGTTTTCAGGCTTTTCTGCCTTCCCACCATTAGGATTGTCCTGCCTGATGGGGCACCTGCAGTTGTTACATTGTTGTAAGCTGTGTCATTTACTTCTGTGGGTCATGACTGCAGTATTGAGATAGTCACCAAGAGAAGCAGAGGCAGGGAAAGGAACAGGAGAGAGAAAGGAAGAAAGAACTCCAGAGAAGCCCAGAGTGAAGACTTGCCGGGTGTCCCGGCATCCCTGCCTGCCATGTACCTAGTTTCTGCAATGCATCTAGAAGCTCAATAAAAGCCTGAGAAAGCCACCGAGGGCTCCAGGACTCTCCTTTATCAGTCTGCCAGATCATAGAAAACCTGCTCAGTGGCACATCCTGCCACTAAAACAGTGAAAGAAACTATCGGTAAAACTTTGTATCTTTTGTATAGCTATGGCTTTTATCTGTTGCTGCCTTAAAGCTGAGGAGAAAAGAGCAAATAGTAGCCTCTCTCTCAAAGCCATACTGACTAGAAAATAGACCACAAAGGATTACTGATATTTGTTTTGTTGAAAAATATATATCCATTCTACAACATAAAATCAGTAAAAACAATCTAAGACTGTTTAAGGACTATACAGATTTCTTCAATATCTTTGAAACAGAGAAAGAACTAAGATATAATTTATGAAACCCCTGGCCTGAAGAAATTGGATCCTGTGGGCTAAGATTAGGGAATCTTATTGCTGCCACCTTGCCTGCCTCAAAATCATTCTCCACATTGTAAAAACCAGATGCTTAAAACCATCAGTGACTCACTCCACATTACCCGAAGGATAAAGTCCCAAATCTTTAGTTGGTTTATCAAACCATCAATCATTAATACCCACTCACACTCCCTACCACCATCCATCTCTGTTTGCTGTATTACACTAACTTCCAAAGAAAGTAAAGTTTCTTGAACACATACCAAGGAGTATGTGTTCCCGTTCTTCCCAGGTTATTATGCAACCTTGCCATTTACAGTCACTTAACTGACTCCAAGTACATCTTTCAGGTCAAATTTTTAACTCCAATCTGAAGACTTTCCTTAGCCCTCAGATTAACTTGCACCCCTTTTATGCTCCCACAGTGTCAAGGTACTTCTGTTTCACATACACTTATAGTCACGTATTTAAATCATTGTTTCTCAAACTTGAGTGTGAGTAGGAAGTGCATGAGATCTTGGTAAAACAGATTTGAATCAGGGCGATGCCAGTTCTGCCAGACCACAGAACACATGTTGAGGATCAAGGAATTCGAATAGATCTGCCCCTCTAGACTTCAGGACAGGATTCTCAAAGCCTGCACACTTTGGCCCTGAATCTTAACAATACAACATTTTCGTTTTAACATAGCAACAGTATTACAAATAATCTTATTAACTTCCCTCCTTCTGTCGCTTGGTATTTCCATCTTCTCTTCATCTCTGCCTCAAGGTTTACTGGTACCTGGAACTTCTCTGCCACCCCCACCTCTCCTCTCTAATCCTCCTCCATTCCATTCATGCCCTGGTGTCAACTTTTCAAGCATTTCCAATGACTGTGTTTTTGTATATGAAAAATAAAGGGAGCCGGGGTAGAGGGATGAAGAAGATGAAGAAAGTTTCTCTTCTTCAGACATCAGTTGAGTTACTTTCTTCTTATTCCAAATCGTACTGGACCCTATCAGACTATTAAAGAATCCCAAATAGGGCCTCCCCTGGTGGCGCCGTGGTTGAGCTCTGGGCTGCGAAGCTGTTGGCAGCCTCTGCAGCGCCAGTTCGATCCCTGGGCCCTGGGAGAGGGTCCCACTTGGCGCACAGACCTCTTGTGCTGCCCGCTGCTCCCCTCAGCAGTGTATTTCATCAGTCTGCCTGTTCTGTTCCCCGCTCTGGCTCTGGTGAACTCTCTTACCCTCCCGCGCTTCTGACTGTACCCAGTGGTTGTATAAATAAATCTTTAAAAAAAAAAAATCCCAAATACATCCCTAGCATCCACTATAGTGTTATTATACACTTTAGGTTTGTTGTACTTTTGCCTGGATGTTTCTCAGATGGAAAAGCACCTTGTGTCAGTCACTCAATTACACAAAGATTTGTCTTTCAAGTTCCTAGTGGAGACTTGATTCATTGAAGCCTTTTAATACATTTTGAAATGCATACATGCCTAGAGCTTGGGGGAGAGAAAAATTGACGTGTAGCCATTTGCCTTAAATGTTTATAGTTGGATTATGAAAATAGAAAACTGAAAAAAAAATGCAAACTCCCCGTGGTCCTCTTACCATGATTATCTCCATCCCCAGTATCAAGTATTCCAAGTAAACAATCTTTAAAAGCAAGTGCTGTGCAGCAGCCACTGAACACAAGTTGGAAATTGGCCCAAAAATATCATCAAAAAAATGGTTTCCCTACTAGTTGTACATGTCTTTTAGTGACACAGGCACTGTTCTTCTTTTCTATTAGTGTTAAATATGTCTCTGAGCCGATGAAACTGTCAAGTAAAACATTGCTTCTGGAAGAAAACGTGTCTTCACAAAGCTTAGACACCTAGGATTTTAGAAAACCACAGGATGACTGTACTATTTTCATACATGCAAATCTTTGTTAGATTTCAGGTTTCTTTTTTATCCAAAAGCACAACAATGTAAAGAAGTAGATTATGTTTTAGTGAAGTAGATGGCATGATACAGAGAGTGTTTCCTTGTGTTCTCTCTCTCTCTCTGATATATAATTCCAATAGTTGATATATATATAATGTGGCCTATATCTAAATGATATATAGAAATATGTACGTATGAAAATCCAATGCATATTTTCATCTGTATCATTTTATGTATACTATGCATGGTTGTATGTAATCTATATTTTCATTTCTTGACAGCTAAGTATGAAAGAGATCAGAAGCAAAGTTGGGAAATGTGTAGATGTCTATTATCAAGAGATTAGAGATACTATAAATTCCATACTAACAATACCATCCCCCAAATACATAGAAAGTAGAACAATTATACTAGGGTGTGAATTCTAGTAAATTAAAATAAATATCTGCATGATGCATGTTTGTAATTATCTGACAGAGTGCTGTTAATAACTTTTCTGGGAACCACAAACAGCAGTACTTAATTACGATGCAGTCTTATAATATAGCGCAATGCAGTTTTTCTACTGCTTTCCAGATCACGTTGGCAGTGCAGCCTACCATAATGAACTGTGCTGAAGCCTCAAATACTGTTTTCAGCAATTTTTCTTTTGTGTATTCAGATTTTACAGTGTGTGATGTCTGACTTGAATGTGTTCCACCAAAGTAACTCTTTCTTCCAAATAGGCACATTTTCCCCTTTTCAATTGAAAATCATGTTAATAAAAAAGCATACAGAATACTGAAAATAAGTATAGTGAGCTATAGATTAGATAAAGCCCCAAGAGTCTTTAAGACATGTTAATAATGATTTTGTCTGTTAATTTCCTTTGACTGCAACTGTTAGAGCACTCCGGTGCGGAGTCCAAGAACGACCGAGAGCCAAGTTCGATGCAAAAGCAAAAGTGGCCTTTATTAGCTAGCTCGAGCTAGGGTCCGAACCCCCGGAGTGGAACCGACACAGTGGCTGTGCCCAGACAGGGTTGAACCCTGAGCACCATAATTAAGCAGTTTATATAGGCATACAAAATGGGTCCCTCAGGGTAATCTGACAGCTTCACATGTGGATTCTAGGAATCCGACTGTTAGGATATTCTAATGGTTACAGACACCGTTCCTTAGAATCTAGGATTCCAGAAATTGCAACCTCACTGTCAGTTAAGCTCTTAAATGGCTGCTGTACTTTAAAATGGCTGCTGTTATGCTCTATTCTTACACAACACAGACATTAAAAAGTACTCCATACTCACGTTAAAAAGCACGCCATACTCCAGAGTTCTTGATGATGAACACACTAGCCCAAATTATCAGCATACATTACTCAATCTAGACAACATATCATTCTTTTCCTCTTGATATTTTGGTTCAGATCAGCGGTGCATATGTTTAAAGCACTAATAAAAGTGTAATTCTTGCATTTGATACTGAAATAGGAGACAATCTCTTAGAGGCTCTTGGAATTTCTGTGATCGATCTTCTGCCCTTTACACACCCATTCCACTTTTGCTACCCCCTTTATCTTAACTAGAAAGAATAGCAGAGGGTCTGGTTGATAAGGAAAATTTGAATCTTCCTAATAAGGAATATTATGCTCAATAGTATAACAACCAGTCATCATTGGTGTGGATGATGCTATTTTTTTAATATTTAAAATGTTTCACTTCCAGCTTTAATTCTCTAGTATTCTGTGTCACTCTTTAAAAATTATGGGAGGTCTTTACAACTCTTTTTTTTTTTTCCAAATCAAATGAGAGCTTAATTGTTTTGGGGAGTCATTCTGGGATGTTATGTTAATTGTCCACAGGATAGCTATCTCTCTCTCTCTCTCTCTCTCTCTCTCTCTCTCCCCCTCTCTCCCCCTCCCCCTCCCCCCCACAACATAACTTAGCCTCACCAAGTCAAACAAAACAGTTTACAGAAAGCTTATTGACTAAGACATCCTTAATGTTTGCTCAGCTTAATAACTTGAGACAGATTTCTTCAAACTATAGCCCCCTGACCTCCTTTTCTAAGAGCATTCACTTTAGAATACATGTTCTTGTAAAGTCTTTCCTGTCCCTTTGAGATGTAAATCATCTCCCAGGCTCTTGCCAGTTTTACATCACAGAGATGTCTTTCTCAAAGACTTGGGAGCCATCTCTTTGAAATATAATCATCAAGGGAGATGGACCCCAGTTTATCTCCTAGTCTCAATAGGAGAGCAGGATGGCTTTGATGGATAAGTGACAATTAGCAAATACAGATGGCCTAGTCAATTGCCCAGCCCCTCTTCCCCAAAGTCCCCTGGTATTTTCCCACTGCCTCTTCCCAATACTCCTAACCTCGCCCACTTTTCAGTTTTAAATTCTGTCTCCCCTGTTGCAGTAATCTTTGATAAAGTCATCCTTGTCTCTTGAATTCTCTCTGGTGCAATTTTTGTGTGACACTAAACCTAAAGTTTACTGTAGAGTCGAGGAATTTGCATCACTGTGAGATTTTAAAAGGAGTTTAATAAATATTCCAAGACTTGTAAATGCCTTATCTACAATATTTGCAATCTCATGTTGTATCCTTTTAAGACATACCATACTTTTTGCCGGCTTTTAGCATTCGTAACAGAAATATCCCTAAAATGTAGTTAGTCTCTATTTTTTCAAAGGAAGCATTGTTTCTCAAAGTAGAAATAGCTCTGTGTGTGATCAAACAAAAAAAAAAGTAAAAGTTTTTTTATTTATTTTTTAATTTATATCTTTCACATCATTGTGCATTTCCCGTAAAATTCCCATCACCAAGACACCCTTGCACCATCACCATAGTCCCTTGTGCTCTTCTCTCCCGTTTTGATCCATTTTCTTCCCCATCCCTTGCAGAATGTCGATCATTTATAAAATTTAAACACTGAAAATCATAAATTAAGGCAGTGTTTCTCAAACTTTTAAAAATCATTATTGCCCCCCGCCCCAAATTAGAGCCTTTTTAGATATTCACAAGTCTCTCTGCTCCAAGTGCCTCCTCCAGATCTCCATCATGCTCTCCTTCCTTCTCCAATCTCCTTCCCAGCTTCTCCTCCTCCCTGCTCAACTCCACCCTTCCTTAGAAGGGGCGGAGGGAAACTGGAACCTCCCCTTTCCCTGGGTACCACCCTGTTACAGTTTCAAAATTTTATCCTTTAATAAGAACTTGGGTTGAATACAATATTGACTGACTATATTTGTATAAAACGATTTCCCCAATCTTATAACTTGCAACCATTTTTATACCTTTTTGCCTTTTCATTCCATATTAAACATGTTGCCAGAATGTAATCATGTACAGTAAATTGACTGTATTTTACTGTGGTGCTTATGGGAACTCTGTAGGGCTCTGTGTTCTTTTATTTAAGCAAATTATTTTGTTTTCTTCTGTTTTTACTCTGTATAATGACGTTTATGATAACTATACATACATCGATGTATATTGATGACCTGGAAAAAAAGTTAAGGCTAATAATTCCACTTTGATTTTGATGACTCTTTTTTTGAGAATCATTCTGTATAATTTGAACAGTATTTCATTAACCTTACAGGAATGGAGTATTGTTGCATGCTACGACAAGAATGAACCTTAAACACATTGCGTTTAGGGAAAGAAGTCAGTCATAAAGGACCACATATGATTCTGTTTATATGGAATGTACAGAACAGGCAAATCCATAGACGCAAAAACTAGGTTACTGTTTACCAGGAAATAAGGGGAAGGAAGATGTGGGAGGTGCTCATTAATTATTGTTTTAATTTTTACGGTAGGTCCATAAATGCATTTTATGTTTTATTCAGAATCATATAACATGGAATTAGCCAATTTAAAGTATACAATTCTGCATATTTAATTTACATTGTTCACAGTATATTTACAATGCTGTACAAATATCAACACTAACTCCAGGCATTCCTTTATTCCATTAAAAAAACCCATACCTCTCAGTTCCTCCCACACCCCCCTTTCTTACAACCATTTATCTACTTGCTTGTCTATAGATTTGCCTATTGTAGTGTGCATTTCTTATAAGTAGAATCATACAACATGTGAACTTTTGTCACTGAGTGCTTTCACTTAACATGTTTTCTTTATTAAAATATCATTGCTTTATAATATGATACATGGTTTAGAGGAAAAGGTTTACACTTCCTCAGATACATGTTACCCTAGCAACATAATGTTTTTAAGGTTCATCTGCTTTGTAGAATGTGATAACACTCCATTCCTTTTCATGGCTAAACAATATTCCACTGCAAGAATATAATACATATCCATTCATCAGTTGATGTATTTTTGGGTTGTTTCTATATTTTTTATTATGACAACTGCTGCTGTGAATATTTGTGTACAAGTATTTTTGTGAATATGTTTTGAATTTATTTGGGTATATGCCTAGGATTGAAACTGCTGAGTCATAAGGTAACTAAGATAACTGTTTAATTTTGCAAGAAACTACCAAACTATTTTCCACAACAGCTGTACCATTTTGCATTCAATACTGCAAATCATATGTTTGCAGTGTGTAAGGGTTCCAATTTGTATATCCTCTCACCCACACTTATTTCTTATTTTTTTTTATTATTATACCTGTCCTGGTGAGTGCAAAGTCATGTCACTCTCTGATTTTGTACATTTATTTTCAAGTTACTCAAGTTATAAATGCATCTGTGGTTTTATAAATGGAATTGCTGCTATCAAAATTATTTACGCCATCTTGAAGTATGCTGTGTATTTGTTATATAATACAAGGAGTTGGTGATGGCTGTGTATTACATTTATAAAGGGAAAAAAAACTTTTCCATATTGCTGAGGATGTTATTGTATATTAAGCTTTAACCTATCACTTTTTACATTTGAGTATTTTGACCTGTGAAGATCCACCTTTACTGAATTTACAAAAGCAGCTTTTAAAGAATTGTACTAACAGATGTCTATGTTAATGGAATGGCTACTTTGGCTTTCAAAGGCTACTATCTGTAGTGCCCAGAAAAGAAAAAAAAATCATTTTCATTTATTACCTTTCTTGACCTGAAATTCCATTAGGGGATAAAAGCAGCCTCTCACTAAAATATATATATATAATACAGTATATAAACCATCCTTTTGGGTAAGTTAAACAAGTCTAGAAATTTCATCAACTCTATTGGACTAATAGTCTTTCAAATAAATAAATCCTTATGAAAAATTTTGCTTCCCTGGAGGAAAGAGAATAAAAAAGGTAAAGCTAATTAAAACAATATAGGAGAGAAGGGAGCGGGAAAATCACACTAACAGTATCCATGTTCTAGATATTCCTTATTGATAAAAATCATCTCTTTGATTTGGATTACATTATAATTATTTAAATCTCTTTTCAAAAGTCTTGTTCACATGGCTTCTTTTAATAATCATAAGCCATTTCCTACCATCACTTTAGGAATCCTCCTACCGAGGCATTTGTAAAAGCTTTTATTTTACTAAGGACAATAATTTTACATGCAGAATTTCAAGTACCTAAGAAGCAGTTATAGTTGAAGTACTAATTGGCAAAGTTTTGAGGACTTCTGAAGGAAAAAAAATGTAAGAGAATATAAATATCTTACAGTAATTCCCTTTTCTTCTTCACTCTTATGCGGGAGAAGACCTAGAAGGTGATGCACAGGAGCAGGACACCCTCACCCCCTTCTTGATTAGTTGAGGATGGCTAAAATTCTGAGTACTGATGGATGCTTGAAAGTAAAATTAAAATGTCTGGGAGTGAGTAAGGGATAAAATCTTGTAACTGAAATTTAACAAAGGGAAATACACAAATTATTCTGGAAAGGTCTTGGTGAGATCTTAGTAATATGTTATTTTAACATTCTATGATATTTTAAGTTGCCTTTATGTTTGGCTATTTTAATAAAATATGTCTCTGTATTTATAATTAATTGACTCTTCTTACTCTTAATTTTTGATAGCTTGTTTGATATAGCAGTTCGATATAGCAGTTTGTATTATGAAAATTGGGCAGAAATTCCTCCAAGCACTGAGCAGAACATTTCATAGAGTCATCTTATGACTTTTATAAATACATTAACACTGGTGTCTTTAAATGCAAATTTGAAAGTAATAGCAAATATCAGAATTGTTTTCTCTGTCTTCTTTCCTATATGAATGCCCCCAAATCATAGTGCCTTATATGTCACAATTCTAGATTCAAGTTTTAATTACTTAGTTAAGTTTAATAGTACATAGTTATTAATCATTACTACTGAGACTGATTTATATAAAAATAGTGCAAAGTGAGGCTAAGTATTAATATGCACCATTTCCATTAGTGTGGTACAATCATGTTATCTGTACACAGAGACACATTTATTTATTACTTTCCCACCTACATGCCTTTTACTTCCTTCTCTAATCTCATTGAAATAGATAGATCTTTCAGTACTGTGTTGAGTACAAGGAATGAGAGTGGACATTCTTTCCTTGTTTCTGATTAAGGGGGGGGAATTTCAGTCTATTCATTCCTTCACCACTAAGTATAACTCTAACTGTAGGGTTTTGTGGGTGCACTTTATCAAGTTGAAAATGTTCCTCTCTATCACTTTATTGTGATTTTTCTAAGAGTTCTTATGAATGGGTTTTCAATTTCATCAAATTACTTCTGTGCATTGGTTGATATGTGATATTTCTTCACTAATATGTTAATATGGTGGATTATGTTGGTTAATTTTGTAATATTGGACCATCCTTGAGGATATAACTGCATTTTTTTCATGGTGCATAAATGTATTTATATGTTACTGAATTATAATTGCTTGTACTTTACTAAAGATGTATGTGTATATAGTCATAGGGGTATTTGGTGTTATGTCAATTCAAGTTTCATAAAATGAATGGACAGGGCCTCCCCGGTGGCGCAGCGGTTGAGCGCTGGGTTGCGAAGCTGCCCGCAGCCTCTGCAGCGCCGGTTCGATCCCCGGCTGCTCCCCGGCCACCAGAGGAGGGTCCCACATGGCGCGCAGACCTCTCCTGCCGCCCGCTGCTCCCCTCAGCAGTGTACTTTGGTCCTTCTGCCTGCTCTGCTCCCTGCTCTGGCTCTGGTGAATTCTCTCACCCTCCCGCGCTTCTGACTGTACCCAGTGCATTTATAAACAAAACAAGCAAACAAACAAACAAACAAATAAATAAATAAACATGCCTCTATAAAAAAATAAAATAAAAAAAAAAATGAATGGACAACAATATACCCTCTCCAATATTTTGAAAGATTTTTGTCTAGAATTGGTACTAATACTTCCTTAAATGTGTGGTAAAATTATCCAATGAAATCATCTGGAAAAGGAGTTTTCTTTTTTGAAAGTGTCTTAAGTATATATATTCAGTTTTTTTTTTAAAGTTAAAGGGCTTTTCAAATTCTCAATTTCATGTTGAGTGGGATGGTCTGTGTTTTATGGGAAATGAGTCTATTCCATCTAAATTAATATGTGTAGAATTGTTCCTATTTTTTTCTTATCCTTTTGATGTTTTCAGGGTCTATAGTAAAAGTGATTATTTCATTCCTGATATTAATAATTTGTGTCTTCTCCTTTTTTTGTCAGTCTTGCTAGAGTTTGGGCAATTTTATGGAGATTTTCACAGAACAAGCTCGATTGTTTCATTGATTTTTCTCTATTGCTTTTCTGTTTCAACTTCATTGGCTTCTGCCCTTGTCTTCATTGTTTCCTTTATTCAGTTTGCATTGGGTTCATTTTGATCATCTTTGTCTAGATTCTTGAGGAGGGAGCTTAGATTATTAATTTGAGATTTTTCTAACGTGAATTTAGTGTGTAAAATTTCATCTTAGCACTGTTATGGCTGCATTCCATTCATTTTGACAATTGTGTTTTCATTTTTATTTAGTTCAGTGAATTTGGATATTCATGGAAACATTTTCTTTGACCCATGCATTATTTTTTAAGAGAAACAGACAAAAAGAAATTTAATAACAACACATAGACTTCCTGTATGCATGGGAGAGATCCCGCGTGACTGAGTAACTTGTCCATGTGACTTCCAGAGACCATCTCAAATACTTAGTTAAGACACGAGTACTTTCAAGGTGGGTGGGAGAGAAAGGAAAGGTCAGTTAGGAGGTTACCAGGAAAAGCACAGTCAAGAAAAATAGGCAGATTTAAGTTCTGCCTTCTTCACTGAAAAAAAAAAAATATGGAAATTAGGTCTTCCAGGTACATGCCCCAACAGAAGTTGATGTGTAAATATCTTTTTCAAAAGCAACCTCCACCCAGCCTCAGATGCACTCCCATGAAATCAAATTTTTGACAAAAAGACATATTTTGGGGTGGCAGACTTTTGTTCCACTACAGTCCTGCCTTTGGAACTTCACAAGAAGTTCAACAATTCAAAAGTTGCGTTTTTTAATTATTTTATAAAATTAGTCTCTCAGTCCTGAGAATAGATCAGTTCAATTAAAGAGTTGTGTCCAGTTCTAGAGGCAGTCCTGGAGGTGGTTCTGAAAGTTTAGTCTTGATTATGCAAGCAATAAGGGGAGTCTCTGTGACCCAAGCATTATTTAGTAGCATGTGATGTATTTCCAAATACTTGAAGTTATTACTTTTTTAAAATAAAATGGGTTTCTAATATTATATAGGTCTCATGTGTGCAGACATACATATCAATATCTGTATATATTATTTTTAAAATTTATTTATTTATTTATACAAGCACTGGGTACAGTCAGAGGCGCAGGAGGGTGAGAGAGATCACCAGAGCCAGAGCGGAGAGTAGAACAGGCAAAGTGACTAAGTACACTGCTGAGGGGAGCAGCAGGCACGGCAGGAGAGGTCTGCGCGCCATGTGAGACCCTCCTCCGGTGGCTGGAGAGCAGCTGGGGATTGAACTGGTGCTGCAGAGGCTGCGGGTAGCTTCATGACCCAGCGCTCAACCGCTGCGCCACTGGGGAGGCCCAATATCTTTATATATTATTTACGCTCATCACTAAGTCTAGTTTCCATCCATTTCCCATGGATGGGCCCATTTTACTCAATTTATGTGCCTCCTTATCCTTTAGCCTTCTGGCAACCACTATTTTGTTCCTGTAGTCTAGGAGTATGTTTTTTTTCATTTGTTTGTTCATTTGTTTTGCTTCTTTATCTCACATTTGAGTGAAATCATACGGTGTTTGCCTTTCTGTCTTATTTCACTTAACATAATACATTCTAGATCTGTCCATGTTGCTGCAAATAGCATGATTTTGTCTTTTTATAGTGCTGTTATGTTGGTTTACAACGTCGCTTGTGTGCTGGTGTTGTTACCGCAGGACACCCACCACCAAAGTACCCATAATCAACCACCATAGTCCATTATGCTCCCTCCCCACTTGGCTGTCACCCCTCCCCCTCTGGTACCCTCAGTTCTACTTATATATTGTGTTTTGGAGAATTTGAAGAAATAATAAACTGAGAAAGTTCTTCAGCACGTCTATCCCTAGCTATCTACCTACCTAAAGAATGAAACGATACTAATTTGAAGGCATATATTCACTACTGTGTTCATTATAGCACTATTTACAATAGCCAAGATAAGGAAGCAACTTCAGCATCCAATGATAGATGGGTGGCTAAGAAGGATATGGTGGGTGTATATATATACACACACACACACACACACACACACACACACACACACACACACACACAGAGTGGAATACTACTCAGCTATAACAAAAGATCAAATCTTGTCATTGGCAACAATAGGGATGGAACTGGAGATGATTATGAGAAGCCAAATAAGTCAGAAGGAGAAAGACAAATACTGTATAATTTCACCCATATGTTTATATAAAGAAGCATAACATAGAACAGCTGAAATTAAATGAAACAAACCCTAGAAATCTGACTAGAATTGAGAGGGGGAGTTTCAGAGAGTCTGGAGCAAAGGTTGGAGGGGTCACAATGGATAAGGTGGAAGGATTATGGGTGCTTTGGTGGTGGCTGGTATGTATCATATATCTGAAGAGATGTGAACCTGTACCCCAAATCATATAGTGTTGTCAACCAGTATTACTTCAATAAAAAATTCAATTAAAATAAAAAGAATATACTTTGTACTAAATCAAAGATGATCTATTTTTAAATCACCTTTGATTTTATTTTCTTTTCCTGTTGGTTTTGAACCACAAATAGGCTTTGGTTTGGAAGAACTTTTGGAGAATTCTTTGTAAGCTTATACAATTAAGCTAAATACAAAAAGTGCGTATGTTTATTTGTGTGTGATGAAACATTTGTGCTTGCCATTTGTTTTCAAAAATATTCTAGAGATTTTTTGAGTCATAAATTTATAGGCTGTTTGGTATCTATTAGAGACTCATCATAGAATCCTATAGGATGATAAATATCCAGGTTTTTCAAGTCACAATTTGATTTTTTTTTTTAAGAAGGAGAAAAAATGGTCATCAAAAATAAAGCAAAGAGAATCTTGGGGACAGATTTCTTAATTTAAAACACAAACAAGCATGTGGCACCTGGTATTTCATGCACTTACAGAGTGGCAGGGAACTCTCCTTACCTGCAGGAAATAAAGGAAATGATTGCCCAGAGTCTAGTCAGAATACTAATTGGTTGCAGTTGAGGTAGTGGTTTTAATGAGCTCTTGTTCCTCAAGAATTGACCTGAGACCACCAATATATTAACACAGACTATTGAGCACAGAAGGAGCCAGTGATGGCTTGCAATCACTCCTTGTCAGATTGATTTGAATTAAAACCAATAACCCAGAAGACAGGAGTCACCTCATTATCAGTTTTCTTAGGTCAAGATCAAGTAAAATTAAGAGCCATATTAAAAAAGTATTTGTGTTTGCAGGCATTCATGTGAATGACATTTGGAAAATAATTATCAGAACAAAATAAAAGCAGCTGAATTAGAAGTCATTTAAAGCCTTTCCAGTATTTGTCAAATAAAAAGGAAGAAATTTGACTGAAATCAATGAAGGAAACAATTTAGAACACGCTGGATGTTACTTGAATTTGGCCAGTTGCAGGATATGGACAATAGCTACAATGTTGACGGTAAATAAACTACCAATACCAATAAAATACCAAATATCAACCAACAATTGATATTTTTCTAATTTTCCTTAATGACTTCTGTTTTCTGAAATATAGCAAAAAACAAGATGTAAGACGGTCAGTGATGAATGTGAATGTGTACCAGTGCTTGAGATGATACCTTCAGTCTAGTAATAATCTGTCATGACTTTTCACATTTGTGTTTATTAACTTTTTTTTTAAAGATCTATTTATTTATTTATACAAGAATTGGGGTAAAGGTCAGATGTGCGGGAGGGTAAGAGGATTCACCAGAGACAGAGCAGGGAACAGAACAGGCAGACTGACGAAATACACTGCTGAGGGTTGCTGCGGATGAGATGGGAGAGGTCTGCTGCGCCATGTGAGATTCTTGCTGGCCGTCCGGGATCGAACCTGCACTGCAGAGACTGCGGATAGCCAGTGCGGCGCTCAACTGCCTGCACCACCAGGGGAGGCCCTGTGTTTATTATCTTCCTGCCCTTTTGACTTGTCTCTTTCTTCTTTCCTTTCATGACTTTTATAACATTGCCAGTGACCCTGCATGTCCTTCACTGGTCTCGCTTCCTAAGAACCAATCCCATATTCCCAGCTCCCTACTGGAATTGCTCACACTGTTGTCTCCATCTTGCCTCAACATTTTCCCTTTGTTGTTTTCCTTCATCAGTCTGCTCTCCCTTTTTTCAAATTACAACTCATCTTGATTTACCATTCATTCTTCCGCTCCGTCAGACATCCCTGTTCTATTTTATTCCTGCCTGTCCTTCAATTCCAAATGCCATTTGTTACCAAACTGGGAAAGAGAAATTGACATCTGTATCTTGTTAACCTTTTATTATTAATTATCTTAATAGTCTTAGTTCTTAACTATTTTATGGTTTCACTGATCTCATCTGCTTCAATTTTTACTGCCTAAAGCCTGGGTCCCAATGGGAAGTACATGAGACTTAATTCTTGGCAGACCTTTTATATCACCTTGACATTCTCCTGATGTTCTTACATGTGGCTTCAAAATTCAATAATCTCTTAGAAAGTCTAATCAGTACAGTAGCATTGATACAGTATGAAATCTGTCTGCAGTCTTGGCCTATATTATCATTATATCATGTAAAAAACACTATGTGCATATAATTCCACTTTAAATAGATACACTTCTCATTGCATCATTTTACTAGCCACATGAATGTAGACACTGTGTATGCTGGGATGTGGAAATGTTTGCAAGTCCCTGCTCAATAAATTGACAGAATTATTGCTTCATGACTTGTATCCCAGAACTCATTGGTGCTAGTTTTGAAAGCCTTTGGGAAGAATCTCTGTTCCTCATTTAGCAGCAGTCTCTTCCTGTTTGAGGTAGAAATGTTTGCAACTCTGATTGCTGAGACAAATGATCCCATGTGCTTAACTTTCACCCACAAAACTGTCCACTCTAATTAACTAATGGAACCCATCATTTTATGTCATAATAGAAAGACTTTTTTTTCTCATCAGTTTTGTCATTCCAGTAAGATTTCATTAGGAAAGAATCATAAGTGTGTCCTTATTACACTGTTTTATGCATTTTTAGCATCTAATTTTGGAAAAAAAAATTTTTAAGATTTATTTATTTATTATTTATTTGTTTATTCAAGCACTGGGTACAGTCAGAAGCGCAGGAGGGTGAGAGAATTCACCAGAGCCAGAGCGGGGAGCAGAGCAGGCAGAAGGACCAAAGTACACTGCTGAGGGGAGCAGCGGGCGGCAGGAGAGGTCTGCGCGCCATGTGGGACCCTCCTCCAGTGGCCGGGGAGCAGCTGGGGATCGAACCAGCACTGCAGAGGCTGCGGGCAGCTTCGCAACCCAGCGCTCAACCACTTCGCCACCGGGGAGGCCC
This sequence comes from Talpa europaea, assembly GCF_964194135.1. Lineage (NCBI taxonomy): Eukaryota > Metazoa > Chordata > Mammalia > Eulipotyphla > Talpidae > Talpa > Talpa europaea. The sequence goes on from NC_140081.1 coordinate 16,813,463, forward strand.
AATTTTGGAACACTTTTCAACTTAGAAAAAAAAATTCTTGGAAATTGCACATAGGGTACATGTATAACTTTTGCCCACCTTCTCCACTTTTTAGCATTTACATAATCTTAGTAAATGTTTAAAATCAGAAAATTAATATTAACTCAATAACATCAAGTAATCTACAAATTGGTCCTGTTTTGTAAAGCATAGTATTCAACTATTAGTTCATTGACTATCTTCAGCCAAAATTTTAAGTAATTTCTACTTAATTTGAAATAAATACTGCATTTAAATTGAGTTTACTATAAGTAAAACAATAAAAGACTGATTTTTTTTCATTCTATTCCCATTTTCAAAACTTTTTCTTGAGTAAATCTTTCTTTTACTTATGTAATTAATATCATAGTTGGGTATGTTGTTTGTAAGGAGCAACCTCCACCCTTATATTATCAAAATTCATGGGTCTTTGCTTTTTGCAACCAAAGGACTAAGAATTCTTAGCAGAATCTTATAGAAAATCCTTGTGGTACATATACACCATGGAATATTACTCAGCATTCAAAAAAGATAAACACATGCAATTTGCAGCAACATGGATGGCGCTGGAAGGGATCATGCTCAGCGAAATAAGCCAAAAAGAAAAAGAAAAATACTGGATGGTCTCACTCATAGCAGGAATCTAGATAACTTAAATAAGGGACCAGGAAAATGAATGACTATAAGAAAGAAAAAATCAAAATCAACAAACAACTATGAACCAGAGACACACTATGGGGGGGTGGAAAGGAGGGATTGGGGTCAAAATAAGGGGGTTGCAATTGTATGGGGAATATAAAAATAAAATTAAAAAAATAAAAAAAATTACACTGTAAGTAAAAAAAATAAATAAACAAGAGTTAAAAAAAAAAAAGAAAATCCTTGCACATGAACCAACATGTAATGCGTCTCACTCAAAGTAACTGGGGCCTGGAAATTTTTTAGGAACTTGAAATTCTCTGTCTCTTTCCTTCTTCCTCTATAATGCTGTCTCCCTCTCAGTTTCAATGGCCACAAGTTGTCTTATTACCATATTCAATGGAAGTTTTTCATCTCCTTATATACCTGTTTCATTGCTCTCCTGTTCAAACCATTTTATTGTCTGACAAATTGCTACACAATGGCCACCATAGCTAAAGTAGAAGCTGTTTCAGCTCTGTTATCCATCACAGCTTGGAAACTCTCCTTGTGACTGTTCAAATCCACAAGAGGAGTTTACTGAATTCAGCTTATTTTGAGGGATGGGCCATGTATATTGCGCCGTTGGTTTGTCTATGGATTTCCCTACAGTCTTATGTCAGGCCTTTTACTAAAGTAGACTGTCATTTAGTCTGCTACATAATGACCAACCCTCAAAGTACAATAATCAATCATTTTCTTGCATTTCTGTGCTTCATAGTTTGGGCTGGGCTCAGCAAGAATGGCTTCTCTCTGCCCTGCATGTTGTCATCTAGACATGATGCTTTCTGGGATCTCAACCTCAGTCCATCTTCAGGGAAACTAATTCAGACTCATTCTTATATTGGCAGAAGGGGTTCCAGAAGCAGAGAGAATATGGTCCAAATTCAAATGTATTTTTATGTCTCTCCTGTTACTTTTACCAATGTCTCATTAAACAAAACAAGTTACATAGCCAGACCAGATTCAAGAGATGGAGAAGTAAATGTTACCTCATGTTAGAACTTGGAACATTTCATTGAAAGGAGGTATCTTGCAGAGATGAAAGAATTTATGTGTAGCCTTTTTAAAATATCACAGAAATCTAGGAAAATGGCATGTTATGGTGTAGAACATATCTATTAGGGATGGAAGGAGAAATGGCAAATTTCCCTACCCAGCCTAGCAAATAGGCAGGCAATACAGTGAGGTCATCAGAATGTCAAACTTCATTCACACTGATGCAATTTATTTTATTAATCACAGTGATTTCAACAAGAGTCATTAAATAGTTTGAGGGAAGTATATAAATAAAAAGTGTATACCCTATCTACAGTCCATCTTTTGATTGTAATCTAAGACTAGATAGTAATGACTGAAAATAAATTTCCCTGTTGGCTGTTCCATAATACATGCAGAAATTAAAGATGTTATGCACTTCCTGGTGTGACAGAACTCACACTGGGAGAAAAAAACAAACAAAAAAAAAGACAAAAACACCATCACAATTAACACTAATTGGAATTGGTATTGGAAAAAAGAAAATTTATTCTAACTTCCCTTCATTGGTGCCTTCATGGATTGAAACTAAAGTACATTTATTGGATTTATGCAAAGATTGCACTGGTACTACTCACAATGTACTTTTATAGTGGATAAACAGAAGCAGTAAATTCACAAAGCTAATGTTTTGCCGTGTAAAAATAGCCAATCCATTTATTTCTTCCCCCATGACCTTTTGTTTTCTAGAATATTCTTCAGATATAAATATTACGATGGACATATGCATGAACAGTTCACTTTGAGGTCAAGAGGATGTCATACTTCTTTCTGTGCACTAAAAGGTGCACCTTAGTTCTGAAAGGCTTAATAGACATTCAAAAAGTGAATATTCCAGTCTCCACTCTGCTTAGATTCACTCTTGGGGAGAGAAGGGATTCCACTAGTGAGCAGAAAATCAATTGCTGACTTTCTGGAGCTACATTAAATTTCACTTACCAGTAGGACACTATTATCTCTTCTGGAACCCCACTGGCTAGCCATTAGCTCCTTCTTTACCAAGAGAATAGGGCTTTTGCTGCTTCTGGGTTACAAGTTTTATACATTATACATAAGTATCCTTGTTTTTAACAATGAAATTGTATCTAGAAATGTGTTGATATTTCTTAGATATCATAGAAAATCTCTAATTAGGGTATAATTGACCTCTGTCTGACCCACTATAGGGCAATATTTAGATTCTAGTCTCTCTGAAATTACTGCAGTGGTTTCAAGTAATGAAAATAGCTATTTAGGTTATTTAGAAAGAGGTATCTTAGTTATTCTCTGTTCTATGGGCTCTGAAAAGTGTGTGGCCCCAGGATTTATATGTCTGTGTTAAAAACATAAAATGATTCTTTGGTTTAAAAGGAAAAATGATCCGTCATCATGATATAATTCCTGTAATGAAGTTGCTAATTCTTTCTTTATTTCTTTTATTTTTTAAAGTTTTATTTATTTAAGTATGTATACAAGAACTGGGGTATAGGCCAGAGGTGTGGGGGGTGAGAGGATTTACTAGAGAGAGTGGGAGCAGAACAGGCAGATCTGCTGAAATGCACTGCTAAGGGGAGCAGCAGGTGAGATAGGAGAGGTCTGCTGAGCCATATATGGGTCAGCTCCCTGGCCAGTGATTGAACTCAGGTCACAGTGGCTGGTAATAGCTTGATAGCACTGAAACTTTAAACCCTGCACCACCAGGAAGGCCCTAAAGTTGCTATTTCTTAAAGTAGCATTTATTCCAAATAAATTTGAAAACTATTTTCATACCTTTTATTAATTCCAGTTTACTGGTACTATAGAAAGTTGCTTCATCTGATAGAAGATTATGCTACAAATAGCTGTCACTTGAGTGAGTGCTGTTTTACATTTGAGACAATAGTTGAAAGCAGAAGAATTATCTGAAATTTACAATACGTATTAAATGTTTCTCAAGAACCAGCTTTTTAATTAGAAAACTCACCTCACTTTGACATTTTTTACCCTGCAAAACAAAGGCATCTCTTAAAAAACAAAGACACAAAAAAGCAATATGGTTAAGCATTGAAGAATTGTGAAATGTTAAAAACCTCCCTGGTGAGTGTGAACTTTAAATATTTTAAAAATAATTTACTTTTAATAAGTCATGTTACATATTCTAACTACTGAATTAGGTCATATCAGACAATATTTCCTAAAAAATAATTAGACCGTATATTGCCTGTACAGTCTGGTGACTAAGGGATAACACACATTCTGATTTCAAGTAGCTTATTCATCCTGAAAGTTAATACTTAGAAGCAAAGCTTCTTTAGAAATGGCAATGCACCTGACAATCCATAGCACTAAACATATTAGTCATCATTTAACTACATAGTATTTCTGAATAACCAGTTATACTTTCATAGCATAGCCATTTTTCACAAGGGAGTATATGAAGTCTCATTTGGAATGGTCTCAGGACACTAACCAGTGATATGCTATCGTCAACTTGTACCAACTCACAAGAGTCTGAAAAATGCTATAAATCACTCCCTTCCCCTCCATGAAACTTGTTAGCTATTCACCAGGATACTGTTATAGGACAGGGAGAGGGGTTTAAACTACATATAGTTTTAAAACAATTAGATACTACATGATTTAATTTGGAATGACCTCATCCTTTTATTGTTCTTAATGTGACTCGCAGTTTATGTTATCATGATCATTTAAAGTAGGCATTTGTTTTAAAAACCACAATCCATCTGTGCTTGTTAGTATTTGCTATTTTGTCAAACTGCACTGCCTGGAGTCCCCGTTCATGTATATGCGATTTATTTAATACATGTGGAAACTGTCTTACTCTCCCAAAGAGAGATGCTTCATCTTGACCATAAAATGGAATTTCCAGTTGACTAATTCTCATTGTAAAACTGCCTTTCACTGTTTCATATTGAAACAATTATATGAGCCTCATATTTAAAAAATATGTCTTGTTAATTGCCTTTCAAAAGGAAATAAAATAATTTATTTCCTCCAGACAGGGATATGATTTTCAGTGTTTAATCTATGAAGTTTATAGTTTGTATATGTATTATCATTGTCCTGGACACATTTTTCACAGTAAGATATCTTTGTAATTACTCATGTAGAATAATTTGGTATCAGAAACATTGATATTAAAGATTGAACAATGGTTTTAGGTCACAAAACTTTACTTGTTTTATTGTAGGATTGAATAAAAGGTAGGCATCTTGTTTCATGCAGTTTTTTACAGCAGTTGTTAGCAGGAGCTCTTATAAGATCCTTTCCCTTAAAATGCCCAAACAGAATAGTTTAATTCAAAGACGCTGTTCCTTTTTAGCTCCAGTGGTAAAATTCTGTTATAGGAGATATCACTGTGCAATACAATTTTTAATTTACTCCTCTGACCACTCCTTGATAATAGAAAACATTATATTGGGTATCTGGTATATAGGAATCAATCAATACCCATTTGAAGAATAAATGAATGAATACTAAGAACAAAGATCGATGATATAAATAATAAGTCCATTTATTAGTAAAAGGGTATATCCAGCAGATAGTTGTGGTCAGGGAGACTTCATTACATTGGCAGGATGTCCATGAACATTGAGTTTATAGTTCATTTATGGAAAGGACAGATAAAGCCAGCTTGGTTGGAGCCAAGATTATGTAGAAATTAATTCTAGAGGTTGAGTGGAGAGTAGGAGTACCACCAGGTCATGAGGGAGGTTGAAAGTTTATCCTGTTGGTTAGGAGAACCACTGAGCTTTTGCCCAAACATTTAATTTAGAAAGATTCCCCTCAAATGGATTGTGACAGGGATGAAATTAGAGTTGGAGAAAAGTGAAAAATTCTGGCCTATTAGATTGTAAGTGCCATGAGATTCAATCTTATTTAACCGTGCCCTTGTTCTCCCTGCTCATATCTATAAATAATCTTAAGATGAAATTATTCTCAAATATTAAATTGTTTTAGCCCTTTTCTAGGGAAAAATACTACTATTAAATTCTGTGTCTATACTACAGAGATTGAATATAAAAAAGGTTCTCAACTTTACCATCAGCCAATATATATGTATTGATTAGAATAGCAAAAAAGGTGATTAGATTCAAAATCACTTTAAAACATGCACATATGATGCTTATATTTACTAAATCTTCTTGACAAATAAAACACAGAAGCAGATTCATGGAAGTAAATGCAAAAGAAAAGGAAAATATACAGTGAATGGTTGAGAAATAAAAAGAGTCAAAACATGTTTTTCAAGTATTACAGTTTTCAAGGGAATTAGAAATAGTTAACATTTGCCAAGCAGTGCTATGTACTAGGTATGGATGTTGTCACTCTCAAGTGCTCCAATCATCCAGACTGCTTTAGCAAAATACCACAGTTTGTATATGCCATGTTTTTTTTCTATTTATTCTTTAGTGGGCATATAGATTGTTTCCATATCTTGGCTATTGTAAATAGTGCTGCGATAACCTGTACTTTTATATCCTATTTTCATTTCCTTTGCCTATGTACCCAAAAGTGGGATGCCCAGATCTTTTTTTCTTTTTTCTTCTAATTTTTATTGTAGAGGTGACATCCATTTATAGCAGTGTATATGATTTAGGAGACTGGGGTCAATCTTCTCAGATGTATGTCAACACACCCACCACCAGAGCACCCCTATTCCTTCACCATAGACCATTGGACCCCCCCTTCTTTGTTCCCACCCCCACACTTCCCCTTTAGTAGCATTGCTGAATCTTATGGTAGTTTTATTTTTAGTGGTTTTATGAACCTCCATACTGTTTTGCATAGTGAACAAACCAATTTAAATTCTCACCTGCACCCCTATGTTTATAGCAGCACTATTTACAATAGCAAAGCTTTGGAAACAACCCAAATGCCCAAAAATAGATGACTGGATCAAGAAGATGTAGTACATATACACAATGGAATATTACTCAGCATTCAAAAAAGATAAACACATGCAGTTTGCAGCAACATGGATGGAGCTGGAAGGGGTCATGTTCAGTGAAATAAGCCAGAAAAAAAAAAGAAAAATACCGGATGCTGTCACTCATAGCAGGAATCTAGAAAACTTAAATAAGGGACCAGGAAAAAGAATAACTATAAGAAAGAAAAAAATCAAAATCAACAAACAACTATGAACCAGAGACACACTATGGTGGGGTGGAAAGGAGGGATTGGGGTCAAAATAAGAGGGTTGCAATTGTATGGGGAATATAAAAATAAAATTAAAAAAATAAATTCTCAACAGTTCCCTTTTCTCCACATCCTCACCAACACTTGTTATCTCTTGTCTTCTTGATGATAGACATTGTAACAGGAGATGAGATGATATCTTAACCCCTTCTCTGGATCAAAGTAGAGTCTTGGCAGTTTAGAGATAATACAGTAGCAGTAATGTGTAAGTGTGACTGTGTATGTAGATTAGAGAAATGAGATAGAGGGAGGGAGAAAACATGATGAATAATAGATACAATAGTAACTTACCATTTGCACAATGAGATATGGGTGTGTTGTTTTAGAGGTAAAACTAAAAGGAATAATTTTAATCTGATTATTTTAAGCATGCTCACCAGGTGGTCATTTAGCTCTGCTAACAGGATTTCTGGACAGTGAAAAATATCTTGCTAAATCTAAATTGGGTTCCATGGGTGAAGTGCTTGTAGTAAAGCATCCCTTTCTTTCCAGAAAACTCCTCTTAAAGTGAAGAAACATTCTGCAGTGTTAACCAAGAAAGATCATGTTAAACAAGAGAAACTTATGCGTACATCTACATAAAAACACACAGAATGTAAGGAGGAATAAAGTAATCGTATTTTATAAAACACTTCAGTTATGTGCCAGTGTTCTATCTTTTGAAAATAAGAAAATATTTAATTGACTAAAATAAGAAAAAGGAATGACTAAAGTAAGAAAGGAGAAAATAGTCAGGAGAAGAAAGCTGTGTTAAGGGAGTTCTCTTGACAGCTAGTATTCTTTTTAGCTTCCCTAATTCTATTTCCCTGGCAGTATCAGCAATTTTACTATCATAAGCTTAATGACTTGGGAAATGGAAACTGGTTAGAAGGTGTCAAGGTAGAAAGGAAAATTTCCCAATTTTTTGCTTTCCAATGAGGGCTAGGTTGACAAATCTAAGTTCATTATAGCCTAATGGGAAGATATGTTGTCAATTAGGTACTTTCAGCTAATGTTGGAGTAAAAAATCTCAGTAACATACCATCTAGTACATTTTGAGATGGCTGCCTTTGCTGACAGGATACAGTAGGTTTTTAAAAGAAACCATGAGTGGAAGCACCCAGACATACATTTTCAACTGGCGGATAGAGGGGTGAGCAGACTCTCTGCCACAAACAAAGAGTAAACATTTTAGGCTTTACCCTCCAGCTGGTCTCTGTCACAACTACTCATCTCTGAAGTTGTAGCGAGAAAGCAACCATAGACAATACATAACTGAATGAACATGGCTGCATCCCAATAAAACTTTATTTGCAAAAATAAAGAAGGAACTAGATTTGGCCCACAGGCTGGAATTTGCTAACTCTTGACCTAATACATATGTGTATGTGAGATATAGAGGTGTGATTTCAAGTCACATGCATTATTAATGGGTATGTATGTAATTTTAAAGCTCAAATAGCTAAATAAATTCATATCAAACCATTCAATCATTTTTTAAGAAGCATTGAATAGTTATGTATTTTATTTTTTTATCAGGAGCAAGTATATTAATGTTTAATTCAAATGAAAGTCATTAAAATGAAGTGGCATCTTCATATTCAAAATTGCCTTAAATATATTCATGCTTGTCACTGCCTTAAATAGAATCGTTGAACAATTCTCACAAAATAGCTCTTGAATTATGTCAAATCAACTTGGAAAATAATTGCAGAGTATTTATTTACCACTTCCTGTACATGATTAAGGTGTCAATATTTGTGTATTATAGCAAATTAGGTGGCAGTGGGGGTTGGTATTTGTCTTAAGGAGTCACAATGACATAAATGATTGGTAAGAAACAGGAAGCAAATGCAAAAGGCTAGGGAAAATTTGTTCCAGTACAAGATGGAAAATGGTTGTGTCTACCTCTGCCTGATGAGAAAAATGAACTAGAGTAGATTTTTCACTAAACATTTCAAACATAATTTTACAGTGATCTAAGATATAGAATTAACTTGTTCTGTGAATTGATTTCTAAGGAGTCATTTGTTCTGATTTAGGAATTTGAGCTAGTTCTTTCTCTGTCTCACATTGTGTCATCTGTCTCTATCTATTGATCGATTGATTGATCAATCGATCTATCATTTCCTATGCAGCTCTCCATATATTGTTTCATCATCTCTGAAACACACTGCTATTAAAAAAATATCTATGAAATCAGTGGCCCACATTAACATCAATTTCCATTTCTGCTTGTCATTACTCAGAGCAAAAAGGTACTTGGTGCTTACATAAAAAAAGAAAATTAATTTAAAATTAGAGGGGCAAATAAACTTAATAACATGATTTTCCTAGTAGTTCTATAATTTATTTTGATAAGGAAGGAACACAGGTTTCAATGCAGTGTTGTCCTGAGACTGCTTATGCATTTACGCTATGGATTAATGTTTGTTGAAAGAGGAAGAGAAACACTTGGGAAAGTTATGCTTTTAGTCAAAGTCAATATGACAAAATAAGACATATCGAGTAGTTAAACATAACTCAGGAATTTTGAAAACAAGATAAAAAATTGATCTCATCAAGGGCCTAAAATACTTCATCTCAAAAATGGGTAAAGCTATTATTAAAAATAAAGCAACATTACATTTACCATTCTGAGCATTAAATTGTAGGGTATCTGAATAACTTGTTTCACTTAAGAGGTTGCCTCACATATGCAGTTTGTTCTCTAGTTATTAGGTAGAGGAAGTAAATTGGTGATTGCAAGAACATGCCCCCTCCATGGATTCAGTCATTACGCATGTGGGAAATATATTACAATAGGACAATTGAAAAATGTCTCTGGGATGGCACTCTCCTTGAAGCTAATGCCAGAGATTATGCCTATCTTTCAAATATTTATATAGAAGAAGTTTGGCAGAAATGGGGAAGATTTTTGTGACCAGTCAATTCCAGAAATTTTTCCTAACCATACAAAACATGCACACTTTTTCCATGTGGCATATCTAGGTTTGCTGATGGTTAATTTTTAAATGCCTTTAGTTAGGAATCACTTTCTGCAGCTCAGTGAAGACAGGGATTTTTGGCTATTTCATTGTCAAATGTATAATAAGCTGCTAGAACAGTTCCAGGCCCAGGGTGAATGTTCAATAAAAATTTTTGATTGGAAGAATTAAGCCTTACATTGCCAGCTGAAACTTAGGAGAAAGCCACGGTAGGTAGTCAACAACTGCCCATTAAATTAAGTAGAAGATCAATTACAGATAAAGAGCTACTGTGCCACTCAACACAAAGGTGTGAGAATCCACCTTGAAGCTGTGGAGTATGTCTTTTAAAGAGTTTACATAGATATTTTTCCCCACATAATGAGAAACTGGGTGCAGTATCAATGCTGTAAAAATGGGTGCTTTGTGTGGTGGACTTGGTATTATAACATACATCTGAAGAGGGATGAACCTCTAACCCGCAATTATATAATGTAAACCACTGTTACCTCAATAAAGATAATACCAAAAAAGGGGTCACTTCTAGTTAATATTGTTTTTATGACTATTGCTTTAACAGAAGATATAGATAATGCTATTTCATATGTCTGTACATGCAATATAACTTGTAGACAGACACCTGCAAATAAAAGCAGGCAACTGATAGTTCCATCTTTTGTTGTGGAAGTGGAAGGCAGGAAAGAGAGTAGATCCCAACTTCTATGTACTGTGATTGCAAAGAAAATTTACTTTTCTTCAATGAAAAGCCATACACAGTCCAACTGTAGATGACATTGGCTAGAGATATATGACTGCAACTAATGAAATTTTTCACAAATCTTTTCTCTGAAATCCTTTTTAATAAAATCTTATACAGACTTTTCCCTTTGAGTACATTTCCTTGGTTCTTATTTTAACCCAAGCAGAATCCTAAGAGTTATCTCTTGAATGGCTAAATGCATCGCTTAAGCTTAAATGCTACTTGAAGTTTTGAAAGAGAATAATTTTTTCAAATGCAGATTATAATATACACTTCAATGACTTTTCCAAAAGGAAAAGAAGCAGAGTGTTAATTCTTAATTATATGAAAGTGTTGAAGCAAAGGAACTTTTACCTTGAAAGGCTTTATGCTTGAACATCAAAATAAATGTATAAGTCCTATGTCAGGGCATATCTTAAATTGCCCTGCCCTAGAAATTTGATTAAGGGTAGTATAAATAAAATAAAATATTAATTTAATTAAGTAGTTATCCAAAGTGTTAATCACAAGTACATAATGTGCGCTCACACTTGAGGCCCTTACATTTTCATATCGCATGGCATTTGTCTTTTTAATTAAGGAAAAAACTTGGTTCTATTGCATTGCCATGGGGGTTCTTCATTTAATTTCCTATTTAAAAGTAATTTCATTTCTCCTTTTAATTTAATTAAAAATGTGAAAATTACGAGATAAAAAAGTTAAAGAAAATCCTGACTCATCACTCTTTCCTACTTTAATTATTCAAGCCATTGATGAATGTCTGTCTAGAGCAAAACACTGATACCACTCACTGGGTGATAACAAGCCTTTGCAAAATTAGTGATCAGACATGAAATGAAATGTATTTATCCCCTTTAAAGGCAGTACAACCCTGAAAATTGAAGTGTACTTGCTTTGAGAAAATAGAAAACAAATAATCACCAAAGTAAATTTCCTTTTTAACAGTATATTTAATTGTGAAAATAAAATGTCCATTGTGTGGATGGTCACAAGAGAAGAAAACTTTTTTTTTTTTGTAAACGCACTTCCACTCTAAGTTGAATTTCATTAAAATATTTTTTTTGCATCTTTTTAAAGTAATGGGACATCCTATAACACAGAATTTTCAGCTTTATGTACTAAAAGAGATAGATGCTATTTGAATTACAATCACTGCCCAAGCTGAGTTGAGTTTTCTGGGGCAGGAATGTGGGGAGATGGGGGATGTAGTGGTCATGGCTAATTGCTGGAAACATTGATGCTTCTCAGTTGCATGGCATGTGATTAGATATAGGATAAGACCTTTGTTAAAGGAAAGTTGTTTACTTGCATGTATTCCACCAGGGATTTGCCAAAAGTCAGAGAATAGAAAGATGGAGAAATAGATCATTCATTTATTTAAAAATATGTATATATTGGGCCACTACTAAATGCTCTGAACTCTCCTAGATGAGGAGGATACCATAGCAATAACAACCCAATAACAACCCAAGACAGTGATTGCCAGCACAGACTGGAAAAGGACTTCTCTTTTGCAGAGGTCCACAATGCTCAATGCTTCCAAAGCTTTAATACTATGTAATTGTGTGTGTGTATGTGTATATGTGTGTATACACACACACATAGGTAGTATATATATACCATGTATATCAGTAGTATATATATAAAAACATATGTAGGTAGCATATCTATACTATATAGCTCTCTATATACTATATATATGTTATTGAGGAAATGTTTTAGGTATGTAGGTTGACACCTCTTCAGATGTATGTTACCATTCCATACCTACCACCAAAGCACCAGTAACCCTCCACCATAGTCCTGTAGTCTACTGTAGTCCATTGGGGCCTCTCCCCCATTTGTTTTCCACACCCCACCTGCCCCCCTTCTGGTAGTCTCAGTGCTGCAGTCAGACTTCCAGGGTCTGTTTTTGCTTTAGTTTTTGTCTATTCCCTTGATTTGTTTCTTTATGTTCCACATGTAAGTGATCATCTGGTATTTGTCTTTCTCCCTCTGACCATTGTTTTGTGTAAAAATTCCTAGGAGTGGAATTGCCAGATCACGTGGTAGATCTGTTTTCAAAATTTTGAGAAACCTCTATACTGTTTTGCACTGGGGCTGTCTGCAAGGTTACTTTTTACTCCACATGCTTGTCAACACTTGCTTCTGAACTTTTTGAAATAGGTCATTCTCTCTGTTGTGAGCTGAGCTGGTATCTCATGGCTTTGATTTGTATTCTCTTGATGATTATTATCATTCATTTTTTATTGACCTTACTTTGTCCTGTTTTGGTTAACAAAAGGGAATAGAAGAACATTTACATACATGCATATTTTTATCATTATTTACAAGGGTAAAGTACTTTTCTTTTAACATTTGACCTTGCATTAAAAATCTGTTTTATGAAGGAATCAAGAGCCCAAACCATTCCATTTAAATAAAATTTTGTTATGCAGTTTATACCGTCTTCTATCTGACACTGTTCTGAAAAGTTTATTCATATGCATAAATATTTTATTTTCATAAGTTAGTAAGTCATTTAAATAATTAATTTAGCATCCTGAATTATGGATCACTGCCAATTTGATACAGATTGTGTACAAAAGGAGTTGTAGTACTTGGGTGGACAGATCACAGCCCCACACACAAATATACACTGTAAATGTACACTTGAACCACATCAAATAACACTGAAGTGAATAACAGTAGGAAATTATATGGTGTTGAAATTATATTACAGAAATCTGTATTTTAATTATTTCTTTTATGAAGACAATAATAAAAATGTATCTTTCCCTAAGCAGCATGATCGGGATTAGGGATCAGAAGATATTTTTTGTGTAAAGGGTTAGATAGTAAATCTATCTATATAAATTTCCTATGGAGGAGACTATGTAGTCTCCTTCACAACTATTTAACTTCAAGCCACTGTAGTGTGAAAGAAGCCTTAGAAATTAACTAAATGAATGAGCCTCACTGTATACCAGTAAAATATGATGGGGATAGATTTGCCTGTGAACCATAGTTTTCCCATTCCTGACCTAGACAACATAAAAGTTCAAAAGAGAAAGATATGGTATCAACTCAGGGAGATAAAAAGGTATTTCATTGAAAAGGTCATATGTGGGAGGGGCGGAGCAACATGGCGGCGAGGAGACGCTGCGAGTAAGATCTCCCATTAAAAAAAGTTAATAGGGAGGAAAAGTGGCAGGTCCCAGTGAGAACTGGGACACGGAAGATAAACGGACGACTCCAGCAAACTGCCCGAAGAAGAAAGTTGCCATAAAAGAGGACCAGAAGGGAGGGAAGCGCAGAACCCTGCTCCCCTCCCCCGCCCACAAAGTCGGCACTCTCCGACCAGCAGAGAGGAGGGAAACAACAAACCAAAACGGCCAACAAGAAAAACGGACGCAGCAAGTGGGACTGTGAGTGGAAAGGAACTATTTCAGCCACCACACCCCGGGAACGGGAGCTGTGGAGAACCCTGCAGGATCCGCTGCGGAGGTGAGCTCCAGGCGCCATTAAAGAGAGCCCCGCCCCCCAGGAGGAGACCAGCACCAGCAGAAAGCGGTGCGCTGATCCAGATCGGATCACAGCTGCCCAGGTCCCCGAGCCTGCGACCTAGGCTTGCTGGGAGACCGCGGAGGCCCTCCCTGAGTGAGCAGGAACAAGGCGCCCAGGCAGGGAAGCGGGATTCAAAAGGGGCCATTCCCGCGCCACTGATCTGGGCTACAGCCCGCGTCCTGGAACTGAGGGCTTTGGAACTGAGACCCTGGGCACGAAATTAGGGGCGTGGGTTCCCCACGACGGTGGGGCACAAGGCAGACACAGCACCCCAAAGCCGTTGAGGTGTACCCTACCATCCCCGCTCTGCTCCCTGTCCCACGGGGTGGAAAATCAGCTCCCCAAGGGCTCTAGGAGAGATCTCTGGCGCCACCTAGCGACTTGAAGCCAGCAGAGGCTCCTGAAGGAGCTAGTGGCCAGCTGGGGAGTTAGCCCACACCGGGCCCCTTCCGAACAAGTAGTCTGAGCCCACAGGGAGAGCTAGCACCCACAGCCGGGGCAGACCAGGTGCGCAGAAGAGTGTGCCTCAGACCAGATGCGCAGGGAGTGTGTCCCACATCACCATTTTAGAACAGGGACATTTCTTCAGTAAAGACTACCTGCAGAACGCTTCCTCAGGAGCCAGAGGTGAGCGGGGGAAGTTCGCCCACACCAGACCCCCTCTGGCCTGCAGTCCAAGCCCAGAGGGGGAGCAGGAACCCACCGCCGGGGCAGACCAGGCGCACAGGGGAGTGTGTCCCCACATCGGCATTTTAGAACAGGGACCTTTCTCCAGTAAAGACTGCTTGAAACTGACAGATGACTCCTGGAGGAACCAGAGGGGAGCAGAGAAGCCCACCCAAGATGCCGGCCAGTCCCAACAACACAGTGTCCCAACGCATACGGCAAATTAGAAAACAGACAGTAGGGAGGAGAAGAACCACACGCAACCTAGCAACTCTCCAGAGAAAAAGCACACCACAAAAAGAAAACCAGCCCCCAGATTGCAACGGCAATAACTTGGAAGAATTTCTGAGCCTTCCAGAAAGAGAATTTAAAATTGCCGTGATTAAAAAAATGACAGAAGTCATAAAGGAAAACAATGATAAGGGGAAAATAATCAACGATCAGAAGAATGCAATTGAGTCCCTAGAGAGGGAAAACAATGGTCAGAAGAAAGAAATTGAGTCCCTAAAGAGGGAAGTAAAAGAAATGCAGGAGATCAAAGAATTAATGGAAGAACTAAAGAATTCTGGGAAAAGCAATGAAAGCAGAATAGATGAAATGGAAGAACGAATAAGTAATCTTGAAGACACAGAAATAAAAAGAACCAAAACACAAAAGGAAAGAGAAGTACGAAGGAAAATGAACGAGGAAAGACTTCGGGAACTATCTGACTCCATGAGGAAAGGAAATATAAGAGTTATAGGAATAACAGAAGGAGAGGAGAGAGATGTAGGAACAGAGAAAATATTCAAAGAGATAATTGAAGAGAACTTCCCAAATGTGAAGAAGGAGCTGAAAATTGATATACAAGAAGCAAGAAGAACACCAAACTTCCACGACGAAAGGAAAAATACAGCAAGACACATAATAGTAAAGCTCCCAAGAATCCAGGACAAGGAAAAAATAATGAAGCTGGCAAGAGGGAAGAAACAGATAACATTCAAAGGAAAACCAATCAGGCTGACATCAGACTTCTCGGAAGAAACACTACGGGCAAGGAGAGAGTGGAGGGACATAGTCAACAGACTCCAAGAAAACAGATGCCAACCAAGAATACTCTATCCCGCAAAGCTCTCCTTCCTCTTTGAAGAAAGAATATGGACCTTCCCAGACAAACAGAAACTCCGGAATTTCATTGCAACTAAACCCCCACTCCAAAAAATACTACAAGGAGTCCTAAAGCCAGAACCTCAGAGGGACGAATAACAATGAAAGAAGGCCAAAAAAAAGTTATTAAAAGAATAAATAAATAAAATCAAAGGAAAGACAAACATAATGGCAAATACAGATGTTAACATATCAATATTAACTCTAAATGTAAATGGAATAAACTCTTCAATAAAAAGACACAGAGTTGCAGCCTGGATTAAGAAACAAAACCCAACCTTTTGCTGTCTCCAGGAAACACATTTAGCTACAAAAGATAAAAATAGGCTCAAAGTAAAAGGATGGAAAACAATCCTACAAGCAAATGGACCAAAAAAGAAAGCAGGAACAGCTATACTTATATCAGATAAAACAGATTTCAAACTCAAAAAGATAAAAAGAGACCCCAATGGTCACTACATTATGATCAAGGGGACAATACTTCAAGAAGAAATAACACTCATTAACATATACTCACCAAACGAAGGAGCACCAAAATATATCAGACAACTTTTGTCCTCTCTGAAAACACACATCAGAGAAAACACATACGTAGTGGGAGACTTCAACACACCACTATCAACAATGGATAGATCAACAAGACAAAAAATAAGTAAAGAAACCAAAGCTCTAAATAAGGACCTAGAGCAATTGGGCTTAACAGACATCTATAGAACACTAAACCCCAAAAAAACGGAGTACACATTTTTCTCAAGCGCACACGGATCATTCTCCAGGATCGATCACATACTGGGGCACAAGACAAACATCAACAGATACACCAAGATTGAAATCATATCAACCATCTTTTCTGACCATGAAGGCATCAAACTAGAAATAAACCATAAAAAGAAGGCAAGGAACTTTCCTACCTCATGGAGATTAAAAACCACACTACTGGAAGACCATTGGACTAATGAGGAGATCAAAGAAGAAATTAAAAAAATTTTTTGAATTGAACGACAAGGAGGACACCAATATCCTAAATGTATGGGATGCAGCAAAAGCAGTAATAAGAGGAAAATATATAGCAATAGAAGCTCACATCAAGAAACAAGAAAGAACGCAAAGAAACAACCTAATCTCGAAGCTCAAAGATCTAGAAAAAGAACAACCAAAAAAACCCAAAACCAGTAGAAGAAAAGAAATAATAAAAACCAAAGCAGAAATAAATGAAATTGAAACTAAAAAAACAATCCAAAAGATCAATGAAACCAAGAGCTGGTTCTTTGAAAAAATCAATAAAATAGACAAACCCCTAGCCAGGCTCACAAAGGAAAAGAGGGAGAAAGCACAAATAAACAGGATCATCAATGAAAGAGGAGAAATCACAACGGACACAGCAGAAATCAAAAGAATAATCAGTAACTACTATGAACAGTTATATGGAAACAAGTTTAACAATCTAGAGGAGATGGACAAATTCCTACAACTCTACAATCACCCAAAGCTAGATAAAGAAGAAATAGAACACCTAAACAGACCAATTACAATTAGCAAAATTGAAATGGTAATCAAAAACCTCCCCAAAAACAAAAGCCCAGGACCTGATGGATTTACAAATGAATTCTACCAAACATTCAGAGACGAATTAGTGCCTATCCTTCACAAACTCTTCCAAAAAATTGAGAAGGAAGGGACAATACCAAACACGTTTTATGAAGCCAACATTACACTAATACCAAAACCGAACAAGGACAACACAAAAAAGGAAAACTACAGGCCAATCTCCTTAATGAACACTGATGCAAAAATCCTCAATAAAATTTTAGCTATCAGAATCCAACAATGTATCCATAAGATAATTCACCACGACCAAGTAGGATTCATTCCAGGGACACAAGGATGGTTTAACATCCGAAAATCAATCAACGTTATCCAACACATCAACAAAAAGAAATATAAAAACCATATGATAATATCAATAGATGCTGAGAAAGCTTTCGACAAAGTGCAACACCCATTCATGATAAAAGCCCTTGAAATTCTTGGGATACAAGGAACATACCTCAACATCATAAAGGCCATCTATGACAAGCCAACAGCCAGTATCATTCTCAATGGTGAAAAGCTGAAAGCTATTCCATTAAGATCTGGAACAAGACAAGGATGTCCACTCTCACCACTGCTTTTCAATATAATACTGGAAGTCCTAGCCAGGGCAATAAGACAAGAGAAAGACATCCAAGGAATCCAAATAGGAAAAGAAGAAGTCAAACTATCACTATTTGCAGACGATATGATATTATACATAGAGAACCCCAAAAACTCCACAGAAAAGCTAATTCAACTCATCAATCAGTTCAGTAAAGTGGCAGGATACAAAATCAACACGCAAAAGTCAGTAGCCTTCCTATACACAAACAATAAATCTGAAGAAGAAAAAATCAAAAAAACCATCCCTTTTGTTATTGAAACAAAAAAAATCAAATATTTGGGAATAAATCTAACAAAAGAGGTAAAGGACCTATACAAAGAAAACTATAAAACACTGTTAAAAGAAATAGAAGAAGACACAAAGAAATGGAGAGACATCCCCTGCTCATGGATTGGAAGAATAAACATTATTAAAATGGCCATCATTCC
Source organism: Talpa europaea (assembly GCF_964194135.1). Lineage (NCBI taxonomy): Eukaryota > Metazoa > Chordata > Mammalia > Eulipotyphla > Talpidae > Talpa > Talpa europaea. Next base: position 16,832,063 of record NC_140081.1, read on the forward strand.
AAAAGCAATATACAGATTCAATGCTATTCCAATCAAAATTTCAATGTCATTCTTCAAAGAAATAGAACAATTATTGATGAAATTCATATGGAATCACAAAAAACCCCGAATAGCCAAAGCTCTCCTGAAAAAAAAAAAGAAGGGAATGGAGGCATCACACTCCCAGATTTCAAACTATACTACAAAGCCATAATCATCAAAACTGCATGGTATTGGAACAAGAACAGACATACAGACCAATGGAATCGAATAGAAAATTCAGAAATAAACCCACAGATTTATGGTCAACTAATCTTTGACAAAGGAGCAAAGAATATGCATTGGAGCAAAGAAAGTTTGTTCAATAAATGGTGCTGGGAAAACTGGGTCGCTACATGCAAAAGAATGAAGCTTGACCACTACCTCACACCATACACAAAAATCAACTCAAAATGGATTAAAGAACTAGACATAAGACCTGAAACCATAAAATATATAGAAGGAAATATAGGCAAAACAATATGTGATTTGCACATCAAAGACATCTTTACAGACACATCACCCAAAGCAGTGATAGTGAAGGCAAAGATAAACAGCTGGGACTACATCAAATTAAAGAGTTTCTGCACAGCAAAAGAGACAATAACAAAAACAAAGAGAAACCCCACCGACTGGGAGAACATTTTTGCACCCAACACTAATGATAAAGGACTGATCACAAAAATCTGCAAAGAGCTGATGAGACTCAACAACAACAAAGAAAATAATCCAGTCAAAAAATGGGCAGAAGAGCTAAAAAGAAACTTCTCTGAAGAGGAAATGCAAATGGCCAACAGGCATATGAAAAAATGTTCAACATCACTTGTCATCAGGGAAATGCAAATCAAAACTACCATGAGATACCATCTTACACCAGTGAGAATGGCACATATTAAAAAAACTAGCAACAACAAATGTTGGCGAGGGTGTGGAGAAAAAGGAACTCTTCTGCACTGTTGGTGGGAGTGCAAACTGGTCCAACCACTGTGGAGAGCTGTGTGGAGATTTCTGGACCTACTAAACATAGAGCTTCCATATGATCCAGCAATTCCACTCCTAGGTATTTACCCAAAGGACACAGAAACATCAATTCCAAAGAACACCTGCACCTCTATGTTTATAGCAGCACTGTTTACAATAGCTAAGCTTTGGAAACAACCCAAATGCCCAAAAATAGATGACTGGATCAAGAAGATGTGGTACATATATACCATGGAATATTACTCAGCATTCAAAAAAGATAAACACATGCAATTTGCAGCAACATGGATGGCGCTGGAAGGGATCATGCTCAGCGAAATAAGCCAAAAAGAAAAAGAAAAATACCGGATGGTCTCACTCATAGCAGGAATCTAGAAAACTTAAATAAGGGACCAGGAGAATGAATATAAGAAAGTGAAAATCAAAATCAACAAAAAACTATGAACCAGAGACACTTTTAGGGGGGCGGGGGCGGGAGGGGAGGGATTGGGGTCAGAATGGGGGGGCTGCAATTGTATGGGGAATATAACAATAAAATTTATAAAAAAAAAAAAAAAAGGATCCCAAATTCAAATGACTTAGGCAAATTCTATGTAAAAATAAAAGTTAAACAGGTTTCTGTATTGCAAAACTTTTGAAACTATGATAATGTGCTCTGCAATGGTCAAAGAAAATTTCAATAAGCACTGTTTTCCAAACTTACACAGCCAGTGATGTCTTAATTTTCAGAATATTCATTTATATCTTTTGAAATAGCTTCAGAAGCACTAATATATACTATTAATTTTCTTTATACTTATTATCATGTATTTTCTTCATACTAACATGCATTTATGGGTGCTGCATAAACTTTAGTCTATAAAATATCCGAAGTGACATAGTTTTTCATAATCTAAAAATAGTAATAAACATTTTTCATGATGATTTTAAATTTCTGAGCTGAGGTCTTGATTTCCATCATTGATTTACATATTAAAGCTATATAAAATATAAAAGTGATTCAGGTAATAACAACAAAATGTTCCAATGCAAAATATCTTATCCTAAAAGAAAAAATTAATTATTTGCATTGTCATGTAGGAAAAAATCCCCAATGCCAATATAATTTAATAAAATCGTATCAGTAAGATATGAATGTTAATAAATTAGTTGTTTACCTCCTTATATTAGTACAGGTATACATTTCAATTATACTTTATTTTAAATATATTGTATTTTACTTCTTCCTTTATCATAAGGCTAGCCAGAAATTTAAAAAACAGAATGGGAAAAAAAGCTGACAAAAGTCACCAGAAAGGAAAAATCCTAAACCAAATTTCAACCTTATGGCAAAAAAAGTTATTATTACATCTACTTTTTACATATGATAAAAAGAGTTAGAGAGTTTAAGTAAAATGCCTAAATCACCAGCTGTAATCAAAGAAATCAAGTCTGGACCCAAAGACCATGCTCTTTACCAGCACCTTTAAGTAAGCTTTAAACACTATGAAAAGGTGGGGCTTTTTTGGTCATTGATTAAGCATATGGTGATGGTTAAGCAATTTCAAATAAAACTGAAAGTTAAACAAAAAAAAAAAAAAGGTCATATGTGGGCACACTTCAAAGCTGGGAGGATCTTGGTAAACTGAGATTGTGATTTTCAGTAGAGGAAATATGCAGAGTTTAAAAAGAATTGTTATGAACACCAAGCATAGTGTTATGGTAGAAATATAGACTCTGTATAGAGGATTGATTCTAGATGAGCTATGAATATAGCTTTGCTCATTCTCCAGATTTTTGGTATCAAGACAGTGGATTTGTGCTTGATTTGATGAACAGTTGTAAACCCTCAAATATTTTATATTGCAGAGAGATTTTATAGAAATCACATCTGAAGAGAGTCAATCTAGAAATGTGCCTGCTTTCTAGTAAACACACAGTGAATGTTTATTGAAGGTATGGTTTTTAAATGAGCAGATTACACCATGGCAGGGAGGGTTGGTAGTATGTCTGGAGACCAATTCAGGACTTTAAAGTTCTAAGGAGGACTGATCTTCAGGTTGTAGGTAAAATTCACTGATTAAAGGAATTAATGATATTAAAAGGCCATTAAGTGGCCATTTTCCCATTATTGGAATCATTTGGTTCCACCTCATATTTTCCTTCTAATTGGCTATTTTACTGTTCATTTAAACTGGGAAAACATATCTCTCTGATGAGCTTACTTCATTTAAATAAAAGAATACTGGTGACAGAGATTTTTAAAATTAAAATACTAAGTATGCTAAATCATAGACCTTAATTTGATTGACAAGAATCTGCATATAGGTCTTAAGAAATGTGTAAAATAACTTATCTCCAAGCTAAGTAATATTAAATAAACAATGACAACCAAAAAACTATCAATAGAACAAATTTTTAAGACTCACCAGACCTTGCATATCATAACTTAATGCTGTAATGTCTTGATCGTTTATTTTTATATGTAACTCAAGTAAACCTAGAGCACTGTAGGTACTAAATAAATATTCATCATGTGATTAAATAAAATGTGGTACCAACTTGCTCCTACCTACCCCCAATGCCTTGACTTCCTAATGCTTTGGAAATTGTCCTTTCTCATGTCATCAAATTTCTGGCATGTACCCTTCTCGTGGATTGTGGAGAAGATAGCACATATGTATAAATTTGCTAACACTCATTGAACCGAATACTTTAAAATGGGTGGGTTTTATTGTATGTAAATCATTCTTCAGAAAAGCTATTTAAAAACTATAGAATATAGTGATAAGAGAATTTTTTAATTGAAACAGGTTTTTTGATATAAAAGGGAAATTGATAAAAATTCATTGCAAAGATTTTTAGAATGTCTAAGATATAAAACTGGCAATAAGAAGATTAGTACATATGAATAAAGCATCTTTTTTTGCAGACAGGCATATTACAAAATTGTATGGTTCTGTTTATGACCAACAAAATGGAACTTTTTATAGTAAAACTATATTCATAGTCAGTTTTGAAGGGAAAAACAGCTCCATGAAATAAAATATTGCTTGGGGACTTCTTTCATACTGCTTGTCACCAGCGTTCTCACTGGCTTATAAGTTATAATTGCTCTGTGATAAAGACATGTGCTTTTTCTCCTGTCTTATAAAAATTTTAATGAGAACTTGAAGTGAACTCTCACTGAACCTATTTTCATTCCAAAATCTTACGATTTTAATCTTATGATCCTCCTGAGACCCAGCATGATGGTCTGTGACAGCATGAATACTTCATAATTATTCCTCCTGTTTGTAGAAAACACCACGAACATCCATCATTTCCTCTCTCCCCTGCTGCCTCCAGGGAGCCACAGCCTCTAGCAAGGTCAGTAATGGCAGTTTGGGTTGACAGTTCCAGGCCAGCTGAAGCAAACCCAGCTGGGGAAGACCAGACACAATGGGTATTGACTGCCTTCCCTGCTGTCTATTTTCTCCTACTTAGTTTGGCCTCAAAACTCTTCCTAAGTGCTGTGATAGATGGACTTTTGACTCATCTCGAGGGAGATTCCCCAGAATGGAGAAAACGAATCGTTTCTCTACAGCCATGTGTCTATGTCTCTGTTGGTATTTGGGGGACAATCGATCTAGCAGTCCTAGGGTAAATTAAAGGTTTTCCCCTTGAGTATAAAGAGAAGGGTGTATGAGAGCTTGACATTTCACATTGTTTGGCATCTTACCCCACTGTAATGGACCTGAATGAAACAAAATATTCAGCCTAGTGGATGAAGATGGTGTTTTGGAAATAGATGTAGTTCATTTTTGTAGTGTTTAAATTTTTAACTATAGCTTTGGCCCATGCATAGAATAATAGATATTTCAGAGGCAAAAAAAAAAAATAAGTAAACATTCATTTGTGTCTTCATTTCTTGACAAATGCTAGAGATTTGCACAATACTAAGGAATGTTATATGCTTTGTGAAGAGAAAGCCATTAGTAGTACAAAGAGGGATAAGCAAATAACCTTACTCGTGCATACACTGTTGGATGTTGTCAATTTGGGAAAAAGAGAAACTTTCATGTGGAATATTGTAGAATTCCAAAGAAAGACGTGCCTTTGCAAATTGATATGATATTTTATATGATATTTTAACTCTCTAACTTTTTACTTTGTGTTTTACAAATGAAAGCACTGGCAGAAGCAAACCCAATTAGTGACTGCCTATGACTGCCTAGATGCCAGTACAGTGATTCCGATAGGTCAGGGCTTGGGTTGTATTTTTTCTTTCTGGTCCTTTGTTTCTGAGCTTACTTGGGGCTTTAAAAATACATCTACTTGTGAATAACGTAATTACCCATTCTCAGTGAACTGTTCACTGAATTTATTCAGAAACTTAATTATAATCATGGCCCCAAAACTGTTTGCTATGCCTATCATCAAGATGTGGAGTCTGAGCAGGCTTGTGCTTGCTCTAAGTGGTAGAATAAGACCAAAGTGGTGCTATGTAACTTTTAAGGGGAGGTTAGAAAAGGCCATGTATTATAGTTTCTACCTTGTTCTCTTGAATGCTTAGTCTGGGAGAAATCTGCCACTATGTAGAAAACTAACCTGAGACCACCATGGCAGGGAGGCCACATGTAGGCATTCCAGTTGACAGTACCAGCCACTAGCCAACATCAACTTCCAGGCCTGTAAGTGAGCTATCTTGGCTGTCCAGCCCAGCCCAGCCTTCAGATAACTGCAGCCCTAACTGATACTGGATGGCAATCACATGATAGGTGCCAAGTGAGAATTGTCCAGCCAATTCTTTCCCAAATTCTTGTCCCTCAACCTTTTTAGATTATCTTTAGTATGTGTATAATGGGAAAACTGTCACTCTTTGGTTTCAATATTAAGTATGTGTTTTAGGCATTCAGTTTTTTATGCCTCTCTCTTTTTTTAAAATTTTTGTGTAGAAGAACTGAGGTATAAGCCACAGGTAGGGAGTGTGAGTGGTTTCACCAGAGACAGAGTGGGGAGCAGAACAGGTGGATCTACTGAAATACACTGCTAAGGGAGTAGCAGGTGAGACAGGAGAGGTCTGCTGAGCCAGGTTAGTTAGCTTCCTGGCTAGGGATTGAACTCAGACCTTAGCAGTGATAATGCTGAGACATAACCCTCTATACCACCAGGGTGACGCCCCTTCATGCCTCTATTTGAACAGTGATTGAATATCTACTATTAACTCGTGTTCAACTTATCTGCCATAACACTTAGAAACATGCCATCATTCTGATATGGTGGTGGGAGAACGATGGGGACTATGTCTGAGGGGAGAAACCAAACACTGTACAAAAATGAGCAACAATGTAAGAAAATAAATTAATTTTCAAAAGTGCCACCATCCTACTCTTTGCTTGAGAGGAACTTGTTAGTGATGTAGATGAGGGTCATCAAGTATCAAAACTCTGGGGTACACCACTCACATTATATTCTGTGTAAATGGTGCCCACTTGAGTTGTGCGATGGAATATCACCATGGGAAAAAAAAAAAGACATTTTCACAGTAAGCAGTATCATACTGGGAATTTCTCAGGATTATTATATGAGCGTGGCAAGAAATACTACTAAATTGTGTCCCTTTTCAAAATTTATTTTGAAATATTTATTATTCTGTTGTTGACAGGGGAACAAATCTAGTTTTAATGTAAAAGTAACCAGGACTATATATTTGATATTTAAAAAATCAGAAATTCATAGTGCACAATAAACAGTAATTATAAATATAAATGTGGTCTTCTAACACGACAATATGTATCATGAGAATATGCCAAGTTGACTGACTATAAGCTGGTGGTTCCATCTTTGATGTGCATTGTAATCTTCTAGGGAATTTCCACAGCCAGTTAATGACTGGCTCCTATCCCCAGGGAATATACTAATGGGTCTAGATACAGTGTGGGCATTGGAATTGTCATTAGATGCCAGGCTATTCTAATAGGCAGCCACAGCTAAGATCCACGTATATAAATTTCATCTTTTAATTTCATAGTTTTCAATCTTGCCTGCTTATAAGATATATCGTTGTCACTTCTAAAACTATCAGTGACTTGGTTCCATTTCCAGAGATTCTGGTTTAATTGTTCTGGGGTGGGGCCTGCTTTACATACCTTTTTAAAAGCTCCCTAGGTGGTGATTTTACATCTACAGTGCGATGCTCATGCTAGGCTGGTAGATGAATGTTATTTCTCTATCACATGTTTCACAGCCACAGTTATCACATCATTACAAATGGGACACAGTTAAGATTGCCTGATTCAGAAAGAAAAAATACAGGATGCCTGATAAATTTTCATTTCAGATGAGCAACAAACACTTTTTTAGTCTGTCTCTGTACTATTTAGGGCATAATTATAACAAAAATAGCTTTGTTCAAATTCTAGAATTGAAATTTATCTGGGCACCTGTATTTTACGTGGCCATCCTAGAAACAGTAGATTTTAGACAAGAAGCAGAACTAGACCCAAAAAATGCATTAGGTGAAATGTGACCACATTGTAGTTCAATCCATTTTCAATGAGAGTTAAGATATTCTCATTGTTCCCTAACTGCCACAGATTAACCCATAGTACTTTCTCTTGTTGTATTTCTCTGTGGCTTAAATATTTTTTCCCTGAGCAAAAGAGATGGACAGATGTAAGAAAGAAAAGAACTGAAACCTCCCTCCCCATGAATGTTAATTACTGGCAACAGAAAATGGATAAACTTAGATGATGATGAGACAACCTTAAAAAAAAAAAAAGACAAACAAAATTTTGTGGGTTTCAGCTGCTATTGCTTAAACAATTTCTCAAATATTTCCATTTAATTATAGAAGAGAAAAAAAGACTAGTGCTGAAATTCAGGTCACTGGCAGAATTTCATAGCCTTCGAGACCATGGCTAACCTTAAAGCATCTCTGTCCCATTTGTAATGACAGTTTCCTCGGAGTTACTCAGCAATTGCTGGCAAATATAACCTCACATTTGGCAAGGGCTTGCATTTCCCAGCCTCACTTTCTCGTTTGTTCTTCTACACATAGCCATGACGTATGCAGAGAATTTATTACAACATCCATTCTGTATATATGGAGAATCAGATTCAGATGGTCTTGTCTTAGGACAGTGTTACTGAAAGTAGGTTTCTTGGGCCCAGCAGTTTCACTCCACCTGGGAACTTGTTAGAAATGCAGATTCTCAAGTCCCACTCTGACCTTCTGATTCAGAGACTCCAGCATGGGCACAGTGATTTGTGCTGAACAAGCCACAAACTTGAGAACCTCTGGGGAACATGGTTAATAAGTGGGAAAGGAAGTGATAAAGAAGAAATTCAATCCTGGTCTTCTGGGGACTTTTATAGGGGGGTTTGCATTATTTTACATGGTGTTCAGGTACAAAACTAAAGTTTGGTACTAGAACTTTCGTGGTAAGTGTGGTGTAGTAAATACGTTTTTTTGGGGGGTGTGAGGCTCCTGAAAATTAGTCAGTATTGTAAACCAGTGGTATATCAGTTATGTATGTATATATGTATGTTTGAATTTATGGAGGGGTGGATTTAAGCTCAAAAGTTCAAAAACATCAATCTTCATTTGTATGCTTATGTAATTATTTTCAAATTAGTTCATTAACTTATACAAATATCCCTAATAGCTTCTCATTTACTTCAGGATAAAGTTCAAATGAAAGATTGTCCAAGATCTGATTCTACGTGCACTTTTGCTTTGGCCAGGATCCTAGCTTAAACGCTGCTCTTACCAGTGTTTACGTGTTTAAGTTCTAATTTCGCCTTCCCCAGCAGGTTTTAAGCTGTGAGGTCAGGAATGGTGTCACAGACCTGGGTACACCATAATTGTGCAGGAAATATTTCAGACTGTATTAATAAAGACTAGAATAAAAGAATGAATCATAGGTGAGGGTCTTCAGTGACAATTCTTGCCTTACCTGAAGAGTCCTATGCTTAGAAAAATCAGTTGTTTTGCATTATCAAAATCTCTCTTTGGCAGAGTCTAAACTGATGGGAAGAAAATGGTTGACCATGTGAATTTACCCCAAGGAATACATGTTAGTGCCTTTGTTCTCTTAGTCTTCAAAAGAGAATCCTTACATTGTTTATAATGGGGAGAGGCTGTTTATAATAGGAAATAAGGTCTTGAACTCTTTTGTATCATGATAATATTTTTATGATCTATTAAGTGAAAATAGAATCTGCAAAAAGATGCTAAAGGCAGTAGTTTCTTCATCTATAAAATGAAAGCAATAACCATTTTACATATATCACAGTTGTTATGAAGATTAAGTGAATTTAATTTTTAAAAGTCCGTAAACAGCTCCTAGTGGCCTGATTCTTCTTACTGTTGTTAAACATCATTATCCTCTCTGGATGGAAAAATTACAGGCAATCTTCTTTGATTGATTGTTTTTTTTTTCTATATTATGAAGCTTTTGAAAACATACACACTGTGTTCGTTGTCAGATAAAAGTATTTTTAAAGAGGAAAACTGTTTGATTCACGGGAGTGCCTAACCCTAGGAAATTTGTTTTTGCAGACTGTCGTGACTAATTTTCTACTTCCTCACCTCTCAAAACTTCTGGGCTTGTCTTTGCCTGCTGCCTTCCCTGTGCACCTACTTGGCTGGCTATTAACTCATTCCTAATAATCCTATACTGAGAATGAGGTTAACAACTCTCTCGAGGACTTTCATTTTCAAAAGAATTCTCTAGGAGGAAAATGTCCCAAAGAACCATATATTGATAGTACCTTGGAATTGATCTAATTCACTCCTCTCCTTGTTCACAAGAAGAAGCTAAATTTGCAAGAGGTGAAATCTTTATCCATACAATAAAGTACTTAATAGCTTGCACTTGAATCCAATGTCTTTATCCCTTTAGCCTTTCATATGCAAAGAATAATTCTTAGCAGTATCCTATGAAGGGTGTTTGAAATCTTGTAATAGAGAATTTGCCAATTCATGTCTGCTGTCTTTATTTGTGTTTATTTATTAATTAAATTTTATTATTTTTTGAAAAATTTCCACTTCTCTTGAATATCTTTTGTAAACATGGAGTTTTCTGTTGTGGAGAGAATTTTAGTTTCAGGAAGTTGATTTGCAAATATTGGAATGTGTTGATTATTTTTTTCCTTCAAAAGAGGGAAAAAGAATGTGCAAACAGGTAAATGGAAGAAAAATCCAAGTTAAGTTCTTATCCAAGTATCTACATTAATGGTGCTGTGGGTGAGTATGTCTATAATTTCCAAAGATCAATTCATCCTTCTTTATTCTACCAACAAAGGTATACCACTGATCTCAGTATGTTTTAGGGAGAACAGTTCTTTAAGACATAAGGACCAGCATTTTTCTACTTCTTTACTTTGCTGTTTGGCTTATCACGGTGACCTTTAATTCATTTTCTCTTGTCTGGTCTGTTTTCTGACACTATGAAACCACTATCTGGTGTCTATGGAGCTAAAATCAATTAATCACAGGGTGACTTTTAAAATCAAGATTAATAATAAACTGTTCCATAGCCAGGATACTTGATTAAGATCGGCACATCTGTGGTTCCCCTCATGACCAGAAGCAATTTAGCTAAGTTCCAGTATCTCACACAACTTTTTCTCTTTTATAATTTTCCTAATATGAACTGCTCAGCTTACATGGACTTTCCTTAGCTTCTAGCAGGGGTTCCCAGAAGTTTTAAAAAATCACTTTGTTGGTGAAAGAACTCCTCAAACACAGGTTTTATGGACCCCACTCCTACCTCAAACCAAAGAGCTCCAAGAAACCAAGGACTACAAATCCTAAAGGGAGGATTGCTGGGAACTGAGGGTGGAGTTAAGCAGCCAGGCTTGGTATATAACAAGACATGTGGGCTTTGGGGGGGTCCCTTGGTTTTTTTCTGGCTTTCAGCGTGCTATTGGCATCCCAGCTCAGTGGAACTGGTACGATGCATTCACCAATTTATCTCTCCCTCTTTCTCTCTGAGTTATTCATGTCTTCATTTCCCCTTTTTTTTAACTAAACCATTTATTAACCTTTTTTGTGTGTGCCTGCAGTTGAGTCTCATTATCAGTCCCTTTTAAGCACACGGCTGAGGACCCACAGTCATGCCAACCCATTTCGCATTGGGGTTGCCTTGTAACAACTTCTCTAGGTAACTGGGTACCAGCATCTTTATAAGCCATGTAACATTGGCACCTCTCCAGAAAAGTGTTGGGGAACAGGGACAAGGAGAAGAAGTTAAAAAAAAATAAGAGAAAATCCATATGAAAAGATGACAACATCCGTTGTCAGCGCTGTGCACAATTTAGCCACGCCTTGTGGTGGGATCTGAAGGGTTCTCTTGTATCTGTTCTTTTGCCAAATGCTCTCTTCCTGTCTGCCTGAATCCATCAATGTCTTTGGTGGGAGGATCTTGGCTTATTAGTAGATCCAAAGCCTTTCATATGCATGTTCTGTATAACAATATGTTGGCACGCCTTAGCAGTTTAGCAGAATGGCAAATCTGTTTGTTTAATAAGCCATATGATGTGCTGTGTCATCAATTTGATTTTGCTGTGTAAACTAGGAGAACCAGTCAACAATGATGACGTTGAGTTTTACAGGTCAATGCACCATCCACATTAAGGAAATGCAGGACAACTATGGACATGTACTTTGCAGCTTGGGGCTGAATACATTTTGTACAGTATTTCATTTGCTGTTCTAAGGGGAAAAATGTGAAACTTCATAAGTGACCATAGAAATTATTTTTTAAAGTTTTATTTTATGGTTGCCTTTCTGGTCTCTAGGTGGGTCTTAGCCTAACATCTCCACCCTAAAAACAAATGTTCCTGAAGTACCAATATATCTCTGAATGGAAGACAATAGATGTTGAGAAGGGTGGGGTATATAAGACAGAACTGGTATTTTTATTGTAGTCTTCTTACGTAAGTATATGATTTATCACCAAGAGGGAGCACTGGTGACCAAGAAATAAAAACATATTTTTTCTTATACATTTTTTTTACATTGAGATAAATTCACATGCAATAAAATAACCATTTTAAAATGTACAATGCAATATTTTTTATATTTGCAATGTGGTACAAATATCACCACTGTCTACTTCCAGAATAGGTTTATCACCCCAAAAAGAGACCCTGTACGCACTAGCAGCCACTTCCCATTCTACTCCCATCCAGTCCATGACAACTACTAATCTTTCTGTTTCTGTGGACTTGCCTGTCTGCACATTTCCTGATGATAAGCAATGCTGACTTTTTTTGTATGCCATCGGTATGCCCACTTTTTGATTGGGTTATTTGTTTCATGTTGTTGAGTTGCATGAGTTCTTTGTAGATTTTGGATATCAGTCTCCTGCCAGAGGTATCATATGAAAATATTTTCTCCAATTCAGTGGGGTGTCTTTTCATTTTAATGATAGATTCTTTCACTGCACAGAAACTTTTTAGTTTGATGTAGTGCCATTTGCTTATATTTGTTTTTGTTTTCCTTGCCCTGAGAATTGAGTCCCCATGACATCTCTGAAACCGGTATCATGAGTTTTTACCTTTTTCTTCAATTCTCATTTTATGGTTTCAGGTCTTACATCCTAGTCTTTAATCTACTTTGAATCAATTTTTGTGTATGGTATGGAATAGTGGTCTAATTTAATTCTTTTGCATGTGCTGTCCAGTTTTCCTAGTACCATTTATTGGAGAACTGTTCTTTGTTCCATTGTATACTCTTGACTCCTTTGCTGTAGTTAGCTGTCCATATAGTGTAGGTTTATTCCTGGGCTCTCATTTCTATTCTTTTAGTCTGTGTGCCTGTTTTTATTCAAATACTATACTGTTTTAATTACTATAGCTTTATAGCATATAGTTTGAAGACTGAGAGTGTGATGCCTCTGTTCTTCTTTTTCATCAGGATATTGTTTTGACTATTTGGGGTCTTTTGTGTTTCCATATAGATTTCAGTAATATTTGTTTTATTTTTTGAAGCATGCCATTGAACCTTTGATAGGAATTACATTGAATCTATATTCTGTATTCATATGATCATATCAATAGATGCTGAGAAAGCATTTGAAAAAGCTTTCTCTGTAATTCTGTGTCTAAATTTTCACTAGTCATATTGGACTAGGGGCCCACCCTACTCCAATATACCCTCATCTTAATTGGTCACATCTGCAATGATCTATTTTCAAACAAGAAGTACTGGAAGTTAGGACTTCAGCATATGACTTTGTGGGTTGATACCGTTTAACCCATTACATCTGGTCAGTCCCCTGCCTACCCCTCCAGCCACACATATACTCCATGCTTTCTCAGACTCTCTCCTTGATATCCACACACTGGCTTCTTTTATATGGGTTGGTGTCTTCCCACCTTTATAGAAGATATTTCCTCAATCTAAAACACCCATAATTCTGTATTCCCTACCCTTCATGCAGTTTTTCCTTTTTTATTTCCACTTATCTTTTAGATTTCAAGTCAAGATCATTTACTCAGTGAAGAATTCTCTTACTTCCTAGGCTGAAACAGTTGGTTTATGAATCTGTCAAAGGCTATGTCCCATAATGCATTTATCTTGGTTTGTCATTGTGTATTCATTATATGTCTTTTGCTTCCAGAAATTCGTATTTCATCCTGAATGGTTTATCTTACCTTTGTACTGCAGATCCTTCTTAACATAAAGTAGGAACTGAATCAATACTTCTTAAATCCAAACGTTACTAATGTATTATTATTTTAATAAACCAATATTGATATCCTTCTTTATACACAGTAACTTTCTTCCTGATTTTTAATAACTGATTCCTTCTAATAATATCACACATACATCAAAATTATTTCACTTTTTCATCAAACAATCTATTTCCAACATAAGGAAGTTGATTGAAAGGTTCTTCTTCACTTGATATTCATAATGTAGCCTGAGTATTTTGTCAAAGGTGATTTCTAAGAATAAAAGTCAGTCCCATTGCCCTATCCTTTGCAATCTCAAACTCATGAGAAATGACAAGTTTGTATATATGTGTACATTGTATCTCCAAAAATGTAACTATATGTGAAATGTGTAATTAGAGTCAGAATGCTTTAATTGGTGTTCCAGTTCCTGCATTTCTTCACTCTTCCAATTTTACAACCTCAAGTAAACTACCTAAGGAACTACTATTATTTACCATGTAGGTTGATGTAAGGATTAGATGAGATAGTGCTTGTGTTTTTCACATGGTAAACACCAGATAAGGAAATGTTACATAGTGGCAATAGAAGTAGGGAGCAGGAGTTTGATTAGTAGGAGTAGGAGTAGTGATATTTGTAAAGAATCGCCCCAAATAAAGTGACATGCTTTACCCTTTTATATGCTTCAGGAGAAAGGGGTCTTTTTTGATCACCTCTGCATCCTTAGGACCTGGCTCAGGAGAAGATCGCAATTAAGAGTTGCTTCTCTTGTGCTTATTGGCTTATGTACCAGTGGCTCTTCATACTGCACTGCAAGAAAAACATTATACTTTAAATTTAATTTGGGTAGTGATTTGTCTTTAAGACAAATCCTTTGCATATATGCCTACTTGAAACAAGTACATAAGATGTTCATTACTACTCAAATACAGTTGATACATATTTTATAACTTGAGCTGCTTCTGCTTTTTAGCATCTACATGACATTAGCATATAAAGATATGAGTAATTGTTTTAATGAAAATTTCACCTCTGCACCACTCTACTCTCACTTCATTGTGAATGCAATTAGGTTTGCCATAGCCTTCTCCCTGTGAGTCTGTAGATAAGGCATGGAAAAAATTATTTATTTTACTATAATCCCTCTGCTTAAATATGATAGGGAAGCACCAATGAATTTAATATCATTAATGTTCTCTCTGAAGTGGAACTCTTTAAATCATAAAATATCATATAATGTATTTTTATTAAAATGTTGACATTATTTCAAAATGTGTGTTTTAGAGCAAATTTTATTTGAGTTCTTACAACATATGGATATAGTCTTCATTTGGTCTCTCAATTAACATGATTATAAAGACAAAATATTTGTTTCTGCAATGATGTGTTATGTCCCTCCTACTAGTTATGTACTTCCTGTAATAATTCATCACAGATACTAAAGTGTTTTACATCACTTTTTCAAAGTTTTTCTTCGGCATATAGCTGATGGTGGGCATTTACATAGCATAGATTTTTCTTTTGAAGAGTCAGCATGATTCTATGTTAGTTTTAATAGAATGGAAGATAATTAAAGGATGTATTTAAAGAGTGACAGTATTAGAGTTGCTACATGCACTCTAGGAATAATAAGGTCATCTGTGTCTGCAAATGTAGCAGTCAAGACAGAGTAAAGCATGACAGTAGACATTAGGTCATTACCTGACTGGATGGATTAGCCATCCACCTAACTGAAGGTCAGAGAATGAACAAGATTTCTCAATGCACCTACAAGTTCTGTGACTCCTTGATTATTAGGCTATTAAGCATAATAGTAGGCAAGAGGGCGAAGTTGTTGAAAATCACACTGAAGGAAAGGTGCACTGACGACAAAAGCAAACACAAACTGTGGGTCAGAAATCTCAACTTTTAGTAATAATAGCTAAGGATATTTGGTGATTAGCATCACCCCATCTTTTAGAATGTAGCTATACTTTTTTCTCTCTGATTTTCTTTTTTTATTTCTTTTTAAGATTTATTTATTTATTTGTTTGTTTATTTATACAAGCACTGGGTACAGTCAGAAGCGCGGGAGGGTGAGAGAATTCACCAGAGTCAGAGCGGAGAGCAGAGCTGGCCGACTGATGAAGTACACTGCTGAGGGGAGCAGTGGGCGGCAGGAGAGGTCTGCGCGCCATATGGGACCCTCACCCAGTGGCCGGGGATCGAACCGGTGCTTGAGAGGCTCCGGGCAGCTTCGCAACCCAGTGCTCAACCGCTGTGCCACCAGGGAGGCCCATTCTCTCTGATTTTCTATCAGAAATGAATGCTCCAATTATTGCTCCACACTTTCCAGCTTACATTATTGGCATGTGTTTACATGAATTTGTTGTAGGCAAGTTTTGTTTATCTGTTCTCTGTAGGACCTATTCAAGTACCTGGCACTATATGTATTAATTTTCATTAGATTAATGAACTAATACATTTAAAAGTCATTTATGAATGACTTATTCATAAAGTGGGGTAAATAGGACTGATTTTCTAGGACGTTCTGTGAAGATTAGACAAGGCATTGCTTAAAGTATGCTTGACCTAGTGTCTGGCATAGAGGAAATACTCAAGATATGTATTATAGGGCTTCCCTTGTGGTGCAGTGGTTGAGCGCTGGGTTGCAAAGCTGCCCGCAGCCTCTGCAGCGCCGGTTCTATCCCCAACCACCGGGTGAGGGTCCCACAATGCGCGCAGACCTCTCCTGCCGCCCGCTGCTCCCCTCAGCAGTGTACTTCGTCAGTCTGCCTGCTCTGCTCTGCTCTCCGCTCTGGTGAATTCTCTTGCCCTCCCGCGTTTCTGACTGTACCCAGTGCTTGTATAAATAAATAAATAAATAAATAAATAAATCTTAAAAAAAGATATGTATTACATCTAGATCTAAATCTATACATATAGATATAGATATAGAGCCATTACTAATATTATTGCTACTATCACCATCCCTTACAATAATGAGTGTAAGTCAGGTTATAAAGTTCCGAGGGCCAGAGTAAACTGTTGCTGTTTGTGTGATCAGTTGTGTGGTACATTTACATTTTCTTCCCCTTACCTCCACACCCTCTTAAACAAACTCCATCTTCCAAATTGTTGGCAATCTAGATAAATGGGTAAAGAATAAACGGTCATTTATTCTACAGAATATTATGCATCAATATTGAAAAGAATGGAGAAATCTCTGTGTACTGTTATAAAAAGATCCCTCAGATGGATTTAATGGTTAAAAATGTAAGGCACAAATATAATGCATGTAGAATAATTTCCCCTCATAGGCTCATAGTTTGCTTTCTTCCCTTTGAACACTTCCACTTTTGCCAGGTTGCTTTTCTCATGTCTGCTTTCAGGTACTCAGAGATTCCCAACATTGACCATCCACCCCAACTCTCTACACTTCCAACAGCTCCATTTATCTTTAATTTCTTAGTTTTTTATTTGCTCTATAGGTTCTATCTGACTTATCTCTTCTTGCCCTTGCATTTGACATCAAATCAACCACTTCACAGAACTCAATCTTTCTTTGTCCCTCCACTCTCTCTTAATTAGTGACCTCTTCTTATCCAAATTCAGCTGTTTCACTTCTATTCCATTTCTTTCTGACCTTGAAACTCCATTTAGCACTCTTGGTCCCAATATTTACTTTTAGGGGGAAAATAAAATAGACAATTTAGTGGCTAGTTAATTAAAGTATGACTATACATATGCATGTATGATTATATATGGATGCAGACACACATATATTAACTAGAATCTAGATCTGCAACATCATTTATAGCAAAAGGAATGTGTCAATCTGGCCTGATCTGCACTTTTTAAAATATCTTTCTGTGTCTGTTCTCATTAATAATAACCTGATTTTAAATAGATTATAAAGCAATAATAATTAAAACAGTGTTATATTGGAATAAAAAAAAGACACATGAATCAGTGGAACAGAATTGAAAGCCCAGAAATAAACCCAGTTAAATGTTAATACCTTATTTATGACAAAGGAGCCATGACCATGTAATGGAGAAAGAAGAGTCTCTTTAACAAATGGTGCTGGGAAAACTGGAAGGCCACATGTGCAATAATAGAGTTGGGATCTCTTTCTAACTCTATACACAAAAATAAATCCAAAATGGTTGAAAGACTTAGATATTAAACTCAAAACTATAAACTACATAGAAAAGAAACACAGTATGTTTCATGATGTCAATGATAGAAATGTCTTTGGGGCCTTGACCGCTATAGTATGGAAATTAAAGCAATAAATATTGATGCTTTGGGCCTCCCCGGTGGCGCAGCGGTTGAGCGCTGGGTTGCGAAACTGCGCGCGGCCTCTGCGGCGCCGGTTCGATCCGCGGCTGCTCCCCGGCCACCAGAGGAGGGTCCCACATGGCGTGCAGACCTCTCCTGCCGCCCGCTGCTCCCCTCAGCAGTGTACTTCGGTCCTTCTGCCTGCTCTGCTCCCCGCTCTGGCTCTGGTGAATTCTCTCACCCTCCCGCGCTTCTGACTGTACCCAGTGCATGTATAAACAAAACAAACAAACAAACCAGCAAACAAATAAATAAAGCATGCCTCTATAAAAAAAAAAAAAAAAAAAAAAAAAAAAAATATTGATGCTTTGATGATGGGCATAGTGTCGTAACATGTATCTGAAGACGTGGGAACTTATATCCCTATCTCATACTCAGCATTATAAACAAACATTTCCTCAATAAAAAGTAATACAATTAAAAGCAAAACAAAAACAGTTGGGACTATATCATATTAAAAAACTTTTACAGTGAAAGAAAATATTAGCAAATTTAAAAGATAGCCTGTTAAATGGGAAAAGGATATTCACACATTATACAACCAGTAAGGATTTAATATCTATTATGCAAAGAGCTCATTTAATGTAACAAAAAAAGCATCCCAATTAAAAAAAAAAAAAAACAAAGAGCATCAGATCTGAGTAGACAATCTTCCAAAAAGGTCATACAGAATGCTAACAGATATGTTCATCATCACTTCTAATGAGGGAAATGCAAATTGAAAACACATTAATATATATCACACTTGTGAGAATGACATATCTAAAAAAGACTCAACAACAAATGTGGAGAAAGAGGAACCCTTAGACACTGTTGCTGGGAATGTGAATCGGTGCATCCATTTTGGAAAGCTGGCATACCTTTAAAAATTAAAATGAAAATACCATAAATCCAGCAATCCCACTTTTGGCTATCTATCCAAAGAACACAAAATCATCAACTAGAAAAATTGTTTGCTCCACAATGTTTATTGTGGCATCACTTGCAATAGCTAAGAAATGGAAACAGTCTAAGTGCTCACTCATAAAGGACTGGATAAGGAACATAATGTCTACACACAAAATGGAATACTATTCAACTATAAGAAAACTGAAATGTTACCACTTATGGAAAAATGGAAGGAACTTGAGGGGATTATATAAAGCAAAGTATGCCACAAAGATAAATACAAATATTGAATGAGTTCACATATGTGAGTAATATAAGGAAACAAAGTGAATGAACTGACAAAGCAAAATAATATAAGCTAAAAGACATTGATAATTGAGCTTTCTGAGTTTAAGAGGGGAGGTGAGGGAAAAGGATGAAGTGGGGATAAGGGATGGTGGTGTGTAAAATAGATAAAAAGACTAAAATTAATGCAACATTTGTGCTTGCACTTTTGCTTTTCTTGGACATAATTTCACCCATAATAAGACACATAGTTAAAATTTCAGCCTTTTCAGAACTGCTTATTCTTTTGGGGGACATTGGGGTAGAATAATTGTAATAAAGGTACTCCATAATTTATATATAATAAACTCCAAAGATGTAAATTTTTAAAAATAAATTGCAATCTCATTTGCACACAAAACCTATTAACAGTTTGATATATGTTTTCTACCTTCTCACCTCTAAGGAAAATTTACTATTTTACTACTTAATTTTTTTCATTAGTATATAATAACTAATGATACTAAAATAATAGTTTTGTATTATACTATCATTTTATGACTAAGTAAAAATACCATTTTTAATTTACAAAAAAGTTTTGATTGGTCCAGTGACTTTCTTAGTTACATTTTCTTTGTTGCAAAAGCAAATGTTAATTGTTTCTGTCTTCAAAACAAATTATACTTAGCAACTCAAGCTATTTTATACTTGATCTACTTTCAAATTTTGATGATGCTGAATTATTATATATTTGATGATATATAGCAAACTAAAATATTCAGGAATCAGTCAATAATAAAATTTTTTGACATTCTCTGCTTCATTTGGCTAAAGTAAATACATCTTCAGAGACTAGATGAAATGATAGTCATTTGTCAATTAATGATAACCTTTGCAGCTTAGTAAAAGAGAAGTATTGACAAATGGGATGCATACTCCAAAGCTTATTGCATTAATTGTATCACTATGATAAATTTGGTCACTGTATTTCCTTCAAACATCATTCACATAGACCAGCAAGCCTTCAGTCGTTTCAAAAAAGTGGTAACCACACATCCCTATGACAGCGTGTTCCAAAAAATTTTGCAAATATCTTTATCTGAAGACCAAAACATTAAATGTATCCTATGACAGATCCATTTTTTTAAAGATTTTTTATTTTTATTTATTTATACAAGCACTGGGTACAGTCAGAAGCGCGGGAGGGTGAGAGAATTCACCAGAGCCAGAGCGGGGAGCAGAGCAGGCAGAAGGACCGAAGTACACTGCTGAGGGGAGCAGCGGGCGGCAGGAGAGGTCTGCGCGCCACGTGGGACCCTCCTCCGGTGGCTGGGGAGCAGCCGGGGATTGAACAGGCACTGCAGAGGCTGCGGGCAGCTTCGGAACCCAGCGCTCAACCGCTGCGCCACCGGGGAGGCCTGACAGATCCATTTTTAATGTTTTGAGTCACCTCCACCCAGCTTTCCATAAGGGCTGGAGCAGATTATATTCACACCAGCAGTGTAGGAGGCTTCCTTTTCTCCACATCCTGGCCAGCACTTATTGTTTCTGATCTTTTTGATATGGGCCATTTTGACAGGTGGAGATGGTAGCTCATTGTGGTCTTGATTTGCATTTCCCTGGTAATAAGTAACAATAAACATTTTTTCATGTGCCTGTTTGCAATCTGAATGTCTTCTTTTGGAGAAGTGTCTGTTTATTGTTCTGTCCATTTTTTATTGGGTTTTCTGTTTTTAAGTTATGTGAGTTATTTGCAGTTTTGTTTTGTTTTTTTATCAGTCCCTTGTCTGATGTGTGGTGTGCCGTTAATTTCTCCTATTCAGTAGGGTGTCTGTGTCCTGATAGTTTGGAGTTAGTTTATTAAATGCAATAAATAATTTAAAAAGGCAAACAAAATCGTAATATACATAACATATTGAAACATATTTCCTTTAAGAATATAGAATAAACTTTACTTATCAATAAATATTTATTTGTCATTATTAACTTTAAAAAACTGCATAGAATATCTTTATATGACTTTAGTATAGTTTCCTATTTTCAGATCTTTATTTCATTCTGCTTTTTTGCTTCTATGCATTTTAGTTTTTATTATGGCAGTTTCAAACATACAAAAGTAGATTAAATAGTATACTGAATGCTCATATCTCCATCACCCAGTTACAATAATTATACACACAAGCCATTCTTAGTAACATATCTTAAATATTCATTTGAAACCATTCTAATAAAACTAACATAATGGCTATGTCTTAAAGTGTAGGAGCCTCCATATCTTAAGCAAATAATATTTGGTATTTGTGTTTAAAATAGAAAGAAACACCTAGTACCGTCAGCATACTAGCTTTTTATCTGATACCAAACTTATAATGGTCAGTTCCCCTTACTCAACTCCTTCACTATATCTTCTTCCTTATGATATATCTGAGAAGAAAATGGAATAATTTAGGAGATGCCAGTGGGATAAAACACTATATTCCCAAATATAGTGACATTTTCAGAGCTATTTTAGCCAGTGTAATTGAAATCATCTTGTTCTCCACTAGCTTATTTTGGAAGCTCATATGTTTAGAGTCTGAAATTTCATTCCAAAAATGATAGAAAGCCTCTTGAACTCAGTGGAGAGTTACTGAACTGAATTATGATGGGCAAAGGCTTCAGTGAACTTAGGGAAGTATGTATGCTCTTCCACATGGATTAGTTTCACACTCTATCCTAGAAAATACGGTATGCAGGTAGCCAATGTGAAAAATATCATGTCAGTGACTTTCATGTGCCACCACTTTAGGGCTGATGTCATAAATTGTGAGATGCCGTTCTCTATGCAAATGTATTTCTTTGGAGTTACAGTGGTCTGTTAAGTACCACAAAGAAATAAGTTAAAATTATAAGATGGAAATGAGATCCTCAAGACATACTACAACTGTGAAGCTCTAACTAATGAATATTAAAATAGAAATAAATTGTGTTTGTTATTATAGTGAATAAAAAGCATTTAATATTGCTGTGGGCTTTAGCAGAATATTACATTAATTGATTTATTAAAAATATTTATTGAGGGCCTCCCCTGGTGGTGCAGCAGTTGAGCGCTGGGCTGTGAAGCTGCCCGCAGCTCTGCAGTGCTGATTCGGTCCCTGGCTGCAGGCGAGGGTCCCACATGGTGCCACAGACTTCTCCTACCGTGCCTGCTGCTCCCCTCCGCAGTGTATTTTGTCAGTCTGCCTGTTCTGTTCCCCGCTCTGGCTCTGGTGAATTCTCTCACCCTCCCACACTTCTGACTGTACCCAGTGCTTGTATAAATGAATAAATAAATATTTTAAAAATATATATTTATTGAACACCTACCTTATTATAGGCACTGCTTTAGCTAAGGATAAAAGAGACACGTGACTTTTCTACTGGATCTTGCTTTCTATGGAAATAGGAAGACACACATTAAAAAAAATTATAAAAATATTTTGTCAATAAATCTGCTTTCTCATCTAAAACCTTTGAAAAATTAACCGTTGTAATTTATTCCCTGTCATTCTTGTTGTCAGTTTAGGAAACTGTCAATCTACACTACAGCCCTACAGTTTAAAACTTCCCTTTCTGTATCATCATCCAGTGGAAAATAATAACTTCTTTATTCTCTCTTGGGTCATCGTTGAGATGAACATGTGCTACCACAATCGGGAATGAAATGAATATGAAACTAGGCACTTTGAGAATTCGCTAATGCTATAATAATACAATGCTCCGATTTTATTATGTCCAGCATTGCATGTTCTTAAATGGTTGAGACATATCTAGGGATGAAGCTGTTCTCTGACAAGTAATAATGAATAGGTGGTCAGAAATTCTCAAATATCACAGAATCTGTAGCTTTTCATTTTCCAAAGATGTAGGTGAAAAAATGTTCAGGAGATACACAGGATACTCTATGAGAAAGAAATATCCCATGAAATTTTATAAAAAGGGACTATTTATTATAATAGTTCAGGATCTCCAGAGCTGTGCTTCTCAAGTTTCAATGCACATACAACCCCTTGGGGATATTGTTAAATTGCAAATTATGATTCAGTAAGTTTCTAATAGGGACTGAGAGTCTGCCTTTCAATAAAAACTTCCAGGTGTTGGTGACAATATGGACCCATGGACTGACCACATATTAAGTAGCGAAGAGCTAGAGCGTCCACAGTAATTAGGCCTGTTATTTTGCAGATGGTGTTATGATTAATGAATCCTACCTATATTAATATCCATAAATGTACTCTGAACAGTTTTCCTTCATAACCCTTATTTCCTTTCCCTGTAGCTCGCATCTGACCTGCACCTTTGCTTTGTTGCTTACATGTAATAGAGCATATTTTTACACATGTCCAGCTTTACCTCTCTAATTTGAAGCAATTGTGTTTTAGAATTTTGATGTCGATATTCATATCATAAACAATTGTAATTTGCTTCTCCCAACCTTCTTTGCTCCCTGTATTTTCTTTCAATCTTGTCTATGAATTGGTCCATGAAAAATCTATTTTGCCAGATCAAATGATTCAATCAAAGGGGACACTTAAGTGTACTTAATCAAATGTGTATGAGTGTTGTTCATGAGGAAAAAGAGAAAAGAAGATGAGAGAATGATACTATTGATGCATGTACTCACAGAAACACACTGATCCATATGCTGTAAACCATTTGCGGCTCTCTAGTCTATGATGAAGACTAGGAAAAAAACTGAATTATGTACCATTAAAGCCACATCCTGCTGCTGTTACACTTCTGTCAAGATAAAATAATCCAACATATTGGAACTTAGCAACAGAATGCTAAAGAACTATCCTTCATGATGTGGTAAGGAGAAAATATAATCTATCTAAACATGGTATGTCATAGCCTATGGCACTAAATTCATTAAGAGAGGCAAAGGATTGAGTGACATTAGCATCATGCATAAATAAAATGTTCCCTGTTTATACCCACCTCTTCAAGAACAGTTTGGCATTGAGCCACAGACAATGGGTTCTTTTTTGAGTTGTGGGTTCCAGAACTATCAATATATACCAATGGCTGTGAGAGGAGTCACACTCTCCTTGTATCAGGTAATAAGGGGACAGTTCTTGATCTAAGATGTATACCTTGTATTGATTGGCTGATAACCCGATTCTAGCATATCTTAGCTGTGGTCCAGGAACCCCTAGAAAACAGTCTTAGAATATCACCTACAGATAGGCAAGCATTTCTGGAAGTCCAGGTTTCTAGAAAATCCCAGTATACCAATAGAGGGGGAAAAAAGATGAATTTAGACATATTGAAGAGTTTATGAGGGAGGAGAACAGGATCAGAAAGCAACAAATAACACTCAGAGGATATCAAAGGACAAGGATCTGACTAAAACAAACTCCATCAAGAAATCCACCCATGCGCCTCTGGGATACCTATAAGCACCCCTATAAGCACCTATAAGCACCCCCCAGAATGCTATGTGTGTCACTCACACAGTTATCGCATCCTGTGATCAGCCTTGTGAGCATGCACAAAAGTTAGCCTGAACCTGTGGACTTAGGGGAAAAACCACAGATTTGAGCTTTAACAACACTTTTGTGAAAACTAAAGGAAGGCTACAAGAAACTGAACTGGTGTTTTGGAGGACCAGGAGTAGGGATACAAGGTTAAGGATTCTGCCATCATCCTTGGATTATGAAACACAGAACACATATATTCACAGGAGGTCTGAGAAAACATCAGAATAACTAGCAGGGTTTGGAAGGTATTTTTTCTCAAAAATAAATACCAAGGCCTATAAGAGGTGACTGCTACTTCAAATATGAAGACAACAGTGCAAAATTTCAAAGAAAATAATAAATCAAGAAGACATGACACCACCAAAAGGATCACGATAATCTTCCAGTAACTAATCCCAAAGTCATAGAAATCTGGGGTATAAACAATAAAGAATTCCAAATAAATGTTTTAAGGAAATTCAGTAGCTACTAGAAAAAAACAGAAAGACAATTCAATGAAATTTCATTGAATTCAATGAAAATCAATTCAAAGTAATGCATGAAGAATATGAGAAGCTTCACAAAGAGATAGAAATCATGAAAAAGAACCAAGCAGAAATTCTGGAGTTAGAACATATAATGAATGGATCTCCACCCACATTACCTTTTAGTTAGATCACTTGTGTAAAAATCCTGGCCTACATGTATGGTCATGTATGATACTGGTATCTTCTGGTATCTTCTTTCTCTTATGCCCCTTTAGTCATTGTTTTTACCTCCCTTTTTGAAACTATTTTTGTTTTTCACTCTTAATATTCCTATGGACTTCCCAGTTTGTTCACAGTGATTTGTAAATAGAAGCCAAGTTCTTTCCTGGCGTATGTCTATATTATACAGTTCGACAGAGGAGGAGCTCCTGAGTCACATAGCCTATCTACCTGCATCAGAGCATAGGCCTTTCTGAAACATTTACACATAGAAACAAAATGCAATACAAGGATAAGTGAAGTGCTTACTACATGTGATGTGTCTTTGGATCACTCTAATATGCTAATAGAAGGCAGGGGGAGGGCCTCCCCTGGTGGCGCAGCGGTTGAACACTGGGCTGCAAAGCTGCCCGCAGCCTCTTAAGCGCCAGTTCGATCCCCAGCCACCAGGGAGAGTCCCACATGGTGCGCCGCGACCTCTCCTGCCGTGCCCGCTGCTCCCCTCAGCAGTGTATTTCTTCAGTCTGCCTGTTCTGTTTCCCGCTCTGGCTCTGGTGAATTCTTTCACCCTCCCATGCTTCTGACTGTACCCAGTGTTTGTATAAATAAATAAATAAATAAATCTTTAGAAGGCAGGGGGAAAGGAGGGAATTTGAAAAATGTAAACCACATTTTTTTTAAATTATTAGTTTTCCATTAACGGATCTCTTAGTGATTTTGCAGGGCTACAACTTTAGTGATTTGTTTTTCTTTTATTTTGACCCAGTGCACATGTAGTACACTGACATTTGTCTCAAAATGTAGTTTTATTTTAATTTATAATTCACTCAATTCACCATCATTGTAATTGCATTGTAAGGAGTTTTACATTGTATTATTTAAATATCCTCATAATATTTTATTCTGATGTCTACTACTAAAATTTCAAAGCTAAAATAGCCTGTGAATTATGGTCATAAAAGTTCTAAAAGAGGCTTAAAATTATGCATTAGAAGATGACTTCACTTGTATTTGGTTTTCAGTTATAAAACTTGCTTCTTGTGAGATGTCGAGTATTTGGCTAGATAATGCTGTTCTTTTCGATGTCACTACAATTCAGTTATCTGCTTAATTGTCACTTTGTTAGAGAGACCTTCCCTGACCCTCAAAGTAAAAGAAGTTCAAAGGCCATCTCATTTATTTTTTCGTATAGAACTTATTAACCTCTGATGCCATATGGGGATTCACCTGAGTCTCACCATTTTTCTGACTTTCCCAACTTCATTCGAGCAGGAGACTTGTATTTATTTATTGGTGTATTTGCAATGCTAGAACAGTTCCAGTCATGTTACTTAGACCTCAATAAAATATTTTGAAAATAATTAAATATATATTGGATGTATATGAAAATAAAAATTAGAATTTTTATGATAGGTCTAAAAAGGATCATTTGCAAATAATAGAAGTAGCTCAGCACATACTTTGAATAATGTAACTAGTGTAATTTGTATTTCAAAATGTCTAACAGGTGAGACATTGTTCTTCTTTATCTTTTCTTTCTTTTCTGACATTCTCCTTTGATTATTCTACAAAAAGCCAGCATTCCCTTAGTAAAGGGAGATTTTTGATCTTGCAAACTTCCTACAAATAGCAAATATTTAAGTTCATACACAAATCACACATAGCACATGTATGTTTATGTATTTATGTATTGTTATAGCTATGTTTTTTTATAAATGTGTTTCACCACTTACACTTTTTTAATGTTCTTGTCATTACTGTCATTGTTTATAAATCAGGATGTGGTAGTTAAATCTCCATCATTTGGTTGTAAATTCCTTATAAACTGCAAGCATCTTATAATGAAGAAATGAAAAAAGTCAGAACCATTACATTGAAAACATTATACTTTCAAATACACTTTTGAATGCTCACCTCAGTGTTCTAATTAAATTGTAATTTCAGTATACATATCTACTTATCTAAATGCCTTTAGCAATTTGAAATGGCTTACTGAATTTTCTAACACATCCCAGATTGAATGGAAGCATATCAAAATTGTCTGCTATTCAAATATTCTATCACAAGCTATAAATAGAACACTGCTTTCTGCCAAAGGTGAATTAATTGTGATAAAGTTATTTTGATAAAAGCTATCCCTCTGTTAAGTGAAACATGGAGTAGCTGATTTGTTTCTACAACAGCTATGTTAGAAACTCTGCATTTACTAACAAACTTCTATTTCATTTTATGTCCCCATAAATTTTTTTTAGAATTATAGGAAAGCCCTTGCATTTGATTAGCTTCAAATGATGCCTCATTGATGAATGCAAATAATTCAGCAAAAGAGGCTAATTGTATAGAACAAGTAAATATTATAGATACAGTACTCATTTGCCTACAATTACACAGGTAATGTCTGTATTTAGTTTCTTAATTTCTCATTATAAGACAATTGCATCTCATCTAGCAGTGTTTAATTGCATTGTTTCTAATGCTAGAATAACAGCACATTCCTTTTTTTAAGATGTTGAATGACAAATAAATTTAGATTGTAATCACTTATTATTCCTTCTCTAAGCAAAAGCACTCAAGAGTTTCAGTTGCAATGAAAAAACCTGATTTCCACTAATGATGGCCAAATGGGAGCATTCTAGATAAATCTGTATCCTGTCTATCATCTTCTTTAACTGTGGTCATAACCATTATCTTTATAAGTAGTTTTAGCTAATAACTTTACTATTTTCTAAAAGTGTTACTCTAAAACCATACCGCATTTAACCTCTTATCCCAAAGCCATTAGCTTTCTGTTTGTAA
Source organism: Talpa europaea (assembly GCF_964194135.1). NCBI lineage: Eukaryota > Metazoa > Chordata > Mammalia > Eulipotyphla > Talpidae > Talpa > Talpa europaea. The sequence continues at coordinate 16,860,168 of NC_140081.1, forward strand.
TTCTAATTTTGCCTGTCTGTGTTGGTGAGTACTGGATACATTTGAATGACAAGCATGCAGTTATGTTGAGCCCAGTCCATAGTTCTTTATCCTAGTTCTCAGTTTGACCTTAGTATCAAATTTTACAAGGAAACAAGAATATCAGATAAAACTATTACAAAGCTTCTGTGTTATCTTGTAAAAATGGATGCTGTTTTATTTTACAACTAATATTTATCTGTCTTTTATTCCAGATTTATTTTCTAAATGATTCATTATACTAGCCTTTTGCATAGTGTAATGTTTTCATTGTTGCTATAACCAGTGCTTCAAACTCAGTGGCTTAACCAATACAAATATATTATCATAGAGTTCTGTGGGTCATAATCCCAACACAGATCTGGTGAACTAAAATCAACATGTCCTTAGGGCTTCATTTTTTCCTGGAGGCTTTAATAGAGGATGTTCCCTGGCCTTCTCCAACTTCTGAAAGCAGCATGTAATCCTTAACTTGGGGCCTTTTCTCCCCTCTTCGAAGCCAGCAATGGTCGGTTGAGTTCTCAGATTACTTCACCCTTTTGCTATTGTCACATTTCTCTTTGAGGGCAGCCAGAAAAGATTCTTCACAATTAAGGATTCATGTGATTAGTTTGGGCCTACCTGGATTACCCAGGAAAACCTCCCCATTTAACAGTTTATTCTTAACAGATTCACAAATTCCGGGGATAAGAATGTAGACATCTTTGTGGGAGCCATTATTCTGTCTGCACACGGTCTCTTACACCTAACACAGGTGAGTGCTTCCTAAGGATGGGCATGCAGCACTTTGTAAAATATGACATTAGACTTACGAGATTAAGCATAGTAGTCATTACTTATTAATGTTGGAAAAAACTGGAACATAGCTAAGCTTCATTTCCAAACTCAGCTTTCTCTTCTTTCCGCATATTTTTTTTTTCAATGAGAATGGAGGATGGAACCTGCAACTTTTTTTTTTCTTTTTTTGCATTGGCAGATTTGTATTGAAGCATTGAAGTAATGTCAATTCTGTTGATTTTCTAGCTAAAGACTGAGAATGAGAAGCCACTTAAATTCACATCAATTCAGGATCAAGGACACTATGTTTTTTCACTGAGGGATTTTTCTCATTGAGGTATTTTCCGTTTTGTGCCATATTTCCCAGGCACACCTAAGATTTATGGAAGGAACAGTTTGATCTTGACAGAAAGGAGGCCCTGAGCTTTAGGAAATTTTATTGACTTATATTGGCCATACCCCTGGTATGGATTAGAGAATGCTTAGAAGTTTCTATCATTTGGAATATTTAATATTCATGGTAATTATAATTATTCATTAATATTTAATATTCATATGCTCATTATATAGGTAATTAAAATATAAACATGATTGATATATACTGTTACTTGTGAACAAATGACACCATTATAGTTTTATGTTTAAGAAATATCTCTATTTTGCACTGTTTTACTTTTCCCTCTCTCTAAAATGCTTTGTGCATTTGGTAAAATAAATCAGGATGAAAAGTATGTAGCTTATTTTTTAATATTATCATAATAGCTCACCCAAAGGGAAAAATCATTCAATGCTTGTTGAATAACTTTAGAAAACAAGAATATGTGTGTTTATTTGCAGGTTAAAAACAATTTTTAGAAATACAGAAAAAGGCTAGATATGTCCTCATATTTTAGACACTCTATTTTGAAATGTAGTTGCCTTTTGTCAACAAAGGACAATACCAGGTTGATTGATGAACTATTCAAATTACACATGTAGATTTACCTGCTTCGTCTAATGCTGTTATGTGTGATGATTCCTATACAAGGTAAACTTAATGAGTTTCCTAAATTTGTTCTTCTCAATACCTAGTCTTCTAGTCTAACTAGCACCTTAAGGGAGAGTATCTGAGCGTATTGTGTCTCTTCAGTGAAATCCCTTTAGATAGGCTTAAGATAGCCAGATGGCTCCAAACTTACTAAATGCAGAAAATTTAACTTAGCTTAACTTCTTTCATTCTTAGGAAAACAATCTTCATTTTCTTGATTAACTTTCGTTTAAATGCTTATTTTATACTGTCTTTATTTGTACTATGCTTCATTAAGCCTCAATTTCCATTTAATTTTGCTTGTCTCTTATTACTCGAGTTCCTGTGTCTCAGTTCACTAATGAAATGTTTTCTAACCTGTGAAAATTCAGAAGAGCTCTAAGACCTATCTAAAAGTACATTGTGGGTTTCTAAAAGAAATGTTCAGGTCTTCTGGGGCTATGGTGCACTGCAGAACTTAAATACTGTTCTTACTCTAGACTATAGTCATTGAAGTCTTTCAATTCCCAGTTCCCATATGTTAAATCTGCCTCTCTGATAATGTTGGCAATTGTAAATGCCGTAGTATATTGCTTTGTATCCTGGCACAGTGGTTGTTCCTTGTAACTTGAGCTTGGCTTTTCCAAATTTAATTTGAAAATATAACTAAAAAAACTTATCATCATTTCTTTTTTATTTTTTAAAGATGAATATTAAATGGCATGTATACATTTAGGTAAACTAAGAGGCAAATAGACACAGATAAAAATTTCCCTTTTGTGTTATTTCTTTTTCTTTTTAAAGATTTATTTATTTATTTATAGGGACCCTCGCCCTGTGGCCGGGGATGGAACTGGCACTGCAGAGGCTGTGGGCAGCTTTGTAACCCAGCGCTCAACCGCTGCATCACTGGGGAGGCCCCTCTTTTGTGTTATTTCTAAAGATATATAGGTTCCAGTCATGGCACAATTTAGGGCAAAGAAAGTAGAAATGAGAAACAGGAGTCAGATGTGCATAACTTCCAATAGCTTAAATAGGCTGGTGAGATTTAACATTTAATCACTGTTCTAGACCAGGGCTCAAGTCCCAGTAGAAATCATCTCCACTGTCCACACCCAGGTCTCTTTCACTGATCTCCAATAGCAATTACAGTGCATTAGAGATAAGGTATGACTGGCCAATAGCCCAGCGATCATTATTCCCTATTTCTCCCCATTTTTACCCTATTTCCAGACTTGAGTTCTTCTTAGTTCTGATTTAGTGCTCTGAGCCAGGTTCTCAAAAAATACCAGCCATTGTCTGGGGACAGCCACAGCTTGGATTCTAGCCCTTGTACTCAATCTGCCTGAGTGAATCATTGACATGATTGCATTCAGTCCCCAATCCCAGTCCGCCCCACCGTATCTTCTCTCTTTCTCTCTTTCTTTCTTCCTCTCCCAAGTTCAATTTTTTTTCCTATGTTCCCTAACTAGGCAGACCTGAAGACTGATGTCATGAACAACTAGATTTTCAGATGAACTTATCCCAACTATGACATTGCATAACCTTTAGTTGTCTTTTATTGAAAAGTATGTTTTATTTTAACACAAAATAATTTGTATTCGTTGTGGATAACGTTCTGTACATTTGTTGTTGACACACATAAAACTTCCACTCAGAGTTGCTAATTGTACCTTTTATCTGTATGTAAGGTGGCTTTCCTACATGTAAAATATTACAGTTTGCTGAAATGAAAGTGTATTTTTAAATTGAAATCGCCACAATTCTTAAAATTATACCACAAAGTTGAACAATTAGCGATCTTGTTCTTTTTCATGCAAATCTTCCCATTCTTATTCATTTATTCATGAAAATCATATCGAGAAAATGCCAAATGAAATTTTCATTCATAGGACCATGGAAAGGAGGAGGAACTAGTACAAACTCCTGATCCTCTAGAAACTTACAATCTAATGCTAAAACTGTCTGAACATAAGCAAGTCTTCTAAATTCTCAATCATTGGAAATGCAAATAATTTCACTTAGAAGTGAAATCTGGCTTTTGTAATTTTTGTGAAATATTTATACTTTAAGCACCAGACCCTCCAGTGTTCTAGGTATGCAATGTTAGGCTTATAGGTCATGATACAACGTAATCCTGATAATGTGAGTCATTTTGATGAGTTCCCCATATTTAAAACTAAATTATATATCTTGATCATAAATGCCATAATTTAATTATTGATTTTTTTCATAAGTTTCAGTAAAACCTATAGGCCTCTGACTTGTTTACAACTTTATCAGTTGGATGTAAAATTTCCTGTATTGTTTAATATAGGATTTTATGTTTGTGTTAAAATACCACTGAAAGTGGATGTTTTCTGAGCATTTCTTATTGATAGTTATGTTATCATTCATTCATAATTATGTGTTTTCACATTTGGAGTCTCTTATGCTACCTTACCTGCCACATTAGTTTACTTTTCTATTTCCTATTTTTAAGAGCTCTCCTTATATTAAGTAATATATTTCCTCAAAAATAAAATCTTATCTACTTAGTCTTCATCTGTTTTCCCTTTGAGACTGATCTTTATCTGGAAGCAGAATCCAATGAAATGCTAAAGTCATTTCCAAGTTTCTTATCCTCATGTCTTTATTTTGCTGTATTTCTAATTTCCAGTGTTCATTGATGATGATCATTTTAGGTTTTAAAATGTTTCTTTTCAAGGTTACTCTTAAATATAATTTTCTTCTACTTCATCCTTAATTATTTCATACATCTTCTGCCCTATTACTCTTATAAACCATAATTAAGCAAATTTTTGATGAAGCTTTGTCCTTTACACACTTAGAGTACATATAAAGTTTTCATTTTGAACTTTAGTGTAGTTCTATAAATTTGGCAATAGCACTTTAATGAGTAGGCTCATGAAGATAAATGTACTAACATATAGATTAGGCATGTATCGTAAAATTGAAGAATATTGGATCAAATATAAAATGACACTAACATTTGGCACAGTTTCTTTTTGGGTCTCATTTTAGTTTTTCCTGTTTGTCTATTTTTATCCTGTTTAAGTTTTGTAGCACCTAGTTTTTTTTTTTTTTTTTTTAAAGATTCATTTATTTATACAAGAACCGGGGTACAGGCCAGATGCATGGGAGGGTGAGAGGATTCACCAGAGACAGATCGGGGAGCAGAACAGGCAGATGACCGAAATACAGTGATGAAGGGAGCAGTGGGCATGGCAGGATAGATCTGTCGTGCCATTTGGGACCCTCGCCGGCTGGGATCAAACCGGCGCTGCAGAGGCAGCGGACAGCTTCACAGCATGGCACTCACCCAGCTGCGCCACCAGGGGAGGCCCGTAGCTCCTAGTTTTGTAGATGTTTCTAACTTAGCCTATGTCATAGCCACTTGACAATTTCCAACATCCTTAAAACACCATTTAAGCATATTTTGCTCATTAATAGTTGCTACATCCTAAACTTAATGAGAAGATTGAAGGAAGAATGGGTGTTGACAATAATTAATATTTTGCATCTAGCAATTTTATAGCACTGTTTTGTTATTGACATTTTTCTAACAAAGACATAGCTATTAATTTACTCATAAACTGAGCTTATTTTCAGTGTTTGTTGTAGCCTTTTGTTTTTCAAATCGCTAATGTTGTTTTCCATATGAAAAATTGATACCTATTTGACTTAACTCCTTCCAAAAAAAAAAAAGCTGTGTATTTCTACTTTCTCTGGGGAAAATGTAATAATTTAAGATACAGAATGGCAGTGGATTGCAATGCATTTCAAAGTCAGTCTTCTATATTTTTAAAAGATTTATTTATTTATTTATATAAGCACTGGGTACAGTCAGAAGTGCAAGAGGGTGAGAGAATTCACCAGAGCCAGAGCAGGGAGCAGAACAGGCAGACCGACGAAGTACACTGCTGAGGGGAGCATGGGTGTCAGGAGAGGTCTGCGCGCTATGTGGGACCCTCGCTGGTGGCCAGGGATCGAACTGGCACTGCAGAGGCTGTGGGCAGTTTCACATCCCAGCGCTTAACCACAGTGCCACCAGGGAACCCTGTCAGTCTTCTATTTATACTATCTTAAGTGATAATTTTTCATCTTAAATTTGATGGTCCTCCATAGTTTAATAGTCAGCAAAACTAAATGTTTGAGTAATGAAGGATAGATATAACAGTTTTGATAATCTTTTCAAAATTCTTAGAGAGGGAGAGATAGAAGAGACTGAGAGATTAAAAGTTTAAGTGAGAAGTCACTGGAAAATTTCTTACTAGGTAGGTACTTGGCAGACAATAAGGTTGCTTTTGCCAATGGCACTAACCATGCTAACATGTTCAATCAAGAAACGGTCATTTATATCAATAAAGATTGAGCTCCTCTATTATTTCCCCTAGGCAGTCATGATTTTTCTGTCAGTACACATCTCCATGCCCAAGTTCAATCCTTTCGTGCTCTGGGTGTCTGTAAAGAGTAGGTGGGGTGCAATTCTAGTGACGACTGCAATTTACTTTGCCTGTTACATTTACTTCATTTCTACCTCATTTCTTTTTGTTGCCCTCTCATTTGCCTTATTTTCCTTATTTGTTTCCTTCTTTTAATCTTTATTGACTTCATTTTTAGTCCATTATGTAAGCCTAGTACCGTTCTTTTGTACCTCATTATTAATGAATTCATTTTCTTTTTTTAAAAAAAAATATTTATTTATTTATACAAGCACTGGGTACAGTCAGAAGCACGGGAGGGTGAGAGAATTCACCAGAGCCAGAGCGGGGAGCAGAACAGGCAGACTGACGAAATACACTGCTGAGGGGAGCAGCGGGCGCAGCAGGAGAGGTCTGCCCACCATGTTGGACCCTCGCCCAGCAGCTGGGGATCGAACCAATGCAGCAGAGGCTGCGGGCAGCTTCACAACCCAGCACTCAACCTCTGCGCCACCGGGGAGGCCCTCTTTCCTTTTTTTTTTTTTTTTTTACTAATTATATATTTGTTGTTCTCCCTATTTTTCACTTTTTCATTAATCACCACCATTTAAAAAATAATCCAAGTGGACTGTTCTGTAGATTATATGATTATTAATAATTAATTAATGAATATATTGTATAATGTTACTTGTACTGATTAACACCATAAGATCTTTTTTTTTCCATATTTAAAGAACAGGTTTATTAGGGAAAGAAAAAGGGACAGGTTTTGCTGAGAGAGGCCTGCATGGTCACAAGCAGGCGGCCTTGAGGGGAGGGGCCTCCGCTGAGGGAGGTCAGTGAGGAGAAGTCCCGGCCTGGTACAGGTCACGGGTAGGCAGGAGGCTGCTGCTCTGCAGTGGGAGAGAGTTGAACAACATAAGATCTTATCCCATAATGTGAGAAAAGGAATCTGCTTGATTGTTTACTTTTGTAAAGCCATTTGTAAGTTTCTCTATATATGCCTACTTTGCATATTTTGGTGTTAAGAATGTCATTAACCACCAAGTAAACTCTTGAGAAAATATTTAATGTCAAGAAGAAAACTTTAAAGTCGGTAGAATATACCACAAATACATTATAATTGAAGCCATGGTAAACGCAATGGAATTCAAACATCAGTAAGAATCAAACCACAGGGATTCTTTATTGAATGACAGTAATTTGGGATGGAAAAGTATTGGTACATTCAATTTGCTTTTATAAAGTGTTATTTCGTATAAGAATTAAGAGTTATAATTTATGAGGTCCCCAAAATACCATGCTTTGAAATTGTTCACTGCTAATTGAATTTTAGTATATCATGTATAATTATATATATAGTAAGACTCTCATTGAATCTGGGAAGATTCAAGTATGGTTTCTGTGTTGGCCAATCCACTGGCATGTTTAATCAAGAAATGGATATTTATATCAAAGTGCTTTAGTAGTGAATGTCAATCCAATCATAAATTCAATTTACAGATTCAAATGTTTGTGGTCTATTCTGGCTCTATGAGTTTTAACAAGGCTTTGTTTCCACACTTTTGAAACTTACTATTCAGGAAGTTTTAGTATAGCATGTATTTTAGCCTTGAGAATTTGTTGAGGATAATGTTTATGTTTTATTCATTTTGGATCCCCTCCTGGAAGTGTTACTCACTTTTTCTGCAATTACATACACATCAGAGGGGATTCATTACAGGACACACAGCTTTAGGCTGTAGGTCAAATGCAAATATATAATACAAATACAAATATATAAATCAGTCCATTTATCATTCTCATTTAAAATGGAAACCTTAATATAATCAGTTCTATAATCCTAGTACAACAACCTCCCAAACTTTGTTGAGACTGACTTTCTGTTTGCTTCCTTAAAGTAATGTAGATGATTTAAAAACCTACATGAAATAAGCCAGCAAGAAATTTCATTGTGAATTATATCTTTGTCTGTTTATTCCTTTTTATTAAGGTAGCATTAGTTTACAGCACTGTATAGATTTTATGTGTAGAGTTTCTCACCTCAGCAACTATATATATCTCACATCACACCCACCACAAAATGTCCAGTCACCATCCACCACCACCCAATTGGCCCCCACTACATGTTCTTTCCCCTATTTCCCCTCCCTGGTAACCACCATTTTGCTGTCAAAGTTTAAGGATTTTTGTTTTGTTTGTTCTATTGCTTTTTCCCCCTTTATATTTCATAAGTGAGTAAAATCATATGATACTTGTCTTTCTCTGAGTTATTTCACATCGCATAATCCCCTCAAGTTCCACCACTATGTTGCCACAAATTTTGTGTAGTTTTAAGAAAACTATATGCATGCTGTTCCTGGAAGGACTGGAATAACATGACACCCTCAAAAGCGTCATTCTTTATAGGACCAATATTATGTTCAAGAAGCCAACTATTATTTTGTTGATTTATTTATTTGACAAATGTAACCCAAAATATCTAGATGGCATTTTACGTAAACATGGCTTCAGATGAGATCGTCCCAATGTGGGCAATACTTATAATCTTCAAAAATTTGTGGAAATTTTGTTGAGAATTATATTATTTGGCATTTTCATTGATTTGCCTTAAGCCTTACCTTCTTTGGTTAGGAATCCTTTGGTAATTAGTTTCCACAGCATCAGTGTAAACCCTACAATTTATGCTTGGAAAGAATTTGTTTCTTTAGAAATGGTTGTTGATTTAGGGACTATGAGAATCATTTTCTAACAGTTAGTAATTTTTGTGGCATATTTTCTCTTTGTTGCAATCAACCCCTCCTCTTGCCAATGTTTTATTTTTAGCATTTTCCAGTTTTAAATATTAGTTATTTGGGGTTACATTTCTACCCTATTGAAAGTAGGTCAAGAGTACTTACGGTTATTAACCAGGAATGCACAGAAGACATCTAAATAAGTTGATGACTGACCCCAACTCAAATGCACTGAATCAAGTTTCCAACATGGGACCCCTGGAATGTCTATACATTTTCTAGTTTGCAGATTTGATTTCATATGAACTGAAAGGTAAGAATTGTTGTGACTTAAGCCATGTATGGCTCTATAAAAAAATGTTTCTGGGCCTCCCCTGGTGGCGCAGCGGTTGAGCACTGGGCTGCAAAGCTGCCCGCAGCCTCTTAAGCGCCAGTTCGATCCCCAGCCACCAGCGAGGGTCCCACATGGTGCGACAGACCTCTCCTGCCATGCCCACTGCTCCCCTCAGTAGTGTATTTCATCAGTCTGCCTGTTCTGTTCCCTGCTCTGGCTCTGGTGAATTCTCTCACCCTCCCACGCTTCTGACTGTACCCAGTGCTTGTATAAATAAATAAATCTTTAAAAAAAAGTTTCTAACTATGCAAAGAGCTAGATTTATGTAATGGGTATGAATGGAAAATATATCTGTAAGGTAGACTCTAAAATATCTTTGGTTTATATCAAACAGTTATACACAGTATGCTTGCTGAAGCTAAGTTTGAGGTGCATATTTTGTTCTGAGTCTTCAGGTAGCCAAAGGGAAAAATGAAACAAAATTAATTCTACATACATCCCACTGCCTGTGCTGAATTTGAAAAAAGTCCAAGATGCTTTTAAATAACCCTAAGAATACTGAGCCCTCATCAATTTGAAGACTCAAGACATTAGAAGTGAGTCAGCTTTCATGAATTCCTTAACAAAAGTCTGTATGACGTGAAGTGAATCTTTCCTGGAGGAAAAAAAGATGGAATTTGTGGAGAACTGGAGATTTTGATGGTCAGGCTTCTTGATAATATTCTAGAAACACTCTTGCCTTTTGGTAAATGATATTTACTAACATTAGCCCCACATTCTTTTTTAATATACAGACATAAATCATTTGTACTCTGTAGGTTGAGAGTGATCTGTACTTCTTTAATTTTTTAAAACAGTTTTGCTCTGCCATAGTTAACATTTTTTAAGTACTTGCCATCCTACTACATACAGATCATTGTTTCATCATCCTCATAGAAAGTGTTACGGTAAGCATGTCAATCACGTCTCAACTGGAGAAACAGAACCAGTAGGCAATACATATATTAAGACATTTATTTTAAGGAATTGGCTTAAACAATTTGTGGACTGGCTAGACAAGTCTAAAATATGTGGGGCAGGCAGTCAGGGAGAGCAGACTGGAACTCTGGGAGATGAGATGAAGCTGTAGTTGACGGAGGAAACTTGTTTTCAGGGTGGCCCCGGCTCTGCAATAAAGTCTTTCACCTGATTGAATCAGACCCACCCAGATTATCCAGGACACTCTCCCTTACTTAAAATCCACTGGTCCATATTATAAAGCCCAGAAGCTAAAAAGGAAAATTGACATTTGATCACTTACCTAGTAAAGAAATAAATGTTGCATGCTCTCAGGAGGGTATGCTTACACATGCCACCACCACCACCACCATCACAAACATCATGCAGCTGTTGGTGTAAAAAAGATAAGGGACTATTTATGTCATTGGAATACATTTATTAATATTGTAGGGTTTGACCAGCATTTTCATGAATTCAGTGAGGTTCATTTTCTTTTTGGAAACTATGAAAAATGATCTGTTCATTATAAATTAAAGTAATCTTAGAAATAATTTGACAGTCAATCATCATTTAGTAAAACTGAAATAAAATGTCAAGAGTAAACTATAAAAGATAGTGGGATCACTCATAGTCATTACTGTCATTTTAAGCAGGGGAAAAAAACTGGAATGTTATTACTACCATTATCAGAATTAGGTAGTAAGTGAACTTCAGATGTAAATCTGTAAAGTATTGCATTTATTTTATTGGATTTCTGCATGTTGGATTAATGGGCAAGTGGCAGAAATTTGTAAAATAGTCGTTCCAATACACTTAACTCATTGATTACACAATAGCAGCTAAAGAAATATTTATTATTCTATTATGGCTGATTGAATTTGTGATACATTTTATTCTTCTGCATATATTTAGAAATTATGCTCTAATTTCATCTAGCTCTCAAATAAGTTTCTACCTTGGAAAATAGGGGAGGCTAACTGGAGGTCATTGGCTCCCACAGAATGCTGGGATGTGGTGAAAGAAATGAGAGCAGTATTAGGACTACAGTGATGTAAAAAAAATAATAAAAAAGGAGCAAAAACAGAGGTATAATCACCAAAAAAGTATGAAAATTGGCTTTTGTCCTAGAGTTTTACGTTTTCCAGTGACTTGCCTCTTTAAAATTTAAATCATTCGTGCATTGCTTTGTTTAATAATTTCATTATTTTTCTTTTGTTCAAATAGCCTAATACTCTCCAATTTGACCAAGCATGTACTTGAATAGGCAGTTCTGTTTTTGTTACCTTCTTTGTAAAGTCAGCCTTCTATAGTAAGAAAGAAAATACCCTTCTCTGGAAATGTATAATTTCTTTATATTGAGTGTTCGCTCAGCAGCAGAGCTTACCCATACATGTTTTTTCCCATTTTTTATTTAAATATTTTATTTTATATAATTCTTACATCTTTTTTTCATCTTTGCACAATGTATGCATTTTCATACACTTTTGATAGGAGTGTAGACTAGCCAAGTCTTTTTGGAAAACAGTATGGCAGTTCCTCAAAAGATTAAAAATGGATCTCCCGTATGACCAACAATCCCAATCCAAAGGATCTTTTCTCTGTGACTCTCATTCCCTGGGGTAGGCCTGTATTGCTATTGACGTCCTTCATAGTACTGCTTTTGCTGTATTTCCTAGGATCTCATAGTTTGTATCATTTTCATTCATATCCGTGTATTGTTTTGATTTCCTCTTTGACCCAATAGTTGTAACATCCTCCACAAATTTGTGGTTTGCCCCTCTTTTTTATTTTGGTGGATTTCTAACTTCATACCATTTATGACCCAAAAAGATTCTTGCTATGATTTCAGTCTCCATGCATTTGTTGAGACTTATTTTGTGTCCTCAAATATGGTCTATCCTTGATAATGTTTTGTGAGCACTTAAAAACAATGTGTATTTTTTTTTTGGGTGGAATGCTCTGTACATATATATTAAGTTCATGTCATATAATTTGTCATTTAAGGCTGTTGTTTCCTTGGTGATTTTCTGTCTGAATGATCTGTCCTTTGCTGTGAATGGGACATTAAAGTTTCCTACTATTATGGTGCTGCTACCAGTGTCTCTCTTTTGATCTGTTAATATCTGCTTTATATATTTCAGTGCTTCTATGTTGGGTGCATGTTATTAATAATTGTTTATGTCTTATTGTATTGATCCCTTTATTATTATTAATATCCATCTTCGTCTATTGCTATCTCTTTTTTTTTTAAAGGTTTATTTATTTATTTGATGCAAGCATTGGGTATAGTCAGAAGCGCGGAAGGGTGAGAGAATTCACCAGAGCCAGAGCGGGGAGCAGAGCAGGCAGACTGACGAAGTACACTGCTGAGGGGAGCAGCGGGTGGCAGGAGAGGACTGCGCGCCATGTGGGACCCTCCTCTGGTGGCCAGAGAGCAGCCGGGGATTGAACCGGCGCTGCAGAGGCTGCAGGCAGCTTCACAACCCAGCACTCAATTGCTGCGCCACCAGGGAGGCCCGCTACCCCCCTATTTTTTTTAAAGATTTATTTTTATTGGTTTATACAAGCACTGGGTACAGTCAGAAGCATGGGATGGTGAGAGAATTCACGAGAGCCAGAGCGGAGAGCAGAGCAGGCAGACTGACAAGGTACACTGCTGAGGGGAGCAGCAGGCGGCAGGAGAGGTCTGCGCGCCTTGTGGGACCCTGGCCTGCGGCTGGGGATTTAACTGGCGCTGCTGCAGAGGCTGCGGGCAGCTTCGCAACCCAGCACTCAACCACTGCACCACCGGGGAGGCCCTATTGCTACCACTTTTAGGGGGCTGGAAGTCTATTTTATCTCATATAAGTAAGCAGTTCCTGTTTCTTAAAATTTTCCATTGGCCTGTAGTACCAGTTTCCATCATTTGACTTTAAGTCTGTTTGTCTTTATAGCTTAAGTGAGTCTCCTGTAAATAGACAATATTTGATTTTGTTTTTTTTAATCCATCCCTGCTACTCTGTGCCTTTTACTTGGTGAGTTCAGTCCTTTTACATTAGAATGATAATTGATATTTGAAGGCTTGCTGCTGCCATTTGGCTTTGTTGTTGTTCTGTTTATTTCCTTGTTATTTTGTTGTATTATCTTTTACTGAGGTAACATTGGCTTACAATACTGCATATAATTTAAAGGTACAGGTTCACACCTCTTCAGATGTATGTACCAAACCATACCTACTACCTACCACCAGTGTCCCCATAATCTTCCACCCCATGCTCACTTTTGGTGAATTTTTAAAATTTAATTCAGATAGGGGAAGTCTTTTCAACATTTCTGGTAAGGAAGTGCTAATGGTATCAAAACTCCCTCAGCTTCTGTTTGTTTGGAAAGGGCATGTCTTATTCAAAATAAGTTGATGGATCATAGAAAGGTTGCATGCTTATTGTAATCATATAACACTTTGGGGACTACACACCATATGCATATTGAAATTGTTAGTTGTCATTATGTATTATCTCTTTTTCTATTTAGCTTGTTAATTATTTGACTAAATTTCTGGAAACTGTGCTAAAGATTCCAAGAAAAATTTGCAAAACTGTAACTTCATTCAAGAACAAAACATAGGTCCGAAAGTTATAGAGAATATTATAAAATGACAAATTTACTGATCAATATATTCCTTTTTTTTTTCTTCTGTGTTCAATTTTTATTTTTTTTATTTCTCTCTATATATTTTACATCATTATTCACTTTTGTACAGTTTGCTTTCTCAGGTGTAGTGGTGGTGGAAATATATTACTTTCAAGAAATAAAACGGGCAGTGCCCTCTATTGTTTTCTCTAGTTCGCATGTTAAAACACCTTAGGTGATAGCTGATCTAGCTGAGGGTGTTTTATTAATTGTCTTGGAAAGGCTTAAAGTTTAATTAGATGGTTAAAGTTGGCAAATTCACAGAAAATTATATAAGTTTGTATTATTAATCTCATTAAATAATCACATAAAAGAGTTTAGCATTTGTTACTGAGTCTATTCCTGTAATCAGGTGTTTATCACTGTATACTTGAAGGAATAAATGATTCCACAGTTCATGGACCAGGAAAATAACCACACTTTAATTATCAGGATATAGATAAGCACTGTCTTGTAAACTGTGCTAAAACCAAACATTTATGATATCTTTTAAATACAATCCTATACCCTTCAAATGATTTTTATCTATTAGAAATTCCATATTGTTTGTCTGACTTAATGACTCATGAAAATGCAACCTAACAGTGAAAACATTGAGATCATAATAAGACAAATAATGGCATTAAATCACTAGTGATATGGTCCATTTGTGTTAATGGTCTGTATTTCTAGACAAGTAATTGTGCTCTCATTCAATTCTATTTCAGTTAACAATCTCATTTATCTAATTTTAGCAGAGAATATCAGTTTTAAAATATATATTTTCTTACCTATCACAAAGTAACCACTGTCATTGAGGTAAGTTTGGAACACACAGATAAACATGAATAGTAAGATGGAAAATTTGCTGCTGTACTTTCACCTAGAATCACCAACTCTAATAATAACCTTGGCCTTTATCATTATATAGTTTCTTTTTACAAAATGTATATTATAATCTGTATCATGCTTAGTCACATTGCTTTTCTTTCTCTTAATGCATTCTGAAGTTTGTGCCATTACATGTTCTTGTAACACATCAATAGCTGTATCAGAATTTATTTAACCAATCTCCTATTGATGAACATTTAATTTTAATTTATTGATGAAAGTGTGTTTTCATGATATTTCTAAATATTCAGTTTTAAATGAATGCAAAAAATTGCGAGCCTCATTCAGTACAAGAAGTATACATTAGTTTCATGTGCATTGAAAAGAACCAATCTTTTTTGGGGGGCGGATCTAGAAAACAAACTGTAAATCTCACCTCTCAGACTGACTTTTGTTTTCTCTTTTGTGCATTATTTTTCGAGATTCTTTTGCTCTAGATATATATTATTCTAGTAGTTTAAGCCTGATGTTCTAAACCAGACTTCCTCAACTCATCCTAGTTTTGCTGTTTGTTAGCTTTGTGTTTTGATTAAGTTCTGTAAATGTTTCTAAACCTGTTTCTTCATTTGTAAAGTGGAAGGGTGGGAGAACTTACCACCTAGAGTTGTGAGAATCTAGTGCAATAAATATGTGCAAAGTATTAAACCTGAAAAAAGGAGCCCATCATCTGTTCGCTCTTTAAAATTATAAAATTATATCAATATTATTGAAACAAATGCTTAACTAGAATAATTTTTAATTCTCATTGAAACTTGGAACTCCCTATATTAAGATATAGATTTTGAATTTGAGATTACAGTAGTATTGAATATGACTAACTGTCCTTAACATACAGATTGCTATTTTAAAATAATGAATCTATTCATTGGTTCATTCGTAAAGCACAAGGTATCTTACCAAAAGTATCAATTTCACACACATGCATATTTTCATATAACATTTATAAAGTTTTACCCAAGAATCAAGTAGATGTTCTTAACATCAAGAATTTTAGATTGTATTTTTAATATTTTTCCAGAAAGAATCAACAATATTAATAAAAACAGTGGCTAAAGTTGATCAAACTCCATTAGGTTGTAGATAATCTTCCATAATTTCTGGAAACTTCTTTAAAATCTATGTATTTTATCTGGCTTACCCTAACATTTAATAGATCTTTTGTATCTATGTTTCTATTTCTATAGGCATAGGTGACTTTCCAGGTTGTACTGGTTCATAATTATAGCTGATTTAAGGCAAACGCAATTGATTTTAATGGAGAGCATATTCATGATAATGTTTCCATTATAGAGTAAGAATTGTATGTCTGTACAATATTTGATACTTTTATTTTGTGTCAGTAGATTATAAAAATTAGATAGAAACTATCAGGTAAAATACACAGTGTCTGTTCTAGATTTTCCTGAATATCAGACATTAAATATACTAAAGTAAATGGCATCAAAATTTTCTTCACACATTTCTCAAACTGTTTTAAATGAAACACCTTCCTATAACACATGTTTTACTAACAACACAATTATGTGCTGATTCTTCATTTTTAAATGTTTTTACTTAAAAAATAAGGAAACATGAAGACACTCAAGTTGCACTGTTAAATGTAGCTATATTTATCCAAATGTGCAGGTTTTATAAAAGTACACAGTTAACGCTTCACAAGTCAAAAGTGGTTTATAAAACTTACGAACTTTAGTGAAATGAACCAAATTAGTTGAACTTAACTAGACTTCCTTCATTCATGACCTTAGCAATCACTTTTTATCTTGAGACATAATTCTCTCTTTTGCTTTTTTTATGCTAATATCATGCCATTGTTGTAGAGGCTATAGCCTCCATGCAGATATAGGAAGAGCAAGTTGCTTTTCTATTAAAATTCTCATTGACTCATATTGGTCCACAATGACTCTCAGTCTGTTTTTCCAGGGTGAAAACATAAATCTGATAAAACTGTAGCAGCAAAATTGTTGTTAGTAGATATTCATTGCTTTATAGATTGGATATTGCCACTCATTTTTAATGAATGTTTATGGTTTTGGAAAACACTTTTATATACTTGTAGACCTTTCCATTACAAATTTTTAATTGTATCATAGAAATAATATTAATTTTACAAAAAGTGCTTAATATAAAATTTAAGTAATTTGGATAACTATTTTGAGCTAAATGTAGTCTGTTCACATTAGATATTTTTCAGGCTGAATGATATTCTAAAAGCTTTTTCTGTAACATTTTATATTTCGTCACCTATAAATGAAAGTTCAATAGTTTTGGATATCTTAATTATTATGATGAAAAGAATTAGGACACTCATTTTAACAAGAGAAGATATCCAATTCTCTTTGCTCCTGAAGTTTCAGTGCCCTTCCTTAATTTACATCACTTTTAAACTTTTCTTCCCAATTTACTTTTATTAAGATATTTTATCAAGGGCCTCCCCTGGTGGCACAGGCGGTTGAGCGCCATGCTGTGAAGCTGTCCACAGCCTCTGCAGTGCTGGTTCGATCCAGGCCGGCCGGCGAGGGTCCCACATGGCACAGCAGACCTCTCCTGTCTCACCCGCTGCTCCCCTCAGCAGTGCCCTCAGTCAGTCTGCCTGTTTTGTTCCCTGCTCTGTCTCTGGTGAATCCTCTCACCCTCCCGGGCATCTGGTCTGTACACTGGTTCTTGTATAAAATAAATAAATAAATCTTTAAAAAAAAGATATTTTATGGAGACAAAGTATATGCATGTTTTTTGGATTTTCAAACTGATTGCTGCATAGGGGAAGGGAGTATTAAAACTCTCACAGTTATTACTTTTTTAACATTCTCAAAAACCTTTCTGCACAAATACATTGAGCAAAGAATATGCACATGCATTATCTTTTTATTTCGTAAAACAAATATCAAAAATCTGGAACTTAGGTTTATCCAAAATTTATATGTAAATCTTGTTTAATGAATTATTGAATTCCCAAGAAAACAGGAGATGAATTTGTTGTGGTTGTTCTGGTGAGAAATACAGTTTTGCTATTTGTTACTATAAACAGACACACACATGAACACAAATTAAAGCCTTGCTGTCTATCTGTAGGAATCTGTTTGTCCTATGTACTTGAAGTACAATTTGAGTGGATCTGCTTAAGTTAATTGAGATCTTCCGCAAAGTTACTTAACAAAGTTATAATCTCTTTCGTTGGCCTGGCAAAAATCAAGAGGGCATACCTAAGAGGGCATATCTGAACTAACCTATTTGAAGTGATCACTTAATAATCTGTTACTCAACTTTCACAACAATATTTACTGAACAGAATTTTAGTAAAAGTTCTGAAGAGGTGAAGGGAACAAAGCCCTACTATAAAGATAAGAAAAGATAAGATAAGAAAAGAAAAAAGATGAGCAACAAGCATATGCTTAAATACAGTGATGCCTGCTAAGAAATCTTGAGTGATGTCAAGGATATTTCATACTAAGAACTAAAATAAACCTCAGTTCAAGGATGTCATTGATTTAACAACTCAAAAATGTTTAAATCTACTGTTTACCTATCTCAAAGATGGATTTTAAGAATAATTAAATCATTTGATTTTAAATTTAGGGCATCAAATGGGTTGAAAACTTATGTCCACACAGAGCAGGCATGTGAATATTTAGTGATAATATACTTTATTCACAATGGCCAAAGTTGGGGGCAAATAAGATGCACTTCAGTAGGTGAATGCATAAATACATGGAGGTATTCCCATGGAATAGATTATTATTTGAAAATAAAAAGAAATGAGCTATCAAAGTAGGAAGACATAGTGGAAACTTAAATGTTTATGCTAAGTGAAGGAGCAATAGGACTTCAGCTATACGATATTCTGGAATAGGCAAAACTATGGAGACAGTAAAATTATCAGTGGCTGCCAGACATTTCAAGGAGGGAGGTAGGGAGGGGGATAAGTAATTGGTGAACAGATAATTTATAGGACATTGAAATTATTCTGTATGAAACTGTAACTGTGAACACTTGACATTATGCATTTGTCAAGACCCATAGAACCATACAACACAAGTAGTGAACTCTAATGTAATTTGGCTTTAGTTAATAATAATGTATCAGAATCTTATATTTTATCAATTGTGACAAATATACCACACTAAAACAAGATGTTAATGTTAGGGAAAACTTCCGGGAAGAGATCAGGGGAATCCTCTTTACTTTCTGCTCACTTTTTCTGTAAACCTAAAACTGTTCTAAAAACTAAGTCCATTCACTTAAAGAATAAAATAAATAAATTTAGGGGTGATATGATTTCCACCCAATCTTTCTGATTTCCAGTGATTCATTAATTGATTCTAGATGCTTCTGTTGACTTCTCCCCAGCAGAAAGTACAAAACAGATCTCCAACGTGGCAATGTTTAATTGAGGCTGTAGAAAATGCCTATTTCACTATTTACTTTGTATAACACAAAGTTTACTAGTAAATATAGTGGTGTTATTTACTAGAGTCAAGAAACATTTATAGTGGATTTACAATAATGTCATTTATCTACACAGACATTTAAAGAAATGTGAAATGTTGTAGGTATAAAAGAATATATATGTTTTATAGACAGAATTTAAAAAAATAGAAACAAAAATAAATTCCTCTGTATCGGCCATTATCAGTTTTGAAAATGAAGCAGTACAATACTACACCTTATTAACCCCTGGGGCATAGCTTCCTGGCTGGCATATCCCATCACTCCTTCAGTGGTAACTACTGTCCTAAATTTTTTTCTTCTCAACTCCTTCCTTTTCTTTTTTTTTTTTTTTTAAATATTTATTTATTTATACAAGAACAGGGGTACAGGCCAGATGCGCGGGAGGGTGAGAGGATTCACCAGAGACAGGCGCTCAATCACCTGCGCCACCAGGGGAGGCCCTCAATTCCTTCCTTTTCTCTATAGCTTTACAACATTATGTGTGCATAACTAAAAATATCGATGGTTTAGTTTTACTAATTTCGTTATATAAAAGTTTGCATTTTTATATTCATTCTTCTACAACTTATTTTTTACTTATTATTTATCAGTTAATATAGAGGTAGCAATATCAGCATTTGTTCATTTCTGTTGCTGTATAACATTTAATTGTATGAATATACCAAAATTTCATTTATCCATTTTGCCTTTGATGGGCATTTGGACTACTTTGAGTTTTTTTTTGCTATCATTAACATGCTGCTGTGACTATTCCTGGAATTGACTCCTGGTGTACATATGGCAAAATGTCTCTAGGGTATGTAGATACCTGGGATTTGAACTGCATGCATATTTTAAATTATATTAGGTTATGCTAAATTCTTCTCCATATGTGTTATACCAATTCACACACCCAGGAGCATGTTCGACCCATCTGTAATCAAGCCTTTGAACTTTGTTTTCCCACTTCAATTTTATGTTATTTGTCTTAAACTTACTGATTCAAAGGAGTAGTTTACATGTTCTGGATGTACTAGGTCTTTGCCAATAGCAAATATCTTCTTTCAGTTTTACTCTCCATGGTACCAATGATTAAAGGCAGTTATTGATTTTAATTGAATTGTACTTATTATCCTTTTTATTTCTGATTTTCACTTTGGAAATCTTTCTGAATTTTGCTTTTGCTAAGATTTATACCTAAAATACTTTACAAATTAATGCTATGTATCTTCGATGTTAATGCACTTATCTAAAAATTGTTAAACTACACACGCGTAAAATGTGTGTGTGTCATTGTATTTATATGCATATTATGCATATAATATATAAATATACAAGCAACAAAGTTTCTGTTAATATTTTAACTTAATTTTAAGTTTCAGTTATCCGTTTATTCAGTCATCAGCTATCTTTTCTTTATTACTTTCTGCAGCTCTTGAAAACTTCTTTTGATGGTTGTGAATTTTCAACTATTTATCTTTGAATTTTCTCTTTGATAGACATGGATTATATTCGGTGACATGAGAGAAACAATGAATTTTTAATTTCATGAGACATCATCATGTCCATGATTTATTGTTCTTTAGACAATTGATTCCAAGTCAAATGTCCCATGAAATAAAATAACATTCAGTGCAGTTCAGTTTGTTTTACTAATTATTATGTGTAACAATCATTTGACTGTACAGATAAATTTTTACTTTCTAAAAGCTTCTTCCATTAGTGCTAATGTGTTTTTCCCTTTAAAAAATAATAAATCTAGTAATCACTGGGAAGTTGGTGAGGAGGAACAGATTAGAAGATTGTTCATCTATATTTTCAAAGTGATGAAATAGAAATTATCATTTATGAACAAAATTTTGCTGGTGATTTCTGGCAAAGTACATTCTGAATTGTTACTAAGTGAAAGTAGTGAGTATGGACTGTAATATTTCTAGGGAGAAGAAGAGCAACTATCACAGATTAAGAACTCAATATAGGTCAGGTAATGTTTTGACTGTATTGCTTCTGATATCAAGAATATCAGAATAAAACATTCATTCAGCAAATCTTTTGGGGGGCACTTTTCATGTGCCAAGTTCTGTGCTAGGTATTGGGATAAAGAAATCAATGAAACAAACAAAAAGACAAAAATCCTGATACTGGTAGAACTTAAGAAATAGATCACTGCCTTAAAGGTACATTAACATTGGCAGCTATGCTATTCTCTTGTTTCAATAGGAAAAAAAAATAAAAATCATCATAGATACTGGTTAGGAATTTACAGAACAAGTCAAACATAGTTTTGGCAGGAAAATTGAGTCGCTTGTTCATCTTTTTAGCCACCTTGTTTGACTACTGTAGACAGATTTCTTTAAGTCAGTACTTGGCAGGTTTCCATATGTCCTAGAATGCCTTGGTTATCTGTGGTGTGACTCAGTGTTTCCTGAATTGCTCACTTCTGCTATGGCTTATTAGAGGAGAGAAAACCATATGCACAATGATCTAGAGTTCATAGTGAAGAAATCTGTGCTTGATCAGTGTTGAAAGGGTAGAGAAGTGGGTAGATGAATGGCGTAGGCTCCCAATTTGATATTACTATTTTTTAATAGTAACATTTTTTTTAAGATTTATTTATTTATTTATACAAGCACTGGGTCCAGTCAGAAGTGCGGGAGGGTGAGAGAATTCACCAGGGCCAGAGTGGGGAGCAGAACAGGCAGACCGATGAAGTACACTGCTGAGGGGAGCAGTGGGTGCAGCAGGAGAGGTCTGTCACACCATGTGGGACACTCGCCAGTGGCCGGGGATCGAACCGGTGCTGCAGAGGCTGCGGGCAGCCTTGTAGCCCAGCGCTCAACCACTGAGCTACCAGGGGAGGCCCAATAGTAGCATTATTTTTAATAGGATACTTTTTAATAGGATACTTTGTCACTACTGCTGCCAATCTCATTCCTTTTTTTCTGTCTGTTCAGAAGAATTTTGCAAACTTGATATGTAAAGTTTCAGTGTTGTGTGTGTGATTTGACATTTATTTAATTTAAATCATATCATTTCATATATATGACTATATAAAATGTTTTTTCACTCAAATGTCTGAATTTGAGTTCTACCCATACTGCATATTTCCTGCTTTCTATTTGATTAAAGTGTTTCTACTCTTTCTTCTTCTACAGAATTTGAAAATATTATATACTATTTCTAATTTTCAGTAAGTATCTGTAAATCTTTAAGAAACATGTGAATTTATTTTTTTAAGATTGACTACAAGTAATAAGCTAACATTTTCACACTGTGAAATTGATAAATCTCTTTATTCTTCAGAAACATAGACCATAACTTACTTTTCCTCCTAGCTACCAATGTCTACTTTTATCTAGTGTTTTGTGTACTTTTAGTTTGAGGTTGTTCTTGAGCAAAAATGTCTTCTTTTAGTATTATTGTTGTTATTACTATGTTCATTGATTCTTATTTAGATTAATCATAATTTATGTCTTAAGTTTGCTTTTTGAATCCATTTCTTTCTTTAAATGTTTTTTTTTTTTTCTTGCTGTTCAAGTGTCTTTAGTTACTAGACAGGTAGGTCTTGAGAAGTTTTACTATGAAAAGAGAAAAAGAATCATCTCTGCGAGGTGATTCTCTGGATTTCCTTTGTGTGCTGGAATGTCTATGCTTCATACTCTGAAACTGCTTTATCACTGTCATGGTTTTTAATTCAATCCATGGCATGGTAAATACACATATTAAAAATGAACTAACAGGAAAGTGCATAAATAGCACATTAAAATGTTACCGAAAAGAAAGTGTTATCTAAGACAGTACATTTAAAATGTTGAAATACACAAAGATCTGTTTGGAAAAAAATACCTGTATATTTTTAGAGCCTCATCCAATGCCAGCATAAACCAATGTAATGAAATAGTTTTCAAAAAATAAATTTGAAAACATCATTTTTAGCAAAATTTAGCCCCAGTGATGAGGCTTTATGATTGAAACTTTCAGTGTCTGTAAACCATAGATCTACTTTCTCACTTCTAGAGTTATTCTTAAGCCCTTATTTTCCCCCTCTTTTTAAAACCAACATACCTGCAAGTTTAATTTTCTGTGGTGTTTCCTACATTATCTATTCATTCTGCAAGAAAGAAGTGGTCAGACTGACAGTGACAGTCTGTTAACATCACCATCATCTTATTGCAGCTTTGTTCTCCATGTACAGCAGAACTGCATGTCTTTAAGAGGCCACTATAGCATTTATGAGCCTTTGTGGATTTTAGACAAATTTGGCTGTTCACTTAGGCTTTAAGTCCATGCCATGGGAAATCCAAAACCACTACCATGACAAATTAGTGCTCCGTCACAGGGATAACTGTTGTCTTTCCATACCCTGAGACCCTCAGAGCATTGTTAAAACATGGCAGTGTTAAATGTTAATTTTTATAGCCCAGTGGAGTTAATCACACAGATCCATGAAGAGTCCATTTTCAATTAAACAGTCCTCTGTTCACTATTTGTAATTCTCTCAAAGGAACCAATCGTACTGAAAGGAAATCAGAGCCTATTGTAATTTTGACTGTCCATTTTCATGAAAACATATACTTATAGTAGAGGTTTTCTGGCACTTAGTGTTGTAGATATATGTGTCATTTTAAGCATCTTTAAGATTTCTATCACCCAAGTAAATGATTAAATTGGAACTTTTCATCTGTATACACACATATACACACTCATGCATCCTTGCGCGTGCGCGCACACACACACAAATTTAGCAGATGGCAAAATTTTATTTCACAGGTCCTTCTATTCGCAAGGTTTAAGAATCTGATAATTTTACTTCAGAAAAACAATTTACTTTTTAATATTGAAAGTTAACATAATCATTATAAGTACCTAATACCAACTGTTAAAGTACCTATACCAACCCCTACTCCTGTTTGTATAATTATGACTTTGGAGTTTCTCAGAAAAGTCTACAATATGCATTCTAATGACTGTTTTGTATGTTATATTCCTTTATTTAATTGAGGTAACATTGGTTTTAAACAATGACTTTAAAACATGGTTTAAAACACTGTATATGATTTAAGGGTATAAGTTCACACCTCTTCATGTATATACCACCACACCACACTTATCACCAACACACCCACAGTCCTCCATCACCATCCATTGGGCTCCCTCCCCCATTACTCTCTGGCTTCCCCCACCCTTCCGTTATTCTCAATTTTACAGTCAGATTTCTAGGGTTTGTTTTTGGTTTGAAATTATATTCCTATTCTACTTTTATCCTAAGGGAATTTATGATGCAGTAATATTTTGTTATGGCATCATATTTTAAGTTTTAAGTCCCATAAAATGTACTTTTTGAATAATAGTAAGCAATTTCTATGCTATACTCTCCTGAAAACAAGTTCACTTACCTGTGTTTAACGAGACAGGTTTTCAATAATTCAACATGTTTTACTATGGAATTTGCATTCTCATTGTAAAAATCTGATGAAGAAAATATCTTCCAATACTTCTAGATCCAATAACATCATCCACTTTCCCAATTACTGCATTTTATCTGAAAAATATGAGATGTAAACAACCTTAAGCCAAAAGCATTTAAATTTGATTTTTTAAAAATTTGAAAAGTAATTTCAGACTGAATGTGAAAATACCATTTATTTCCAAATAGTAAAATGATAAATAAAACTAAACTTACTATTAATGAGAAAATTAGACCATCTTTAATTATATATATTTATATATATATGTTTAAAACACATGGAATAAAGCTCCCTCTGATTATTCTCATTTTTAATCTGACACTCCTATATGCTGGGTAGAAAATGAAACTTGAGAAAGATTAAAGTGCAGCAAAGTAAATAATGTTTGAATCTAAATTTTAAATTATCTGACCAATACATTATCCTCAGATTGGCTCTGAATATATTTTGCTCAGCCATAAGTTAAGTAACATGCATTTCTAACATCCCAATTGATTGCCTATGACAGTTTAATTTACTAGCTTCTTGGGTTCTTCCAACTGTGCAGGTTGTAAAAAAAAAATCATTGTTTATTTCTTTAGTATATTTATTTCAAATTCACCCATGGGAAGAAAATACTCCCTAACTCTTCTTCATTTCTTTGTATGGAATTTGTTCGTATGCTGTTTCATCCAGGCATCTTGTCTTTCCTTTCTGGTTTTTACCTAATTGAAAACAAAGATGAACCTATACATCTAAAAGAATGATCTTTCTTTCTAGTGTTACATAGATATATTAGCAATAATATCTTATCACCTATTGTGATGAAGAAGTTGTCATTAAAATGTATTTTGAATGTTTCCAAGTATATATGGAAGGACAATGCTTTATATGTATTTTTCCTCATTTAATTATATTTCAGTTTTGCTGCCTTGAAGTGTTTGTTCTTATGACTATTCTTAATTTTTTTCCATGTCACAGTTACGTCAGCTAATAAAACCATGCAATATATAAAACTCATTATTTTGCAGAAGATATTATGTGTGTACGCAGATAGACAAATACTTAAATTTTATGTGTATATAACATATACCATGGATATCTATTGCTGATTTAAATTATATATAATATGCAATTACACATATATCTGTATCTCAACTTAAGTATTTTAATCACTAGATTTCCATGTAATTGTCTCCAAAGTACTCTTTTTTCTGGTCATAGTAAATTTTATATTCTTTGACAATAGCTTTTGCTTATTATCATTGGAAACACTTCTCTTGAGCTAGGTTATTAATTAACTGTCATTTTTGTACCGGGCATAATATAAAAAATGAAAAAAAATACATGAGCAAACAGAATTTCACGTGCTATTGACTATTACAGTGTCTTCCAACTTTAAAAATATAGATTGATATTTTTATCATATTTCATTTCATCAGAAGTGTGACTTTAATCTGTGATTTATTACCCTGGAGCACTGTATAAAGAAATAGTTTAATACTGAGTGATAATATTCCAAAATCGTTTTCAAAGTGGCCATTTGAAGCAAATTTTGGCTTTTCGCTTTGTGTGTTTCCGAGGGTGCCTCTTACTGTCACTGCAGCTGGCTTTGTGTGCATCCCTAAAGCTCCTAGTATAAACCTAGAGACATAAAGTGCTCAGCGGAATAATATCAGCAGTGTTTCATTTTTGGCTGCAATTGGAAGTTGACAAATGACTTTCTTGCTCTCAAGTTTTTTAAATAGACAGACCAAGAAGAGCATATGCATCCAAATCAGTGGTGTCATCATAAGGAAGCCACACTTCTTTACTCCAATGATCCATTAGTCCAAAATAAATGACAATTTCCCATCGTAGAATTGCTTTCACAAGCCAGTTTATGAACCAGAAAATATAGACTAATTTATTTATGGTGAAAACCCCATTTTTGGACGCAGTGGTGCCCAGTATGCTACTTAATCTCTTACTGAATCTGATTCTCAATGAATTTTAATTGTATCTAAAGTTCAAAGCAGTTTGTAGAAGAATGAAGACTTTCAACCATTGGAACTATGGAGAAGGCTGACCTGTAACACTTGAAAATTCAGTAACTACAAATGGTGCCATTACTCTATTTTCTCAAAGACTGTGATCGAGGGCACTTTCATCAAAAATTCCCAGAGGTTCTAGGGAAGAAAGATCCTGTCCAGAAAGCCATGAGAAACAGTGGCAGGGTGTCATGTCGTGCCAGGTCCCTAATTCTTAAAACTGATTTCAAGGACATGGTAGCTAACTTGAGCATTTGATAAGTGTCTTTGCCTTGTAGGACTTAGGGAGCCCTAGGAGGCTTCTCAACTAAACACTGGTGCATCAGAGGTCACCTGCCTCTGAGAATGGATGAGTGATTTGGGACATTAAGGTGGAAAACAGGAAATTCCGTGAGATGGCTTGGGGTTGGCGGGGAGAAGTAGGTAGGAGAGATGGAGTGGAAAGTTCAAAATTGGGTCTTTTTAGCAGTTGCCTGGTGGCTTGTCTCATTGCTCACCCTGGCGGGAAGCCTCTACCCCTCAGCTGAGATGGGCCGTTTTTCGCTGGCAGGGATCAGAGGGTGTGAAGGGCTACACCCTCCCAGGCTAGATGTAATAGCACCACCTCATCTTTAGCAGAGATGTGTGAAAGTCTGCAATCTGAGTAGGGAAGGGAGTGTAGGAGATCACTGTAAGGTGCCTGGAATGTGAAGGAATCGCAGAGTGAAATGAACAACAACAAAAAAATGATACAGGTAGGAGCAGTAGCAAGAAATTAGTAAAACTGAGTTAGTTCTTCTTTAGTCACCTCGTTGTTATAATTAAGAGTTCGTTGAACTCCATTGGTATGTCTTAATCTTTGAGAATTTAAAATATATTGCTTCTACAAATAATCTAAAATTATAATCAAGCAAATTCTAACATCACTTCATGAAAATAATTCAGTATCACTTGGGATTAAAAATGGTTTAATATTGAAAAACCTCTTAATATAATTCACCATATTAATAAATCTAAGGGGAAAAGGTATATACATATTGTCAATGTAGGGAATAAGACAGGAATACAATAAGACAGGAATAAAATTAGACAAAATGATTGGAATCATAACATTTAGAAAGAAGAAGTAAAACTCTCTATTTGCAGATGACATGACAATATTCCTGGAAAACCCTAGATGATAAATGGTAGATCCATCCTCAAACATCTCATCTACCCACATATTTCTAAACCTTGTGTAAATGGCCTAAAGGTAAACACTGACTTCATCAAAACCTGATACAGCTAGTCATACTATCTTTTTTTTTTTTTATAAATTTTATTGTTATATTCCCCATACAATTGCAGCCCCCCATTCTGACCCCAATCCCTCCCCTCCCGCCCCCGCCCCCCTAAAAGTGTCTCTGGTTCATAGTTTTTTGTTGATTTTGATTTTCACTTTCTTATAGTTATTCATTTTCCTGGTCCATTATTTAAGTTTTCTAGATTCCTGCTATGAGTGAGACCATCCGGTATTTTTCTTTTTCTTTTTGGCTTATTTCGCTGAGCATGATCCCTTCCAGCGCCATCCATGTTGCAGCAAATTGCATGTGTTTATCTTTTTTGAATGCTGAGTAATATTCCATGGTATATATGTACCACATCTTCTTGATCCAGTCATCTATTTTTGGGCATTTGGGTTGTTTCCAAAGCTTAGCTATTGTAAACAGTGCTGCTATAAACATAGGGGTGCAGGTGTTCTTTGGAATTGATGTTTCTGTGTCCTTTGGGTAAATACCTAGGAGTGGAATTGCTGGATCATATGGAAGCTCTATGTTTAGTAGGTCCAGAAATCTCCACACAGCTTTCCACAGTGGTTGGACCAGTTTGCACTCCCACCAACGTTTTCTAAAATGCATTGCTTATTATACTGGACTGAAACACAATCCACACACCATACTTGTCACCCATGTTAAGTACACAATTCAGTTTTGTTTTGTGTATTCACAGGGTTCTACAAGCATCATCACAAAGTAATTTTAGAATCTTTTCATCATCACAAAAGAAACCCCAGACTCACTAGTTGTCACGACCCATTTCTCCCTCATTCCAGGCCTGGGCAAACACGAATTCGTTTTCTGTCACCATAAATTTGATTATTTTGGATATTTCATATAAATAGAATCATACAATATATGGTCTATTGTGACTGGCTTCTTAGTATAGTGGTTTCAAAGATCATATATTGATTTGTAGCATGATCAGTATTTTAATTTCTAAATAACATTCTGTTGCATGACTATATCACATTTTGTTCATTCTGGTAGACATTTGAGTTGTTTCTACTTTTGTATTATTATAAATATGTCTTGGTGAAGATTGTATGTAATTTTTGTTTGGACATATGTTACGATTTCCCCTTGGGTTTGCATCTTGAAGTAGAATTGCTGGGTCATATCCAATCCTTTGTTTAGCTTTAGAGAAACTGCTAGACTATTTTCTGGAGCGACTGTACCCCTTTACAATTCCACCTGCAGTGGGAGAGTTTCTGCTTCTCCATAGCTTCACCAGCATCAGTCTTTGTCTTTTTTTTTATTAAGATTTATTTATTTATAGAAAAACTGGGGTATAGTCAGAGGTGTGGCAGGGTGAGAGGATTCAACAGAGACAGAGAGGGGCAAAGAACAGGCAGACAGACAGAAGACACTGCTGAGGGGTGCAGTGGGTGAGGCAGGAGGGAGAGGTCTGCTGCGCCATATGGGTTTCTCCATGGCCGGCGGGGAATCGAACCCGCTCTGCAGAGGCTGCGGATGGCCTCACAGCGTGGCATTCAACCCGCTGTGCCACCGGGGAGGCCCTTTTTGTCTGTCTTTTTCTATACAACCATTCTAATGGATGTGTATGACTATTTCTTACTATCTTAGCTTATTTTTATAGCTATTCCTTTGCCTTTCTTTAGGACGTCTGAATAGTTTGTACTTCTCAGATTTATGAGGCTTCTACTATCAGAAATTAAAAAAAAGTGACGTTTGACATTCAGTTGAAATCACAACAATTTGAACAAAAGGCATTAGTACAGCCCAACTCTGAGTTAGCATAATAACATCTACACAATAAATCACGTATGTCATAAAAGATAGAGAGTGGAGTAAATGTGACACAATCCTACTACACTCCTAGTGCTAGATACCTATGAGGACTTTCAGAAGTTAGTTGCTTTATAACAACAACAGCAATATCAATAAATAACCTATATTGAGCTTATCTATGTCAGTTCTAGGCATTGTGCTATGTATATTTTACAGATATTAACTTGCTTAATTCCTTTGAGAACCTCATTAAACAGATTCTACTGTTATTCCTCAGTGAGCAAACATCACCAGATGAAAAGATTAATCTCTACCTTTCAAAGGGTTAAGATGGGGTAGGATTGTGAATTGAAATATTAAATTCTAATTTAATATTAGAATAGATTAAATTAATAATTTAACATTCAATTTTTAAAGATTATTTATGCTAGAGCTGGGGTACAGGCCAGAGGCAAGGGAGGGTGAGAGGATTCACCAGAGACAGAGTGGGGAACAGAACAGGCAGACTGACTGAAATACACTGCTGAGGGGAGCAGTGGGTGAGTCAGGAGAGGTCTGCCGTAACATGTGGGCATCTCCCTGGCCAGCCGGGGATCAAATTCGCACTGCAAAGGCTGCGGACAGCTTCACGTACTGTGCTCAACCTGCTGCGCCACCGAAACCCTAACATTTGAATCTTAAAAATGAAATTAGAATCTTAAAAAACCTTATATAATGCTATAATACACTTTGCTTCAAGAAGCATTACTTTCAAAAATAAAAGCACCAAAGAGATAACCCATAAAAATTTACAAAGATTAAGAGCAGTTGTTTTGCTTAGCTCTGTCCAGATCACCTCAGATCCCTTTTGATTATTTTCATTCTACCTTCACATTTTCTCTGCTTTCACTCTTGACTAGCCCTTTCTGGAGCACACTGTTCTCAGGCTACTGGAGCTCATCTCCCTTCCATCCAGGGGGGTTAGCTGAAAGCCTGGAAACTTCCTCTGAAGTTTTGCACATTTTCCTATTGATAAAACCTTCCCCTGTCCTCTTTCCCCATGTTCTTCCTGGTTTGCTCTGAATGTGTTTTTACTTTTGTTTTCGTTTTTGTTTTTTTCACATTTTACTTTAGAGTTTATTAGTAAATATTAAAACACATTGAATATCAAAGCAATGAGGTACATGAATACACATTTCACAAAAGAAAATAAGAGTAAATAAATTTTAAAATTTGAGTATCACCGAAAAGGAATAACACAGGATTTTAAAAAAAAGTGTTTTTGTTTTTAATGAATCACTTGAACACAAATCCTCATTCAAAATTGGCTTCTGGGGAATACAAGACATGTAGAGAAAGGAGAATCTTCATGAAATATTTGAATAGAATTTGGTATGTGAGGGAGAAGAGTTATCATATCAAGCTAAAGAAAAATAAGAAGAAACGGAAGATTCTCTTTTGTGAAGAATTTATATTCATATAACATTTTTTGAGTTGGTTTCAGTATAGTAGAATACTTTTGGAATGAAATGGCTAACTCAGTGGCTTCCCAGAGCCTCTTTGGCTCTGATAATTGTATAACAGTATACCATTATCATTAACCTAAGCAATATAGCTGTTCTGATTAGCATTATGCTAAGGGCTTTATGATGCGGGTTAAAGAGATTCAGTCTCTGCCTTTTAGGAACTAAAGAGAACAGTCTGTCAAAACTAAATAACAGAAATCTACTGTTTATGTATGGGTGTAGTACAAAGTAGCATTACAATAAATGAAAATAAAGGTTATTTCAAGGAAACACTAACAGATTGTAAATGTCAGTATTTCAGAAAAGAACTATTTAAAGGTGTTTACCATCTTTGATTTTAAAAATGAGATATGAGCAAGAAAACTGTGGCATTTCTATTCAAAATTGTTCCATTCATATGTTGGTAGCATATATATGCACACACATGCATATACATACATACATATATATGCACACTTATACACACACATACTACATCTTTTTTATTCACCTGTTCACGGACACTTAGACTGTTTCCATATCTTGACTAATATCTTGACTATTATAAATAATGTTGCAAAGATCATATGTGTGAATGTATGTATTCTTGAATGAGTGTTTTCATGATTTCCAGATAAATATCCATCAGTGGAAATGATGGATCATTGGCATTTCTATTCCTAATTTTTTGAGATATCTCCATACTGTTTTCTATAATGGCTGCACCCACATATGTTCCCACCAGCAGTGTTTGAGGGTTCCCTATCTCACTTCCTAGCCAACACTTGTTTCTTGTCTTCTTGATAATAGCCATTCTATCAGGTGTGAGGTAAAATCTTGCCATGTGAGAAAATGTGCATGAACTTAGAGGGCATTATGCTAAGTGAAATAAATCAGATGCAGAAAGACAAATACTGTATGATTTCACTCATATATAGAATACATAAAGAAACAGCAAACAAATAAATAAAATAAAACAGAAACAAGCTTGTAGATAAAGTTGATTGATGGTTGCAGATGAGAAGGAAATAGGGGGGTGATGCATGCTGAGAAAATCAATTGTATATTGGTTGGATGGAAGCTAGACTTTTGGCGGTGCTCATGCTGTAGTGTATACAGATATCAAAATGTAATGCTTCACAACTGAGAGTTACTTAATGTTATAAACCAATGTCACCTCAAAAATTTTTTTAAAAAATCCCAAGTTGGTCCAGTTGTATGTTTCAGTCAATGTAGAAAGCTAAAGGAATAAAGAAATAACTCATAAAATGAAAAAAATAGTTTTATCATTACTTAATATTAAGGGGAAAGATGAGGTAATAAGTTTGTTCAAAAAAGTGAAGATATGATGCATATAATGTAGCAATTTTTAATAAAATGAAGAAAGAAAAATGTTAGTGGTCAGGATATTAAAAGAAAACTTTTGCAGTATAAATTTCCATTTTATCATTGGGGAAGCAAATTAATATTTCTTGGTAGAGGACTGCATGAAGGATCTAATATTAGGCATTATTTCTTACAGAAATTAATATTTTTTTCTTTAATCTCTAAATATGTTTTGACCTAAGCAATTTTCAAACAAATTATCTTCTGAGTTTCTGAGAATGACAAAAAAAGAAATAGTTCTCAAGTGTGAA
This sequence comes from Talpa europaea, assembly GCF_964194135.1. Lineage (NCBI taxonomy): Eukaryota > Metazoa > Chordata > Mammalia > Eulipotyphla > Talpidae > Talpa > Talpa europaea. Next base: position 16,893,073 of record NC_140081.1, read on the forward strand.
AATGACTGAACTTTAAATAGATACATATATATGATTTAAGAGTTTAGGAAAAAAATTGAGTAGATGGGTAGGAGTTAGGAGAAAGCAAGGAAATGTAGAATGCATGACCTTCATATAACTTTATTGTATAAATAATTGTATGCACATTATAAATGGCATTTGTCGTACATGTAATTTTTCCTGAAACTATGTTATTTCTTTCCCTCAATCACATAGATAATTATGTTGTTTTCAATTCTCTTTAATAGACTAGAAATGTGGATATATTAGAAAACCAATCTAAATAGATTATCTTCCAGCTTTGCCTTTGTGAATTTGAATAAAGACAAATACCCCAAACATGCAAAATTATAAAGTATGTTACACCCATTTTTAGAAGGTTATTTAGGGATGTTCTCCATCAGAACTAGAGTATAAGCCTCCCCCCCAAAAAAAAATCATATTAATTTAAAATGGAGGCAAGATTTGGGGGGGAAGTATCTGGGGAAATGGTTTTATTTTATCCTTTATAATTTTGAACAATGTCAGGAGGCAATAAATGCAGAAAATGAAAGGATCATAGAAAAATAATGAAGCATAAAAGATCTTAGTGCCCACTTTTATGGGAGTAGATTAATAAATTCCAAGCAATCAAGATCAAAACAAAATAACAAAACACTCAAGAATACTGAATATATAGTAAAAGAACTTTGATTGCAAATATATAAAATTTGAAATAACAGTAAAAATTGTGAGGGTCATATTGTAGAACAGAATGTGAATAAAAACTTGGAAAAGTGAATTAATAAAATGAAGTTGGAACCAGAAGAAGGGAGAAAAACTTATTTTCTTTCACACAGGAAGTAAATTGGTCTGGCTTAAAATTTAAATGCTTATTTTAAAAAATCTATCAACTTTATGTAATTAATGCTAAAACATTCTAAGTAACTATAGTGAAATTGAACTCTTAATGTAATTTCACATTAAATTTTTCTTGAATTTCTAAGTCACCTAGATGGATCACCAAGAAACTATTTTTTTTAACAATTAACTTCCTTCACAGAATTTCTTTCTTTATTTACATATAAAATTGCTTTTACTACATTTCATTCAAAATATATGACCATATTTAATGCAACTCAGTGAAAAGAAAAATACCCAACCAAAAACTGGGCAGAGGAGCTAAAAGGGCATTTCTCCAAAGAAAACATACATGTGCCAATAGGCACATGAAAAAGTGTTCAGCACCACTTATCATCAGGGAAACGCAAATCAAAACCACAATGAGACACCACCTCACACTAATGAGAATGGCCTATATCAAAAAGGCCAGAAACAAGTGCAGATGAAGGTGTGGGGAAAAAGGAACCTTCTTACTCTAACGGGTCCAGCCCTTAAGCATAGCAGTGTGGAGATTTCTCAGAAGACTAAATTGGATCTTCCTTGTGAAGATCCAGAAATATACAAAAAGACTAATTCAAAAGGAAAAATGCACTCCTATGATTGTGGCAAACTATTTACAGTAGCCCAGATATGGAAACAGCATAAGTGCCCCAAAACAGATGAGTGGATCAAGAAGATGTGGTCAATACACTCAATGGAGTACTACTCAGCAATGAAAAAAGATAAACTCATGCCATTTGCAGCAACATAGATGGAGTTGGAAGGGATTATGCTATGTGTGTGTGTACACACATATATATACACACATATATACATATATGTATATATGTATATATAATTGTATATATAATTGTAGTTTACAATTAGTTTACCATGTTTAATATAATTGTAATTTACAAAATTACCTCTCTTTATCTCTATATATGTATTAGAGAGATTGTTTGGATAATAGTTACCTGATACTTATTTCTACTATTTCCTGTCTATAGTTTTTAGTATTGGAAAGATACTATTTTTTAAAATTCAGATCATTCCAAGAAAAAGTGAATTAGTAGTAATAATTTGAAAATTAATACAACTTTCTATAAAGTCATCAATAACAATACTACTGAAGTAAATTTGATTTATGATACAGCAAAACTTTGGCACAAAACCTTAAAACTTTCTCTTTCAAAACAATCTAGTAGCCACACCCAAATTATCACTTTTCTTCTTATACAAATAAGTAGTCCTCACCTCTGTTTTCAACTGGAAAATATTTACTTTAAGGGTATAACTGATGTCTAAAATCTTAGTTTACCCGTGCCTCCCCGGTGGCGTAGCGGTTGAGCACTGGGTTGCGAAGCTGCCCGCAGCCTCTGCAGCGCCGGTTTGATCCCCGGCTACAAGGCCAGGGTCCCACATGGCGTGCAGACCTCTCCTGCCGCCCGCTGCTCCCCTCAGCAGTGTATGATCAGTCTGCCTGTTCTGTTTCCCGCTCTGGTGAATTCTCTCACCCTCCCGTGCTTCTGATTGTACCCAGTGCTTCATTGAATGAATGAATGAATGAATGAATGAATAAATAAATAAATAAATAAATCTATCTTTAAAAAATACATAAAATCTTAGTTTACCCATAGAACAGTAACATAAAAGTACATGGATTTAAACACAAGATACATTATTGGCAAGATATAGGTTAGTTACTATGGAATGAAGTTCAATCCACATCTCTGTCTTTCTCTTGCAATGTGCTTCAGACTTTGAAGTCCTTTTGCTCTTCAAAGAATGCCTAGAAATGATGGACTATATTTGCTTTTACTAGATATAAACAAAGTAAACTATGATCTCTGGCAGAGTTTGGGGGCACATTGTACTTACTGCTTTACATAAGGACTTATGCTAGAAAACACCAGCATCTGAAATATATAGGCACAAAACAATTTATAACCATCTAGATGCTGTTGTAATCAGAATTTATTATAGAGAAAGAGTGGAACCAAGTCTCATTCACCAGTGAAATTAGTCCAAATGGTGTAAGACTGTAACCCAGGATATCAGTATTCATCTGCCTGGGCAACCTCACTATCCTTTATTTCCTTCTACCTCTTGTTTTCCTGCCAGGTCACTAGTTAGCAGCCCATGCAGCCCATAGTTTTGACGTGGATGCTGAGTATGAGCTTTTCACTTTCAATAGGCATCCACTTTACCGTAAACACTTCTGAGTTTATTTTCCAAATATATGTAATAAAAAAACCAACTTATAGCTAGACCAATGTAGTTGTGGAATAAATCATATTCAGCTAAAACTAGCTTGCACTTGAAATGTTTATAAGATTTTTTTGTTGTTGGTAACATGATTTCTCTGATTCCTATCAGTTCTCTGACTTTGGAACTTGCTACCAAGCCTCCTGCTAAGAGTTTTCCATATTTCCTATAATATCATATAACCTGTAATGCTCACCTATTTCTTACTAGCATCTCAGAGCCATCTCTATTCCAGTTGGATTGTAACCCCTCTGAGGCACTCAGTTTACATTCATAGAAATTCATGCTGATTCTCCCATGGTTCCTGCCCCAGAAATGTCATTTCTTTTCACCAGGATAGGTAGAACTTTCTTCTTCTTTTTATTTGACTAAGAACACCTTTGTTTATTTTTCTTACATCATTGTAGCCCCCATAGTTCTCCCACCACTGTCTCACCTGTGCACCATCACGATATCCCTTTGTGTTCATCCCTCCTCTTTCACCTCCCTTCTGCCTCTTCCTTTGCTGTATGCTTCAGATCTATAGTCAGCTTGTTACTTTTAACTTTTTCTTGACCTTTTGTTTGGTTTCTCTATATTCCACATAAAAGTGAGGCCATCCGGTATTTATCTTTTCCTTCTGGCTAATTTTGGCTAGCATAATCCCTTCCAGCTCCATCCACATTGCCACAAGTGGCATGAGTTCATCTTTTTTGATCTCTGAGTGATATTCCACTTGTATATTTACACCACAATTTTTTGACCCATTCATCTGTTTGGGGGCATTTGTATTATTTCCATATCTTGGCTATTGTAATTAGTGCTGCAATAAACATAGGAGTGCAGGCTTCCTGTCGAATGAGTGTTGGATCATATGGTAGATCCATTTTTAATGTTCTGAGGAACCTCCACACAGCTTTCCATAGTGATTGGACCAGTTTGCATTCCCACCAGCAGTGTAAGAGAGTCCTTTATCTCCACATCCTCTCCAGCATTTGTTGTTTTCATTTTTTTTTTTAATGTGCACCATTCTCGTTGGAGCGAGGGAGTTGGTGTCTCATTGTGGTTTTGATTTGCATTTCCCTGATAATCAGTGATATTGGACATTTTTTTTGTACGTCTGTTGGCCATTTACCTTTCTCTTTGGAGAAGTGTCTTTTTAGTTCTGTAGGCCATTTTTTGTCTGGGTTGTTTGCTTTGTTTTTGTTCTGTTGTGTAAGTTCTTTGTGTACCTTTGAAATCAGCCCCTTATCTGTCGTATGGTGTGCAAATATTTTCTTCCATTCTGTAGGATGTCCAAGAACTTTCCTCTTCTCTAAATCCCCATGGAGAGCAATGCAAAGCTTAACACTTAACCATTCTCTAATTGTTTCCTACAAGCTAATTTTATCCTCACAACTGAACTGTAAATTCCCCAAGTGCAGTAACACTTCCTAATCTTCCTTATGCAGCATTTCAGGAAACAGTGTTGAGCATATTTGATACCTGTTCCACAAATAGTTGTTTATGGTTATTTGATATTAAGAATTAGACTTAGAGTGAGGAGTTGCTTTTAGTTAAAAATAAAACAAATACCAAAAACAAACCTCACATCTTTATGCAACATATCTAGGTTCCTCTAATTTACTTGAGTGCTTTTGATTTGAATGTCTCAAACCAGACATATTTAAATGAATTTAAATGAATCCAGAGTTGTTGCAAATACTTATTGCAATAACTCAGGGTAAACAAATGAAGAATAACTCAGAATAACCATTTGGAGTAGCTGGAAATCATGGTTCAGAATTCGTGTTTTCAAATATTGACCAATTGGTTGATTCAACTGTGTCAGCTAATTGATCAGTAGACCCTATCTTTGTACCCAGACTAACTTGCCAATTTCTGTTTTTTACTACCGACCCCATTAAAGTATCTTTACATTTGTCTCTATTTTCTGAGTCTGTGAGTCCCTTAGGATGCACAGCAACTGTTTTCTCCTCACCAAAGTATTATCAATGCTGATAGCAATGCCTAACACTTAGTAGGTGTTTAATACACGTGATAAAAGAATAGGTGGCTAGCTGGGTGAATGGAGGGATGCGTGAGAGATGAAATTACTTACTGGGTCATAAAAGACGATATCCTCTCATTAAAATAAATGACCCTCCTCTGTTGGACTGTCTGGTGTCCCAAGATGCTATGAAAACAAAAATGACATATTAGAGATTAAACCTAATCAAGATTCTCTCCCTGTTCAAACAAGAATTGAAGCATATAACCTAATAGCCTGACATGTAAATAGTCGCCTTAATCATTCAGGGTGATATTTACTATTTATTTTGAGCAAAGTATGACTATGAATATAATTCAATTGGCTTTTAACTTTCTCTGTTCCTCAATTTTCTTATCTCTATAATGGCTGTAATAATAATCTTGGTCTCTATATCATAGATTAAATTTAGTCCCCTGCTCTGTGTTTGCACAGCCCTTTCATACCTTTCTATGGATCCTGCTACAAGGTAGACATGTCAGGAAAAGACAATTATACTACCCTTTTCAAGTGACAGCAGTGGGACAATAAGTGAAAAATTCATGTCAGGGAGTAGGGATGGGATCTGTAGAACTTAATGTACATCTCCAAGGGAATGAAGAGTCAAAATGATTAATATTAGGATTAAAAATTCAGACTGAAAGATATTTTAATAATTGATTCTTTGTTCGCACATCACATATATATTTATGCAATAGCAACATTCAAAAGAATTTTAAGTCTTGTATTCACATAGGTATTTTTATCTAAATGTTTCCTGTAATAAAGGTCCAAGCACTTGGCTAATTTTGTATTTTTTAAGCTTGTCACCCAGCTTTTTGTTTCTCTGGACTTGCAGAAGGATTCTAAAATATATTCCTACCAAACATTTTTCTTTCCTGGGAATTTGGATTAAACCAGCTGTGTTGCTATGGTACCTAGTTTTCAGTTAATGGGAAAATACAAAATCAAAATAATACTAAATTTGCCATATATATGTACCCACTCTCTCTACATTGGTTTATTCATAGTGATTAAATATGCAGATGGTCAAAAAATTCCCAGCGTAGTAAAAAAGAACATAACCTATTTAGAATGCACACACTAATTAATATTTACATCTTTCAAGTGTGTGCATAGAAGAGATGGCTTGATGTAATATTGTTTGGAGGTAGAGACCTGAGATTGAATCCCAGACTAGCCAGTTAAAATCTAGTTATCCTTGAACAAGTCACTTACTGCTCTGAATCTCTTTTCCTATCTAATATGTTTAGTGGGTAAACATATTAATGACTTTCAGGCATATTATTCAAATCAGAACAGTGTGTTTTCATTGCCCAGAACAAATTCATGGGTTGAAGCCCTAAATTCTAGTACCTCAGAATGTGACCGTCTTTGGCAATAAGGGCTTTAAAGAGGAAATTGAGATAAAATAAGGCCATCCAAGGTGATTTACCAGTCAGATTTTAGACAGAGAGAAAATTCAAGCACATAGAGACCTACCAGGGATTCACTCACAGAGAAAACACTGTGTGAAGACATAGGGGAAGGCTGCTACCTGTGTAGGCCAAGAGACCTCAGAAGAGACAAAACTTGTTGACACCTTGACCTCTGACTTTTAGATTCCACGATTGTGAGAAACAAATTTCTGTTAAGTCACCCTGTCTTTAGTACTTTGTTTGGCAGCCCTAGCAAACCAGTAGTTAGTATCTATCTATCTATCTATCTATCTATCTATCTATCTATCTATCTATCTATCTATCTACCTACCTACCTACCTACCTATCTATCTGTCTGTCTATCTTCTATTCTGTCTGTCTGTCTGTCTGTCTGTCTGTCTGTCTGTCTCTCTCTCTCTCTCTCGTGTGCGCTTGTGTTTTCTCTCTCTCCTCCACCCCTTACCAGTCTGTCTAGATCAAATCAACAAGTGAATATCATAAAAGATAAATGATAATTGTCTAATAACTTACATGGTATAAAGAACACAGACCGTAAATGTATACACTATTGAATTTATACATATATACACATCAATGCATCTGTCACCCAGCTCCAGACTTAGAAAACATTCATTTCCCTAGATATCTTCCTCAGTGGCCTGCACATGAACTGCCAGTCTTCCCGTTCAAAGTAATCATCTGTAACTTCTAATATTGTAAATATTTGGAAATTCATATAAATGGAATCACACACTATTCTTTTGATTCTGATTTCTTTGACATAATATCATGTGTATGAAATCTGTTTATTGTATAAGTACACCCCAACTTGGTTATGTATTTTTATGAATTTAGGTAGTTTTTCCAAGTTAGGCATCAAGTTGTTATGAGCAATCTTGTAACTATTTTTGGTAATATAAGCACTCCTTTCTCTTGGGTAAGAACTACATAACCATTCTGTAAAATGTCTCTATTTCAATGTCTCTATTTCAAAGTCAATGTTTTTCTACTTTCTGAGTGTTGCCTTTTATTTTTCCCACTAGAAATACTTAATATTTATGAAGTAGGGATGATTCTCCCCCCTAGGGAATATTAGCAATGTCTGAAAACATTTGTGGCTGTTACAACTGAGGGGGATGCTGCTAGCAACACACCGGCAAGGCCCCGACAATGAAAGAATCATCCTGCCACAAATGGCAAACTTGGTGCTCTAGAGAAACCGTGTATCTAGAGCAATAAAATTTAATTTTGTATTTTTACCTCGTAGCTGTCAACACCAGATTTCATTTCTTGACCAACATATATGACTGGTCAAATGACTTTGTCAATAAATATTTCTAGAAATGGGAACTATATCTTCCCTTTCAGTGTATGATACTGCATTCTCTGCAAGAAAAAAAAAATGTGTGTGTGTATACTTTTCTCCTTTGTCTCCTTGTCTCCACTCAGAACAAGCTAAGATATCCATGACATGGATATTTGTTCCGTTTCAAAATTTGTACAGAATTTCCTCAAAATCCCTGTCATTTTTTTTCCAATGTCTGAGGCCACGATCTGTCCAGCCGCATGAGCATGTGCCACTCATTGTCTCAGGCAACCTCCTCTAACATTCAAAGTAGCTTTACTATATAAAGTGTATCATATTCACTTTACCTCTCAGAAATACTTAAAGGAAAAAAAAAATGAGCATGGTTGTTCCATTTCCATGAGTCTAAGTCTTCATGCCTGTATTCCTGTCAATCTTGTTCCTGAAAATGGAGCTTGAGGGCAATATCCTAACTTCCACTTTTTGCTGATTTTTTATCATCCATCTAGCCATAGGTCCAATGGAGGTGATTACATAGCTCCCCAAATAGACATAGAATTTGCACCTGATGTGATTGCATTAATTTATTTTCGTGACATTGAATTGGAGGAATGATGTTTGTTGGCTTTGGGCTTTAAGCACATGATCTGCATTATTTTTATCTGACAGATAACTCGTGCCTCAAAACAAAAAAACAAAAATTCATCATTTGCTCTACTTGCAAAAAAATATGAAAAACCACAGATAATTAAGAATACTAAATGTCAGTATAATCCGTTTCACCATCAGATAATCAGCTCTTAAATTTAAAAGTTATTACAAATTTCTGTCTTTGGAACCTTTAACATATTTGAAAGAGTCTCATATAATGTAAAACCATTTATTTTAAAATTGCAATAATGACCTTATCATCATAAAAGGAGAGAATAATTTTTCAAAATGATTCCTAATGAAAGGGGTCCTTTCTATGATTCCAGTATCATGGCAAAATTGTGAATAAAATCATTCTATCCTCAAACTCTCATGAATTATTTCTTAAAGCTATTAATTACTATTATAGAAAAATGACTGCTTTGGCTTATTTTAACAATATATGGTTTTTCCTTTCATCTTCTGCAGCATTAACTAAACTCTCAACCTGTGATATATCCTTAAAAGGAAGAGAGTTCCATGATTGTGATGGTTAATATTGTGTGTCAACTGGGCTGGCCTAAGGTTTGTCCAGATACAATATTTCTGGATATGTCTGTGAGGCTGTCTCTGGAAAAGTTTAAAATTTGAATTGAAAAATGGAGTAAAGAAGAGCTATCCTTACCACTGTGGGTGGTTATCATCCAGTCAATGATTACTGAATAGAACAAAAGCAAGGAGGGGCTATTTTTCTCTCTTCTTGAGCTGAGATATGCATCATCTCCCTGTAGACATCAGAGCTCCTGGTTTTAGGCTTTCAGATTCCGACTGAGACTTATACCATGGAACCCCAATGCTCAGCTCTTCATCTATATCATTATCTCCCATGCCCCTCAAACTCCTAATTCCCAATCCAAAGGCCTTTGGACTCAAACTGTAATACACCACCATCTTTCTGGTTGACAGCTTGTAGATAGCAGATCTTGGAACTCCTCAGACTCCAAAACTTTATAAGCTGACTCCTATAATAAATCTCCTTTACATATGTGTGTGTATATGTGTGTGTAAGTGTGTATGTATGTCTGTAGAGGTTCTGTTTCTCTGGAGTTCCCTAACAAATGAAATGGTATAACATATTAATTAAATAGAAGATTCCCGGGTAAGACAATGGTGGAGAAATTAAATAAATACAGAGGTCCCTTACTAATACAATGGTGCAACAAATTAATTAAAAAATTGCACATTATTCTCCTCACGCTGACCACAGCCTTGTTTAACCATTTGGAGTAGCACATTAAAGGCTTCTCGAGAAAGTCACTTTAATCTGTTTAATTCACTTTCTTCTTTTTTATTGCGGTAAAAACACTTAACATAAGATCTACTAGAAAAATGTGAAGTGCTTAATTTTGTACACAAATATATGTGTTGCTAATGCACAGTGTTGTATATCAAATGTCTTTAACATACATTTTGCCTAACTGAAACCTTATTCTCATTGAACAAGTCATTTCCCTGTCTTCCCCTAGTCCATTAAAACCAGCATTGCCTTCTCTTTTTCTATACTCTGTTCAGACTAATATAAGTATAATCATAAAGAATTTGCTTTTCTGTGACTTATTTTACTTAGCATTATGCCCCATAGGTTCATCCAGTTATCACATATGTGGAGTGAAAGGGTAATTTATGGAAAGTGAATAAATATTTATAAAACATACAACTGACAAGGCATCATTATCTAAAATATATTAGGAACCCATACAACTCAATAGCAAATAAATAATTAATAAATGACCTAGTTCAAATATGGGCAAAGAAGGTAAATATGCACTACAAATAAAACACACTAATAACCAACATGTACATGAGAAAATCACTAAACATTAGGAATATACAAATCAAAGCTGTAATGAGATATTACCTCACTCCTGTTAGAATGGCTATTTTCATAAACACAAAAGATAACAAGTGTTGGTGAGGATGGAGAGAAGCTGACTCCTCAAAAAGTTAAATATTCATCATTTCTTAAATGTATAGGACTGTAAGATTTTTTCATCTAACATCTAGTAATATCTGGTGATTAAATTATCTTTGGAGTTAACTTTGAAAAATTACTAGGTAAAGTTAAAGTCTCCAGCAGTATTCTTATTCTAGTCTAAATTTTATAGAAATATTCAAAAGCTAGTTCTTTTGTTGCAGAGTAAAAGACTAGTGTTTCACAGTACCTAAAGCATTCTCTACTTAAACCTTCCCTTTGAATCTTTGAGTTTAATTATCTAACTATGAATCCAAACAGATTCTTCAACATTATTTTCTCTTTGTTAGGACCATCATTATACTGCTATCTTAAATACAGTTTGCAATTTCAATAACGAACATTAAATTTCTTATGTAAGGGTCTGAATATGAGACAAAGCAAGCATAATGTGGAGCTATAATAGTCACTGTTTTGAATTGTGGTCAAAAATTTGAGTAGAGAACAATTCTTTTTAACTTTAGAAAGAAGGTCTGATATACAAGTTGTCCTTAAACAAAATTAATTCCATATTCACAGTCACTCTGTGTGACTTCTGAATATGATTTGAAAACAAACGCAACAAACTTTCAGAATAAAAAATCAAGCATTGGGGCCTCCCTGGTGGTGCAGCAGGTTGAGCGCTGCTCTGTAATGCTGTCTGCAGCCTCCACAGTGCAGGTTCAATCCCTGCTGGCCGGCGAGGGTCCCTCATGGCGCAGCAGACCTCTCCTGTCTCGCCCGCTGCTCCCCTCAGCAGTGTATTTCTGTCGTCTGCCTGTTCTGCTCCCTGCTCTGTCTCTGGTGAATCCTCTCACCCTCCCGCGCCTCTGGCCTATACCCCGGTTCTTGTATTAAAAAAAAAAAAATCTTTAAAAAAATCGAGCATTAAATAGGAAAAGAAGAAGTCAAATTATCACTATTTGCAGATGATATGATAATATACATAGAGAACCCCAAAAACTCCATAGAAAAACTAATTGAACTCATCAATCAGTTCAGCAAAGTGGCAGGATACAAAATCAACATGCAAAAGTCAGAAGCCTTCCTATACACTAACAATAAATCTGAAGAAGAAGAAATGAAAAAAAACATCCCCTTTATTATCAAAACAAAAAAAATCAAATACTTGGGAATAAATCTAACAAAAGAGGTAAAGGACCTTTACAAAGAAAACTATAAAACACTGTTAAAAGAAATAGAAGAAGATACAAAGAAATGGAAAGACATCCCCTGCTCATTGATTGGAAGAATAAACATTATTAAAATGGCCATCCTACCAAAAGCAATATACCGATTCAATGCTATTCCAATAAAAATTTCAATGTTATTCTTCAAAGAAATAGAACAATTATTGATGAAATTCATATGGAATCACCAAAAACCCCGAATAGCCAAAGCTCTCCTGAAAAAAAAAGAAGGGAATGGAGGCATCACACTCCCAGATTTCAGGCTATACTACAAAGCCATAATCATCAAAACTGCATGGTATTGGAACAAGAACAGACACACAGACCAATGGAATCGAATAGAAAATCCAGAAATAAACCCACAGATTTATGGTCAACTAATATTTGACAAAGGAGCAAAGAATATGCATTGGAGCAAAGAAAGTCTGTTCAATAAATGGTGCTGGGAAAACTGGGTCGCTACATGCAAAAGAATAAAGCTTGACTACAACCTCACACAATACACAAAAACCAACTCAAAATGGATTAAAGAACTAGACATAAAACCTGAAACCATAAAATACATAGAAGGAAATATAGGCGAAACACTATGTGATTTGCACATCAAAGACATCTTTACAGACACATCACCCAAAGCAGTGATAGTGAAGGCAAAGATAAACAGCTGGGACTACATCAAATTAAAGAGCTTCTGCACAGCAAAAGAGACAATAACAAAAACAAAGAGAAACCCCACCAACTGGGAGAACATTTTTGCACACAACACTAATGATAAAGGATTGATCACAAAAATCTGCAAAGAGCTGATGAGACTCAACAACAACAAAGAAAATAATCCAGTCAAAAAATGGGCAGAAGAGCTAAAAAGAAACTTCTCTGAAGAGGAAATGCAAATGGTCAACAGGCATATGAAAAAATGTTCAACATCACTTGTAATCAGGGAAATGCAAATCAAAACTACCATGAGATACCATCTTACACCAGTGAGAATGGCACATATTAAAAAAACTAGCAACAACAAATGTTGGCGAGGGTGTGGAGAATAAGGAACTCTTCTGCACTGTTGGTGGGAGTGCAAACTGGTTCAACCACTATGGAGAGCTGTGTGGAGATTTCTGGACCTACTAAACATAGAGCTTCCATATGATCCAGCAATTCCACTCCTAGGTATCTACCCAAAGGACACAGAAACATCAATTCCAAAGAACACCTGCACCCCTATGTTTATAGCAGCACTATTTACAATAGCTAAGCTTTGGAAACAGCCCAAATGCCCAAAAATAGATGACTGGATCAAGAAGATGTGGTACATATACACCATGGAATATTACTCAGCATTCAAAAAAGATAAACACATGCAATTTGCAGCAACATGGATGGTGCTGGAAGGGATCATGCTCAGCGAAATAAGCCAGAAAGAAAAAGAAAAACACCGGATGGTCTCACTCATAGCAGAAATCTAGAAAACTTAAATAAGGGACCAGGAAAATGAATAACTATACGAAAGTGAAAATCAAAATCAACAAAAATCTATGAACCAGAGACACTTTTTTGGGGGGGTGGGTGGAGGGAGGGCAGGGATTGGGGTCAAAATGGGGGGGTTGAAATTGTATGGGGAATATAAAAATAAAATTTATTAAAAAAAATCGAGCATTATCATTAATCATATTCATGCTCATTTCCTTCTTCATTTTCTAATGAAGATTTGTTTTTCCACTTTTACATTCTACAATCCTTGATTATGCTAGTGAGATAGATATATATTCCATTTCAAGTCAAGTGACAAGCAGTTGGTTCATTAATGTTGTAACTCTGGCAAATGAGATCTGAAAGGAAACACTAGTCCTTTGACCCTAACTTGTTCTTGGCTTATGCAAATGAAGAGAACAGTTAAAGCATTTTAAGTGTTTTACTTCTCAGATGATGCCTAGGGTTTTATACTGCCAAGGAACAATTAATATGTGTGAAACTCATTTTGACAATCTAGTTTTAGCTTTTTTCTTAATAGATTTCCAATGTGTTCTTTACTTTTTGTCTAGAGATTATATGGAAGATGCACAGATTTACACTTGCATGTAAAAACCAGGTTAGGTTAAATTTGAGATGTATGAATAATTTCAAGAGTCAGACCAGAAATACATCCATTAAATTTACCTGTATGTTTTTGGCCTCTGCTTTTGATCCTCACATTCAGACTGGCCCACTATGCTATGCTAACATGATTATTTTTATAATTAACATAAACTATTATCTAAAAACAGAAAATAAAATCTGAAAGGTTTTTATATAAACTATATCAGTACGATGTTTTTAGTCATTCAGCATCCATTTAATAAGTGTATTGATTTTAATGATTGCATATCTCCATTAAAGTTCTCAATAATAACCCCTTGCATATAAAATAAGCCCACTTTTGTTATTTTAAAGAAAATCAGTAAAATTCATTGGGATAAATTGTGTAGCTGAACTATTGTGATGATTTATTTCAATAGGAATTGAATAGATTATTACTATGCAAATGAGGTGGCAGTGGAAGTCCAATGAGAAATAAAGTCTATGGCCATTGAATGCATTAGATTGTTTGCCTTCATTCATCAAGGGGTTTCCAAAATGTTATTACAAAGTTCTTTTTTTAAATAAATCATATCATAGATGAACCCTCTTTAAAATGAATAGACTGTTACAGCTCTGGAAACAGTCTATTGGAATTCTTGGCAGGAAAATTAAACCAGTAAGTTACTTATTTGTAAGTTTTTCTATGCATGTATTGTATAGGGAGATGGGAATATCTTTTTTTCATTAGAGAAGTTTCAACAAAAGAAAAAGAGAAGAAATTATTTCCCATAACAATGGAAAACTTCTTTTTGTTAAATATATGTCCTTTTAGGTAGAGAGTATGCCGTTTAGAGCATTTTAAATATATTTGAATGAAAACTTGACTTCCTTAATTTAAGTATAAACAGTGCTTTACATTTTTAAAATTGTTAATAACTTTTCATTTTTGCCATGCCAGTCATGAGGGCAAACAGTATTACAACTCTATTTTTCAGTTAGTCAAGTCTTTAAACCATGCAAGCACACCATTTAAAAACCATTATATCCACAATTATGTAATATACATGATTCTTTCTGAGAAGCCTAAAACCTCTAGATATTTCTCCTACTTTAAAGACAGTCATTCCCAACTATAATTTTACATCCTTTTTTAAGTAATATATTCTCTGTCAAAAAATTCTCACTATTAACAAATCTGATATATAAAATTCTTTTCAACATTACAAGTTATGATTTTACAACTTCTTTTAGTGTAATTCAGTTTAATGTATAAAAAGCATCACTAATTAATAGTTTAAAATTCTCAATCCTTTAGTAAACTATTTAAACTTGAAATCCTGGTGTATAGAATTCATTTTTTTTTCATTCTCTTTTCTCTTTGCATTTTGGTTTGGGAAATTTCTGCTGGCTGAGAGTCAATAGACTTCCTTGGCTGTGTCCAGTCTACTGATGAATGTATCAAAGTGTTACAGGCAGGGAGAGGGGCACCCCAGAACCCCCACACCTACCCCTCTAAATAGGTTCTGCCATCCGCTGCATCAAGACAAAACATACAGACCTTTAATGGAAAGGAACTTTAATACAATTAGGGTGCAATACAGAAAAGACAAAGAATATAGTCTCCAAATCAAGCACCCAAAGTTCCCCATCCCCTCGTGGGTAAAAGTCCACCCAAACAGGGTTGGCAGAAAGCAAGGCCCGAAAGCCTGTAGCAAGTCTAAAGCACCTTCTGGCGGGGACCCATAGAAAAGGATCAGCAACTGTCAGACAAGTCTGGAAGG
Source organism: Talpa europaea (assembly GCF_964194135.1). NCBI lineage: Eukaryota > Metazoa > Chordata > Mammalia > Eulipotyphla > Talpidae > Talpa > Talpa europaea. Next base: position 16,908,601 of record NC_140081.1, read on the forward strand.
AAAAGAGCGATATCAAAATCAAGATAAAAGCTGCCATTGTTAATTTCCCCATGGGTCTCTCACCCACATCTGTTTCAACCAGCCCAGGACCAAGAAGCTAGTGCAGTTTCTTCACGTGTCTCTCTGCTCCATGAGCCTCCTCCAGGTCTCTTCATTGTTCTCCATCCTGCTTCCTCCCTTCCCCAGTCTCCTCTCCAGCTTCTTCTCCCTGCTCAGCTCCACCCTCCCTTGGGTTGGGCAGGGAACCTGGAACCTCCCCTTTTCCTGGGCAACACCCTGTTATAAAAGACATTTCAGTTATTGTGTTTTTGATTTCTAGCATTTCCCATTGATTCTATTCTTGGAGTTCCCATGTCTCTTCTTATAGTACTCACCTCTCATCTCTTCTTGACTATTGTCTATGTTTTCCATTAGCACTCTTAACATATTAACCATTGTTTTTTGTTTTTTGTTTTCCATTCACTATCTGGTAATTTCAACAGATAACAAAACTGAGTTTTGTTCTGTTGCTTGCTTTATCTCTTCAGATTGCTTTACTTTGCCTATTGGCCTGCCTTGCAATTTTTCTGAAAGCCAGTCATAAGATTCGAGGTAAATAGGCCTTTAGTGTGAGGATTTATGTTGCTATGGCTAGGAGTTGGCCTGTGTTTACTATTTTTTTTTTCTTTCTGTAGCTGTAGTTGCCAGCAGCTTCAGTTTCCTCTAGGGCCCTTGTTTTTATCTTCTCAGTTTTCTTTGGTCTTCTTAAGAACCCCTCAGACTGAGTCTGCCTCTTGCTTCTTTCTGCTATAATCTATTGTTAATATACAGGAGTCCTATTGGTTTGGTGGTAAAGAGTAGGTGAGGGAAAATACTCTCTCTATAATCTTAGACTAAATCTTTTACTAGGCTTGTGTCCCTGGACTGGGACATGCATTAAGTGTTTCTTAAGTTTTGGTTTTTTGTTTTGTTTTTTTGTTTTTATTTTCTCCAATGTGTAAGTCTGGAAGATAGGTAGGAGTAGGACTGGAGTTGGGAAAATGCTCTTCTTCCACATAAGAAAAAGCTGAAGTAAAGCTTTCTCCCCTGGAGAGTAGGCCTTTGTTATGGAGAACATGGGGCTTATTTCACAATCTTTGTTCTACCCTGGCAGAGCCAAGGGGTCTACCTCAGTGCTTCACTGTGAACAGGTGGGCTGGGATTTCAGGAGGAAAAACTCAGTGTAAGTGTTGAGGCCCCCAGGAATTTCTGACTCTTCTGCTAGTCCACTTTCAGCCTCCAGCAGTTCTTCAAAATTACAGTTTGTATGTGCCATTTAAATGTTATGGCTCCAAAGACTTTTTCCCCTGGTAGGCAGATCTTGGCTGTGACTCTCTGGATTTACCTGTCTCTCCCTCCAGATTTCACAATGGAAGTCTGTTTTGCAACCTCCATTCTCTGGTAGGTCTAAAAAGTCATTGATTTTTAGTTTGTTGAGCTTTGTCTTATAAAGTCAGGAGTGATGAGTTCTTTCCCCACAGGAGCTCTTGGGTGGCCATTTAAAGTACTGACTAGTAGATTGGGATGGAGTAAAACTAACAAAAACCATTAAACGACAGAACCTGGACCAGATCTGTCCATTTAGTTCACAGTAGAAAGGATAATGTTAATTAGGTGAGTGATCCCCCCTCTAAAAAGAATTACATCACCTATCCTTGAAAACTTCTTGTGGAAGGGGTTCAAAGTTATAATTTGCGATAAACATACAAATAGCCAGTCTTCAGTTTGAATGACAGCAATGGTCTGCTCCCTCAACATCCTTCATAGAATGTTAAATCTCACACTTCTGTGGCTAATTTCCACAATGGCTGAATATGTTCTCATTCAGAAGGGAAAAATCATCAGCCTTCCGGGCCATCCTTGGAAAAATTGCCTGAAATTCACTATTTATCAGTTCAATAATCCACCTGAGAGAATATATATAAGAGATATATTGTATTATAGTCTCAAGTGGACCGTATTTTCTCACCCATTCCTTTCAAATTATAAGTTCCATCATAGGATCCAAATAAGTCTCCTATAGGTCACACATTTTAGCTTTCAGAAACATGAGCATTGTCCCTTGATACCCAGCTCATACATAATGGTGTGCCTTGAGCTTTCCTCAAAGACTGCCTCAAAATCAACCATGTGAATCCTAATTCAGCATTTACTATAAAACTGTGTGTTTACAAGACATACTATAAAACTGGTTGGAGAGAGCAGAACCATGTGTATACTGAAGTACACACACACACACACATTCCCATTCCTAGTTTAACTATTCACTACCCCAATCGTGGTTTTTCACAGTGTTTTTTTTTTTTCCCTCTCCCATCAAAAAATGGTTAAGTGCTTTCTGAAACACCAGTTGAAATGACCCTTTGCTATAGATATTGGAGAATCCAGATGGGCTTGACAGTCCACCCAGAGTTCACCCCTCTGGCAATGAACTCAAGAAATCCCCTTAATTGTGCCTGCCAGACCACCTGTTATACTTGGATAACTCAGCAACAGCTTTCTCCATCAATCCATGCCAGGCATGAATCTAATCCTAAATGAAGCATGTTAGAAAGCATTTGGATTAGAAATAGTGCCATTACAGCCATATGTCTGCATTTTCTGATATACTTTCAGACAACATTGTAGCATTGTTCTAGACTTTTCCCCACAGTATGTTTGACCTATAATGTTTTTGTATAGCTCTACATGAAGGGGGTGAAAGCTTTGGGAGGAACCATTTTCAAGTAGTTACAAACTGTGAGATTGAATCACCTTGAGTTTATAGGTTTCTGCTGCCCCACTGGTACACCTATTACATGACAGAGAAATTATGTTCCTTCAGCCCGAAGTTAAAGCACAGAAGTCTTCAGGTTTTGCCTCTATTCCTGCGCATGCCCAGTGCCATTCTTGCCACTTCAGAAGTCTTCCAAAGATGACCGGACTTTGTTATTCCTCAAATGCTCTTCAGATAATCCTTAAAACACTGTAAACCTATCTGTGTGCATATCTGCCTTTTTTCAGTAACTTCAAAGGCATGAGAGAATATTGAAATCTACTCTGTGAGGTCTTTCTGTATGCCATGGAACCCTCATGTCAAGTCTGACACATAATTGGTATTTGATAGGGTTACTCATTGAGTAACTGAATAATTGAATGACCATATGTATGTCGTATTTCAGAATACCTTAAAGAGAGGTGTTTAGGAAGGGTGAAGTGTGTGTTCTTTTGGGGGTAGAGGGCTCAGAACTGCAGGGATGTGCACTATATAAAAAAGAAAAATAAGCCAAGTGCTTTCCTTCCTGTCATTGAGGACTTTTTTTTTTCCTTAGAAGTTGTAGAACTTTATCTTTAATTCTATAATTTGTTCACTTTGTTTTAGCCACATAAATGGGGAGCCTCTCCTTCCCAGGTATTTCCTAGGACATGATCTTCTACTTCCATTGTGAGGAAAAATGTGGGGCGAAGGGCAAGGCACAGTTACTCAGGGGGCATGTAGATACTGTATCCGGCCACCAGGACTTCCCTCCACTGGGGTGAACATCAATAATTGATTAAAATGAGTTAGAAAATTCCAATAAGACTGATTATCTCTTTATCTCTATATGGGGTCTATTGGCAAGAAAACAAGAGTTACACATTTAAGTAGGTTAATTGCATTTGATGAACTTGTAGGAATCATAGCTAAATATCAAAACTGACTATATGATTTGTTGAAAGTTACACTAGGTTTAAAAATTTTAAAAAAATGGCTTAATTTTTTAAATGCATATTTTCATAAGGACATATTTTCAGTATTCCTTGGAGTAGTGGTTTTCCATTCAAGCTCTGCATTAGAATTGCTTATGGAGCCTTAAGTTAATACAGGTAGATACCTAAGCCCAACCATTGATTCTAATTCCTCTGGGCTGTAGAGAGCTTCGGCATTTTAGTTTTAAAATGGTTCTCGTTTGTTGTTGTTGTTTTGTCTTTTTCCAGTTTCATTGAGAAGATAACATACCGCTCTACACATTTAAGGCATATAATGTGATGGTTTGATAGATATATGGTGGAATGATTACTTCAATAGGTTAAGCTAACATTCCAACCCCATATAGATACAATAAAAAGAAATAAAACGAAGAAAATATTTTCTCTTTGTGATGAGAACTCTTAGGAATGATGTTCTTGATATAGGATTGAATACCACTGATGCAGGATTACCAAGAAATTCATAATCATCCCAAGAAAAACTGTTTATAATCTCCCAGCCCTTTATTTTGAATACATGGTGATTTTCCATAACTGGAAATCTATCAAAAGACAAACAAGATATCTTTTATATGTGGGGGACCTTCCTGATACAAACAAATTGGTAGCAAATAAACTTCTGAGTGCCTAATTTGGGGGATAGTTGGAAAGATGTAATTTTTATAAGAAAAGTGACCAAATGACAGCCAATTAGTAGAGTGCTTGAGAAAGCAACAAGTCTTTCACCTTCTTCACTGACATGGTTTACAGAGCGCAACTATCTTTGTGAGAGAGAGTAACCTTTATCTAAATCCCATGGTAAAAGATTAGTGTGTGAGTTCTTTTCTCTGAAGGCAGAGTTTGGTAGAAGGGAGTGATAGATCATTCATGGATGCTAGCTACTAAGAAAATAATAGAAGGCCTTCTGGCAGGGAAGAGGAACAAAAACTGATAGACATTTTGGGGTGCTTAGCAAACTTCTCATTGTAGAGCATCAGAAGCAGAAAATGTTAAACTTGAAAACAAGGGGAAAATAAAATCATGATCACAGTGAATTGATGGTATATTATCAAGAATTAGGTCATTATTAATACATAAGCATTAATGGAATGCAAATTTTGATAATAAAAGATCAAAAGGTGAGTTTCGAGAAAGTAGAACTAATACTCATACATGAATATTTATATTTATATACATATTGTCAGATTATTTATACCTGTTCATGTTACTGATTTGGGAATTAGACGATTAAACTACCCCCATTCCCTTGTGAGGAAAATAGATGATCCATCACTAAAAAAGTGTTAGTAATCTTCTTAAAGAGACATACTGCCTTTGTACAAGCTATGATATATGACAAGATTTACATGAGATAATCAGATTAGACTTGAACTCTGTGGGAGGCTGTATGAATGGAGTTGTGAAGTATGAATAAGAACAACCCAGAACACTGGTTTCCAATAAAGCCTTTCACAGTGGCTGTACCTTTTTAATATGGTTCAATTTGACTGTCGCATGCATGTCCTATCCCAAGATTCTTTCTATCACCGAACCTCCCAAAGTGTGTGCTGCTCTAAAAAATCTCACTTTTGTAGTTATTGGCAATCAGAAAAGCAGATGGAAAGATATTCATTATTGGGAGTGGCACGGATGAAAAATTTTCTACTAATGGAAAGACAAAACATGACAGACTAAACATGACCATCACACCAATTGCACTTACCATATGGTAAGTGAAATGATGTAGCAATTAGGATGGGCTAAAGTACAATGCGGTAGTGGTAGTAAACAGCCTTGCTTTTTAAAAGTTACTTTTACTTGAATTTCTGTGAAATGTAAAAAAGTGACTTCATGATAAACATTTATAGAAAAAGTGAAATATTTCTATAACTCCAAAATAGAAATATAGAGATGAGGTGTATCAGATACATATAGGTGATCAGCTACTATATGATTATTGAATATTAACATGTATAGCTTTATGTATTTCAAATGTGCTTTAGTTTGTATTCCTCATTTTGTTATTAAGGTAACATTGCTTTACAACTCTGTATATGACTTAGGGGAATAGATTTACCCCTCTTCAGGTGTATGTTACCACCCCACACTCACTATCAAAGCACCCAAAATCTTCCATCATAGACCACTGGACTCAATCCCCCTTTTTGTCCCCCACTCTCCTCCTCTATAGCCTTAATTCTGCAGTAGTGCAAAAACACTAATTTGAAGGGATATATACTCTTCTATGTTCATTGCAGCACTATTTACAATAGCCAAGTTATGGAAATAATCTAAGTACCCAAGGAAAGATAAGTGTATACAAATGATGTGGTGTCTGTCCATCCATCCATCCAACCATCCATCCATTTACCTACCTACCTACCTACACACACACACACACAGAGAGAGAGAGAGAGAGAGAGAGAGAGAGAGAGAGAGAGAGAGAGAGAGAGAGAGAAAGAAAGGGGAATATTACTCAGTAATAAAAAGATAAACTCATGCCATTTGCAACAACATGAATGGAACTTGAGGCATTAAGTGTGATAAGGCAGAAGAAGAAAGACAAATATCACATGGTTTCACTGATATGTGGAATATTAAAAAAAAAGACAAAGCTAAACCAAAACAAACCCTACATAGACCTATTTATTTGGGTCATTCTAGTTCTCTGAATAGTAAATAAGTTAATTCTGGTCTCACTTAAATTTCTATAATAGAGCTAAATTAAAGTTTTTACTCAGAGATTTTTTTTAATTCTATGTTAATAATGGGTTCCTCAAAATGATATACCTGTTTTCCAGAAACAATATCTGTCTTCTTAGTAATATACAAGTCATATTTTAGACAGCAGCTGTTGAAAAAAACCCACTCATTTCCATTATGGCAGATGGTAAAGTTCTAGTGCAGGTCACTTCAGTAGAATATTCATCATAAAACATTATTTTATAAGCTATAACAAGTTGAACTAAATGATTAAATGCTGACTTTGAGGCTTCCTCTTAAATGAACCTTATTTTCATGAGATCTCTGAGCCAGGAAGAAGTTGGATTTCAACTCCAAGCTCCTGGCTCTTTTTCTGTCTTCATCACTTCTCACACAAGCCTCAGCTCTGAACTGACTACCTTATTTAGAGTCATTATCAACATACTTGCCTTTAGTGCTGACATTGTTGATGGATTCAGAGCAGTGAAACCTGCAAACCTGTATATAATGCTAGTGCCCTGGAAGCAATAAAAAAGTTTCAAAGGGAGGCTGAAATAGAACATTCATATACCTCAATTATTGTAAATCATGATAGATTTTTTGTTTTGTCTTTTACCTTGGAGAGGACTTTCTTTACTGCCGTGGACAATTATATAGAAGAGACATGACTTTCCTTAAACGTTTGACTTTCCTTCAAAAATTAATCTTAGTCTCCTCAGGAGTTTAAACTAATCTGACTTAATTTATTGGAACTGTGAGAGGAGACGTTATATCTTTTGGGCACAGTGTGAAAATTAGTGTCCTAGAAATTGCTGATGGCATCTTCAAAGGTGACGCAGCTGACCAAAAAGTGCTGATTTCTACTTTGTGATTTTAAGAGTATATGACAATGGAAGGGCATTTCAAGACCCAGGGGCACAGTGGACGTAAATAAGAATGATGATTACAGAAGTTCCCTAGCTTGAGTAAAAGGAATGCTCACTACTGCAAAAAAGTTAAAATAAAAAATAGGCAAACTGTCCTTTATGGCTCTGATGACTGTAAAACAAACAGACAAAAACTAATTACAAGGAAGGTTCTGTGACAAACTCAGAACCTGACTTGAAGAAGACTAGCAACAAAAATGACCAAATCCTTAGCTTTAAAGTAAAATCAATGAATAATGTGGACCTAGTCTTAACAATGGAAAAATCTAGGGCAGAGTTAATGTCACCATGTTGTGCTTTAAATGAGATGTTTTAGGCTCTTTCCAGCTGGCAGGAGCATAGTCATCATTGGGTTGATGGCGGTTGGCTTTAAGGACTCATGGGAAACTGAGGGTGACAGGAAGTCATCTCAGCAGCCTCCTTGTGAGACTCAATGGAAAGTGGAGTAGGCACCTTGTATGGCACATACAGTGTTCTCTAGGCATCTCCTTGGCACAGGCTGGCCTCCCTTCATTTTTAATGTTCTGGTGATTTCAGCACACTTGCTTTCTTTTGATGACTATTGCCACTGCTAAGATTTACTTCTTTCTATTCTTGCTCTTTCTTGTGGCTTCAGTTACTGAAAGGTTATAGCATCCTTTTTCTGCCCATGCTGACCCTTCTGTTTATCTCATTGTCAAGCTGTCCAATAGAGAGAATTTCCAAGGTTAATTAATTACTATTCAGCGCAGAATGTCCCTGTTGAATTGGGCTCTCATCTGGACCAGGTGTGGTTACCTTTGGCAAATGTCTATCCCAAATCCAATTTCAGTGGTCACCATTTGAATGAAAAGCACTCTTTTTTTTTTCATTCAATGTGCATGAAATAAATTCCTCTTTTGTGCCATGCATACTATATGTCAAGAAACAAGAATCATGAATTACCCATCTTAGATTTTAATAAGGTGAAACAACAACTACAACAATTAAACTCAACTAAAATGAATGTACATAAAGAAAGAACAGAGATTTGAAAGGAATTTCTCAGAATGAAGCTGTTACCATTTCAGTCTTGATGAGGCTTTCCTGCAGAGAATGTGTAATCCAGCAGGTGCCTTGTTTCACCTGTTCAAGTAATTTTGGTCTAGGTGACTCATGCATGTGCTATGAGGACTAGAAATGAGAGGAATTGGAAATGAGAGGAATTGGAAGCAGAAAATGAAAATAATAAATAGTTCCTATATGTTCTTAATGATAGCTACAATCAATGAGTAACAGTTAAATGCCATTTAGAATGCCATTAAGATTAACAGAAGTAGCATCAGATTACATGTTTTTTTATAGATGAAGTTACAGTTTGGATGATACTACAAAGTGTTTAGCATCGTGAAGGTATTGGAGGGCACTGTACTGGAAGGTCTTTCCACAAGATGGCACCCATAATCTCTTTTGTTTTTAAATTCTTCCTTTTTGTGTGTTAAAAACAATTTTTTTTACAAAGTTGAAGAAAATATAAAATTTGTAATATATTTGAAAACACAGGTAGTTCATTTCATGTACTTTGATTGGCTAACATGTTTCTGATGGCTATAATTTATGTCCTCAGTAATATCAAGAGATAATACTAGAGTGGTTCATGACCATGTACACCCTGCTCCTTGATTGATAATGGTATCAAAAAAAATAAGAAAAGAAATAGAGAGAATGGCATTCATAGATCATCATACTAATGCAGATTTGCAATATTCCATATTTTTGAAATGTTAATATCCTAATTATTTGACTTATAATTCTGTTCTACTTGGAATTTCTGAAACACTAGGTCTTAGAAAAATGAAACTGTATTTTATGCTAAACAAGTTTTTCTATTTGAATGTATTATATTTATAAAATCTTTTGCGATAGAATCCTTTTTGATCAAGTTTCTCCTTTCTAGTTGGTTTTCCATGGTCACCGCTGCATTTAGACACCTTTTGGAATAATGACCATTGTAAATAGATCCACAGAATATGGAGGAGACTCGAGAGTATTTGGTTCAAGATGTTGCCACTTGTGCACTCTGAGCATTTTTTATTCCAAAGCTTAAGTGAAAGGAAAATCAAAGCCTTTTATTTCTGAAAGCTTTGTGTATGTGAGAGAGAAACAGGAATGGAATGGATCAAAATAAAAGCAGAAAAGGGACTTGAAATTATAAATTTAGATATTTATTGCTACTATAAGAGTAGGAGTCCTCAGGCATTGCTTAACAAAACTATCTTCACCAAAATAGTCAATAGAATGTCATTTTTCTTAATAGCAATCATAGATAAAATACAAAAATGAATAAATATAAATATCCCAACAAAGTAAACATTTCCAGAGCAAATGCAAGGCAGAAACAAAGTCTGAACAGTTGGGAGGCAGATCTAAGGGCAGAGCATGCTGGGATCAAGATATGGAAGTAGGAAGAGGCATCCTGAATTAATATCTCATGGATCTGCAGATCTGAAAGTTCCCGTTATGAGGGATGTAACTGGAACTGGGCTTACTGTGCAAACTACTGTGTAAGATGAAGGCTGATTTAAGAGAGCTCCAATTGGCAGGCTCTAACTTTGAAGAGGCTATATCTGGCTGAGCTAGTGTATACGTTTCCTATCATTGCTGTAATAAATTACCATATACTTAGTAGCTTAAAACAATACAAATATATTATCTCACAGTTCTGTAAGTCAGTAGTTCAACAAAGGTTTCTCAGTGGGCTAGATCAAGGTGTAGGTAGGACTGTACCCCTTAGGGAAGCTTCAGGGAACAATGTTTCCTTGTCTTTTCCAGATTGCAGAAACCACCTGCATTTCTTAATTCATGATCCCAGGTGCCATCTTCAAAGCAGCACTTAAAAATCATGACATGTATAGGCTCCACCACTTTTGTCACTTTGCCTTCTCTCCCTTGTTACCTCTGAGCCTCTTGCATCCATGTTTTGATTTATTGAAAAGGGGCCATAGCCTGACTAAATAACGATATTTGATCATATTTCTTAAGTCAGTAGTGACTTCAATTTATAAAAAGTGAGAACAGGTAAAAAGTTTAAAAAGAAAGGAATGGATCAATATTCAAGATATAAAGTTACTCCAGATGAAATGAAAACAATGGAAGAAGTGAATAAGGTAATATGTTCATAAACTGTCCACGACATAGATAGCAGTTACTGAAAAAGAATAATTACTAAGGAAACAAAAAAAGAGGCCCTAAAAATACCTGAAAGAACAAAAATAGTAGATATGTAAAATAAATTATTACTGGAGAAATTTTTTATAATATATATAACAGAGGATCATTATTCTGATATGCAAATATTTCCCTCATAAGAAGTGACAATTAAAAATAGTGAAAATAGATAAGCAAAGAGCCAGTAAAATACACAAAGATCTTCTCAGCTTCATTAGTAATCAGGAAAATGCTAATTAAATGACATATATATATATATCTCATATAATGTTTTCTACAGTTCAGATTGGTAAAATTTTAAATACTGTTAGATATTTGTAAGGTTGATGAAATGTTTGCACTTATTCATATTAATTAAATCTAAAACCTTCTCAACCAGAAATTCATTATTTTGTTATATCCCCTAGAGAAACGCTCATATACATGTATAGAAGGACATGCACAGCACGAGGGTGTTGTTTCTCTTCATTGCTGTTTATGATACAGAATTGACACCAAGAACAGACAAAAGGTATAAACAGAGGAATAGATAAATAAAATGTGGCAAGACATAAAATGAAATATTGTATTGAAATTCAAGAAAATGCACTAAATTTACGTGTTTAATCATGCGGGGAAATTGTGAAAACATTATGAGAAAATGATATGATTCAAATAGCATGAAATATTTATGTCTATTAAAGCATAATGCTGGGGAATTTACATGATCACATGTTCATATATGCAAAAGTTTAGAAAATAAATAGAAATAAAGCAAATTGTTGATAGTATTTTCCTTACTAGATAGAGTGAGTGGTACAAAAATGGATGTGGTGATTGAGGATTTTGCTTTATGAGTGATGTCTCTGATTGTTTTCTTTAAAAATATACCTAATTTATATATTCAGTAGTTTGTAAAGTATAAGTATATACATGGGTTTGGTTATTTCTTGAAACTGGTAATGTAAGTGATCATTATTTGTATTTATTATTTTATGTGCTTTTTAAATCCATAAATGTGTTTAGTATAATTATGCTCAATATAAATTTAATAAAAATGCTCAATAAATTAACTTTACAAAGCCCAGGACCAATATGAGAATCAGTGAGGAGAGGTATTTATAGCACAAGCAGAATAAAGGGACAAATTGACTTTTAAAAAGACATATAAAGGAACATTGAAGAGTCAGGGAACATAGTTTATAAAGCTCCATCATTATTTATTTCATGAGAAACAAAACAGAAAATGGCAAAGAAGTAATCTTAAAATGATAATGTCAGAGAATTTTCCAAAAGTGAAAAATACATGAGTCCATGACTAAAAGTGAACATTGAAAATCCTCTACAAATAATTAGGACCAATACAAATAAGTCCACACCTATCTATGTAAAGGCTAGTAATAACATCTTATTAGCTACCAGAAACATAAGGAAAGACTACTAGAATGATAGCAAACTTCTCATCAGCAAGAAGAGATGCCAGAAAGCAGTAGAGATTCCATGACAGACTATGGTTAAAGTCGACTTTAAATTCTATGCCTAGCTAAACTATTACCAAGAAAATAGAATGAATGAACTTTCTGACACTGAAAGAGTGGGAGACTTCCAAAGCAAAAGGAAAAGTGAAGTCAAAAAGTCAGAATGAAGTCCGGTAACAATGCATTTTTTTCTTTTCTCTCAAAAAAGATAAAACTTCTTCTAAACATTCACTCAAATTACCAGTGTTTCCCCTTTGGAAAACAAGTGAAATAAAGAAAAACTTCATGTTATGCTCCTGAAGCTTATTTATGATGAAACTTACGAAAAGTTCAGAATAATTCAAATATTTGACAGATGAAATTGATGCACTTTATGCAGTGTACAGTAATTGTCAGTCTTTGCCCCTAATGCAGGCTAACATAGAAAACAATGTTAAAATGATACATAAATGATACATAACCTTTCTTCCATTACCAAAAAAAAGGGGGGAGAAGCTATATACTTATATGAGTCCAGATACTCTGTGCACTGGTAGCCAAGATTATCTTTCATTTGAAGTTTCGTTTGTCAAATATCTTCCCCGTTTTGATAATGAGAGAGTTGTCAAGGTTTCAAAGGGACTTGTGGGAGAAAGTGCACAGAACCAGCTGGCTACAATGAGAGTTGTCATTATTTTCATACAAATGCATATTGAAGAGGAACGGAATTGCTCTAATTCCAGTGTGATCTGCTTCAAATTACTAAAATAAATATAGTGTGTGGTACATAATAAGAAATGAGTGATTAATGGTAAATAATGATTATCTTTTGCTTTTGACCTATTAAACCTATTTTAAAGGGTAGAAATAATAGAATATATATTATATTATTACTCTAATAGTGAAAACAGATGAATATACATATAATGAAACAGAATAAAGGAGAGCCATGCTTGGATCAGTAATGTTAAAATGTCAAACCGAGGATTATGATTATATCAATTGTGTACACAGGAGATTTCTTGAGTAACAAATAATGGTTTTCATGTTCTTTTGAAAACTGTGAAGTTCTATATAAATATAAGATGATTTATGGTTATTTCAGGAGCATCAAGGTGGTGGTTTTCTAAAAAATCTATGCTGTTTCAAACTTAATTATTTATAGAAATCAAATAAACTCTCAATTGATCCTATTTATTTTAGGTCATTGATTATGTATACTATGAAAAGGGTTATTAAGACAAACAGCACTTAGGATTGGGCCTGCTTAATGTTTTCAACTGGGATGTTTTCATAGGTTTGAAAGGGAAAGAATAGAATTTCTTAAAATTAAATAGAGTATAGTAGAGACCAACAGTTTTCTGGAGAGATTTTAATGTTATAGATAGAGAAAATAGTCAGGAGGTTTTTAAACAGTATACTTATTCAGTCCTGTATCCCATGGTTAAAATGGCATCCTAACAGAGACAATTGCAACTGACTTTAAGCAACTATCCAACACAGATTTTGTTGTCATTGAGCCTTGACCACTGCTTTAAACCTCTTCTGATGCAACTTCTTTTCTTTCCTTCCTTCTTCATCCAAATTAAAAATAATTGTTTTGCTAGATAATGTGGAAATATACCTTATTCCTCTGCATTCTATCAGTTAAATGCCTTATATTTTTTGTTAGGCGATCCCAGCCATTAAGACCACCTTCATTATAGTCTTTGGGATGGAGTTATGAAAATAATATATGATGAAAATGCTCTGATCAACAGTTTTATTGAAAAAAACCTAACTGAGATTATTGTCTCCTCTCTGTAGCCTATTATCTTTGTGCACCCCCTGGTATGATTGAATCCAGTCTCAGAATGTCTGAGGAACTTGCCTAAGTCTACATGGCTAGAACATGACCCACCAGGATATATTAACATCAAGGCTTGCTTTCAAGTTTAAAACAAGAAATGCCTTAGATTTTGAACATGTTCAGCTAAAATTGAAACTGCAAAAAAAATGCCATATTAACTTCAAAGTCTAGCTCTCCTCACTTTCTCATATTACACTAACACTCTGTTGTTAAGCCAGTGTGAGGGATGTGGAGTGATTAATATTCGTTTTTTTTTTTCATGACCATCATTACCATGCAAACATATCAAATGCCATCTTTTTCCATTTTATATTTAATAATTAGAAAGCAGGTGGTCTAAAGAGAAAATCCCCAATTACCTTGCAACAGCTTATATTCATGCTAAAATATATATCTAGGATAAATGAAAATATGTCGTGATCTGAATATTAACTTTTGCCTCATTCACATATTCTGAAGAAACTATCAAATACAGATCTGGGCTAGAAATAACACTACCAAACACAGGTTTCTAATTTATAACCCATTAGTCTGATAAGCCCAAGTGTGTTGCTATGGATATGTGAGGGCATTTAACCAATGTATCAACATGACCTATAATATGAAAATGTGTGAAGGCAGTTCCAGTCCTAAGTGAAGCCATACCAATTGTATAGAAGAATGGAATGGCTATATTTTGCCCCATCCCACAGATGTATTATTAATAAAAGATACATTAGATTGGAACCTTAAAAATATAGCTGCGTTCCAGAATTGTGAGATATATGTTTTAAAATGATTTCTTGGGGCTTCCCTGGTGGCGCAGCTGTTGAGAGTGGGGTTGCGAAGCTGCCCGCAGCCTCTGCAATGTCGGTTCGATCCCCGGCTGCTCCCCGGCCACCAGAGGAGGGTCCCACATGGCGCGCAGACCTCTCCTGCCGCCCGCTGCTCCCCTCAGCAGTGTACTTCGGCTGTTCTGCATCCTGCTCTGGCTCTGGTGAATTCTCTCACCCTCTCGCGCTTCTGACTGTACCCAGTGCTTGTATGAATGAATAAATAAATAAATAAATCATAAAAAAAAAATGATTTCTTGGACACATAATGGAAAAAGTTATTATCAAATGGATTTTTATTAAATATGGATTTTTATTAAAAAATGGCTAAATATTACATGTAAGTCTATATGTGTTTATGCTCCTCAATCCTAGGTTTGCCTCTAAAATAGCATTTAAATGACAAATCACACAAAACATATATTTCCAATGTATACAAAATATTAATTACTATGGACATTAGATGCTATCTCAGAAAAAGATATGAAGGTGAAAAGTTAAATAATTAACCTCAGCTATGCTAATACTCCTTTCACTAGTGACTAGCACAGGACTTTTTTCTGCCCACATATCACTACTTAAAAGTAAGAGGAGACTGAGAATATGGATGCTGTGGGGTAGCCTTTTATTGTACCCTTAGGTGGTTCCTTCGTTCTAGCACTCAGTTATGAAGACTACATTAATGAATATGAAAACATCTAAAATTTTGTCTTTATTTACTGAATAGTAGGCTGATTTAGTATTAAGTCTGCATAAGATCACAGCCTTGAACAAAAGAGATACATGAATATTACAGAGAACCAGGAAGAGATTCCATTCCTGAGCCACTTACGCCTCCCCTAACAAATGATATTGAGTACTACATTGCGTTGAATCACTTGCCAACAAATGGTTGTGATAAGAGCTTCTAATCTTGAATTGCTTTTTTGCGTTGGTATAAATGAAAGCAGGAGAAAATATGTGAAAACAATATTCGTGTATCTTACTTGTCTTTCATCCAAAAATACACTTGGGGCCTCCCTGGTGGCACAAGGGATTAAGCACCGCACTATGAAGCAATCCCCAACCTCTGCAGCAGGAGTTCAATCCCCGGCCTGCTGCCAGGGAGCAACCTACATGGTGAGGCAGACCTCTCCTGTCTCACCCGCTGCTCCCCTAAGCAGTGTATTTCAGTCAGTCTGCCTGTTCTGTTCCCAACTTTGTCTCTGGTGAATCCTCTTACCCCACCCCCCACATCTCTGGCCTGTGCCCCAGCTCTTGTATGCATGAATGGATAAATCTTTAAAAAAAAAAAAAAAAAAAAAGCAAAAGATATACTTATTTTTTGCCTTGTTTTATTAATATTATTATTATTGAGCTAACACTGTTTTACAACACTATATGTACATTTAGAATACTTTGTCTAAACAGATTTTCTCTTGAGTGTGCTCTTCACGTTATAATACTAATTTGAAATCCCTAAATTTTCCACAATTAGAATCTAAAGACTGTAGCTTAAGACAAATATTATTAGATCGTATTAGAGCTTAATCTGAATGCCCTTTTATTGCAAGAATCTTGCTTATTTGTGACATCTTTTAGAAAGCAGAAGACATTTAAAACATTTTTCATTAGTATTTTGAG
This sequence comes from Talpa europaea, assembly GCF_964194135.1. Taxonomy (NCBI): domain Eukaryota; kingdom Metazoa; phylum Chordata; class Mammalia; order Eulipotyphla; family Talpidae; genus Talpa; species Talpa europaea. Next base: position 16,924,862 of record NC_140081.1, read on the forward strand.
AACATGAATACCTATTTTTATTGACCTTTCCATTTTTAATAGTTGCATGATAAAATTCCAGTTGCATGTACATATAAATGCCTTCTCTTTTGTTTCTTGCAATTAACACACTAAAAGCTAAACTAAAACAAAGAAGAAAGGTAGTAGAAACTCAGATTTGGGTTTGGGGAGAATTTGAAAAGGAAATTAGGAAATAATAATTGATTTACTAAGGTTCACAGTGACAAAGAATGAACAATACTCAAGGTACCTCTATTTCTATCTTTCTCCACCTTGGAAAAATTTACAGATAAAGAATTGTTCCTTACTGGGTTGGTATGTTGCAGTTGTCTGTTTTTTAACAATTTTTCTTTATAGAATGACACTTATGTTTTGTAAGATGAAAGGAAGGTGAAGCAAACATCCTGAGGCACCTTCTAGGCCACATGAGGACTTGCACTGATTTTCTTGTTAAAAAAAAAAAAAAGTTTCTTGAGGAAAAAAAAAAAGAAAATCAAAAACTCGTGGTTTTTATACTTCATCATCCTGCCTTCATTTCTCAGTCAAAGTGAGATGATATCAGCAATAGCCCTTTAGGAAGATTCATGTAAGAAGTGACCACTTGGAGAATTATAGTTAGGATTGTGCGAGCATGTGTTAACAAAACTGTGTTGCAAGAGAAATTGATTTATGGCTAAATAGCTAGTTTTGCTCTCCAAGAAACCAAGTGAGATGTTATGTGTCAACTATTTTACTAGGTCAAAATGCTTTGTGATGGGTAAAGTGCTTCTGGACTGTAAGAGCCAAAAATTATTAAGTGAAAGGCAAAACCTTGGGCTTCTGTGGATGCAGAGGCTCTTAATTTGGGGCGTGTCCCTTGAAGAACTTTGGAAACTGACAATTGGGGATATTCCAGGTAACACTGGCATTTGTGGGGAGTGGTACTTCACAGTGTATAAATTCATCTACTTGCACTGTTCTCATGGAGAGGACCACTGTCACCTGACCGGTATCTTCTGAGTAGACTAAAGGATTTCTCCAACTGTGAACCTCAGATAACCCTCAACAAAATCACCTGGAGGACGTAATCCCAGGTCTACCCTAGGACAATTAAATCAGAATATTTGGGGCTGGGCCCCTGCATTTTTAACTCTCCCTACCCTTGATAGGTGGGTATACAGCTGGGCATGAGCCTTTTTCGATTATTTTCTAATTCCATCCCTGATGACCTTATACTTCTAATGGTTTATTCCTTTCATTCTATGGTGTCTTAATGCAACTGCAATTTTTATTCCTTCAGAACACCATCCATGGAGGAATTAACTGGGAGTTTTAAAAAAGGCAACAGACTGGAAGGGGGAGTTTTTTGCTTAATTCAGATTTTGAGGAATCCCTAGAAGAATTTATTCTAGTCGTCTATCTTTTCCTAAGTCCTCTTTATCCCCTGTGACTCTTACAATTATTAACACATAGAGCTTCTTAGTACCGTGTGATAATTCTGCTTGAACCATTAGTCCTTTCTTTTTTTCAACATGTTATCACTGTTGCCTTGATTGTAAATAGTGACTCTTGCTAGAAGGTCAGAGATTGTATTAGGCCTTACCAAACAAGTGAAAAATCAATACTTTCACTTTCTTTAGGTGAACTAGTTTCATACGTACTTGAGATGAAAGGAAAATTCCCTTTGTTGTTCAGCTGAAGTTGTCAAGCCTTTCATTAGTCTAGGTTAAGTTTCTAGGATTTTGAATTTAATTTTGGTTTCTAATATTGATTTATATTTCATATTGGTTTCCCCCCCCAAAAAAAAAAAACCCTTCAGTAAATTCTTTCACTTCTAGGCCACTACTTTAATTCAGAATGAGAAGTGTTTCTCAGTGATTCAGTTTCCATTTCAGAACTTAAAATTACCAGTGAAATAGAAAATTGCTGTGAACTCCACAAGGTTATTGGACAGTAATCAGGCTACCCAAAGTCATGCATTATGTTCTTGAATTTAAGAAAACTGAACAAGATCCGATCATATTTTCTGTTTTATCACAATGTTGTTGTAAGCTGTTTAAGATTCTTAGACATCTTTGGATTTTTTGAAAGCTTTTTATACTGCAGATATCTTATGCACATTTCATAAATGAATGAACAAATGTGAGAAAAGAGTTAAAAGGATGAAGTACTGTTATTAGATTCAAGGATGAACTAAAAGCAATACTTAGCAATTCTCCGTATACTACTAACGACACCCCCAACCTGCTAGCTCCATTTGTCACCTCCACCCTCCCACATACTGTCAGAAGTCCTGAGACTTATTCCTTCTATGCCCTAATTTAGCTCAAACTTCAAAGACTAGTGACCTACAGTCCAATGCACATTTCTCTCTCTCTAACAATCAGACTTCCTGCTCTTTCAGTACCCTAATCTGAACATGCTATCCTGAGGAGGCTGACCTGGTAAATAAAGATAGAGAATGGTAAGAATTACATGATCAACTTTGTCCTCACTTTTGTGGCGGTGATTGTGGCAGAGGGGGCTACATGTATTGTAAAAGATGTTGGTGAAAAAGTACAGTGATACTCTCACAGGAAAGGAAAACGAGATGTACCTCTAGGGAAACTTTACCTCTGCAATTCTGCTTAGGATTCTGCCTGACTGCCTCCAACGGCAGTATATTAAAGTATATACTGCCTTCTCATGCTCTTAAGGTATTCCAGGAAAAAAAAAAAAGAAAAAAAAAGAAAAAGTACAGTGATACAAGTTTTAACTTCAGCTTTTCCCCATGGCAGAATTTCAAGCAGTATGAATAGGAGAAACGCATTTTTGGACAGGACCCTAAAATCCTGTCAGGAAGATGGCCACCACTTCTGGTTTTGCTATCATCTGACTTGATATTTTATGTATAAGGTAGTTTTTATATGTCATCATCTTCAAAAGAGTTAAGAGAATAGAGGGAAAACAGATCATCTCTCTCTCCTGTTTATCAGTTATTCTCAGCCTTGTCTGTACCTTAGAATTACCTGGGGAGCTCTCACGAACCCTGTGGTGTCCAGGCCAGACTCCAAACCAATTAAATCGATTCTCTGTGGGTGAAACATCAACACCAGTACATTTATTTATTTATTTAAAAGATTTATTTTATTTATTTATGCATACAACTACTGGGGTACAGGCTAGAGGTGTGGGAGGTGAGAGGACTCACCAGAGACAGAGCAGGGAACAGAACAGGCAGATTGACTAAAATACACTGCTGAGTAGCAGGTGAGACAGGAGAGCTCTGCTGCGCCATGTGGGTCAGTTCCCTGGCCAGGGATCAAACTCGTGCTGCAGTGGCTGCAGATAGCTTCATAGTGGTACTTTTTTCACCAACATCTTTTACAATACAAGTATCCCCCTCTGCCACAACCACCACCACAAAAGTGAGGATAAAGTTGATCATGTAATTCTTACCGTTCTCTATCTTTATTTACCAGATCAGCCGCCTCAGGATAGCACTCCTTTGTGCCACCAGGGAGGCCCAACACCAGTATATATAAAGCTCCCAAGACCACTCCTTCAGACAAGGATGAGGGAAGCAGTAGATGCCAGTGCACAGAGAAGACACTTACATTAAGAAATCATGAGAAGGGCCTCCCTGGTGGAGCAGCATTTGAGCGCTGGGCTGTGAAGCTGCCCGCAGCCTCTGCAGCGCTGGTTCCATCCCAGGCCACCGGTGAGGGTCCCGCATGGCACACAGACCTCTCCTGCTGCATCCACTGCTCCCCTCAGCAGTGTTTTTGGTCCTTCTGCCTTTTCTGCTCCCCGCTATGGCTCTGGTGAATTCTCTCACCCTCCTGCGCTTCTGACTGTGCGCAGTGCTTATATAAATAAATAAATAAATCTTTTAAAAAAAAAAAGAAAAAGAAAAAGAAGACACGAGAAAAAATGGGAATGGTAGATTTGCGGACTGGAGAGCAAAAACAGTGGCTGCTGAGCTCCAACCGAGTGCTGAAGGGATGAGAGCAGCTTCCAGTGCAGATCCCCTGGGGTTGAAGCACTTTTATGCCCTTAACTGTGTGAGCTGAGCGAGTGACTTTTATGCTTCGGTTTTATTATTAGCAAAATGAAGGTGATAATTATACCTACCTTAAGGTTACTGGGAGGATATGTGAAGTCATGAGCATAAAGCACTTAGCGTTATGTTGGGCACATAACAAACATATTCTACACATCTGTGCTATTATGACAATGAGCCCGAAAATGCCAGAGCTCACTTGTCTTCAATAGACAATTGATTTCTGCTCTAGAGGAGGAATCAAAGAACATGCAAGAACTAGGGAAATGAGAATCAAAGGTTCTGAGAATGATCTTGGTGCTTTTCAATCATTTTCTTATTTTTCTGTCATCTTGTCGCCATCCTCAAACCCCCAAATTTATTGTTATTTCTTGTCCTGCTGTTTCTTGTTCTTTTAGATTCTTATACTTCCAGTTTCATAACACGAGGGGATGAATTAGTAGCTCTCTCAGTTGAGAGCTTGCTATGTATCAAGCTATCTCAGGATAAACAGTGACTACTTGGTGGCTTATGATTTTGTGTTTGCCTCATCAAACCTCGGAGTATAACCTGTGCTCTGAAGGGTGGTTAATTGGCTGGGGTTGCATGTACATCTCTGTGAGATGTTGGTATCAGGGTAATCCTATTTCTAGGTTGATTGGTGGTAGCTGGGTTGGTAGTGGTGCCTGAACCACATATCTCTCATTATCTAGCAAGTCAGCCTGGATGTTTTGCATGATGGCAGCAGTTTCCAGGAGTGGAGGAATGGATGCTTTTGAGGTCAAGGGGCAGAATTGACACCACAGCACTCCTGCCATATTCTTTTGGTCTAAGGAAATTATATGGTCAGCCCATACCCAGTGGAGAGGGAAATTGCCCTCTATTTTAATGGGAGTTGCTGCAAAGTTCTGTAGCCATTTTAAATAGCTTTTCACAATGGCCTGTTGAAATAGGACCAATGGGAAGAAATGAGGTCAGAGTGAGGGTGATGGTGTGAAGCATATAAAAGACATGTTAGATTGGATTTGTCAAATGATTGGATGTGCGTGGAGCACAGGATGCAAGTGGGAACTGAGTCCTCCATTATTATGAAAATAAAACTTTGTTTAAAGAAATAGGAAGTCCAAAGGATGGCAGGAAGCACAGGCTCTTACCCTTGTATTCTCTTTTTTTTTTTTAAGATTTATTTTTTATTTATACAATAGCTGGGGTACAGGGCAGAGTAGTGGGAGGGTGAGAGAATTCACCAGAGACAGAGTGGGGAACAGAACAGGCAGACTGATGAAATACACTGCTGAGGGGAGCAGCGGGCGAGACAGGAGTGGTCTGCAGCGCCATGTGGTAATCTCCCCGGCCAGCCAGGAATCGAACTGGTGCTGCAGAGGCTGCGGACAGCTTCACAGCACTGCCCTCAACCCACTGCACCACCGGGGAGGCCCCTACCCTTGTATTCTCTTAATACATACCCTGGCAGTATTCCTTTTCTAAAATTGCAGTTTTTTCTCTAACCATTTCCTCCCAGGGCAGGGCATATTTCAAAACTCATTAATTAAGAACTCAAATGACCAACTAGTTTTTCTATTTCCTAGTTGATGCCTTTTGGAATTCTAATAAACTTTTGGAATTCTAATAAAATGTGCACATAATGTATAGTTTATAATACAAAAGGATGTGCTTCTGTCTCAACTCCAAAGCAAGTTATTCAGTTTCAAAACCAATATCTAACTTGGGGCTGATACCAAAGTCTATGTAACATCTTAATGGAATCCAGGAGAAATTTCTGAGAATAAAAAAGATATAGTGGCACTTAGCCACTTTCTTTATTTGTTTATTGAATCTATTTAGAATTCTTCTTCTCCAAAGTTTATAGACATTTTTGTTAAAGTTTTGCTCTCATGAATATAATTTTCAATTGCCTTGCTCTTATATAACCATTTTATTTAGGCCACTAGACTGTGAAATAAAATCAGACAAAGGTAAATGTTTTCCCCCTGATTTAGTATTCACGATGATTTTGCTATAGTGAGATAGTCTCTCCATTTTCTTTTGCGATGTTTTACCCCAAAAAGTCTTTTCTTTTCACTTTGATGTACATTATTTCAAGTACATCTAAAATAACATATGTTCCTAAGTTAAAATTCTTTAATATTAGTTTAGAAATATTCAATACCATTTATACCCAGCTTTTGTATTGATTTTTCTTGTTATTATTTACCATCTTACTTAAAATGTGTTTTTAAATAATCAAAAAACTGACATATTCGTCCTTCAAATTTGCACATCTTACCAACCCCGATCATATGTATGCATGTACCCAGGATGGGAACAGCCTGTGTTACTGGCTCAAGCAGAACTATTTATTTTTCTCCCTTACAATCTTTCTTTAACCTATTGTATTTCCTAGCTACTTCCCCATTACTCCTACATGACAAAGCCTCTGAAAACTTGTTAGTTAACCCCTAATTCTTGCTCAAGTATCTGTAGATCTGCTGGGAGTGGCCATCTACACTGGGCTTAGCTGCATTAGATTCCCCCATGTTGGTTGGCGCTAGGTTGGTGTCGTGTTTCTCTCATCCTCCTTGGACCCATCATAGATTATTTTTGAGCATGATGTGTTTTAGATAGATAAATCTGATAGCACATTTTCTATTTGCCAATTTCAGTGCAGATAACAAAATGTCACAATGTATGAGACACGAAGACAGAAAACAGCAAGCATGTCTTACTGACTTCGACAACAAATAATTCCATCTTCCGTTACTATTGCATTCTCCATTCCATTTGTGATTTTGAGCCTTCTTCATCAATTTATGGAATTCAAATTGACTCCTTCTGTCTTAATCTAAATCTGCAATAACTTTGTTATAGAAATAAAACATCTTCCATCTCAGTGTAGTCCAAAATAGGTACAATGAAACAGTCTCGCTGAGCAAGTGAAACAGGTCTGCGATATAGCTTTGTCCATATACATTATTCTTTTAGCATTTATATGAGTGGTATATATTGCACAGATATTGATGTGTATGCACAAACAGAGCAGAGATGCTGGCACAATACATACTTACAATTGTTCTATTATTGCTGGATTTGTTTGTGCTAATCTAAAAGGAAATCTGCAATTATTTTTTTATTTAACTATGGGATATGAGCTAAAATTCTAGACTGCTAACACCAAAAGTGATTTTAGAGATCATATAATCCAACTCCTACATTGTTGTAGAGTAAGGAGTGCAATGTTAAGTGACTTCTCAGAGGTTGGACCATGACTTAGTAGAAGAGCTCAAATGAAATCCAGCTCCCCTGACTACCCAATAAACTTTAGACTTTTCCATCTTCCTGCCATAAACTCAGATCCCAGATGGGGCAAAATGCCAACGCAGTTTGTGGAGGAAAAATTAGACATAGTTGTGTCCTGGACTCTGTTATTGTGGAGACTTTACAAAATGTGTGCCTTGCAGGCATCTCCAAGCTAAGTGTATATCCTTCTGAAACTTTCTCTGAAATTCTGTATGTAACACTCTCGTTTCTTATCTTTGAAATCTAGTAGCACTTACACCTTTTGTCATGAGGATATAAAGTCTTCAGGAGAGGCTCCTTTGCACTCTCTCACAGAGATTAGGACAGTTCTGGCTGTTTAGGGCTATTGACAGTCAACTCCCCCAAGAAACAACAAGAAAAACCTGTTGACTGAGCAAAACTAAGGTTATTAGACATACTGGAGTAAAGGGAGAATGCAATCTTGATAGCGTGTCAAAAGGGGATATTTTAGAGCTTTCAAGCCCAGGATGGATAATTTTATGGAGTGTATTGCAACATGAGTAGGTAGTTAGGAGTGGTCTGACTTTATGTCATAATAGTTTTGAATGAGTGGACACTCAGTGCAAGGATCTGTATATGATTATTCATGAGGAAGTTGCTCTTGAATAAAGTATATTTGGTTGGTGCAAAATCTTTTTGTTCAAGAGCAGGCATTTTTCAGGGCAAGTAGTTAAGTTATATTTGTCTGATTCTGCCATTTTTAATACAAAACCAGGAAATAAGAGTTTACTCAGTGCTTGTCGCATGTATTATTGGAACTCATATCTTGACTGCCAGTCTCAAAACTAATAGCATAAAAGAAATGTGAGTCTGTCCAGAGTCACAAATTCCCCAGCTCTTGAAAAGTGATATTTGATGAAACCCTCATTTTATATAAGCATGGTACAAAAGAAAGAAGTCATTGGATCCTCCTTTGCCATTGTGATCCCCTAGGGTAACTGATATCAAAAGGAAAATAAGATACCAAATGGGCCTCTCCTGAAAATTATCTTCTGCGCACATTCTTCCAATTGCAACAGGGCTCTTGAGTCCTGCATGTATACACCGTTAAATGCCAAATTATATCTCCATTCTCCCCCTCCATTACTCTGCTCAATCTATGGCAGAAACTTTATTTACACATTTTATCTTATATATTCCAACCAGTGCTACTATTTGGCTCTGATTCAACCTAAACAAAGATACATCCCCAGGACTAAAGTATTGTGACAATGCTTAGCTGTATAGTAGTTAATATTTTTATTATCTTTATTATCTCCAAAATGAAAACAGATTTTAAAATTTCTCTTGTGAACTCTTAGAACTTTGAGAAACACTTCCCTAGAGACAATAAGAATGTTTTCCTTTTTACATGTAGACTTTCATTTGGGAAATATTTACTGAACCTATTCTATCTCAGACACTGTTCTTGGTGTTGGGAACTCAGTGGTAAGAAATAAGAGATAAGACCTCGGCCCTTGGGGCCTCCCTGGTTGCGCAGGGGTTTAAAGACAGCTCCATCAAGCTACTGACAGCCACTACAGGATGAGTTCTATCCCTGGCCAGCCAGGGAGCTACCCACATGGCGCAGCAGACCTGTTCCGCCCAGCAGTGTACTTCAGTAGATCTGCCTGTTCTGCTCCCCACTCTCTCTGGTGAATCCTCTCACCACCCACACCTCTGGCTTACACTCCAGTGCTTGTATGCACAAATAAATAAATCTTTAAAAAATAAAATAAAATGGCTTTAAAAAAAGACCTTTGCCCTTATGAATTTACAGTTTAGTGGAAAAGGTTTTCTTGAAATGAACCAAAATTGCAATAAACAAGCAGCTAGGATATGGTCATATTTGTATGTTGTATGAAGAGCTCTAGTACTAAGACTTGACAGAAGCTAAGAGACACTTGGAGCCAAGTATTTCAACTACTGAAGCAGTCCAGGCTCTCTACATAGACCTTGGATTATATGTCATTGTTATCACCTTGTCATCATAACTAAGAATATAATTTTCGAGCAAGTGCCATCTCAGTAAAGAATACATTTTGAGATGTGGTCACACTGTGATAGAAGAGAGAGCACTAGAAATAGAAAAGAAGAATAAGGAGAGAATTGGGAGGGGCAATAAAGATATGTTTGGCCTTTACATTATTTCCAGTAGTAAGTACTTCGACATCATCTAGGTGAAGCTCTGACGAATGATCAGAAATTACTGAGGTCTAGTGAATTTTCTTAAAGTAAAAGAAGGTACCACCTGAGTTAAAACATAAATAATTTAGTAGAATGCAGTAACATCAGGTCTGATTGTTTATACTAGTTGAATTCAGTATTGTTCAGAGCAAACCTTCGTACCTGTGCTCCAGATCCCAAGGAAGAAATCCCCTGCGTTTATGCCACAGGAAGAGTTCATCCCTGCTGCTCAATGTCCTTGAGTCAGCAACATGGATATCATCTGTGGGCTTACTAAGAATGTAATAGCTTAGGCCCCACACATATTAAATCAGAATCTGCATTGTAACATGATTTCCAAGTGATTTGGAAGAGCATTAAAGTTTGAGAAGCACAGGTCTAGTGCACTCTCTTAGTTCTCCTTTATTTATATGTGTTTCCCTGATTCAAAGTAAGTATTTTTCATGACATATCATTATTATATATCTTTGTTTTTTCACAGTATAGGTTTTCTCCCCTCAGGTGCAGCCACTGTAGTTTTCCCACCACCAAAGTATCCAGAATCCTCTACCAAAGTCCTCCCATGATGCTTCCCCTCGCTCCACCTCACCCTGCCACATTTCTTCACCTCCCCTCTCCCTCTTTTTCCCTTCTTCCCTTTCGATGCCTCATCTCTGTGGTCAGCTTGCAAGGGCCAATTTTAAAGTTTCTCTTTGTCTGATCTTTGTTTGATTTCTCCATATTCCAAATATAAGTCACACCATCTGGCATTTACCCTTTCTCCGTCTGGCTCACTTCACTTAGGATAATCCCTTCCACTTTCCTCTATGTTGCCACAGATGGCATGAATTTATCTTTTTTGAATGCTGAGTAGTATTCCATAATATATTTATTTGTTTTTTTTTTTTATAGAGGCATGTTTTATTTATTTGTTTGTTTGTTTTGTTTATACATGGCACTGGGTACAGTCAGAAGCGCGGGAGGGTGAGAGAATTCACCAGAGCCAGAGAGGGGAGCAGAGCAGGCAGAAGGACCGAAGTACACTGCTGAGGGGAGCAGCGGGCGGCAGGAGAGGTCTGCACGCCATGTGGGACCCTCCTCTGGTGGCCGGGGAGCAACCGGGGATTGAACCGGCGCCGCAGAGGCTGTGGACAGCTTCACAACCCAGCGCTCAACCGCTGCGCCACCAGGGAAGCCCCATAATATATTTATTTACCACATCTTCTTGATCCACACATCTATTCTGAGACATTTAGGTAGTTTTCATATCTTGGCTATTGTAAATAGTGCTGCAATAAACATAGGATTGCAGGTTTCCTTTTGAATTAGTGTTTCATGCTCTTTGGGTAGATATCTAAGAGTGGAATTGGATGGATCATATAGTAGATCCATGTTTAGTCTATTGAGGAGTGTCCACGCTTCTTTCCATAGGGGCTGGACCAGTCCACATTCCCAACAACAGTGTAGAAGGTTCCTTTTTTCCCCACACCCTTGATAATACTTGTTGTTTCTGGTCTTCTTGATGTGGGCCATCCTCACTGGTGTGAGGTGCTATCTCACTGTGGTTTTTATTTACATTTCCCTGATGACAAGTGATGCTGAACATTTCTTCATATGCCTGTTGTCCATTTGCATGTATTCTTTTGCCTATTTAGCTGTTCTGCCCATTTTTGATTAAATTTTTTGTTTTGTTTTTGTTGAGTTGCAAAGTAAATCTTTGATAGGGTTCATTCATCCTTTTATTCATACAGCCTACTTTGCATTATGGAGCACCTTTGTGTCAGTCGCTGTTCTCTATGTGGGAAGAGAGGAGTGACCCCCCCAAGAACCACATCCCTGATTTCCTGAAGCTTTTATCTTGGTGTATTGTCCATGGCAGTCCTATTTTCAGATATTCTCTTTACTTCAGACCATTGGTTCTGATTTTTGGTCTACAGAATTATGCAGCATGACAATACAAAGTTCACTCTAATGAGGTTGAAAAGCAGACTATTTTCAGTCATACAGACTTCTCTTTCAGTCTTGGATGTACTATGGCTTACTACGTATGTGGTCCTGCAAAGTTGACTTAATCTCTTTGATTCAGTTTCCTAAAATGTAGTATTGCAGATCAGTTCATAGGATGAAATAAAATTACATATATTAAATATCTAGGAGAGTACCTGACCTAAAAGACTCAACACATTGGAGAAAAAGTAACTCTGGCTGTTACTATTAGCACTTATATGAGAAACAGCATGAAGTTCTTTTAGGGTAGTTCATTAAATCGGATGAAGCCTCTATTACTTTTAATGAAATTATATACCCTTTAGAAATGCACAAAAAGGTCTAAACTTGGGTGCCTGATGCTTTCCCACAGGCAGTGGTTCTTATTCTCTGCCTTCCTTTCTCCTCTGAGTGTGAGATTCCTATGCATGCCTAAGAAGGGGATTTGCGGGGTGCTTAATTTAAAGTGGTGATATACTGGTTGTGACCCCCATGTTCCCTGTGACATCCACAAACAAAGCTGAAGCATAGTTCTTAAAAGGATGGCAGTGTTGCCCTGCCCAATTCTCCCATACCTCTTTACTCAGCAAGAATGGGTTCTTTAAAGCTCAAACTCCAACTTCCACCTCAGACATCAGGTAGTTGGAAAGAGCCCACAAGGCCAGTGACCAATACCTGTTGGCTCCTGTCTGGACTCTAGGGTCGGATGATCTGACTACACAAAATTGTTAACCCGGGCCTCCCCTGGTGGTGCAGCCATTGAGCGCTAGGCTGAGAAGCTGCCCGCAGCCTCTGCAGCGCTGGTTCGATCCCCGGCCGCCAGTGAGGGTCCCACATGGCGCACAGACCTCTCCTACCATGCCCGCTGCTCCCCTCAGCAGTGTGTTTTGTCAGTCTGCCTATTCTGTTCCCCGCTCTGGCTCTGGTGAATTCTCTCACCCTCCCGTGCCTCTGACTGTACCCAGTGCTCATATAAATAAATAAATAAATCTTAAAAAAAAAAAACAAAACTGTTAACCCAACATTGTTTACCCACCAGATGTAGCTTCTCCTGCTTTTGAGGAATTCCTCTGGTGTGCGTTCCTATAAAATATCCAGGGGACTATGTGGGGCCTACAAGAATCCACAACCATAAACCAAAATACAGTTTTGAAAACTCAGTTATTTAACTAGCAAGACAAGTTCTGCATATAATGATTAGTTTAACATAGGCTGAAGGACACTAGAATATAAGAAATGAATGGCCTGGACAGTTACTTACTTTAGAGGTAGTAATCTTGTCGCCATGTGGTCAACTGAAGGTGACTCCAGCTGCAGTTAGTAGCTGGGGAGAAATCTACTCACTTCTCAGATGGACAAAAGAGAAAGAGTTGTGCTTGGTGAAAACTAGGGGACGCTTTTTAGCTCTCTTTATGAATCAAACTTGTTGGGTAGACAAACTGACAATGAGGTTTCTATAAACATTTGCTTTAATGAGCATTATGTGGCAAGAAAGTTTTCTTGGATTTAATCAAACACATATCCTAAAGGTCTCTACACACAAGCTGGCCACTATCTCCTCCCTTCTTAGGACACTCCTGTGAAGTAGCCAAAGGCCCAGCCATATCTTTCTACTTAGGCATATGGTATTAGGAAGCAGAGAGAGATACTGGACATAATGTGCATCCCGCAGAAGGTGATCTATGCAGTTTACAGGGAACTGCAGACTGGTTCTTGCAGAGCGGAAGCAAGCTCGCTCCCGATGCCATTAGGAGCTCCTGTGCTTCAGTTAGCTAGCCATGCTCTCTGTAAGTTTTTCTCTGATGAACCCTACTTGACTGTACTGTTCTCCTGGGCATCTAAAGATATGAGGACTCATTGCCACCATCTACTTTACTCATTCTCTACCCCCTCAGGGAGCAGACTCTGTGACCCCTAATCTTAGTGATGACATTGGTGTCACTGGGACCTAATGAGATTTGGAGGGATAAATGTGCAAGTTGGGGGCATGGTTACTCTAATGACTAGACCCTCTTTTTGAGAAAATTCTAAATTTCTTTCTGACTTCAACAATTATTGAGAAATCAACTTGAGTATCTATGAGTTTGCCTTTTCTAGAGGATACGTGAGATTTCCTGATGCCGTATTTGAATTCTCTTTGAGCTCACTTGCATCACTTTATTAGTTGTAGGCATCTGATATATATGCTCAGTGTTTTGTCTAGTAGGAATTTAATTGTCTCTCCTATAATGTTATGATAAAACAAGTTTTGCCTCCATGTACATATGCACTTCCATATTCCTGATCAATATCTCAATGTCTCTTCTTTGGATTCTTTTTTTAAGCCAGGTACAACATTTGCTTATGAATTAAATTAGAATCTTTTAACACATGTTCGTTTCATATGTATATAAGTGTCAGTACTTTATCCTTTTTGAAAAATAGCTTTTAATTATTTTGGAAGTCTCAAGGAAATGTCAAGTGATTCACCTGATAGAGCCAGGTAAATGTCCATGACAGAGGGGTGCACTTCATATGTAGTTGAAGCCCAGATATGCTTTTCATGGTTCTCCTTAGGTGAATCCAAAGCACCAAGAGAACATTGTTGACGCTCTGTTTTTCTAGTTTTAATTTTCCTCTCTGCTAATTTTGTGTTTCTGTTCTGTTTTGGTTCATTTACAACCAATAAGTTATTACCCATTATTGGCAGCAGTGGTTGGGAACTTGATTTTAAGGTCTGACAATTTGGAGATACTTCTAAATGGATTAATGGTTTATAGAAATCTAATTTCTGTTGAGTGAAAGACAACAGAGAATCTGGTTTGTTAGACTTTTTTGTCTATTTTTGACAAATCTTTTTTGTCTACTTTTGACAATCAATAAATAATGTTATGCCCTCTGGAAGGAGAACAGTTCTTTCATCTGGATCAGGGAGACTTTCTGTTTCTGTATTGACTCTTACCCCATAGCTGAAATTGTAGAACTGAAGCTATGAAAGCTTTATTTTTCTGTGTTTGCATGTCTATGTGCCTGTATTTCTAAAATGCCTTCACCTCTGACATTGTGAGTGTGTGTTTTTCTACCTGCAGATGGTAATAATATATTAAATTATAAACTCTCTTAAATTAAGTGTTCTATTCTGATTGGCATATAAAAATACTTGATTATATATTGAATTTTCCTAAAAGTCCTTGAAAATAAGAAAATTATACTACTGATTCTTTGTACTGGACTTAAATATATATATATATATATATTCTTTAAGAAACCAACTCAATCATTATAAGAACTCATTCATATAGCTGAGGGAAATAATTGGTTAAAAAATGGGCTAATCTTTGATGTTTAGCATAAGCTACTATATCTTCTATGATTTTTCAGATATATACAAGTTTTTTTAGATATATACAGGTTTACTAATCATAAATTAGTGTTACTTCTATTCTTTGTGTAGCATTATGGAAAACATAAATTTATGCTTGCCCAAATCAAACCATTATTCTGGCAAACTTTTATTTCTATGGTAATTAAATTTAGGCATATGTCAGCTTAAAGAGATTTTCTAAGATACTTAAATAACCCCTAGATATTATATTGAGTAATCAGTGGACATTCATTGGATGATTAGTGCACTTCTGTGTAAGATAGAATGCTGAAATATCAGATTGCTAAGCATAATTTAAACTTTATATGCTTTTGCTCCTTACTTGTATATACTACAAAAAAAGGCAATATCTTTGAGTCTGTCATGGAACATGTTCATTTCTGCCATGATAAGAAATTGTATAAGGGAATTTTGCTGCTGTACAGAACTGGATGATGTGTATTCTTAGCTCTGCTAGTCCATCAAAATGACAGACTATTCACAATTACCCACCTTCTAGTTTTCTCTGTGAAACAGTGATTTTTGCATTACAATTAGAATTAATATTTGTGAAAGGGACTCTACCAGCAGTCTCAAAACAATGAAGTATGTGTTGGTGGATTAAGGACAAAAAAAGATAATGCTTCCTTCTGAAATGAAATGACTTTTGTTCTGGACTTACACAGAGCATGGTCCAGGACAACAGTGTGCACACAGAGAGATCTGTAGATTTGCGGAGGAGAATCCAAAAAGGAGAACCAATTTGTGCTAAAATTTTGCTAAACCTGGCTCAGTTTTGATGGGCTTAGTAACACGATTTTCAAAAAAAACTCCTTTAGAATAAAATATTTTAGCGATGCAAACCTAGAATTTGGTTTCTTCTCTGTGAAAATGACGGTTCCTTGGAGTTTTCATCCATTCTTAATAAGAGGTTGTAAAAGTTTTCTCTTTACCTTAGAGGCTAATTTGCCCAAATAAATAGCAGTTTCCATATCTCACCAGTACTATGTGCTACACTGTGTTTCTACTTTGTCATGCTCTTGATTATTTTACTTAAAGTGGGAAACATAGCAAATGTTCTTCATTTCTCAAAATTCTTAAAATTTTTGCCTATTAAATATTGCCACTTTGATTCAGGGGTAGCCAAGTTACAACCATTCATGTCTACAGGCACCCATGATTGCATCTGACGTGCTCCAGTCTCCCAGGAATTTTTGATTTTGTCTTTACCAAATCAAATCCTCCATGAGAAATGGACTAAAAAAATCAAACTTTCACAATGTATTTGTGCCTAAATATATTTTAAAAAATTCCCAGAGAGCACATGGAAAGTCACAGAAATTTGTTTTTTTGCCTTAATGGGAAGAGATGTCATGAATATAACTAGGTTTATTTATTATGTAATTATTGACGAGCTTCATAATTATCAAAAGAGATGCTACTTAATACTTTCAAGGACTGCTCTGAATTCACATATATATCATCATTTCGAGTGAATGAGAAAGATCATTATGAGTTTTGATAATCTAGTGCAATGGTTACAATGCCTATATGGCAGCTTTTTAAGAGCTGACTGAGATCCTTTTGGCATAGAGTCATGTAATAGTGAAAACATTTCCAAATATGTCATTTTCACAATGTTCTCTATATAGTAAAGTCTATGTTTTTATAAATTTACATTCTCATAAGTGTTACATTGTTTTGTTTTGAGCATGTAACTTTGAAAACTTTAAATTAAACTTATTTTTTAGAGACATATGTATTTTTTTAAGATTTATTTATTTATACAAGCACTGGGTATAGTCAGAAGCGTGAAGGGTGAGAGAATTTACCAGAGCCAGAGTGAAGAACAGAACAGGCAGACAGACGAAATACACTGCTGAGGGGAGTAGTGGGCACAGCAGGAGAGGTCTGCGCACCATGTGGGACCCTCACCGGCGGCTAGGGATCGAACTGGCGCTGCTGAGGCTGCGGGCAGCTTCACAGCCCAGCACTCAACCGCTGCGCCACCAGGGGAGGCCTGAAATTTAACTTATTTTTTAATCATAAGGTAGCATATACAGATGCCAAAATATAATACCACACACCTAAAATTTATTTAACTTATAAAACTTCCCTCTTCCTGACTTCTACTTCTTCCTTAACTGATGTGATGTGTGTGTCTTGTAAGTGTTTAACTTGGACTGAGTGCAGAGCCAGGTCGGACTATATATGAAATATTAGTAAAGCCTTATATTTTAAAATTTAAAAATGAGTAAAAAGGAAAAATAACATTTCTAATATTTTCTCCTTATGTGCTAGTAGGTTGACTTCTATGCCTCGTTTTTTTTAAGTCAGTGGAATAAATTATTACTTTTGTGTAATCACTTTTCATTTTATGGTGGTAGCACCTTTCTAAGAGTTTCTGATGCAATAGGAATGCACAGCATATAAGTCACTTTATAATATTCCAGAAAGCAAAACACTCCAAACCATAAATCCATTCTGGGAATGGAATGGAAAGTAGCTTTTTAAAATGCAGAATCATAAGGCTTCCTATAAAGATTGCTACTGGTTGCCTGTCATTTTTGCCAGCTTTATCCTTCCTTACACAAACCTTACTTTGTTCAGGATCCACCATTTGTTCCAATGCACTCTTGTGGTAAACTGACTCTTCCCATCCAGGCCAACATGGTTTAATCCAACCAGGGCTGATGTATCCTCATGTGTGATTCATTTGTAATGGGTCCATGTTATAATATGGCAGTGTGTTGAGTGGCATAGATTTTGGAAAGGGGTGGGATGTTTCTTTGAAAAAATTTCCTAAGTGTTACACACATACACAGAAAAGAAAAGTCTCTTGAATTCTTTTGTACATTAGCAAAAGTTCATGCTATTGGAGAGGCGCTGGCCACCCTGCACATGGGAGGCAGCTATCAGACCAACAGGCTGCAGATGGTGGACTGAACTCATAGTGAGATTTGTTAATACACTTCCTTTATTTTTTTAAATTGAATTGGAGTTCTCTTTTCCTTGTAATTTATAAAATGCTAACAGATATCTACCTATACGTACATCAGACACCTTAAATGTTAGGGCTTTCTCCGTTGTTAAGGACAATATAGTATTCAGCAATATCCTTTTTAACGAGCTTGCTTGTCTGGTTTTCCCACACATAGCAATTTCAAACCAGGAAGCTAAGATTAACATGAAGCAAGAGGCTATTGGAGGCATACAAATGGCAGAAGGTGTGAAAATTGACAGGTTACCTTTGAAGGCGGGAAGGGCTAAAATGGCAAAGAGCCAGGAGACAGAATTATACCAAAATACACTAAATGGATGACTTTGACACGTCAAGGGAAAATTAAATTATCCTTGCTATATGAAGACTGAAAAGTATATATTTTACAAAACATTCTATCAAAGGATCTTAAAATGTGTTAAATGTGTAATGTTGTTTGAAGAGCGAAGTTATATAGAATGTTGATTGACAAGGTGTTCTTTATTTCTTAATACATTACACAGAAAAAGGAATGTAAGAGGTAGCCAAAAGTTTATTAAATGGGTAAATAAAGGGATTTGAGGACAGATTACATATAATTATACCCCAGCCCTATTTTTCACATTCCCATAACTCATCTGACATCTAAATAATCAGCTCTGAATGCCTTTTTCCTCTTAATTTTCTATGAAGTCTACTCCCACAGTTTATTGTCATTGTGTATTTAAGATTTTATTTTTATTTATTTATTTATTTATACAAGCACTGGGTACAGTCAGAAGCGTGGGAGGGTGAGAGAATTCACCAGAGCCAGAGCGGGGAGCAGAGCAGGCAGAAGGACCGAAGTACACTGCTGAGGGGAGCAGCGGGCGGCAGGAGAGGTCTGCGCGCCATGTGGGACCCTCCTCCTGTGGCCGGGGAGCAGCCGGGGATCGAACCGGCACTGCAGAGGCTGCGGACAGCTTCGCAACCCAGCGCTCAACCGCTGCGCCACCGGGGAGGCCCGTCATTGTGTATTTAAGAAGAAAAAGTTGCAGGGACTTCCCTGGTTGCGTAGGCAGTTGAGTGCAGTGCTGTGAAGCTATCCACAGCCTCTGCAGTGCAGGTTCAATCCCGGCCACCGGCGAGATTCCCACATGGCACGGCAGATCTCTCCTGTCTCTCCCGCTGCTCCCCTCAGCAGTGTATTTCAGTCAGTCTGCCTGTCCTGTCCCCCACTCTCTCTCTGGTGAATTCTCTCACCCTCCTGCACATCTGGCCTGTACCCAGGTTCTTGTATGCATGAATAAAGAAATCTTAAAAAAAAAGTTAGAAAAGATTTTTGAACGTCTACAAGATATGCATAGAAACGAACCTACAATTTTTTTTAAGATTTATTTATTTATACAAGAACCAGGGTACAGGCCAGATGTGCAGGAGGGTGAGAGTATTCACCAGAAATAGAGTGGGGAACAGAACAGGCAGATTGACGAAATACTCTACTGAGGGGAGCAGCGGGCGAGACAGGAGAGGTCTGCAGCGCCATGTGGGACCCTCGCTGGTCGGGATCAAACTGATGCTGCAGAGGGTGCAGACAGCTTCACGGTGCTGTGCTCAACTGCCTGCACCACCAGGGGAGGCCCCCTACAAAATTTTTAATTTCTTGTCAATTTCATTCATCTGGCGAGATGGGATGTTAGGGTCAAAATGAAAAGCTAACAATGAAAAAAAAAAGTTAAATCAATTCATACCAGTGACACATGGGTTGGGAAGTGAGGGAAGCAGTCTTCCAAGTGGGCAGGCCATAAGGGTATGAAATATCTGTAGAATAATTCAGAAACAATAAGAAAATTGACTAGAATTTGGAATGCTTTTTATTATCACACATCAGCAATTCTAAATAATATCTTTGATAAAATATTTCTTCTCCAAAAATATTTTGTCTAATTTCTAAACTATTGATGTGATGTGGCCACTGTTGAGTTTTAATATTTTTGTAAGCTTCAAATTAGCACATTTGTATTACTTCTCCTTGACTGAATATTTAATTCTCCATAGAAGGTAACTCGAAGACCTCCCAATTACACATGAGATCCCAACTTACAGTCTCAGCTACATACATATATTTCTACAGGAAATGCATAGTAGTTTGGAATATTCTCTTTTTTTAAAGATTTGTTTATACAAGAACCGGGGTACAGGCCAGATGCGCGGGAGGGTGAGAGGACTCACCAGAGACAGAGCGGGGAACAGAACAGGCAGACTGATGAAATACACTGTTGAGGGGAGCAGCGGAAGAGACAGGAGAGGTCTGCTCGCCACTTGGGTTGCTCCGAGGCTGGCGGGGATTGAACCAGCACTGCAGAGGCCTCGGACAGCTTCACAGCACTGCGCTCAACTGCCTGTGCCACCAGGGAGGCCCAGTAGTTTGGAATAATCTGAGCTGACTTTGGAAAACGTTGCTATCTCCACTCAGTCATGCTTGCTCTTTCTTTACTAAACTGGAGATTTGATATAAGCAATAATGGCACAGTGATTGTAAAGATGAAGAAATCAAACATGAATTACATCAATTTTGACAGCTTGTGACCCCTTCATTTTTATTTGTGTTAAAACTTAAAACGTAGAAACAGACTGTGAACTATAGGGAAAAACATTTTTGTTTAGAAAGAGTGCATCTTTGATATATAAAGTATGTTACTGAATTTGCAAACTATCTTTGAAATTTCTTTAACATTTGTATTATTTTGAAACTGAAGAACAATTCCTGAAAATAATGACTAATTTCAATTATTTTATGATTCTTACTGAGACTAAATTTATCAGATAGAAGGGGATACTAAAGTACAATCTATTCCTGAAGTCAAATACCCTCTTTACTCCATTGGGTGACCTCTTCCATGTAATATGTACACTGTTATGGCATGAATTATTCTTAATTATCATGGAAGTCATGATAATTAAATACCAACTAAGCCAGGCCTGTAATTTTCCAATCTCCATGGATCAATTTGAAAGTGAATAAAGGGATTACAATGAGCCTGACAATATATATAGACTTTTCAATTATCATGTCCCTGCAATTAAGTCAAAACTATGTGTCTCTGCTTGTTCATTTGCTAGCTTGACATGATTTTGTTCAAGATCAAATATGAACATGCATTTACTCAGCAGAAGAGGAAATGGGTATGACATGGATAGCTTAATGACATAATAGCAAATATGTCTTTCTTAAAGAAATTAATTCTTCAGATAATGCTAATGATATTAAGCTTCTTGGGGGCACTTTTATTCTGCTTATCAACTGTATCCTGCAAACTTCTCGGTAACATCACAGGGATCTATGTTTCTTCTTCTTTCCATCTGAGAGTTTGACAGAGTAGGTGGCCTAGAACACTTTCTCCTCTGATTTTATATTCTTACCTTAGGGTATCTCACACATGTAAGAATTCATTCACCATCTATGTGGGTAGATCCAAAGTATGTATCTCTAGCTTCTCTGTGAGCTCCATGTACCCACTTACAGCTGGAAATCTCTGCTTGACTGTCTGAGACATTTGAAACTCAATCGGTTTTCTGTTGTTACATAACCAGTAGCTGAAACAACCAATATCTATAATAGTTTAGAATTTTGTGCATTAACTGGGTGGTTTTTCTGCTGCACCTTTGTGGGCTCTAGGGTCAGACAGCTGCTTTCAGCTGGAGGCTGTTCTAGAATAGCGAACATGCTCCTGCTTTCCACATAGTGCCTCTTCCTCTGAGGCTCCTCCATGTGGCTTCTCTCTTCAACATGTTAGCCCACACTTCCATATAACATGTACTTTGGTTTCCAAAGTAGCAAAAACGGAAGCTTCTACACCTCTTAAGTGCCAGTTCCAAAACAAGCACAGATCAGGGTTGCCTATTTCTCTTGCCAAATGTATGTACCAATAAACATAGTCTTATAAAGTTTTAGAGATAGGCTAGCTATTTCCATCATTAAAGTTTGGTTTTTTGTTTTTGTTTTTTAAGAGACGGAGAGACAGAGAGAGGAAGCAAGGGTGATAGTCTTAATCAACTTCTCAGAATAAGAGAAGGAACAAATATCCAGCAATAGTAAAATTCACTTGCTACTCTATTGTGTATTATCTTTATTAATATTTGAAGTGAGAACTACCTTTGGGAAATTCTGCTTTTGCCTATCAAAAAACTTACACATTATCAAGTAGTTTCTCCCATGGATTACCAAGTTCAAAGTATTAATGCTTTTCCTTAATTTATTATGCTAATCTTGGAATCATGGTTTGGTTGGTATAATCCTCTCCATCTGTATCAATGTAATCATTTAACAAGTATTTCGGAGTCTCCTTTATGTTATTTCTCCCATCAAGTAGTCCATTTCCATTTTCATTACCACCATCCTGCTCCATTTCTTTTCTACCTTGAATCTGAAGTAATATGAAATGAACTGCCCACCTTGGATTTAATCTTCCCTGGGTCAAGCTATTTTACATATTAAAGTACTTATTACTTGCATGATACAGTCCAAACGTCTTAGTGGGGCACTGAGTGTCCTTATCAAATTTTTGCTCCAATTGTATTCATACTCTCTCGTACACAGATTCTCCCTAGTGGTCAACTGGTAGATTTCCTCCTTGTGATTGTTAAGCTGTTCCCCAATTGCATTGTTT
This sequence comes from Talpa europaea, assembly GCF_964194135.1. Taxonomy (NCBI): domain Eukaryota; kingdom Metazoa; phylum Chordata; class Mammalia; order Eulipotyphla; family Talpidae; genus Talpa; species Talpa europaea. The sequence continues at coordinate 16,947,283 of NC_140081.1, forward strand.
TTCCTCATGTCAATTTTACCAAAAAAAAAAAAAAAAACCTACCTTTTTTTAAAACTGGAATTCAGAGGGAAAGCATGAGAACTAAGAAAGATTCAGACAGAGACAGACACTCTGGGGCCCCACATACCAAGATATTTCCAGTCTCCTTAGGGACTGACACCCAGGATAAAAGAAATCCCACAATTTTTCATTTTTCTGATACACTGTACATAGAGTTTGATTTTAAGAGATTCTGGCTAGTAAAGCTTGGGCCACACACTCTCCTTGAAGTGTATGTTGGAAATAGGTGAAGTGAATTTAATTGACTTAACATCAAGATTCTTGTGAGTGAGAGGTAATTCTCCAAAGCAGACTTGGGGAGCTGTTATCAGGAGGGAGGGGAGCAGATATTGGGCAGCATATCATTAATTCCTCCTTTGTATCAAATATGATTTGTCTGTATCTAATATTTTCATAGCCAATTATGATGGAAACTCAGAAAGCAAGGAAGCTTAATGCCAGTAAGAAAACTAACATTGTTTGGAATGGTTAGAAGTAGGAGCAGTACAGAAATTTAAAAGATGTTCAGGACCTAGTTATTAAAATTATTATCATGGCCATAACTACTTCCCAAAATATTAGATTTCCAGTAGATAAGAAATTGATTGGCATTTCAAACATTTTTTTATCACAGTTAAATATTTTTGTCTTTATTAGACTATTTTATGGTACTTTAAAATGCTGGCTGGGCTGTCTGAAATCTGTTAGAAACGTTCTAGAATGTCAAACCTTTTGGGAAATATGTGAAAAACAGAAAAGGATGCAAGGCTTTCCAGTCAAAGGCTGACTTCCCAGTGCTGAAACTAGACCATGATGTCATTCTTTACTGTCACCCTGATCCTATTTAATGTGACACTAGAGCATTGACTGGGTAATATGTCTTAGTCAATGGGCCCCTTTGAGATACAGATGACAACTATAGTATTTTCTCCCCAAAACATACATTTTCACAACTGCACACAATTTGGAAAGGTCCATGTGTCCCTGAAGCCCATCTGTGGATGTCAGATTGAGAACCTTTTCAGAAAAAAATATTTAAGCATATTAGAACTACAATAAAAGGGCACAGAAGAAGGGATAACTATCTTTCTTAGGAATATGCACTTTTTGTTCGTGTCAGGTTTCTGTGATGTTGTCTCTTAGCCAATACTTGATTCCATCCCTACATTACAGAGCAACAAATCTCACTAAAAGGAACCAGTATGCAGACGCCAGACTCTGTCACTCCTCTATCCATCTCCCTGTGCAGTATGCTGTTAAAAAAGAAAAGTCCAGTAAGATGCTGGGACTTCTTGCTAATTTGATTGTACACTTTATCAACAGTGATCCTTAATTATTACTTAAGAATTTATCTTGGGGCCGTCCCCTGGTGGTGCAGGCAGTTGAGCACAGCACTATGAAGCTGTTCGCAGGCTCTGCAGCACCGGTTCAATCCCTGCCGGCCAGCGAGGATTCCACATGGTGCAGCAGACCTCTTCTGTCGCGCCCACTGCTCCCCTCAGCAGTGTATTTCAGTCAGTCTGCCTGTTCTGTTCCCCACTCTGTGTCTGGTGAATCCTCTCACCCTCCCTCGAATCTGGCCTGGACCCTGGTTCTTGTATAATAAATAAATCTTTAAAAAAAATTTATCTTGGAATTGGAAATATTTAGGGACCATAAGTACAGTTTTGTTTGTAGTATTTGGTGGCATGCTCCCTAACACTCTCTCCCTGCTTATTTCATATTTTCAATTTGAGTGATTTTTTAATTTATATTCATAGTTATTTACTGAACACATAGCATGTACCAGAAACCATGCTAGGTGCTGATACTATGCAGATAATTAAGACATATTAGGTTCCTGCCTTCAGGGAATATATATTCTTAATTACTACTTTTATCTTTTTTTTTTTTTACTACTAACCATTTATTTAATTTAGGCATAAAGGCAGTTTAGCTAATTTGGTTTTATCTGGGTAATCTGTTTTTGGCTAAAATTATTTTTATTTATTTAAATTAATCTTATTGAGGCAACATTGGTTTACAACACTGTAAATGATTCAGAGTTATAGGATAACATTTCTTCAGAAATTCACCACATAACTCAGGGAATTTGACTAATTTAAACTTATAGCTAAATGTGTTAAAATTTCTTTTACTTATTCCTTCTGAAGTTGATCATCTAAATAAGCACTATTTAATAAAAATATAATGCAAACCGCAATATGTGATTTAAAATATTCTCAGAGTCACTTAAAAATAAAAGTAAAAATAAACAGTGAAATTAACTTGAATATATTTTCTGTAAACAAGTATTTCCAAAATATTTTCTGTAAACAAGTATTCCAAATTATAACATGTAATCATTATGGAAATTCATTGGTGTGATTTTTTTTTACAGTCTTTTTTATACTGCCTTTAAATTCTGGCCCATTTCAAATAATCTATGGCTAGTGACTACCTTACTGAATAGAGGAAAGCCTTTAGGTTTGATTCCACCTACTTGCTCTTCCTCTGAGGACTTCAGTCTCTCAGCTTTTCTTATGCAGAGCTATTCTGCTGTTTAACATAGTCTTTCTTAAAAATTCAATACCTGTTCTCTCCCTCCCCAAACTACTTAATTATGCCCTTATTTGTAACAAGAAGCAAAAAGGATTCTTACCAGGAACTCTCTACTGAGGAGAGAAATCAGGTCATTAATTCAACAATGACAACAAAAAGTCTGCTATTAAGTTATAGACCTAAAAGGGACCATGGCTTGTGTTAGTGAAACTTTAGATGTAGTAGGATATGATAGTTAGGAGATGGTCAGGGCAGATTGACTTTACTATGTATTGAACTCTTATTTGTCATCTGCTATATTCAAAATTAGGGCCAAGGATCTTCAGAGAGATTTAACTCACCTGGAATAATTATACTAGCTGACAAATGCGCACACACTGCCAATCATCCACTTGCCTTATTTGCTCAATTCTTAGGCAGCCTGCCAGATTCTCAAAGTAATTTCTGTGTCCCAGTTGAGGCTCTGGTGTGCACAAATCTCTATTGTGACAGCTCCCTTTGGTACTTCTATAGCCCAATGAAGTGGAAATAAGCATGAAAGATTTCAAGATTTTGAAAAGTAGTTATGACTATTTAAAAAGTTTCTATTCTAAAATGATTTCTATCTTCTAATGTTAAGAGCTTAAATAACTGAATAAAAACCTGAAAACTATTTAACTCACTTAAGATTTTTCTGCAGATTCTGAATAACGAACAATTAGTATTTGGGTAAAAGAGAGACATTGAGTCATGTTTTCTTTCTTTAGTAAAAAAAAAAAATAAGTACAACATAAAATAGACCCATGTTTTATTTACATACGAAGTTAATGTTTAGTGCAGGGTAAAGTTTCTCTGTGCAACTAGAAAAGAAACCAATTTTTTTTTCTCCTTTGAAAGCTGCCTGAACGAATACCTGGTATTCTTTTTCAAAGCAAAGAATGATGTGTGCATAGCAAAAATGGTCATTCTATGCAAGAAGAAACCCAGAATATAGTGTGTCTATTATCAAAGTCAATAGAATTTTTGTAGAAAACAAAGGAAATATATTCTCAAGAATATTCTGTGAAATAACATCATTTTCAAAGTTCTCAGAATTACAAAATATTTATTGTAATATACACAGACACGTACACACAGAAGTACTAAATCAATCACTGTCTCCAGACATCTAAAGACAGACATCACAGTATGGTTCATTTTTAAATTAATAGTGGAAAATATAGGTGTGTTTACAAACAGCATGCATTATATAGCTCTTCTAACTGTATCTGCACCAGGCAGAAAACAGCAAAAGCAATGTTAATGTAAATCTAATTCTCCTGCCTGTGAGGGAAAAAATGTAGCATGGTCTTGCTTGATATAATGACTTTTCCAAGGGTTACACTATATGGTTTAACAGAACACCCTTTTCACCAAAAATACCCACAACTACACAACTTATAAATCTGAGGAACCAGAAAGAGTTTCAATCCAAAAGAAGTTGGAGAAAACAAATGTGTAAACATAAATTTTATATACACAAAGGATTATGTGCTATAGCATTATAATCATATAAAAATAGCAGGCATGTACTTTTATTTCTCCCTCATAGTCAAAGCACTGCTTGGGGCTGGAAGTCTTCAGTGGGAGATTCTGTGAGAGCTCTTGAAGTGGATGTGGGGTGTGAGGTAGCTTGGGAATCCTATTTGTAAACCTTTATTGTTCTGACATTCCATCTCTGCACTTGGTCTCACTGCTGAATTGTGGGCAATGAATGTGCCTTGAGTGGATGGGTATTAAGAGGACCCTCCCACTCATAGCAGGAATTTAGAAAACCTAAATAAGGGGCCAGGAAAAAGACTAATTATAATAAAGTAAAAGTCAAAATCAACAAGCAACTATAAACCAGAGACTCATACGGGGGTGGGGCGGGGGGAGAGAGAAGGAGGTAGGATCAAAACAAGGGGGGCGGGAATTGTAAAGGGACTATAACCAAGAAGACAATGCATACATTGTGCAAAAATGAAAAATGATGTAAAAACTATATAAAATTAAATATAAAAAATAAAAAAGAGGACCCTCCAATGAATGAGGCTCATTGGAGTTTGCAGAGATTATTAAATGCTAGAAGCCACATATTCAAACAATTTCAGTTGGAACAGGAAAGAGGGTCCCTACAAAAAAATGGAGTCAGGTTAGAAATAAATTTTCTGAGATGGTTCCTTTGAGAGTTTATGAGATGGGCAAGAGGAGCAAAGCATCTTCAAATTTTCTGCTTTCTTTTTGTGCACTAGTACAGTTATCAATGTTCATAGCACAATGTGATATGGTATGCTAATTCATGGTCACTAGAGGTCATCAGGGCCCTGATTTGAAGGCACAACTAAAGGATGGAGGAAAGATTTGTCATAGAGGGCCTCCCCGGTGGCGCAGCGGTTGAGCTCTGGGTTGCAAAGCTGCCCGCAGCCTCTGCAGCACCAGTTCGATCCCCGGGCACTGGCGAGGGTCCCACATGGCACGTAGACCTCTCCTGCCTGCCCGCTGCTCCCCTCAGCAGTGTACTTCATCGATCTGCCTGCTCTGCTCCCCGCTCTGGCTCTGGTGAATTCTCTCACCCTCCCGCGCTTCTGACTGTACCCAGTGCTTGTATGAATAAATAAATATATCTTTGAAAAAAATTGTCATAAAAACTAGACGAGGAAAGTAAAGGTAGATTAGGAAAATCTACTCCATATCCCATGACAGGTGTGTGTCCCATGGGAGGCAATGCTGGAGAGCTCTATCAGGGTGGCAAAATCCAAACCATGTATTAGGTGGGAGATAACTTAAAAGACTAAGAGAATCATTGCTTTTGCCAGTCATACCTGGACTGTTGTAAGGCCTTTTTTTTCTAATTTCTCTACCATCCATATCTCCCAACTCTGTCCCCTAAGCTTACTTAAGTTGTTAGATAATCATTTATTGATCACCTGGACACCAGGCTCTATTCTATATTCTCCTAATTAAGCAATGATTAAGAACAAGTTCCTGTCCTTATAGAGCTTCTAGTCCAAGCAGTCTTAACAAATTTGTAGTGCTACTGTAGAATGTAGAATGTAGCCTGATTGTCTACAGATCTGATTGTCACTTCAGCGATACCAAGATTGATCAGTGGACTCAGGTGGTAACAACCCGATGCCTGCTTTAAAAAATTCCCATCAGCCTAAAGACTCCTAGGATTTAGAGGTTCTGGATAATGGTTTTTAAGATATATTCCCTTTCCTTCCATTCATTCATAGAGCATTTATTCAATTTATTCTGACTACTAGGCCCTACTGTGTGGGTGCTGTAGATACAAAAATAAATAAGCCAGGAAGTACAAAGGGGAGACAGATAAATGAATAACTCCAGAGCAATATGAAAAATGTGTAGGTATAGATGCAGAGTCTTCTGGGATACAGAGGAAACAAGGTCCCTCAACATGGCTTACCATCTCTAGCCATCTGGTGGGGCTGTTCATTTAGTTCAGGAGATGTTAGTTATCATGCATTAGCAAACAGCCAATATCCACTTAGGAAACACTTTGTGCAGCTGATACACAGTTGAGCAGCTCAAATTGCTACATTTCAAAGCCAACTCCTAACTTTATTAGAAGCTTGATACCTCAGACTTCGTGGATTCATGCTTCTGGTCCATCATTATTGTTTATATATATATATATATATATATATATATATATATTTTTTTTAACTAAAGCTAGTATGTTTGTGTTGGACAACCCTGCTTCAGACTACTGAGCAACAGACCACATGCTCTATGATCATGCACTAGAACATTCATTTCTTTAGAAATAAGTTGCATCAGTAAAATAAGGAAGAATGTCCCAGATAGTCCACTTCACTCCCTAGACTCCCACTAATAATGTATTTTCAGTTCAGAACCGTTGTCTCTTGTCTGATTTTCTGCTGCCAACATTGAGATTTGACCTAAGGAAATCAGATTTCAAATAAGAATGACATTGCTTGCTGTTGCTTCTTCTGCCCTGCAAACCACAGATTATGCAATTCACAAATAAGATCCAGTCTTTCAACCCAGAGAGGAGGAAGAGGCTCTGTTTTCCCATGGGGACTTACATTCCAGAATCAGCCATTTACTTAATTTTCCAAAGAATACTGCAAGAGAATACTGAAAGTGTTTCCACAAATACAATGGAGCGAATACTGCAAATGTTATCTAAAACATAATTAGAAAAGCTGAAAGAATCCATAACTAGCCCTGAAATTATTCTCTTAGGATGTTAATATTAGATTAAAAAATGCTGATTAGCCTTTAAGATTCTACTCCCCCCCACACACACACCACTCCAAGCAATCAGCAATTGGTTTCTTTGAATAGTGAATGTAAAAATACCATAGCCTGAGTAGTTTATAAACAACAGAAATTTATTTCTCACAGTTCTGGGTGTTGGAAGTCCTAGATCAGATTGCCAACACGGTTGGGTGAGGGCCCTCTTCTATACTGCGCACCTCTAGCTGTGTCCTCTCATTGTGAAACAAGGCCGGAGAATTATTGTCAGGCCTCTTTTATAAGAGCATTAATCTCATTCATGAGAGTTTTACTCCTGTGAACTAATCACCTCCCAGAGGCCTCATCACCTGATACCATCAAATCAGGGCATTAAGATTTCAACCTATGAACTTGGGGAAAACACAAACATTAGACCTCAGCACTGAGTAAATATCCTGTGGCACGTGATGTTTTAAAACATTTTACTTTTGTGAAAGATTGTACTTTTCATGTTATCCTAGGTGGATTGATTTCTTATTAATTGGAAATTAGCTGTCACAAGTTACTACAAATTTGGTGGCTTAAAACAACATATATTTAGGGCCTCCCATGTTGGCGCAGCAGTTGAGCGTTGGGCTGTGAGGGTCCCACAAAAAAATCAAAAAAACAAAAAACAATATATGTTTATTTTCTTTCTGTTCTGGAGGTCTAAATCACTGGACAAAAGTCTAAAATCACTGGACAAAAACAAAGGTGTCAACAGGCCTAATCATCCTCTGGACATTCTAGGGGAGAATCATTTTCCTTGCCTTTTCCAGATTCTAAAGCTTCATTCCTTAGTCCCTTCTTCCATCTTTTAAAGCAACAGGTAGCATCTGTCTCTGTAGTCTAATCTCTCACTGTATCTCTCTTAAAAGCAGATTTGTAATTTAGTTTAGGGATCACCTGGATAATGTAGCATAATCTCCCCTATCTCATAATCTTTATTTTATCACATATGCAAAATTCCTTTTACCATATAAAGTGACATTCACAAATGCTAGGTATTAGGATGTGAATTGTGTGTGTTGGGCGGGGGGGTCTACATTCAGTTTACCACACTAATGTGAAGTATGCATTTCCTCATCTATCCAGCCCCTTTGGTCTACTAACATGGTTGCAGACATTTTTCTCCTCAAGTACTTCGCTGCCAAATTTAGCATAAATTATTGCAGATGGAATTGTGCCTGTAACATATAGCCAGTTGAACTACAACAAATGGAATCCCCTTTAGCTTTTATCAATGATGTGCAAAATGCTCAACTTCGAATGTTTTAGTGACTTCTTCTCTAAAAGCATATAGAATATTCAGAATGTCTTCTGTTATGTTGTTGAGTGTTCTTTATGGAACAAACTGATGATTTTTAAAAATCTATGCCCCTTAGATTTAGAACTTGGATTTGTCAATCCTGACAAACTAATAAGTAACTAGAGCTGTTTCACTTATCCTGATTTAAAATTTTTTTTTCTTGGCTTCCAGGAAATACAGGCTAAATTTAGCATATAATTAAAGTAACTATTCTTAGCTAGTATTTCTTGTATAATTATATGTTCTTCACCCCACCCCCAATAACCACTTCTTCTATTCCTTACTATGATATTTTTGATAATTTATCTTCATTTTAACAAGCCTATTACATGGGTCTTTTATTATAGTCTACCTCAAAGTCCTTTTTGAAAGCAGCAGACATGAATAAAGCAAACAAAGAAACAAACTTGGAAGATATATAGACTCTATGAATTATTGCCCATCTGAATCTTTTTGACTGCCAAAGGCATAAATTCAACTATGAATATATGTTGCTACTATAAAAGCTTTTAAAAGTTATGTTTCTGTGCATTATATACCTTATTAGAATATATAGATAGATTATATTAGATGTCAAGTATATGCTAATTAATGCCACTATACTCCATAGCTTTCTTGATTTCATTCAATACCTTCCAATTTTCATAATTTACAACTGGGATCAATGACGTTAGTAAAATTTGAAATGAAAATGTGTATGAGCTGGTTTTTGTTAATATTTTCTGCATTAAAGAGCCATAGACACAGTTATGAAACACAAGTATATTTTCTGAAAGTTTTCCATAGGCTAAAGACTTCAGTTTGGAACTTTTTTCTTTTAAGATTTATTTGTGGGCCTCCCTGGTGGTGCAAGGGTTAAGATGCAACTTATGAAGCTATTCCCAGCCACTGCAGCACGAGTTCGATCCTCGGCCAGGGAGATACCCACATGGCGCAGCAGATCTCTCCTGACTCGCTCACTGCTCCCCTCAGCAGTGTATTTCAGTCAGTCTGACTGTTCTGTTCCCCACTCTGTCTTTGGTGAATCCTCTCACCTCCCACACCTCTGGCCTGTACCCACTATTATAAATAGTGCTGCAATTAACATACCAGTGTGTAAGTCCCTTCCAATTAGGATTTTTGCATTCTTCAGTAGATACCTAGGAATGGAATTGCTAGATCATATGGTAGATCTATTTTTAATGCTTTGAGAAACTTCCATACTGTTTTCCATAAGGGCTAGACCAGTCCATATCCCTACGACCAGTGTAAGGGGATTCCTTTTTATCCACACCTTTGCCAGCAGGTTGTTTCTAGTCTCTTTTTGATATTGGCCATTTTCAAAGTGTAGTTTTTCTAGTTCATTTTTTTTGATAGTCGGTTCCTCCACAAGAACAGCGTTTAAAGTGGAGTTGAGACTTAAATTCATGTAAGTTAAGCTAACAATAATAGTTCTCCACTTGGGGTAATGTATCACTCAGACCTAAATGTGGTCTTGTATTTCTCACTTATTAAAAATGCAACTATGGATCAAATTCTGTGGTATGAATAATTTACTTCAGACAATTTATTGTCTTCTTTGAATTTAAGTGATTTATTATTAATTTGCTCTCCTTCCCAGTTGCTTGTAGATGCTAACTACAATGTCCATGAAGAAAACATGCATTTCACATACACCTGCTTGTACAATATATTGTACTGGAGCAATGTGATATAAAAATCCTATTTCAACTAGAATCTGGTCTCACTAACACCTTTACCATAACAAGGAAAATACTGCACTAGATATAAGATAACGATGAGATTTGTTTTTAAAAATATCAATTCATTTTACCACTTGATTGGTACGGCCTTCTAAATGAATACAAGCATAAAGAATACAAAATCTTGTTTTCAGTTCTATCAATAACTCTTAAAATGAGTACATAAATTCATTTATAAACAATTCTAAATTTGAATTTGAATTCCATGGAATTGGCTCTGATCTCGCTTCCACTGACTTATTGCTCTTAAGGTATCAGATGATTTGTAAGATACCATCCATCTCTAGTATCCTATGGTTTTAAAAACGTTGTCTTGGTAGTTATTTGCTATGTTTCACACATAAGATCTGTTTCTTTGGTGAAAACAGTCTTAATTGACTTTGATGTGCTGTTTGAAGGTTTTGGAAGTACAGAAACTCTTTTCTCTGCTGTTTGTTGATTGTAAAGTTTCAGAGAACATAAAGATCCTCACATTATCCTAAACTCTTCAATGTTTTTAATTCTCCAAGAAGGTAAGATTTTACATGTTTTGGTGCCAGGAAATAATTTTGTGATAAAACAAACACCTGGTTTACTAGAAAATATTGGCATACTACTAACTCGAATTCATTAGAGGGGAATTCCATATGCATAGCATCTGAGCTTCTGCTTCCTTGAACTAAATGCTGGTTAATGTCTAAGAAAATTTTAGGAAAAGTAAAGCAGAAGAACTTGTCAGTGCTTCAAAAGCAGAGATAATATCTTATCCTTTTTGAAGCCCAAATGGTTAGCTGGAGCTTGCCTCATAGTAGGATATCAATAAGAATATCCATGCATTAAAGTGTAGGCCATTAACTTTCAAATGGGAATCCTTGTAATAACAGAAGATTTTATTCTGATGTGTCCCAGATAGATGTGAGGCTTATAGGTTTTTTCTTTTGCTTTAGAGAGGTGACACAAATTAATGCAGTTTTTAAGGGAAAGTGACTTCTAGAATATTTTTTGTTAATGCTTAAAATGTATCGCTATAGTCTGAAGCCCATAAGGGCACAGGTACCTGTTTGTGGCATCCACATTTAAAGTGATACCAATTGTTGCCCTGTCCCAATTGCTGCCCACAGGGTTTTTCCTTATGTGGAAACTATAAGTAAATCAATATTTTATATTATAATATAATAATATAATTCTTATGTTCATGTCACATATAATATAACATTAAGAAAAGAATTGTACAATACATTGACACATTTAGTGGTATTCATGAAATAACAATGACATTAATTGATATTCATGTAATCAGCATGGGTGATAAAAAATGGCCATTTGGAAACATGTTCCAAGATCCCTAAAACAGGGATCTGCAAACTATTTCTTTTTTTTTTTTTTTAGATTTATTTTTTATTTATACAAGAGTTCTGGGGTACAGGCCATAGGCATGAGAGGGTGAAAGGATTCACCAGAGACAGAGCAGGGAGCAGAACAGACAGACAGACCAAAAGCACTGCTGAGGGGAGCAGCAGATGAGACAGGAGAGGTCTGTCGTGCCATGTGGATATCTCCCTGGCTGGCTGGGAATCGAACCCATGCTGCAGAGGCTGTGGACAGCTTCACAGCACTACACTCAACCTGCTGCACTACCAGGGAGACCCTGCAAACTATTTCTGAGGGACCAGAGAGTACATATTTTAATCCTGTGAGATATACAGTTTCAGTTGCCAGTATTTAACTCTGTCTTCATAGCACAAAAGCAGCCACAGATAATGCATACAAGAGTAGGTATGGGGCCTCCCCGGTGGCGCAGCGGTTGAGCGCTGGGTTGCGAAGCTGCCCGAAGCCTCCAGGGTGCCGGTTCTATCCCCAGCTGCTCCCAGCCACCGGAGGAGGGTCCCACATGGCGCGCAGACCTCTCCTGCCGCCCGCTGCTCCCCTCAGCAGTGTACTTCGGTCCATCTGACTGCTCTGCTCCCCACTCTGGCTCTGGTGAATTCACTCACCCTCCCGCGCTTCTGACTATACCTAGTGCTTGTATAAATACATAATAATAAATCAATCTTTAAAAAATAAAAGAGTAGGTATGGGTGTGTTCCAATAAAATTTTATTTATAAATACAGAGACAAGCCATACATAGTTTGCCAACCTCTTCCCTAAAAATTTATGGAGCTAGTACAATTTTAATAATTTGAAAATTTTAGTAAAAATAGGTCTTATTTCTTCATGGAACTTATGAGGACAATAATTTTCTAATAGAATCAAGTTAATCTGAAAAAAATCCTAATAGATTTCATTTTGATTATGAAGTGAAAATTTGGCTTTTTCTTTATATTTGATGTAAATCAAATATTGCTCTAAACTTACATGGCCTTCCACTAGATGAGTTATTAGTAAAGATATTTAAACTGATTTTTGAAGATTATTTTCCCTAGAAGGTACTTGTATTCTGGGCCCAATGTCTCCTTATTATTGAACTTTAAATTTCATGTCTATAAAATAAAGGATTGGTCTTGATTTCTCTTCTGTATCTCCAGACAATACAATTCTGTTTTTCTGTGAATGTCACATCATTTGCCAGTAAGAACAATGTCTGTGTTTATAGTGCTCTTTTACATTTTTCTTTTGCTGAGAATGCCATTTCCCAACAGATCATACTCTTTGAAAGTCACTTCTAATTTCTATATGAAAAATATCTTTTAAAATCAATACCAATGAATGTTAATCAGTGATAGAGTGTTAACAGGATGCTTTGTTTATCATTGGAAGGTTAAGATAGCTATCTCTCTGATTACCCTGGCCCCTGATTGGAAAGAGCAGAGGGGCAGCTTTTCCTGGCCCTCCCATTACCAACTTGTGAAGTGTGCCCAACTTGAACTCCTTGTATGATGGCAACTTGCCTTTATTGCCATATTGTAAAGAGATTAGTCAATATTATCCCTTGAGTGCCCAGACTATCACCAATCTTATTCCCATCTTAAATTTATCATATATTCTAGATAATCAGAAAGGGAATGACCAAAAATATCTTCTTGCATCTCATCTCATTATGTTATTGTACATACAAAAAATAGTTTTACAATATAGAGAATAACAAATTAGACCATGCATGTGCTCCTATAATGTTCAGTTTGTTACCATTGCTGCCATTGAGAAACAACTATTTCCCCACTAACTAACTCTCCAATGCCTGATACTTTTAATAGCTCATAGCAAAAGTTCATGGAAAGGATACTGATGTAAGGGGCAGCCATAAGGTTTGTTCTTCATAATCCCCTCTATAGGGTTCTGCCTTCCCAGCATGCCCCCTCTCTCTGGGAACTGGTTTTCCCTTCTTGCCTTCTTTTTTTTGAATGGTGACAATAGAAACAATCACATTTTTACAAGGTGACCCCATGTAATCTGTGGAGATGAAACCAAAGGTTGACTGCTGACCCAGGCTGAGGTAATCCGGGTTATTTCTCAGAATTTTACAGTTACAACTGGGAAATAATCACCCAGTGATAGGTTGAGCTCTTAAATGAAGATGATGTAAACTCACAAACTCTTGGCAGCAGCTTCTTTCTGACATGTAATTTTAGAAATAGAAAAAAAACATTACAGGGAGAGACAGAGGAGAGGGAGGGAGAAGGGAGGGAGAGAGAGAGAGAGAGAACATTTATATGAAGAGCTGCAGAGTTGAGATAAGATGTGCAAGTTCTGGTTTCTCTAAGTTCGAGGTCAGGTTCGAGTTCTGAAGTGCTGTTCTTGGGTGGTTTGAGAGTCATATATGTGCTTAATAGATTCCCTTTTGCTGAAATTGGTTGAAATGAGTTCCCATAAGTTAAAACCAAAAAAAAATTAACTTGAATTTTATTTCATACTATACACACTCTATAAAATAGAGAACATAAATATAGCGCCTACGCAATATTCTTTTATGGTGCTAAATTATTAAACAGAATTAATTACCCAAGAGATACACCCCAGAGAGAGACCATAAAAGGTTTATGTGTGTGTGTGTGTGTGCATATTTTTTTCAAAAAATAATCTTTGAGTGCTTTCTATGAGCCAGGCAACAGTGTCAGTTAGGAAATGAACAAACACAAAAGTGCGTATCTATTCTGTTAGTGAAGAGATATATTAAGTAAATAATCACAACAATGAGTCAATAATTAAAGAATGTGGAATGTGCTATGAGGAGGAGGCAAAGGGCAGGGAGCCAGGTAGACGAAGCAACATATGTGAAGGCCGTTGGCTAATTCAAACAAAGAATCCCAGCGTTGCTAATCAGGATTTTTTTTTCCCCTAAAGTCATTTATTACTTAGGTGCTGAAAGCATCATTTCTGTTTTCTCATCACCATATATACACATAGGAAGAGGATTTTTGTTTCAATTTTAATTTCTCAGATAATTTCAAGCACTGTTTCCTTAAAACCATTATTCAAGAAAGGCATGCTTTATACAATGTATTTGCACCATCGTTTTATTCAGCCAATACTCTCTTTGTAGTCTAGGCAAAAAAAAAAAAAAAAAAATTCATGGTTTCACTACGGAGTAGTGAATGAATTAGGCATCCCCTGTGGCATCCATGTGGTAGGGACCAACACATTAGCTCAGGCCATTCTCAACTCTATCTCACTCAGGTAGGGTCCAACAAAGACATGTGAGCCGAGAGGTGAGTGCTCATCTCCATCCAGAATTAATAGGGAAAGACAGCCTTTAGTAAGATACACTTAGGGGAGCAGCATAAAGTGCTCTCTTGAGTTCGTACCCCTCTGTTCTTAAACTCACAACCAATGTAACATTTCAGTGATATTCTAACAAATGGTGTTGAGGATATAAGACAGAAAAAATACACTTTGGTGCTTCTCCAGATTTCTGAGTGATGCATGAACTATTTAACTGCATAGATGAAGAACTGTACATTTAGTTGCCATGACACTGCTTATCTGTTTTCTTACCAGGGGATCAAAATAGTAGTCTAACTACTTTGACTCATCTCCTGAGGCAAAATTGATAAAGCTTCCTTTCTTAACTTTGAACCAAAATGCTTCACTTGGCAGAGATTTTTGTTGCTTTTGTTATTAAAGACAAGACACTAGTTCACAAACCTGGGTCTAACTGCTGTTCTCAATTGATAGCTCTGAGCCACGATCAAAATTCACTGAATATAATCATAATAATTCACACTTAATAGATGGACAACAAATCAAATGGCCATCAGGCTTGTGTTTTCCTAAGGTGTGTTCTCTTGAGTTACATCTGAGCATTGATGAATGTGTGGCACTACTGACCCACCGGGCATTTCTGATGAACAAATAGCAAAGATTGGATGCCAGGCCTGCCTTGATAAGAAGTCTAGTGCTCCAAAGCAGTAGAAAGGTCTGGGTAGAATGCAGCAAGTGCTAAGTATGTGAGTTTAAAAATTTACCAGGGTCTCCCTGGTGGCCTGGGTGCTACCACTGCGACGGTCCACCACAATGGCCTGAGTTCGATCCCCGACCAGGGAGCTGACCCACATGGTGCAGCAGACCTCTCCTGTTTCACCCACCGCCCCCCCCTCAGCAGTGTATTTCAGTGGATCCGCCTGTTCTGCTCCCCACTCTGTCTCTGGTGAATCCTCTCACCCCCTGCACCTCTGGACTATGCCTATATCCCTGTTCTTCTATGCAAAATAAAAGTTAAAAAAAGAATTCTTAAAAAATAAAAAATAAATAAAAATTTAGCAGTCCCTGCAACTTAGCGATGGAAAGAAAGTATTGGAGCTTCTAGAACAAATATGCCAATCCATGTATATATTTATACATGTGACACTCTGGCAGAATTATTAAGACCTTCCTCTGTGTTCCCATAGCACTGAGTTCGTACTGACATTGTGACACCTCTTGCTTTGCTCCTTAGCTCATTTTCTTTCTATAAAATTGGGTTACCAGATTGTTGAAGTAGAATTTGTCATCATCATTATTATATTGTTATAATACTTAGTTATCAGTTCTCTAAGAAAGAAGAGCTCAATATACACTTGCTGTATTATTCTCTAAGAGTCTGCTTTGAAAAAGTGATGTCCGTTATGTTTTAACTTTCTGTTAGAGGTACAAAGAGAAGGAAATAACTCTAAGAATTACTGGGTTGCTCAATGTCCAGATCAATTTTCTAAGGAAATGCTCTAGGTTGAACTTAGATTATTAATAATTCTAATTTGTCCTTATTCATAAAAGCTGAGAAGAAAGCAGTCTAGGATGGAGAAAAACTCTTTTTCATTTTTTTGTTAGATAATGGCAGAAGCAACACTTTGGGAAGTTTAGGAACAAAGGCAAGTGATTTCCTGGAGCTAGCATAGATTTCTGGGGGAAAAAAAACCAAAACTGAGTGAAATAGCCAGTGTCCCTCAAACTGGCTGAAAACAGCTCCCTGATAGAAGTAAGACATAGTTTTAACATAATATTACCTTTGCAATAAAATTACTAAGAAAGACGTTAACTTGGCAATGGGAGACAAAATGAAGTAAAGTTGAGAAGTATGCATCTTTTATCTTTTTCTGATATCTTTTTCTTAGCTGACTACCACTAAAATTATTGTAGGTTATACCAAAATTTTGTGAAATATGAAGGTCATAATATAAAAATTTTATATTCTGTGAGAATTACAGATTTTATATTCTGTGAGAATTACAGTAGAATCATTGGTATAGAAACAAATTTCAAAATCTCCGTTATTGCAGATAATAGTATAAATAAAATAATGTACTGCATTTAGAAAACTGAACTCAAAATTACAGCACACACACGTGTTATTCTAGTTTAGAAAATTAAGTAGTATGTGCTATACTTAAAGGTTGGCCTTCTAAAGAAATGCATTTAATTCTTATTCTTACATGGTAGCCTGTATGTCATCCTATCCAATTCTTTGTGATCAAATGTTCTCTGTTTTAGTTTCTCTAAACACAACTCATTTTTATTTCTTTTCTAAAAAATGATCAAATTCTCTCTTTGATAGACAGTTGAGCTCTTCTACCTTGGTAGCCATCCAAAATCATTTTTTCATCTTTCTTTCCCAGTACGATATTCAACTGGAAATCAGTCAGCGCTGTTTGTTTTCATCAACAACTTAATATATTGGGGGGGAGGTTCTACCTTCTTTCTTAAATAGTACTTAATACCTTAAATAATCATGTCATATGACTCTGTTAATTGAACTTAATTGGGGAGAAGGTGATTGAATTTATTGGGAAAGAGTTTATTGTTATAGTTGTCTTGTTGTTAAATAATTCACCCGAGTATTTTCACTTGGAGTGACATCAAAAGTTAAGAGCTTTGGAATGACTTTCTATTAGAAAGCCTTCCTGTATAGTAGGTAAGATGATCTTTGAAAGCAAAGAGGGAGCTGAACAAGTTTATTGCCCTTAGTTAGTTGAACATTCTGTGAAATCTTGTGTACATTCCCTAAAGGCATATTAAATATATTAACAGGAAAAGGCAAATCATAAAGAGCCTTCCTATTTCCATGACTCAAATGATGTTCTGACTTGAACTTGTGAGGGAAGTCCAAATAGAATAAAACCATGTGGGAAACTAACATACACTTAGGCTATCTTATTCAGAAAGCTGAAGGATCCCCCATATACCTGTCTAACTTCTGAACTCATTTAGAATGAACTATACAAAGTAGTTTCTCCAGATAATAGTTAAATGAATACCACATTTAAATATTTAACTTTTGTGTCTTTTGTCTTATCATTCAATTTGCATTTTAATATTTGAAATGTTAATGTTGCATTGAAATTACACATTTTAGGTTTAAATAGTTGAATCATAGGTGGGCAGTGAGCAAAAATGAGTTCCTATTGTGAGAATTTGTATAGTGACAGGGATAGTGCAAGTAAATTGGAAGCATTAGTTTGTGACCTTTAACTAAACAAGCACTTCTTGTAATTGTAATTGTTTTGGTGCTAATGTCTATGACTATTACATTTGTTTCCACCATGATTTTATACCAGTTTGAAAAGTCAGGCCTTATGTCACAGATACTCATTTAACATAGTTCAGTGTGATGATGGCTCATCAAATATCACACACACACCCCACACTCACAAAACTCTATTCAAGTAATATGTTGTCAAAACTAAACCATACAACAGGACTAAAATTCAGTTTAAGGGTCAGGTAGCACTGTTTCTGATCTTTCCAAGGTACTGTAATCATTGTCAACTGAACTTTTAGGTGTTAATTACTGTGACAGAAAACTCAAGCTTTATCTCACCTCACTTTGAATAATTATATATTAATATGAATTTTAAGTTCCTTCCATTTAATTTCAAAATGGTGCCTCAAAAGCTTATGAAATCCCTCAGAAGCTTAAGGATAAGACAAATATTTTTATTTGAACATATTAACAAATGATTTAATCTATTCCATGGAACTTACTGTACCAGAAAGTATGTGTTTTTTTGGTTTGTGGGCATTGGAAAAGGAAACATGGACTTAATAATCAAAATGTTTCATATTCAAGAATCATAAGAATACTATAATTCTGATGATAATGAGGTCCCAATACTATTCCTCATGCTATGCTGTTGATGTCTTGTGTGTTAGCTTTATCATCATTTCTGTAGATAAGGAGGTGCTTCCTAGTCACTTCAACAAATTTGAGCTTTTCATGGAAAGAGTTTCCATATAGAAAGGAATGTCATTTTTAGCTGTTTCCAAACAATAGTAATTAGATGTACAAAACATGAAGCATCTCATGTCTGTCAATCCCTGTATTTGATTGATACATGATACCCATTATTAATAATGGTGGAATAATATTATTCCACGTGTGGAGGAATATTATTGGGCCATAAAAGGAAATCCTCCCATTTGCAACAATATGGATGAACCCTGAGGGCATTATGCTACGTGAAGTAAGTCAGACAGCAAAAGATAAATATTATATGATCTCATTCATACATAGAATCTTAAATGAAAAATGAGCTCATAGATACAGAAAACAGACATTACATTGGTGGTTGCTAGAGCATTCAGTCTACTTCAGTGTTCCCCCAAATCCACAGAAGTCATGGAAATATAAAAATAAAAATATTACACAAACAAGAAAATAGGAGGAGAGTTGCAAACACAAGAGACATTTTCAAGACTGGAAAATGGAAAGTGAGTATTGGTTATTTGGCAGAATGCAGGAAATTAGAATTGGATCCCAAAAGAGCAACTCCAAGCAGGCTCAGCATTTGGAGATACAGGTATTTCTGGATGCAAGAGGAAGGCATGGGGCTGAAAGTAATCAATTTGGTTGAAAGTCAATATAAGGAAATTAAAGCCTCAGGTAGCCCCACTCTTCTCCTCTAAGCCACTAATAATCCCATACCAAGGCAGAAAGAAAACTAAAAATAAATATTAACAGAGAGAAGAATCAAAGTAGCTTTGGACTTGTAGAGATGAAGAATCACCCAGGGATGGGTGGGCCACAGTCATGAAACAGAGAGTAAGAAACAGTCTTTTATTTTGAAAAACTCACCCCTCTATGCTCATCTCCCATAGCAGTGGCATTTGGACCACTTCCCTACTCAGGAGGTTGGAGGATTCTTCTCTGGGGAAATCTCTACAGGCTAAGAGGAGAAAAACTGCCTTTAGTAGGACTGTCCATTTATGAAAGGTCTACTACTTCTCTGGTCTCTTACATACAAGGCTAGTTTTCAGTCCCCGGACCACAGAGTGTTCATTCAGCTTTTTAGTGTCTCACATATACACAGCAATGGTCAGCCAAGAGTTACAAGATATTTGAGGAAAGCTCACAATGCAAACGCGAATTTAAAAAAAGAAGCAGCATACAGATAAAAAGAACTACGATGAAACAAAGACTGTTCAGGGAAATGAAAACTTCAAAAAGTTGTAATGAATATTCTCCAACACATTTAAGGAGCATTTTATAGCATCCAGGATGCTATAAAAATGGACATTCAGGGAATTCATAAGAACTCTTGAGAGATTAAAATATTACAGCACAAATCTCCAAGAACATAGAACAAATTATCACAGAGATGAAAAGATTTTTTTTCAAAAGAGGATTAATACAGGAGGTCTAATTGGAATTTTAAAGAGCTGGAAAAATTGGAAAAAATGGAGAAGGGGAAATTATCAAATAAGTAATGCAAGAAAGTTTTCCTTAATTGGCGAACTTGATTCTCTATATTTAAATTGGTGAACTTAATTCTCTATATTTAAAGGCTTCAACTGGTGACCAGCAAAAGGAATTCAAGATGACACATATCAAGGTTTATCAGCCAGATCTCTGAACACTTGCTACATATTTCTGCCCTTTCTATTTCTTTAATTGACATGCCCTTTATCCATGTTCATTGTCGATACACTAGTCTTTAAAAGTTCTAACTCAAAATGTAGGAGAATATATGTTCTTTGCTAAGGAAATGTTTCTTAGCACAGATATGAAATATAGCCATAAAAATAGAAACTGAAATCTGACCACATTATAATTTTAAATCATTGTAAAGGAAACTATATCATAACCAAGTTTATAAGGTAAATGATAGAGTGGCTATTATGGTAAAAAAAAAAAAGGTATATGAAATCTATAGAATTTCAAGCTAATGAGAAAGATATAAAATACTATAAAATAAATTCATGTAAAAGTAGTGAAAGTTACAGCATGTAATTCACAGGTAAGAATATCCAAATATGATAGGATAATTGACCTCACCTTTAGCAGCGAGAAAACCACAAGGAGCTCCCATTTTAACCATCATATTAGCAAAACTATATAATTAGGAAATCTATTTTATCAAGTGTTAGGGAATATGTAACAAAAATTGTACCCTTAGATGCTGCCAGTGGAAGTATGAACTGGTACAGCCATTTTGGGGAACAATTTGGCATGAGCCCATGAAATTGAAAAAGTATGTGTCTTATTACTGGGTTGAATATAGAATTTATTGTTCAATCCAGGGTACCTTGAGCAACCTCTTGTCTATTTGTGCTATGTGTGTGTGAAGCTACTCTTTGTTGCATCGTTTATAACAGCCAAAGTTAGGACTAATCTGTCAAAAGAGAACTCAATGTCTACGATGTATAATAGAGAATACTAAACAACAAGGAAAAGAGATGCAGTCGATTTCTCTAGGTATCAATATCAATAGATATCTAAGACATAAACTTCAGGTGTGGATAGAAAATGCCAGGATGTTTTTATATATATATATATATATATATATATATATATGTATGTTTAATTTGTATGTTTTATATAATGTTAATTGACATATGTCCAATTATAAAAATGCAATGGAAGACCACACCTGGCAATTTATAAAGGCAGTCCAATCATGATGAAAGATATATTTTAAGTTATATTAGTAATGTCTTATTTCTTTAAAAAAATTGAGGCAATATTACAGATGATAAAGTGATATATATGGATCAGTGGCTATAGGTGTATATATATATATATTTTTAAAATATTGTGTATTTAGTGACTTATTTCTCAAAATAAAAAGTGATGCCTCTTCCACAAAGCCTCTTCCTTTGATCTCTAATTGAACATCTCCATTTCTCTAACACTCTGTAGCTGTCTTAGAAGAGTTATGCTATTTTGCTTATTGGATTTATATCTCCCATTAAGTTAAAAAAATTCCTAATTGAAAGAATAACATCTTGTCCCTTTTGGATCTCTCCACGGTACCTGGCCAGGTGGCTGATTCACAGTAAACACCACTAAGACTTTATGAAATGAAATAGAGAAAAAATAGGATGGGTTTTCTAAGAGTATTTGCCTCTTTTTTGAGCTATGTTTATGTTTAGCATTTTCATACTTTTCATAGTGGACTTATTTTGTGCCAATTTATATTGACATACTTTCAGAATAAATCTTAAACAAAATCAAATACAGTTGACCCTTGAATAATTAAGGGCTTCATCTCCTGAGTAGTGCAAATCCATGTATAACTTCTGACAACCCCCAGCATTCACTACTGTCATCCTCTGAATCTACAGGGACTGTTTTCAGGAGCCTCTGCAGATACCAAAATTCATGACTTTCAAGTCCTTTAGAGTCAGCCCTCCAGATGCACAGGTTCTACATCTATGGATTCAGTCAATTGACATGTATGTTGCTGAAATTTGTCAGTGTGGAACCCGTGGATAGAAGAATAAATCTGTGTATAAATAGACTTGTTCCGCTCAAACCCATGTATATCAGTGTTTTATGTTTACATGTTCCTTAGTAGGTTGGAGATGCTCTAGGATAACTATGAAAGCAAACCTAGATTAGCATGGTGATTAAAAGGACCAGCTTCAATTTCTCCTCCTAGAAACATTTCTTTTTCCTAGTGTTGAATCCTAGACAACTGAATAAAATGTGGCATTTTTCTTGTTTACTCTTTTGTATCACTTTGGCTCTATTTACCACTTCAGTGAAGTGAACTTTTGCCTGTCAATACCAGTTAACAGTTTTTGACCATCTATTGGGTCCATAGCAGAGTATCAGTTACCTGCTGCTCATATAGGGTCTAGTTGTTAAGCAAAACTTGAATACAATATGGCATTTGTTTTACATTTCTTTTTAATTTCAGGTTTCATGGCTTCAGTTTTTCCACTCATAAATAAAACATATGCTTGTATTTTTTCAAAGTTATCAGAGTTTGTTCAGTTGAACAATGCCCGAATCACAAACGAATACTTTTGAAAATACATATGGTAGATGTATCAGTACATGTGTGAATGAATTTGGCTCCGACATGAATTTATTAAATGTGCTATGCCAAGTTATCCTTTATCAAAAGAACTGTTAGTGAGGACATCAAGTTGCTTCTCACACGTACCTAAAATGCTAAATTTTGGTTGTAATGCTGGCTTTTAAAATGACTTCTTTGCCCGCTGCTTATGCTGCAAGGATGTTTTTGTTCTTGAAAGTGAAATGTGTTTTTTAAAACACTTTTCCTGATGTTTTAGAGTCATCCTTTGTTTCCGCTTTTCAGACTTAGGACCAGACATAACCATCTGCCGTATGCCCCCTGATCATTGTCTGGCTGTCCTTTGAGACAATACTTTGCATGGAATGTGTTTTCCTAGCTGGTTGATTTCGGGGATTGCTAGACTCTATGACTGTGTGATGTGTCTCACAATTAAATGTGACTAGATATCCTGGCACTTAGGACGTGTTGTTTTCAGATACCCTTTCACACATCCACACAAAAGATATGCTGATGATAGCACCAACTTTTCAGAGTGATCTTTTCATCATAATTAGCATTAAAAAAAATCCTGAGTTGAAATACACAATCCTCGCATGGCTTTCATGCTTCTGTAGTTAAGAAGGGCAGGAACAGCCTTGGGGAACACTTGCTGACTTGGCAGCATGCAAGTCACTTGTACCTCCTGATGAGCAGAAAAGCAAGCTGATTTCATTCATTTTACCTCCACCATACTACATCTACTGACTGGCCAGTTACTTACTGATGTTGTCAAGGCTGACCCTGAAAGAGAATTCATCTGGTTAAAATTGAATACCTCATACCCAGCATATGAGCTACTTATCTGAGGTGGGCAGCGTTTTAAGGCAGGAGCTCTATTGTAGTTGCCTAGCATTTTTCAGGCTCTTATGTGCATACCTTTTGGCATTCAGGTATCCATAGGTTTTGGAAATCCTGTAACCCCAGCATCTTTTTGGCCCTTGCTGGATCTCTAGTCCAGCTGTGTTCAGTGAAAAGAAATGAAGCTGAAGAGCCATCATTGTGGCTACAGCTGGTCCTGTGGAAGTTAGTGTTATGTTAGCAGATAACTCACAAATTATTTTTACTCATGTGGAAGACTGCCTTGCTGTGTATTTCTAAGGCTGTCAAAGAGATTGATTCTTGAAATATTTTGAAAAAACGCTAAGTACTAGCTACTTTGGGTATTTACCCAGGGGCATCACAGCTGCCTGGCATTGCTATGTGGCAGCTGAGCAGTAATCGCTGCTATTTCTCTGATTTGTTTGTGTCTTTGTCAGCATCTGAGAGGAGGGAGATTCAAGCCGAGAGTAGGGCCTTGCTCCCCGGTGATCTCATCCAGCCCATGTTTTTAAATACTCAGAGTTACTAATGATTCCCAAATTTATATATCTGGCCCTGATGTCATCCCTGCAGCCCAGATTTATATATTTGGCTGCCGCAAGAGAGCTCAGATTTGATGTCTAAGCGGAATCTCAAACAGCATGAGCCAAACTAAACTCCTGATGTGCCCACCAATATGCAGCCCCCAGCTGCTCCTCCCACCGTCTTCCCATAAAGTAAATGGCAACTCCTTTCTTGCAGTTGCTCCAGCCATAGCCTTGTCACCACCCTTGCTGCCCCCTTATCTTGTGTCCCACATCCCAAGGATTCACCTTGAAAGTAGATTCAGAGCCCCTAGACCAAATCCTCTGACTACAAAGTTGCTTACCCCAGAGTGCCCTACAAATATAACTTCTAATATGTGTCATGGAGTGAAAAAAGTTGAGAGTAACTCTAGTCCAGCATCATGTAATAGAACATTCTGCAATAATAGAGATGTTCCAGAACTCTCTGCCGAGTAAGGGAACCAAGACACACCACATGGCTTCTGAGCCCTTGAAAATGTGTTTTGTGTGACTGGGCTGGTAGCTATTGTAGTGGGCAGTGCAGCTTCAGTTAAGCTCTAAACTCTGTCATCTATTGGGAACCAACAATGGAAAAGAAGCGCAATTTCGCAATTTATCAGGCTCAACAAATATTAATTTAAAGTGTTAACAAACCATAGTGGGACCAGCAGGCAAAAATTAAATTAATACAGCACTAACTTGAGAATACAGGCATCAAAGCAGACCTAATCTTTTAATGTGGCTAACATAGCTGGATATTTGCTGGCTGATGCTGGCTGTGCTCACTTTTCTCTCTTGTCTTCTTTTTGTTTGATGATGTGGCAAATGACGGTGCAGTTGCCTGAAAGTGGCTTCAAAGTCACACCTGCAGGCCTTACCTTACTGAGTTCAGGTGAATTCTGGGCATCTACATTGTTTTTCCAGTGGGGCCTGGAGCAATCTAATAATTTGCCTGTGGCTTCTATTGACCATGTGTTATTTACCACCCACCTCTCCATCTTAAATGATCTGGCAATCATTGATGAGTCCAGTTCTCTGTGTCTGGCAAAGCTGTTACGGTAGCTTGATCAGTATGGAATGAGCTATTGCTTGCAGTCATTGTCTTTGAAGCATTCTGGAGCGTAGATTTGTGGATCAAAATGCACAACCTTATTCCAGTTTAAAATGAGGAAAACCAGACTAGACAGCCTATTTTTTATTCATAAATTAATTCTAGGTGATAATTAGTACACGGCCATCACCTCCTGAATCCCGTATTTGTCAATTTGTTCAATAAAGTGTTTTTGGAGATGCCTATTTGACCATATTTCTCAAGATGATTTAGATCCAGTGTGTCCCGCTGCCTCATTAGCCTCTGTTTATAGGATACACCAGTTCAGTTCTGTTACTTCATTCCTGCTGCTCTCTCATTGGAATTACCCATCCTTTCTTTCTTCTCAGGAACATTTTAGATTTCCTTCTGGAGGCACTCCCGTCCCTAATACTAGTATTAATTCACACTGGCATTTAAGGAGCTCTTTTTGTCCTCTGCCAGGCATAATGCTAGTTACCTTTACAAGGTAGCTTATTTAAATTTCACAGCAAGCCTTTCAAAGATAGATTTTTTTCAAGAGTATATTATATCTGCTTTATAGATGAGGAAACTGAGCATGAAACATGCAAGGCTATTGTCATAAAACAATTTTGTCATGAATCAGATGGAAGGTTTGAACTTAAAACTTCCTGACTCTAAAACTTTTCCAGATAAAGGAGATAGAGAGGCTTTATAAAAGAATCTAATAAAGGGGCCTGTTAAAATTAATTGGCCTTGTACCCCCTTGGAACATACTTGAAATGGCTTTACTTGGCTTCCTGGTTTCCAAGTTTGGTTTTTATTGTGCTGTCATCATACATCCTATCTCCCAGTGTGTTCCCACATCAACAAAAAAACCAGTTATTTACCAAGTATGTAAGACAGAGCAGAGCATGGTGGACATGAGAAGTTTTGGTTTGTCCTGGGTAACCTGGAATTCAGGTACAACCTATTGCACTTATTATTTTTTTATTTCTTTTTTTATTAATTTTTTTACATCATTGTTCATTTTTGAACAACATTTGCTTCCCCCCACCCCCTCAGGTGTAGTCCCCATAGAGTTGCCTTCACCAATGCACCCGTGTACCATCACCTCAGTCCCCTGTGCTCCTCCCTCCCTCCCTCTGATCCCTCTCCCGCCTCCTCCCCTGCAGGACATCTCTGATTTATAATTGTCCGTTTTTGCTTTGTTGTGTTTTGTACCGTTATTTTTTTACACTGATGTCTTATTTGGTTCCCCTATATTCCTGCTGTAAGTGGAACAATACGATATTTTTTCTTTTTCCTTCTGGCTTACTTCACTGAGCATAATTCCTTCTAGCTCCACCCACGTTGCTGCAAATGGCATGAGATTATCTTTTTTGATTGCTGAACAATATTTCATCGTGTATATATACCTAATGCACTTATTAAATGTCCCCCATCTATGACTTTTTCTTGGATTCATATCCTATCTCTTCTGACCCTTAACTTAGAACTGCAAAATTGCCTACAGTCAGAACTCCATAGTTCACCGTACTGTTAAATCACATCTTTCATTCTTTGTTGAATTATCGGTCATGTCTCTTCAAGCAGCGTATAAATTGCTTGTGTGTAGGTATCTTATTTTGACCTTAATTGACTTTGCCCTATGCCACCAGTCCAAGTGTTAGGCTAATCACTGAAAATTCTTACAAATTGTTGTTGGAGCGATACATTATCTTCATCTTCACATTATAAGGACAAAAGGAATTTAAAAAATTAAGAATTATTCCCCAGATTGACGTAAAATAGCTGAATATACTGCCTCTTGGTCATAAATCACTTAAAGGATGACTTATTTCTCATAAAAATATACAAATAACTGCTACTTAATATTTTAAAGGGCATTAAGAGTAATTTCCTGGATCCATGTAGTATATTTTCTAGATGAGTAAGCTTTATAAAGTAACTGAAGCTTATCTCTCATTAGTCATCAAAACATTTTTAGTGAACAATTTTAAATGCAAATCCTTAGAGAAAGCTAAGCTTATAGTTACATGAGAAATGCATGTATTTCATTAATTTAAAATAGAATGCATGGAATACAATTAAATATTTCTTTGGCTGATTATTCTACAAAATTTCATTGGGGTTGGGGGTAACATCCATTATGTTCTACCTGTTATACAAAACACCAAGAATATTAAGGACATTAAGGCGAAAAACCTAATTTTAAAAATCATAACACATGTTCTTAGGTTAGTCTTATGGGAAGTCAGATATGTAGTAGGAAATGTTACAATCCAGCCTCTTAAAGACTCAACAGAAGTGAGAACTATGTTTCATGGCTCAATTGGAAGTCAGGAAAAATGTAGCCTAAGAGTTGACATCTGTGGTTATGGAGATTATGGAATTGAGTGAGGATTTAAGAAGGAGTGATATGGCATTCTGAAAAGAGCAACAGAGAAACATTCCAAATGAATTTAGTAGAATAGTGAAGCAAGCAAATGATAGGATGCTCAGGGTGTAGAGCAGCTTAAAGCTAGTTCCACATTTTAAAAGAGCATTAAAATAAGTCATTTCAGAGCATGTAACTCCCTGCTCACAAACCTCCAGAACTGATCCAATATCAGTTCCTGAATATGAAATCCTTAGCTTGTTAAAACACAAGAAATATAAGCAAGACCAGCTCAGATGAGTTTAGCTACTAATATTTAGGGTAATTTGAAATGCAGTAATATTTAGCCAATAAATTGCATTAATGTTTTTCACTTCCTTTTTCCTAAAATAAAATGCCTTTCTTATATTTAATATAAACAAAGATTGAAGGTGTAATCGAAACAAATTTCGCTGAGCCAATAGAGCTGTGGTTTTGCTATGAGCTGGCATCTATACAACTCAGTTTCATTTCAGTTCTTGTTACAAACTTGGCTTGAGACTTATATTTTACTATATGGACATATGTAAATGTATGCACATATTCATATTATATATAACCCTCAAAAATTCACCAAAGCCTAAGGTTTTCATATCATCAATGTTGGTTTTTTCAAACAACTATTTTCACTTTGGACAATTTCCAGCGTAATAGACACAAGACTAGAATAGTACAATGAGTTTCCATGTACCTATCACTCAGCTTCAGTAATTATCAACATTCTGTGTATGTTGTTGTTTGTAACAGGCTATTATTTTTTTCCTTTTCTTTTGAGGATATGGGTGGTGTTCAATGCAACTAAGAACAAGTTTGCACTTTGCTCCTGAATTGCTGAAAAGAAAATTCTTAAAATGACTAACCTCCATTTATTGCCAAGTAACTTTTGGCTATGTACTGATAGCAAAAGTAATATAACAGAATTTGCAGCATAATTAGATTTGAATAGCAAGTTTTATTTAAAGAGTGCTTGATCTTATTACTTATAAGCATGATTTTCTTTCTTGGATTTCTTTTTTTTTGTAATAATCATATTTTAATGACTTTTGATAGATTTTCATTTTATGAAACAGCAGAAAACCACTATATGAACTCTTTAAGATTTTAGACATTGTTGAAGCTGTTTAAAATCCCTTTAGGTAGGAGATTATTATTTGCTAAATAATCATTGTTATGAAATGACTTCTGCATAGAAGATTTCTCAACAGTCTTAGTTGGATGACTGATAATTAATCTAAACAGGAAAAAGTGATAATAATATTGGCAAGTAAATTGTAGCTGTTCCACTTGTTGAATGAATGAATGAGTAGAAATGCAGGGTCCTTGTACTTTGTTTTTTTTGTTTGTTTGTTTGTTTTTTTTTTTACTCTACACAGAATAGAGAAAACATAATGTTTTACCTTCAGTCTGCTTCAAGATATATTTATTGGGGAGGAAGGAAGTATGAAATGCAAAGAGAGATGGATGTATGGAGGGAGGAAGAGAGAGAAGAGGAAAAGGAAGGAAAAATAAAAAGATGGAAGAAGACTAATTATTTAGACATATATTTCTTTAAGCAGTTGTGCCATTAAATCACAGTAAACCTGTAATTTAATGTACAATATTTATATTACTATTATGTCAATTTCTGTGTTCCAACTATATAATTTAACAGAGAGTTATGAAATATCAAAGGAACCAGTCTTATCATTGTTGAGGCCAAGAAAGTTAAAGCAAGTACAAATGTTGAACATATCAGCATTTCATGAATCTTTTATTACTGTCCCGTAAGCTGACCACCAATGAAGTTTAATTCATTTAGTAGAATATAATATAGTAGCAGTAGAACTTTTCAATATGTTTCCAAATTTTACGCAATGATGGTATTTTTAGAGGATTTTGGTTATCATTAAATGCCAGTATAAAAGACACCTAATATTTTATACAATTTCTGTAATAATTTAAAATTTTAGTGCATATTCATAAATCTTGAATTTCAATGGAGAACATGTTCAGTAAATTTCATTTGTTATTTAATAATAGTTTTAATGAAATTTCTACAATGGCTAGATTTTTGTGTTTCATAATGAGAGGCTCCACTTGCGTGTTATCAAGTCCTATAATTATTAAAAAGCCCTGTTTATAAGAGCCAGTAACAGGCATAATCCTCTCTCCCAATCTTAAGGAAGAAGAGTCAGACTTAGTCATTTCTACAGTAAAAGTTTCACTGTTGTCAAATATAGTTTAATCAATAAAATCTATTAGATTCACATACCCCTTTCCGTCTGTTTCCAAATGCCATCAAAATAATGTTTTCCCCAGTCTGCCTCATATCACCAGAAACTCCAAGAAAAACAAGGTCTAGTAGAAAGCACATTCAAAGAGCACAAATGTTGAAAACAATCTAGAGAAATGAAAAGCATGTAGCCATTAAAATCAAATGATATGGGTTCAAATCTTGAGTTCTGTCCTCATTGGCTGTCCTTTTGGGAGAAAGTTTCCAGATCTTTCCCTTGTAGCACATAGTTAAATGAAATAACATAACAGCATACTCCAAAATATGATGTGTCAATTTTCCTACATATATGCTTATTTGCAATCCTGTGTTTATGCTTTTGTATCTTACAAGCCTTACATTTGTGCTTCTTTCCAACTAACATGTCAAGTTAATTGTGTGTAACTGAAATTAAGCAGAGTGTGTTATGTTAAATTTGAATGAAAAATTGAGATATTTTACATGGACTACTTTGTTTTTAATACTTAGCATAGTTTCTTGACTACTTGCCACTTCCCAAAAAAACTTGTATTTTAGGGTACCCTTTTTTCATAAATATGTGTTCAGTGGTTGCAAGCAATGTCCATATTAGCTGATACAGAATAGTATTACGAAGCTTTTGCTGTGAAATAAGTATATAATATTTCAAAAACTAAAGCTTTTATAATACATGAGAATTACCCTGCATTTCTGGAATACCTATGGAATTCTATATTAGATGATTTATTCTATCTCTCGAGAGAAAAATGTCTTAACTTTTAGTTGTTTACCAGGGGGACAAGACTTTGGAGGTGCTCATTCTTCTTATGGGAGGTTGGAAGAAGGAAAAGAGTGTTATTCATTCTTTCTGTGGACTCTCAATTCATTCTCCTTTTGACCTCCCATTTCTCTGCTGCACCCTGTCATTCCTGATCTTTCTGGGTGCTGCAACCCACACAGATTGTCATATACTCTTCATGGACTCCTTCATTGCTCCTTTCTAGCCTGTGGCCCACTCAATCATAGCTCAAATGGCAGCACCCTCCACTGTTTCATAAATCCCCGTGTTTCCAGTAGCTTTTTGTCTACCAGAAAATTCAAATCGCTTGTCCAATTCTGTCTTGAGATATGGTAATGCAATCTCTTTTAATATATGGTTATCATGGTCAGGGCTGCTCAACCTCAGAGCTATTTACATCTGGGGCCAGATGATTCTTGTGGGGCTAGGGGAGCTTTCTTGTGCACTGTAGGATATTAAGCAGTATCCTTAGTCAAGTAGCACCCCTGGAAACATACCAGTTATGACTGCCCCAGTAGAGAACAACCACTGTGTGGGAATCATACTTTTGAGTAATTGTGCAGAATTCAGTATCATTAAGAGGAAACTAAGAAATATAAATATCCTCTCTAGTGAAGTATAATATAAATAAACAGAGACATAGTATATGGAAGGTCATTAAGTTACATTACACTGTACTTTGGAAATGTGGTATCTTATTGTGATTGTCCAAGCCAAGGAGAGAATTAAAAATTTTCTGACTTTTAGTAGTCATATGGTGTCTTTTGTCTATTCCACAGTTTTCCTTTAATAAGCGTTTCCAAACAGCCTGGGATTTATCATTTTCATTTCTTGAAGATCTTTTATTTGCTAATAGAAAAATTAAAAAAATTTTATGTGCTGATAATTTTGCTTACTTTCTCATTGCTAGAGAAGAGATACTGTCTCTCATAGGACATATAATTTCTTAGAATTGACTATTGTCGCTAGAAGTTAATTGGTGACCATTAATTTTTTTCCCCTGGCCTGTCAACAGAAGTGTAAACAGTAGTTGGCAAGCTCACCTACTTGATTATAGCTATTACATTAATCAGCATCCTTTTCCGAGGGCCCATCATAATTCCTCTTGATAATTATGTATTGTTTCATTTTTCTCTCCATTTTTTGTGTTAGCTTTGTCTACACATATTTATTTAAAATGATTGAAATTATCCATGCATTTAGTTAAAATTTACCTCTACTACAGTTTAGCAAAATCCACTGTAGCAATTGTTTGAAAAATAAAATCTAAATATATTAAACCATCTTTATTTACTCTGTCTACCCCTGCTCTCTTTTGGTCACCTACCATGTTTTGCTTTGTTTTGTTCTGTTTGTTTTGTTTTGTTTTGTTTTGTTTTGAGCTCACATGGTAAGAATCAGGAGATAGTGGGTAATTGAATTTTAGGATCAGCCATGAGTCTGCACAACACAGGCAGGGCTGCAGATCAAGGGAGCTGGGGCAAAAAGCCAACTGTAGGAAGTGGCAAATTGATAGGAAACCTGAGTCCTAACAATAGTTTCATATTAATTAACTTTCCAATGGCATTCTTGAGTGATTCTATTTTGAAAACAATTATTCAATGAAATAATTGTTTCCGGCCTTCCCCATGGCACAGCGGCTGAGCGCTGGGTTGCGAAGCTACCCGCAGCCTCTGCAGCACCGGTTCGATCCCAGGCCGCCAGGTGAGCATCCCACATGGCACTCAGACCTCTCCTGCTGCCCGCTGCTCCCCTCAGCAGTGTACTTCGTCTGCCTGTTCTGCTCTCCGCTCTGACTCTGGTGAATTCTCTCACCCTCCCGCGCTTCTGACTGTACCCAGTGCTTGAATCAATCAATCAATCAATCTTTAAAAAAAAGAAAATAATTTTCTCATTGTTTATGATATCTGGGAGGTTTATCAAGATATTGGAAAGAGATTAAATAGAAAGTCTATCACTTTTATGTTAGAGTAGTACTTGCAAATTTTTCTTAAAATAAGAGAACAAAACAAAAATTTCATTTTTTTCTCCCAAAAACCCTGAGATTGTGACTACTTGCTATGCCTCTCACAAGCTCTAGGATTTGCTGTTAGAAACTAATGTGAAAACGTTCCAGGAGGAAGAACACAGAACTGAAGTCCCATTCTGAGTCATTGAAACTCTATGTGAATTTTGCTGGCTAAAATCTTGGAGGAAATGCTGATGCGTAACATAAAAAAAAGCAGATACTTTTATCAAAGAGAAGTGGATGGTGCAACAAGGCGTAGAGGCAACCCCTGGAACTCCCCTTATCTCAATCTTCACTGCACTTGCCCAGAAGTGAACAATGGAAATCATAGAACTTTAGAGAAGAAAAATTAAAAATCAAAGAACTTAATAAGTTCTAATTGTTTTAGGCTCCAGAATTCTATGATTCCTCTGCTAACTTGAAGTTGTCACATTGAAGTACTATGAAAAGACTTAAAGATGTAACATTATATCTTAAAGATATTCCTCATGGTTGGTGGATTGGGGTGAAGAACCACATACCATTGTATTAAACAAATGTGCTGCATCTGGATTTAATTCTCTTTTATTCTAATAAAGGAAAGATTTCCTTTTCCCTTACTATAAATTAGTGTGGACATGTTTGAACAGGTATCTCAGCTGCTTTCTATCACATACTGTTGAATTGTCTACTTGTAGATGTTGTAAACTGGGGTAATTTACTAAATAAGCCAGTTATTTTGATACCATAGTGGCTTTCGAAGTTCACTGAAATGATTTGATAATCAGATTCTAAGACATGTGACTTTTTGACTTATTAATGGTGAACTTATATGCCAACATTTAGTGAATAATATGCTTATTTAGCTGGTAGAAGAATAAAATTCTGTTAAGATCATTTTAGGCAAAAAACAAGAGTATTTAAGCTTAACCAGACTGGTGTCATCTCTATAGGAAGAATTTCAAAGTGATAAATCTCATACTAGTATTCCAACTTTCCTTTCGCCTTCCTGTCCCAGCCCTGTGTTAAATAATAGTGAATAATGCTTCATTTAGTTGTGAACAAAAGCTATTGTTCCTAGGCGAGGTTCATCTCCTAAACCAGGACTGTTAAAACTCATCATTGTTTTTCTTACTTGGGGTGTGATCCCTTTGCACTGGCTATGATATCTATTAAAAAGAGATGGGGGTTAGCTACTGAAGCAGATTGAATTCTTGAATTCTCTGTTGATGAGATGTGTGGCCAACTCCTGGCAATTATGTCTATATCAGCCTGCCAGTTATCAACCAGACTGGCATGTCCTCCTAGCAAGGAGGCAAGAAAACCCTCAAGGCAGAAACATTCAGTTAAGCAACCCCTAAATGATCATTTCTGTACTTGGTGCCACATGGAAGCTACAATGACAGATTTCAAGGGACCTGGAAAATTCATCTAGAGGGTGGAAGAAGCAGTTTAATGAAGAACTGATTATTTCTCTAAAGCCTGGGTAGTCTAGTTTAGCTAGGAATGAAGTATGCAATGGGAACCCTATATTCAAGATGTTGAATAATGCACTCTTAGATCTGTAGGCAATAACCGATAAATTGATGTGAACACAGCAGAAATGTTTGAAAGCTAAAAATTAAAACAGTAAGTGCTGAAAAGTTACTAAAAATATGATTAAAATGCAATGGATAATAGTAATGAGGGGTTTTGACTAAATAGAAAATATCATTTGAATATATTATCTTGGTTCATATGTACATGCATATTTGACTGCAGCTTGTTCTTAAACTAATTCAATTGCTACCTAATTTGTAGAATATGTTTACAGGAAATACTTAATCTAATTACTAAGTTACAGGTTTTGAGGTAATGAGATCCAGGGTACGGAAACTAGGTACGGGATTAAGAAGAATGAGACATTTTGCTAAAAAAAAATTTGAAATATGCAATGCATGTATTATGTGTATCTTTAATTAACACAGATAAAATGTAGAGAACTCTTTAAAAAGGAAAACTACCCATGTGCCCCAAAATAGACAAATGGATCAAGAAGATGTGATATATATACACAGTGGAATACTACTCAGCAATCAAAGACTCATACCACTTGTGGAAACATGGATGGAAATGGAAGGGATTATGCTAAAGCAAAATAAGTCAGAAGTAAAAAGGCAAATACTGGATTTTTTCACTTATATGTGGAATTTATAAGTGAAAGACAAAGAGTCAGATAGAGGGGAAGGGGGTTGGGAAGCACAATGGACTATCGTGGTGGATTATGGGTGCTTGGGTGCTGGGACCACTATGGTTACATCACCAGAAGGGGGGATCCTATACTTGCAAAATACCTACAATTAATCAGTATTCCCTCAATTGAAGTATTCTTTTAAAAAGCTCACTTTAAAAAAAAAAAAAGAAAAACAATTTGCAGATTGAAAATATTCAGTGAATGTCAGTCATATATTCTTAAGGACTGACCCATCCTAATTCTGTACTTCAGCTGTCCCATATGACTATCAATTAGCAAGTGTATATTTGATTCATGTGCTATCTGATATCTGTACAGTTCTCCTGAAGAATCTTCTTACAGTGTGGAAGCCACTATGTGGTAGAATGCTTTGAAACACTATTTATTCTAAAAATAAAAAAAATATTTGGGAAAATGAACTGTATTCTACCTTTCAATTCATGCAGAATAAACATAAGTCATGTTATTACTATTTTGTTGTTTTTCAGCCCCTCTGACTGATAAGCCGCCCAAGCTTTTGTATCCTGTGGAAAGTAAAATGACAATTCAGGAGACCCAGCTGGGTGAGTAATTCTTTAATTCTAGTTAATACACATTTATCAATGCATTCTGACAGTGAATTAGCCTAGATTGTAACCTGATGTAGTACTCACTCTGAGCTGAGCCCATGTGTATTTAAATGGAGCAAAATTAGAAAATACCAGCAAATATGGCCCTTCCATCACCCACAGTGCATGCATTAGCACCAAGCTGGACATATGGATATAAAAGCTCTTGTGTTGTTTGGATGGTTGTTGAAAAATGAGATGGGCTGAAGGTTTTACTGATGTTATTATAGTGTCATTTTATAAGGCATGAATTGATTTTAAAATAGGCAATATAGAACTATTTAAATTATAATATCCATTAATACATTAAAATACAATTTTTGAAAATTGGAAGAAAAGGTAGAGGTTCATGAAAGTAAATGTCACTATTACAGTTAAAGATCATTTTTATCCAATCAGGTATAATGGACATTATGCTAGTTATGAATAACATATTAAATAAATGTGAGCAAGTGGCTTTTGGTTAAAAAGACTAATAGGTTTGGGACAAAAGAGCATGAACAGAATATGCTTTGATAAAAATGTTCAATTGTCCACAAATCAAGATTCTAACATCATTATCTTAGAGTTAAGCCTAGAAGTTCTGAGTCTGACTTAGAATATTCAGTTACACCAAATTATGGAAATTTTCACCTGTTAATCATAAATTTGTATAGCACATTTGATTATTTTCTCTTAGTTTTTGTTTTTATGTCAAATATAGTGTGCACACATATATAATAAACTTTAGCAGAAAATGATTTGTTTTTAGTGTTTGGATATAAAGGATTATCAAATGTATTATTTAATATATTCCTGTTTGTTCATGAGTTTTATCTTACATGAACTATTTCAGAGTAGAAGTGTATGCACTGCCTACAGCTATAACAGAACCAGTAGTCCATGCTCTAAGTTAGCAATGATATTATGGTTCCTGGAGTGAGAATTTGGATTAAAATTAGAGTCTTCAAAATGAAGATTGCAGATGTGATAATCTGTTGTCATATGAATGACAACATATTCAAAGTTATAGTGCAAAAATATATACTGTAAAAATACTATAGTCAGTGAGTTTCTAACCTTGGAAATATTTACTGAACTTTGAGTGACAAACATATGCAGGATTTATCTATGTCAGGGTATTAATATGCTCCTTTGATGGTAAACCCAAGCCTTTGAGGTAATGCCGTTTACATGCAAGTAGTACTATCATGTCGTTTTGAGGTGAAAGACTACAAGCAGTATTAAAGTAATATTGTATGTGAAACAAATGTATTAAAATTGTGTCACACTCTTTATTCACACTGTGGTATATTGAAAGGCTACTTTATAAGGAAATTTTGAAATATAAATTCTCATAAGTGGCCATGCTCATGCCGATAAGTGGCCATGCTCATGCCTTGCAATAACTCCTAGATGTTTTTTCTAAGGAGTTACACAAATTGTAAATATCTTGGTCCATGAAAGAGTGGTTTATGGTACCACTTATCTGTAGTGAACATAATGAAAGTGAAATTAATTGTATCTCTTACTTGACAATCTAATTAAAATAATTTTATGATTGATGGTTACCTAGTGGCTTTCCTTATATATTATCCCTGAGTTTGGAGTAAATTAGACTGTACTCTACCTCCCACTAGTGTTTTACAAAGTGGAATAAGTAATTTGCAAAACTATTTTTGTTAAAGATTACTTTTTCTTGAACAAAAATTATAAGAAGTAATCAAATAGAATTGAAAACATGAAAAGTTCTTATGCTAACTGGAAGGTTTGGTCATTATATGTTCATTTTTTAAAAGGTGGACATTACCGTTATCAAAATGCTCCAGGAATTATTCTAATGAACTACTTTACTGTCACTGCCAAAAGGAGCATAAACTCTCAACACAAACCAAACAGAACACATCAACATGGAATTTGAATTCTTTTTAGAAAACTTATTTTTGTTTTGTTTTCTGATTCTATAATAGGATAAATAATAAGACAAATCATTTACCAGTTAAAGATATTTAACCTTAATCCTTGAAGTTTTGAGCAACACATGACTTGAAATAATTATCTTGCTAGTGTTGTTATTTAATAGTATCAGAACAGGTGAACAAAGGTAAGTGAAAATAGGAAATAATATTAAGAAACAAACAAAAATAAAAGATGACTTGAATTGCCTAAAATATATATTTGTTTTCTGCAATACATGATTTGCCTTTTCATCTTCTTGGGAATGTAATTTTTGCCCTGTCTAGATTTGGAAGTTTAGCAGGCTCAAAATGTGATATTGCATACTAATAAAGGGGAACTGAGTGAAGAGTCATGGGGTGGGGAGTAAGAAGGGTGACCAGGAGCCTCAGTTTGATGAGAGATTTATAAGTAGAACCTACTCTTCTGAGAAGCTAGAATTGCCAACAACATTTCATTTGCCAAGAGCTCAGAGGTCTGACTCAATGTTGTCCTAAATTGAGGGTTGCCCTCGGAGGATGATAAGCCCCTGTATGATAAAACCACTGTATGGAAATTGTGCAAAGCTGAGTTTGTACCTGTCTGGTGACCTTTAACTCGAACGTCCTGGCTAAACTACCCATACTTGCTTCTGACTTTGGTAACATTAAATTCATCATTTCTCTAGCTTATTGGCAAATATATCAAACTCATGAGTAATAACTTAGATAAAATCATGAACTGTATGGATTTGTCTTCATCTCCAAATTCTCTTTTCTGTGCCATTGCTGGCCGTGTTTACCTTTCCTTTTCCACATTCCTTGGGTCTTCCTTTTCTTCCAGTTCTTTCCCCTTCTGAAAACTAGAAACATACTGATAGTGATCATTTAAACTATTTCAGTGGAGAAGAAAGCAAAAGGCACTAAAAAGCAAAATAGTTATGAAAAAAATTAATAGCAACTAAATTTGTATAAAATATGTAAATTGGTAGGTTTGAATTTCCATCAATATGTGATCACTGCCTAACATTTCCATTTTAAGTGGTATTTGTGTGCAATTTCTAAATGCGAAGAAATTACTTCGTCCTTTTAAATAACTTTCAGGCATCAGCAAATGTATGGACAGCACTTTTTTGGGCAAAAGGCCCAGAAATCACACTGTACAATTCTGAAGGTCAATCTAGGAGGTGAGCCTGACTTAGTCCTTTCAGGCAGCTGTAATCAAGGGAATCAAAAGGCAGACATCATTGTCCTGCTGGGCTTGAGCCCTGAGGATGTCAATCAGATACTTCTTGTTATGGCTGAGAGCCCATTTTCAGAACCATCCAGAACAGAAGATGGCATATTCCATTATTACCAAACTCAAAGAGTAGAAATCCATTGTATTCTGGACCTAATGAGGCACATTATATTTTGCCACTTAGAATTTACTGAACAGTATCATTAATTGCTCATCCAGCTCTGGGAGGCCCTTTATTCAAATATTGGTTTTGTCTTAAAAAAATAAATAGGTTAATGGTAGAAATTTTGGAGAAATACAGAAAAGAATCTTGTTTTTTATTCTTTACGTTGTGTAAAAACATTGTTTCTAATATTCTCAGGAAATAACTTCTTAATAGCTACATGATGTTTATATGACTGTCCTATAACTTCATATATGCTGGAAATTTGGATTTTTCTAGTTTTCATCATCATAAATAATGATGTCATGATCTTTACCTATATATTTTCTCTTGACTATATAATTATTTCAGAAGAAAAGATTCCTAGTAGGACAAACAAGGAGTAAAAGAAAATAATTACATCAGTGATTCCTGCTACTTATATTTTAACTCTTGTGAGAGAAGGTGTACAAACGTTCAGCAGTACAAGACAATTAGCATAACGTTTTAATATTCGTAAAGTTGATAAAAATGATACATCTTTGTAACATAGGTCTCTTGATGGAAAAGTCACTTTCTTTTGGTATCAGAATCATTTCTTCCTCCTCCCTCTTATTGCTTTCTCACTACTCATTGAATACAAGTGACTTATCTTTTTTTTCAGGATTATGTACAGTTGGATGGTTTCAAATCAATCCAGTCCATTTAGATAACTGTTGATGTTGGTGAAATACAGAGACCTCAGTGAATGTCTATAATCTCCATCCATCTTCTTCTCTTTCTTATCCTAATGCTCAACTGAGAACTTCCTCTAGATTCTGTGTTCCTTAATATTAAATACAGTGTACTTTTCTGATCTAGTCTGGGAATAAGGAATGTCAGCAAATACTAATTGATAATAAGGTGTATATGCCACAAAAGGCATCCATGTCCAAGTTTGCTGCAAGAAAAAGTAATACGACTGAACTGAATAAGCTGCCTAATGGTGCTGTTACTTTTCTTGCATGTTTTCTTTTCTTTTCTTTTTTTTTGTTAAATTTGTTAAAACACCAAACACTCATGTGTATGAGTAAGCAGCAAGGGTTTACCAGACATTAATATCTGGATGAAAATAGTTGATGACAATATTTGAAGCCCTAGTGATTTTTGAACTGTCCTGGAAAAGGGACACAGTTAAGTACAGATTAGTTAAAATGTAATGTCACATTAGAAGTTAACTAGTACACCTTTCCCTGTAACATCATATAATAGTTTGCAAAAGTTTAAATTTCATGTAGACCCAGGGAAAATACCCATATATTATATAATAGATACTGATTGATATTTTTATAGGAAAACTTTTTGTCATGAAAACTGTATGTTTGATTTGCTTTTATCTAAAAATAATTAGTTATTGAAGTAGTATCTACTTTGATCTTTTGTATGTTATGCAATTGTGTGTATAAATGTACTGTGCATGGGATGGGTTTTGTTACAAATAGGCTAGTTATTTTTAATCCAAGGAAATCATGGTAATTATTTTACAGAATGAAAAATAGCCCTCTAACATAGATCCATATTTCCATAATTGTTATTTTCCTGAAATAAAGCACATTTTTTCTATATCATTAGTATACTATCTTACTAAAGTTGGGAAGCCTTTTGGTTTCCTTTCTTATTTAGACAAGTACTTAATATCAATACCTTAGAAACAAAACAATGTAGGTGCTAAATTTTATACCTAATTCTGAAAGTGGCATTCAAGACTGTTGATTCTAAAAAATACTTTGTTGCTGAGTAATGCAAGTGATACAAATCTGACCTTCATTCCTAGAGATAAGGAAGTCAGCACTGAATTTTCCATTTACAATTACTCTTCCTGTTGTCATGAGCAAATGTAATGCTGTTGACTCTGGTTTTGCTGCACCATAGGGAATATATGAGATATATTTCCAGTGATGAACTCATATAATAAAAAATTATAAAACTACCCTTTCACTCTGGATAAAAATATTCACATCCCACTCCACATTTTAGTTAAAAAATGATATACTTGGTGCCCATTTGAGGAAGACATGCAGATAAGCATAATTCCACTGTCTGAAATAAAGCTTGTTAGACATAAATTAGATCTTCTGGACAAGTAGACATCATAATTAAAGCATGTAAAGGCAAATAAAGTCTGGTAGTATAATTACTCAATCTGATGGCATTCAGTTCTACTCAATCCAAATTTATTGTGCCATGATAAATGAAAGTAATAACTCTTGACAGCTGTTGTGGTCTGATATCTTACTTTTGAAAAGAAAAGCACCTTAAAATTGTGATTCTACATAGAAGAGGAATATTATATTTTTATATTAACATTTAGTTCATATTTCATATCCTTATTCAAATGTTTGCTCAATAAATGGAAACTAGTCTTAGTATCATTATGTGACCTAGCTTGTATACATCTCACAGATTCTCAAAATTGAAGTTTTTCCTTAATGGCAGAGAGGAGATAATGGGAAACAAATGCCACTTGGCATTCTTGCTTTAAAAATTGCTCTCTAAGCAGAAGTCAGACTTCCTTTTTAAGTGTTAAACGTTGAAGGCCTAGAGCTATGATACACTTGAAACCCATACACAGATGAAAATGGAGGTTCGAACAGCTCTGTGGGCCACTGATACCTGAAAGTTAGGAAGCCATTTGAAGCATTTGTTAACATGTTTTAAAAACTGAAATAGAGAATGTGAGACTGCTTGTTTCTAACTTGGAACCTGGAAGGGACAGAAGATGGGTAGAAAGAAAGGGTCCAAGAAAGTGTTGTCACAAAACCAGTGAGGAAAGTTTGTTGAAACTCCGGACTGTCTATTTCTGGTCTAATTTGTTGGACACCAGCAAGAATCATGCATATTGCTCTGTTGGTACAGCACTAAGACTACTATTTTATTTGTTGTTGGCCAGTTAAGAAACTACATATGCTCTATGATGTTGGAACTGGTGAGTTGGTAGTTGGCGTACTATGGTGGTAATACCTGATGGGGGTACCCTAATATTGCTTCAGTTAAAAATGAATAAATAAATAAATATAAACAGAAGAAACGGCATATGTGTAAGTCTTCAGAAATATAGATTTAGGAACTTTATGGAGTGGAGGGACTTTGGTAGATACAAATCAAATCCTTCTCTTTAAATGGTTACACGATTTTACATCACAAAATTTACTAAAACAAATTTGTTACATCATCTTCATTTTATTTTTCTGCCTCTTTTTCTTCTATTTCTCTTCTTATCATCATCATCATCACCATCATCATTACTAGGTTACAGTAAGGATGCAGCATATGACAGTAGTTCTATGTTCAGGTCATTCTGTCAGACAGTCCTATGTCAAAGTCCCCTTACTACAGCTGTAACCTTGTATAAACAGCCCTCATTTTACTAGTCAATAAAAGAAGCATATGATAATACCTTCCTCTGTGAAATTAGTGTAGGTATTTAATGAGATAATCATAAAGTTTAGTACCTTTCTTGGTATATATTAAGTAGTCAATACATGATTGTCTCCAGTAGTTAAAATATTTGAATGCTATAAATATAGAAGAGTCCTGCAATGCATCTTGAATGTCAATGATTGTTTGAATGTGTTTATATTCTTACCAGAGTGGCATACTATGGCAGCAGACATAGGATGGGTAATATTTTTGAAAATTAATTTCCATTTCCCTTCTAAGAATTCAATATGCATACTAATTTTTCTATTTAATGAGACATAATCTTAAAGGAGTCATTGATTTTAGATTACTTAATTCTTAAACAAATCTATCCAAATGCATATGTAAATACATAGTTTAATGGAAGAAACTAGTCTCCATCCTCTTTTTTAAAAAAAGGCTATGTAATAGACACCATGCTGTATGGATTTATAAATTGACATTGAAAAGAAAATTTGAGAAAAATTATTTTTCTAAGCTATGGGAATTCAGATATAATATCCTTTTAAGGCATGGGACATGAGAATAATTTTGCAAAACATCTAACCATCATGTCTGTCAAGTTTCTTCTGAAGGTTTGGTGGTAGTCATCTTTATTTTATAGAAAAGTACTACTTTTCCTCTGACAAGTACTGTTATCACAAAGCTTAATGATTGAAGTTTACTAGCATAGAAAAGTGCAGCGAGTATCCTATGTTAACAAGAACTCCTTCTGAATTTGCAAAGTAAATGCCAAGTTATCAGAAATAAACCTATCAAAGTGCATTATGGTGTAGAATATTGAAAGGTTTCAGAATAAGAGTCTGCACCACATGACTGATGTTCATTAAAATAGAATCTATAAAAAGACCCACATCATTTAAAATTTGAATATAAAGAGAGATGTTCATCCATAAATTTCCTCTCAAATTTTGGCTAAATAACTGAGCATTCCTAAATTATATGCAGACTCTTCATGAAAAATAACTTGTGCTTGAATATGATTATGAAAATAGATCAGTATTTTATGGCTTAATGTTAAAATACTTAGTATTCCATGCATACCTTACTTTACCAACTTAGTATGTTCCTACAGATTTGTGGGTAAATTGAATCATCATAATTTCAGAGAAGTGTTCCCTTCATTTTTGATTGATCTTTAATTAGTAGTGGTTTAACATGTGACTTTTAAGAGGCTCTGCCCCCCCATCTCTCTTAAGCAGTTAATGATCAATGAAAGATTTATACTCACAAGGGAAATATTCTATTTAAAGAACTCTGTGGTGACTAATTTCTTATTATATAAGAAATCTTTTATAATTAAATAATCATCTTTATAGCTTTTCTGAGCTGGATTTTTACATTTTTCATATGATGAACTTCATTGATAGGAAACTATAATTGGTGTTTCTAACCAATCCAGATAAAGGATCATCCACCCCTCACCTCGTATCACTTATCCCTTGTCTGTCAGTGGAAATAAATATCCCCATTGTGATTTTTTTGCCTCCT
Organism: Talpa europaea; assembly: GCF_964194135.1. Taxonomy (NCBI): domain Eukaryota; kingdom Metazoa; phylum Chordata; class Mammalia; order Eulipotyphla; family Talpidae; genus Talpa; species Talpa europaea. The sequence continues at coordinate 16,990,806 of NC_140081.1, forward strand.
CTGAGGAAATACTAAATTTATATTAGCAGTTTTAGAATCATTAGTACTTTATTTTAGTCTCATTCTTTGAAAATCCATGTGGTAGAGTAGGTAATTTGAGTAACCAGAATATGTCATGCTTAATTATGACAAAATGGTTTATTTTTATAAGGGATAATTATTTTTATTGAAATAGCATTAGTTTATAACATTATACAGGTTTCAGGCATACAGAATTATAAATCAGCAACTGTATATGCTATATTATATTCATTACCAGAATTATGGTTTCCATCCAATAACATGCAGTTGATCACTTTCACTTGATTTATGCACCCTATTCCCCCTTCCCTCTGGTAGCCACTATTTTGTTCTTAAAGTCAAAATGTTTGTTATTTGTTTAGCTCATTTTGTTCATTCATTTGTTCAATTTGTCTACCACATATGAATGAAATCATTCAGTGTTTGTCTTTCTACATCACACATATTTCACTAAACATAATATCCCCTAGTTGCATCCATGTTGTTGCAAGTGGTAGGATTTTGACTTTTTTGATTCTGAGTAGTATTCCATTGTGTGCTAATCAAAAAGACAAGAAATAAGTGTTGGAGAGGATGAAGAGAGAAGGGATCCCTTGTACACTTTGTTTGGAATGTAAATGGGTCCTCAAAAAATTAATACCCACTCCTGGGTATTTATCCAAAGAATACAATGACACTAATTCAAAGAAATAGATGTGCATTGATGTTCATCACAGTATTATTATAATAGACAAGAGTTGGAAACTTCCTATGTGTCCATCTACAAAAGAGTGGCTAAAGAAGCTGTGTTTTTTGTTAAAAAATATTCATGTGTATTTAATAGTGTTTTTCATTTTACTCTAAAGGTATAAACAGTGAAGTTCAATTTGTTGCTTTATGAATGAAGCTACTTCCAGATGTGCCTACACATATACTGCAAAACATGCCAGATAAGCCCAACCCATAGCGTATACAAGAGGTTTTAAGACTTGAGCCTCACAACACACTCTAGTGAAGAGGCCTCTTTTCTAATTCTCACCACTCAGAAGCTCAGTGTTACTTTTTCAGAAATGCTAGGGATTTAAAAAAAAATTGTAGTGAAAATTGTAAATTATGGTCACAGCTTCTATTAGCCAATTGAATAATTTAGAAAGGAAAAGGGTTGATGGTCTTTTTTCCAAAATAATCTGCACTGACTTAATTCTTGGGCCAAATTCTCATCAGAAGATATCTCCCACTTCCAGTTCACAATGAGTCCAGAAAGACTGCAAGTTGCTTGGGATTTTGGGAAAATTGGCAATTCCCTCTTCCCTCTCTTCACCCCCAATGGTCTTTTGAAAATTACAGGCAGACTGCAGGTTTTTTCACTCACAGAGAACTTTTGTTTGTAGTTTAATAAAAGAAGGACACCTATCTCAGACTTACCTGCTGAAGAATTGTGTTCATAGAAGCTCAGCAGTTCTTGAGTAGGAAGCGAACAAAAGAAATATGAATTTAATTCATGGAAAAACTAAATTGAATGTATCCTGTCACATCAAGCCATCACTAGAAATAGGATACTAACAATATGATGAGTTCTAGGAAGATTTTAGATTATTACTGCAAATCTTCAGTAAGAAGCAATTATGTGAAATAACTTAGGGAAAGTTGAGTAAACGTGTTTTTTGCTTTTTCTTCTTAAAAGAGAAGTTTTAGTGTTTCTGATGAGCATGTCTTTCTGATTTGGTAATGTAAATTATCTTGGCAAATTTAAGACTTTTAATCAATCGATTATGCTTTTCAAATGCTTTCTGAATAATATACCTAATTTTGGCTAAAATTACTTGGGATGCAATTAGACTATTATTATGCACCCTGCTTATTATGTGCAGCCTATTTATAAGTAGTATGAGTACTTAGTTCAGAATTATATGTCACATATTTATAAAAGGATTCACACAATGATATTTTTTCTTATATATAAATGTAATTTGTGATGATTTTTTAAAAGTCCATCTCTATTTCCCACGAATAATGTATTTTCAGTACAAGAGCGCTTATTAGGATTTGGTACTAATTAAAGAGTGAGAGTAACATTTTTATGTAATTGGAGATAAATAAAATAAGTGAATTTTATATTAGATGAATACATGAGCTATTAACTTCAGGTATAGTTAAGTATCACAAAGAACATCAGTTACTATATATGAAAGAAGAGTTAAATCAAGAGGAATTTCTACTGTTGACAGATTTCAGAGCACAGAGGCCTCTATTTTCTTTCAGTCACTATATGCATGAAATAAAATAGAGAACTGAGGCAAGCAGATCAACACTTTAGGAGGGAAATTTTCCAGAAAAATTTATTTCCATTGCAAATACTTGGCCATTTCAAGTAAAAGTTAATTTGAGCCTTTTGTTGTTGTTGGATCATGTTCTTGTGCCTAGGCAGTTCACACTTGAACAATCTCAGCTTCTGCTATTTCATGGTCAATGCTCTGATCACAAGTGACAAACCACTTAAGAGGCAGGAGTGGTGCTGGTTTCAAGGACATCTGAAACAATGCTAGAATGTTCTTGTTTAATTTTTTTCTCTTCTTCTCACTGCATATCCTCCTTACTTCTTTAATAGAAGTGAGTGTGGCAGGAATATGCAGAGTGAGGGCATGGCTTTGCTCAGATCTAACTAGGGGGGAAAGTGGAGTTCAGAACCTATCTGGAGTTTGAGATGCCCTGAGGAGGAAGGCTGATTGGCCTAGCTTAGGTTACAGATGGAAATTTTGAACAAATTGCCATGTCATCAGATCTGAGGAGCCTTATCTTTGCAAATATTGTATGCCCTCTCTCTGGTGGGAGAAAGCCTTCATGTTTGTATGAGAATGGGAATGGAAATGGGAAAAGAAACTTATCCCAAAAGAAGGTAGAGAGGAATTAATAGTTACTGCAGAGGTTTTATTTTCATATTTAGTATTTGTTTCTTTAAAGTCCTTAGCTACATTTTATTAATTTAGTTATCATCTTTATTATATCTCTCCATTAAGTTATTGGGGGCAGAAGTAGCCTGGTATATTTGAGTGCAGTCCCTCTGAGACTGAAAATTCTTCCTTGACTCTCCTCTCAACCAATACTGTCATCCTCTCCTCTGCATCTGCGGTGTGTACTTCTCAGCTGCACTGCATCCATCTTAACCACTGTTTCTACATGTTATCACTCAACCTTGACACTGAAGTCAGACAGAGCAAATGTCAGATACTCAGCTATTAAAGACATTTCCAGGTAAAAAGACATGACTCCTGAAAAGACAGAAATGTTACAGCATGGGTTACAAAGTCAAGTTCGCGTAATATAAATTTGTAAAGTAAGGCCAGGCACAATGCAATAAAGAGTGTTGGAAATCATAGTGAAGTGGGGAACATAACCTACAGGAATTTAAATTCATTTTGCCATATGGGCCAAATAAAATTATGTCTGGTGCATAACTTTAGTCCAATGGTCTCAGTTATCTGGTTCCTTGATTGGTAGATCCAGTGTTCATATCACTTTATCTTATGATATGGTACTGTGGAGCCACCTTAAAAGCCATGCAGGTTTATACAATGAGATGCCAACTCATTCCCATGAGAATGGCCCATATTAAAAAAAAAAAAAAAACAGAAATGACAAATGTTAGAGAGGGTATGGGGGAAAAAGGACCCTCATATACTGTTAGTGGGAATGTAGATTGGTCCAGCCCCTATAGAAAACAAAAAACAGTACGGAGGTTTTTTCAAAATATTAAAAATAGATATGTCATGTGATCCAGAAAACCACTTCTTGGTATTATCCAAAGTCTGCAAAAAACACTAATTTGAAAGAATATATGCACACCCATGTTCATTGCTGCACTGTTTATAATGGCCAAGTTATGGAAGTAACCTAAGGGCCCAGTGACTGATGAGTGGATTAAGAAGCTGAGGTACATATACAGGATGGAATACTACTCAGCTATTCAAAAAAAAAAGATGAAATCCTGACATCTACAATATGGGTGGAACTGGAGGGGATTGTACTAAGTGAAATAAGAGAGAGAGAGAGAAAGACAAATAGCGAATGATTTTACTCATATATGGACTATAAAGAAACAAAACAATAGAAAAGACAAAATTAAAACATAACAAAGTCTAGATATACTGAAAACTGAGGTTCCTGGAGGTGGGGCAGGGCATAGGAACAAAGAGAGCAGGGCACGCAATGGTCTATGGTACATGGATATAAGTGCTCCAGTGGTGGGTGTGGTGTGGTAACACACATCTGAGGAAGTGTGAACCTTGTCCCCTGAATTACACACAATGCTGTAAGTCAATGTTACTTCAACAAAAAAAATGAAATATCCAATAAAATAAGTAGATGTCCTAAGTCAAAAAATAATTATGTAGGTTTATAGCAAGATCTGCATTCAGAATGGCTATCATGGAATATGAATCTGCTCCATCATGCTGTAGGTTAGAAAATGCTGTAGGTTTGACTGACTTGTAACATATTTGAAACATCTAATATAAAAAAATCTATCATCAGAAAATCAGGGAGTTTAGAGCAGCACAGTTAATTATGAAAAGAGACTTACCCTTCAGGTGAGAAGCATGGAGGTAGAATCCAATGGGCAAATTCTCTTTAGTGATCTGGTCCTACAGAGAAGCTATGCCTATTTTGTTATCAAACACTGTCTAAATTAACAAAAATAGAAACTTCTGTTAATTATTCTGGCAGAATTTTTACTTACTTCTCTTTCTACATATTTTCCCCGGGTACATCTTTGCTCCTAGGGCTCCATATTTGAGAACGAACATATCCTAACTCACTTTCAGACATGTACCAAGAGAAAGATGGACTGTAGGGTCACTGAATAGACTTGCCTTGTGAATAAGAACCCGCATGCCATGGCTTTCATGAGTTTAATGCAATCATCAGAGGTGAAGGAGGCAGATAAAGAAGCCCAGGAGTCTGGTTGAGTTACGTAGGTCTAACAGGGAAGCCAAGAAATAAATCAAATCCAGATTAGACACCAGAGAACAGATCAAATGGCTATTGAAGGTCCTCAGAGCAGCAGGTTGAGTTTAGAAATAAATAGGGGTTAAAGGACACTTCAAGTCATACATAGTTCAGCCAGAAAACTAGTCATGAATAGACAGTTAAATGGCATCTTGAGTTTGGGGCAAATCTTTAAAGCTTAGTCAAGTGGATCATATAATCTCAGAGGCCCAGAATGAGAAATGGGTTGACTAGTTCCACTTAAAACATTGTTTTCAGTGTCTACTAGACACAAGGTCTTCTAAAAGCTACATAGGCACATAGATGATCGATAGGTTGTTAGAAAGATAGATCATTAGATATAAAGATAGATAGACAGACAGACAAATAGAAGACAGACACCTGTCTACACCTGTTAACAATCTTGGTTAACCTCTGGGATGATCTTATTCCTCAAGAAGACGCCAAGCCTTTCTGTCCTGTTTATATTTTCAGCCACGAGTGAGTGTCAGCTCTCATTCAAATGAGCATTTTAATCAAACAGAAATTCAAGCCTCTCTAGATGTATCTTTTCTTGATAAATGATCTTAAGCTTTCTGCTCTTGATACATTTGCAAGACATTTCAATATATTGTCACATTCTATCTTTTCAGAAGTCTGAGATGTTTGTATTGTGCTTCTATTACACAGAATGTGACTGAAGCTGCATTTCGCGGGACATCTCTGTACACTGGGGTGTCGATTACACTTTCTTTCTGCACTCCTTTGTTAAATTCTAATTTTGAACAAAGCTCTCTTAAATTCATGACCCTTGTGTAGTATTTACAATCCTTATGAAGTACTTGATTTCTGTTTTATTCCCACTGTTGACAGGTTCTGTCTCATGAAATAGAATGTCTAGTAATATGAACTTGCTCTTTCTCAGGTGATTTTTTTTCCCCATTCAGTTGCATGTCTCCTGACTGTGCTTCTTTTCATCTTTACCCTCTATTTTCTCATTCCTGTTTTTTTTTTTTTTTTACTTCTGCTCTCTCGATTACATTTTAACAGACGCTTTTCTTCTTCCACTGATCTTCAAGCATGAAATTTCTTTTCAAGGTACTTAAGAAAATGGCGGTACTTAGAACATTCATGAACAGAATGTCCCATGAGCTGCAAAAGTTAATGTGAGAAAAGCAGATAGAAGAGTCAGCTAGTTCATCAGAGTTTTTACTCTTTTAAAGGCAGCAAGTTATAGTCCCTTCTTAAATAGCAAACAAAAAGCAAGTGGTCTCATTTCACTTCTTAAAATAGACAAAGTGAAACTAATAATTGACTTGTCAATTCACTGTGACTATTAATTCCCTGCACACAAAGTTGGCTTTTGTTAATTTAGGATTCACATTTTCTTTCCAAATATAATTACCTGACTATAAATAGATAAGTAATTTAAAGCCAGCTAATGATTGTTTGAACATTTAAAGTTGAAAACTATGTAGACATTAGTAAATTGTCCATTTAGAAAACTTGTAACAGTTGGATCAAATTTAATGTTGACCGTGAAGTCAAGTTGGAGTTACGGAGTTATGACATCTGTAGTGCCCTTTGTGCATGGCTTATAAATGTATACTAACTTTTAAGAACTTGGAAAAAGTCTCCTAGCAGTATAAATGCTTTGATAATGTAAATGCACACTGTGTTTATCTAATAAAGTAATTTGCAATTTTTCCTGTAGGTTGGCACTTACTGGGTATAAGGCTCCATAAACTCTGGTATCAAGAAATATCCACCAATTGTGAAAATGATTATAAGAATGAAAGTAGCAAAGTAACAGACTGAACACTCTTATTTTAACTTCAATCACTAGAAGAACCTAAGCTTTATTTTTATTTCACTATAGAGTAACATTGAAAACAAATTAATGGGCATAGAGTTTGTTATTGGTTTGGTTTTATCTGACTCTTTGTTTTCTCAGTCTATATTCCACATAGACATGATACCATCCAGTATTTGCCTTTATCCTTCTGACTTATTTCACTTGGCATAATTCCTCTCCAGTTCTATCCATGTTGTTGCAAAATCTGACTGTAGAACTTAAGGTTACAGGGAGGGGGGGGCAGAACAAAGTGGGGAAGGAGCAGGATGGACTAAGTGCCTTCATGGTGAGTGTGGCATAGTAACATCACCTGCAGGGAGAGATCCTATACCTCTAAATCATATACAATGTTGGAAACCTCTATAAAAGTAAATAAACAATGTAAAAAAAAACCAGAAATATTGACTGGAATATGCGCATCCATTTTGTACGTAACAAACGCAGATATATTCTTTAAAAATTTGTGGACACAGTCATATATGTTCAGTATTGTAGGTCTTATGATTCATGATCAGAACTATAATACTAAAATTTTCAAGGCACTAAAAGGAGAATATTTGCTTAATCAGTTGTGTGTTGAGTGCTTGCCAAATGTCCAGTATAATACTAGGTAAAGTATGTACTGGTAAGTTTAGAGAGGAAGAGTTGTTTTCAAAAGCAGGATCAAGAAAAGCCTTGTTGTGAAATGCTATGTCAGTTAACCTTAGTTAAGGAGTAGGTTTTAGGCAAGCAGAGATGGAGTAGAAAGACACTGCTATAATATCTGTTATGGGAGGCACAGACTTGTGCAAACATGTTGGCTTTGGAAACTGGGCATTATTACAGCCAGCAAGGCAGAAAATCAGCCAGCTGACGGACGAAAAAGAGTAGTGGCGGAAAAATGATCAATTTAGATACATTTTCACTGATGTGAAACCCTCACTCCACTGAAGGAGTAGAATGATTTAAAAAGAGGGCAGAAAGAGAGCCCAATTCATAATATAGTCTTATAGAAAATTGTGAGATGAATAAGAGAAGAAAGAAGTCAGAAGCCAGAGAACCAACTGGGAAACTATATAATTGGGGCACAATCAATTAGATTCTCAAAAAGGGGGATTGACTCTCAGGAAAATTCACAGGTATAAATTTTATTGATGTGTGAACTAATAGGTAGTAAAGTCAACCAAAAGAAGAATGAAAGAAAATGTCTGGCAGGAATAAGGTGATTCCAATAACAATGAGTGTCAAAAAGAGGAGCAATACTTGGGGGAAATATGTTGAGTCAAATTGAAGTTATGGGACTGTGGTAGGTTTTGGAAAAACTCTCCCAAGACTGGAAATGTGACCATAGGTTGAGTGAGGTGTTTGGACTGGAAAGCAGTTGAGAAATCCTCCCTGCGAGGAAGTCAGACAATTAATTGGTCCAGGGCAATATATTTTCCCCGTCGTGTCAATTTATTATTGTAATTATTAACTATACTAATTTCTTAACGTCTTATTTTCTTCTTCAGGGAGGAGATGTGTTTTTTTAATCTTTGAGTAATTAACAGCTCATGTTCAATAAGTTCTTGGTGAGAGACTGCAGCTTAGTTGGATTGTTTCTAAGATTATTTTGTTTATCAAGTATAATGGGAATTGTTTTTATGTACAATTATGTCCCTGAAAAGCACTTTCATGAGTTTTGCTACAATCAAAATGTCAGCTCATTTTCTAGTCCATCAAATTTCCAGGTATTTTATATTTTAACTATTAAAACATAATTATAAGATACAACTAAGAAAACTGCTGATTATTTCCACAGTTGAGTTATGTCCATTCATATTTACTCATTTTCAAATATATATATTTTAGTTTATATCCCAGTAGATATTTGGTGAATTATACCTTTATACCTGTTTTTTTTTTTTTGCTACTGCTTCATTTTCTTTCTGTTCATGTAAGAAAGGTTCTCTGTGTGTGTGTGTTATTATAATATTTAGTAAATTAATAATTTAGGTAACATTTTTAATGTATATGGAATCTGGTGGGAAAATAAAGACAATTAATTGACTCCATTGCTTTCAACCATTTCTTAAAGAAATAAACAGCCATATATTTGATTAGTATTGATTTGGAACTGTGTCTATCTGCATTTGAATTCCTGTAACCTGTTTACCACTTTTAGGTCTTATATTGTTTTCTTCTCCCTTTGTCTATCTTTCCATGCTATATTGATTTCTGAGTGTTTGAGGGACTTCTATTTTCCAGCTCATTTAAGTGCATTTCATCCTGCTGTGTTGGTCATCAGCAAGTCACAAAAATGGTACACAAATGCAGTGTGATTTGAAACAAAGGGGAATTGCACTTGTCTACAGATATGGGATTTTTATCCTGGGTAGCTCAATGTAGTTAGAAAGTAAAGACTTGCCAGATTTTTTTTCATAAATGTAATAAGAATTTTGAATGTCATTGGGAGTAGTGGTTCCAAAACATTTCAATTTCAGGAACCAGTTTAACTATTTGAATGAATGAATGAATTGGACCATCATAAATATGTCAGTTTATTTAACTTGATATATAATTAAAAAATGAAAAAGCTAACATCTGCTACCAATGTAATTTGCAATTTCTTGAAAGAGCAGTTTAATTCCAAGACTTAGAAGGATTCTCAGAATTTTCTTTTAATTAAGCATGTTCAATTTTATATTAATTTCAAAAGCTCACAGGTACAAGTGGTCAATGCTCTGACAGAAAAGGGAAATTACATTTTTGGTGGTGATCATGATGCAGTCTATACAAGATAGTGAATTACAGTACTGTACCCCTGAAATGTATATTTCATAAACCAATGTTATCACATTAGAATTTTATTTGAAAGAAGAGAAAAAAATATAAAATAAAAAAATGGAAGTTCACTGTATTGTCGTTCCCCTCCCCTTAAATTTTCCATCTAAAAATGTCTCAAAATTCTTGCTGATCATGTTCTGCCTCCAGGAACGACTGTAATCATAATACCTTTTTTTACACTAAAATATTTTTTAGACAATGGAAACTAGTTAAAATGCACAACTGTATTTCTCCTGTATTTGGAAGTAATACCCTTATTGATGTGTGTGTTTTCATATTTCATTTCCAATGCTAAGTGAAGCTGTTTTCATCACAGTTACATGTCCATATACTGTAGTCTCATGTTGTGAAAGCCTCCCTATAGAAAATCTACGGGCTTCTCTCCCCATGCACACAGCATTACCCCACTTTCCACTGATAGCCACCTGCAACAGCCACCTCTTACAGCTGACTTTTGTTATTCACTTCCATATCTTGAATAACATATTTTGTGCTACTACATCCTCATTGTTCTATTGATTGAGGCTGATTTCATCTATTGGCTCCCCATGATTGTGGATGAAGATGCAGTTCTCATCCCTGCCACACGGTTGGTGTCTCCTGCCTGCCCGTCCTCCTGTGTAGTCATTTTGGCTTCATCACCATCTACCAGTTGATGGTGACTATGGATACTCTTGTGAAAGCTGAGCCACGACATTTAGTAATTTTCTATCTTTTTCGGGCCTACCTGGTGGTGCAAGGGGTTAAGATGCAGCACTATGAAGCTATCCTCAGCCTCTACAGCACAACTTCGATCCCCAGCCCGCCAGGGAGCTACCCACATGGCACAGTAGCCCTCTCCTGTCTCGCCAGCTGCTCCCCTCAGCAGTGTATTTCTGTCAGTCCTCCTGTTCCGCTCCCCACTCTGTCTCTGGTGAATCCTTTCACCATCCCCACCCCCCCACACCTCTGGCCCTGCACCCCAGCTCTTATATGCATAAATAAATAAATCTTTTAAAAAATTCTATCTTTTTCTTTTTGCCTTAGTTTCTCAGAGATTTCCTAAACTTTATCTTCCAATCTTCTTAATGCATTTTTTCAGTCCTAGTATGTTTTTAAATATTAAGTGGTTTTCTTTGATTTCTGCATTTATCTTTTTTCTGGATCAGCCTGCTTTTGCCACATGTAAGCAGTCACCTCTTTTTCTGAGGACACTGAAGTACACTCTGAATTTTTAGGGGGTTATTTCTTTCCGTAATTGTTATTCTCCCCAATTCCCTTTTGTCTATTGGTTTGCAAGTTTGGAATCTACCTAATGTGCAAGGTTTGTGACAATTTTGTGGGATCCTTGGTTGTCTGTTCATTATTGGTGTACGGCATACAAAGATTCTTGAGAACTATTCACAGGTGGCTTCAGGACTTTTATTTTGCACTGGTCAGGTTTATTGAGAAGAGTCCTTCAATAGCCTGCTTACATGTGTGCTTCTGAGAGATGAGTGGGAAAGACTTTTCCAATCAGTATAAAACCTTCATCTGTGCAGACACTCTCTTTCACCCTCTGCAAAGAAAAAAACTTCTAGTCTTTGCCATGATGGAAAAGAGAATTTATATTTACTTGATTCTTAAAAAGATCTTCGAACAATCCTCCTACTTTTCCCCTACTTTAAGTCTTCCCTTCCTTCAATTTTTAGTATCATCAGTTCCTTAGCCCTTTGATTGTCCTACTTTGGCAATCATGTTGCTTCTTGTCATCAGGTCTGCAGGATTAAGACTCATATTTTGGGGGTCTTCTAAGTGAGTTGTTACTTGTTCATTAACTGTGGTTCCTTCCCTTGCTTTCTTTGTTGCTTTGTTTGTCTTTTTCCTTATTAAAAAGTCCTTCACTTATATTTATGTGTGTTCTTAGAAGGAAAAAACCCTGTATATCTGTGTTCAGTCCACCGTCATTAACTGATAGTTTGCATATGACTTTAGGAAATTGGTTCTTGACATTTTATGAGATGATAGCATTAAAAAAAACTGTCAACAACACTTCATAGAGGATTTATAAGCTTGAGCAATAATTGTAATACTCTATTAGCTAATCTGACACAACTCTAAATTAAAGTGAACCCAGCCATGTTTGCTATTGTTTATGTGCTAGTAACAAAGTGAGTGACAGTCATTTTTAATTATTCTGTGGATAATTGTAGCCATGTACCTAAATCCCATTAGTGGTCACTTTTTAACACCCATAACATGGAGGTACTGAAATCACTTCTTTCCTTTTATTGAATGTAGTAGAGAGGGTCAACCATACTTTGTGAGTTGGGATTAATGATAGGATACTTTTATTTGGCTTAGCATTTTCATCTTTTTAGCTTAACTATCCACTATGAGACTAAGCTTATTACTGTCATGTAAGATTTGTTAAGCCACACTAGTCCTATCTAAAATCCACCATGTGGAGTGATTTATCCTCATTTCAGGAAAACCCATACACCAGATATAATAAGCAGCTATTCTTCTTCTTAACCTTTTAATGCATAAGATAGACAATAGAATCTAAGCAGAATCTGTAATTCCTCTCTTTAGAACCCAGGCTTTCTAGATACCTGGAGAAAGTATACACTGGAACTAGCTGTAAATGGATCCTGCTGAGCTCTGCTTTTAATCAATCTTATCCTATCAAACACAGGACTTTTCTCCAATTTCTCAACTATGAAGATTTAATTTTAGTTTGCAAATTCAATTTTATTCTTTATTACTAGAACAAGAGATTTCCTAGTATTGATTCAACTTCCACTTTTTTGGATGGCACAGTGTGCCTGCCACATGCATGCAGAAGTCAATCAGGGAACATGACATTCCAGTCAGGGAGCCTGATGTGTGTATGAATGATAATACAGTGTGAAGACTGTAGCTAGAGATTTACAATGCAGCATGGGTAAGGTATCTCTAATACACTGGAGATGGGAAGGCTGTGTCTGGTCAGAGAGGCCAGATATGTCCCTTTAAGGGAGGTGGTATTGGCTTTGAGACTCAAAGCATGAGTATAATTTCTCCAGGTGGAGAAATGCACACTCAACAACAACAATAAAAAACAGTATCAGCAAAGGCTTATGATAACTAACATTGAATGAGTATTTCTTGTGTGTCAGACACAATGTTTAGGTTTTTCCCGAATGGTCTCATTTAAAACACCAACTATGTTACTGACACATTTATAGATGAGGGGTTGTTTGAGACACGGGTAGGTTTTCTGAATTCACAGTTACTGGTGAAAATGAGATTTCAACCCAAGCAGTCTGATGCTAAGACTTGTGGTTTTCATCACTATGCTAACAACAACTGAGAGAAATACTTCCTCTGTTAACTCTAATTGTTCTTTGACCTCCAGTTGTACAACATAAGGATACAGGATACCCGAGAAAGTATTACATGTGGGATCATAGCTGATGATGGTGGTAAAGATTCTTAAACCCTTGTTTTCCTACATGCTAAATAATACAAACTCTTTATGTGTTAGTAGAAAACTTTACGACAGGTGATAACATTATTTTTCATAATAGAAATCAAATCTCTTTTGCAAATTTAAATACCTTTTAGTCCAGTGAGTAGTTTTTGGGATGACTTTATCAATGGAACATAAAAATTTAAAGCTAGGTGAAGTCTTTAGAACAGGGTTTCTTGTGTGTGTGTGTGTGTGTGTGTGTGTGTGTGTAGTACTGAGGGGTACTGTAGGATATTTAGCATCCTGTATGACCTCTACACATTCGATGCAAGTATTACTCCTCCAGTTGAAACAACTGGAAATGCCTCCAGAAATTACCAGCTCTCCCCTGTAGAGTAAAACAGCTCCCACCACTCAGGTTGAGAAACCACTGACTTAAAAAAATCTGGTGCAATCTCCTCAACTTTACACAAGAAGAAACTGAAATACTGTAATGAGGGTCACACAGCTAAATAGTGGCAGAATTTTGATACATGCCAGGTCTCCTCATCCCAAATCCTTATTTCTCATACAACAAACTGCCTAAGGCTGTGGTCTATATAAAGAAATGCCTCCAGAACATAGGGTCTGAAAAGTACTCACACATCAGCTGTAATGGTACAGACAAGTGGCATAAAGCCAATTTTATCAGTGAAGATGTGTAATGAGAAAGAACATGATTTGTCCAAGGCCACATACTTAGTAGGGAAAAGAACCTGAACTCAGACTTCAGATGACAACTCTGTTGCTCTTTTCAGCATGAAAACCTGCCTCATTTGGTCAGAATGGGCTTGACTTTACGAATAAGCAACTGAAAAATCCTTTGGGAACATTTGCATCATAGTTTTTATTTCCAGCACTCTGATCCTGTATTTTTTGCAGCAAAATGATAGCATAAGCCTTTTTAATTTGGTAGGGGAAACTGCATAGATATTTGTTGCTTACTAGCTGTGTCTAGCTATATATTTTTCTTATACCTGAAGGATTAGAGAACAAATAACCTCAATAACATAGAAAAACTAATTAAGTTAGTTTATATTACAGATGGTTCAGCTGTAGACACCTACCTGCTGATGATTTTCAAAGGCTTATGGAGAGGTAGAAACGAAATCATATTCCAAAGATTTTGCTGTCTTGTTTTTTGTTATAGGTCTCTGTGGTGTAATGATGTGAAATCTAAATATTTAACTAGCCGCCTCTTTCCATTCATCACTGAGCTGCCAAAAGAGAAGCATTTATAGAGATAAATGATCTCTCCTTGGTCAAAAACCTAGCAGATCACCATGGTAAAGTCTTAGCCCTTTCTGGAACATGAAATGCAAGCATTTCTGAAAGGCCTCCCAGCTGTTATTTGGAAGTAGTTTCTCTATTAAAAATGAACTTAATCTGAAAAATTTAACTCTGTTTAGTTTGTATAGTGGGCTGCATAAAACTATGTGAATTATTAAAAGAAAGAATTAAGAGCAAGATTTGTATATCTATATAGTAATATTTTACTAGAAACATGGTCCAAAGAACAGAAGATGTGTACAATTATGTTTTTAATGCTTTCTGTGGGCAAAACCTGTGTGTGCATGTGTGTGTGTGTTATGTATGACCTAAATCTAAAATTGGTCTAATAAAATGATGTTAGTATCTTTCAACATCTAGAATAAATTCAGAAACACATAAGACATTCCAAAAATTTCAAGATGAGGGAATTCTTAAAATTCTCCCTATAAATTGTCAGTTCTATGGACCATAGAAGAGGATGCACATTTGACCCCATACATCCAATGAATCACCAAGTTCTGTTGACAGCATTTCCTAAATATATCCCAAACCTGCTCACTTCTCTCCTTCACAGCTGACATGAGCACATTAGCCACTGTCAGCATCTCATTAGGAGTACTGCAGTTGCTTTTTAATTGTTCCACATCTACTCTTGCCCCCTTCTAATTAATTTGGCCCACAGCAACCAGATTGACCTTTCTAAAATGTAATATAGACCATGGCATCATCCCTTTTAAATCCTTCCAATGAATTTCCATTACACTTGGGATAAATTTTAAATTCATAACCCAGAACCATAAGGTCTGGCACAACTTAGCTCTCCCCAGTCAATTCTTTGGCCACTTTCCTCCTCCTCACTCATCTCCAAGCATACCCCACCATGCATCAGGCTTACCCAAGTAGAGTCTTTAAACATGCTATTTCCTGTTTCTGGAATGTTCTTTTCCTATTCCTTAATCTGGCCATTTTTTTCTCATTCAGTTCCAAGCTTAAATAGCACATCATGTAGGAATCTTTGCATGATTCTTCCAATCTCCTGGTTATTCACCCTCTTAGTTCTTTGTCCCTTTTCATTGTAATAGCAATCTGATGTAACTTCGGAGCTAATTTGATCAATATCTGTCTTTCCCAGTAGGCTGTAAGGTTCAAGATGGCAGAATTCCAAGTATAATACATGGCTGGGGGCTAGCACAGTGCCCAGCATATTGTAGGCATGCCATGTAGATTATTGGATAAGTCATGGGAAAGGGAAAAAGGAGGAAGGAAGATTTGGTTCCAAGATTTGGTTTTGCTAGTATATGTTTTCTGGTTATTACATACTACAGATAAGTGAAACCTTCTGATATTTGTCTCTCACTTTCTGACTTATTTCACTTAGTACTTAACTGATCTCTATGAATTGATAATTGGTAATTCTTTTGCTGGAATGTGAATCAAAAGCTTATAGAAGTGATATGCAGTGAAAAATATATGTCCCAACCCCAGCTACCAAGTTCTCCTCAAAAGCAACCAGGACTTCCAATTACATGCCAATGTTTAATTTTTTTAATTAAAATTTCATTGGTTTACATTACTAGATAAGTTTCATTGATACATATTCACCTCTACATGTGAATAAGCCTAACCTTACCCACCGCCAAAGTTCTAGTGCCCTTACCCCGTAAGACTTCATGCTGCTCTACGCTTATTTCCACTCCTTTTTCCCCTCCCCTCTAGGAACCACCATATTTTTCAGAGTCTGACAGTTATTTTTGTGGTGATTTGTTAGTTCATTTGCTTCGATGGTTTATTTTCCACATGTAAGAAAAAGCATCTGGAAATTGTCTTTCACTTTTTGACTTATTTCTGCTAAGCATAATCACCTCAAGTTCCATCCATGTTGTTCCAAAAGGCAAGATGTCATCTTTTTAAATTAACTGAGTAGTATTCCCTTGAGTATATGTAGTGCATCTTCCTTATCTGTTCTTAATGCTGTGGATTGGCATTTAGGTAATTTCCATGTCTTGACTTTTGTGTAAATGCTGCTATGAATGTGGGGTTATATAAATCTTGGAATTAGTGTTGTAATATTCTTCAGCTAAATACCTGGGAGCATTAATGCTTGGTCAGATGGTATTTCCATTTTCAGTTTTTTAAGTACTTTCCATATCATTTTTTCATCAAAGCTGCATTAATTTACATTTCCACCAAAGTCTGTGAGAGTACCATTTTTTCCATACCAACACACATTGTTTCATCTTTTTGATATATGCCACTGTCACTGATGTGATGTGATATCTCATTATGATTTTGAATTGCATTTCCCTACTAGTAAGTGAAGAGTTGAGCATTATATTTTTTTTGCTTGTGTATGTTTCGTTTTTTTTCTTTTTTTTATATATGCCTGTTGGCCATCTATATGTCTTCTTTGGAGAAGTGTCTATCAAATTCTCCGCCCATTTTTTTAGATTGTTTGATTTTATTGTTGTTGTTATTGTGATTTTTGAGTTGTAAAAGTTATAGATATATTGCAGCCGTTAGTCCCTAAGCAAATATATTCTCCCATTCAATAGGAATGATTTTTGTTTCGGGGGTTGTTTCTTCACTGTACAAAAGAATTTTAATGTGATGTAGTCCCACTTATATATTTTTGCTTCTGTTTCTAAACATTTATCTGTGGTTAATGTTTAGGAATGTATCACCTGTATTTTCTTCTATATATTTTACGGTGTCAGGTCTTATAGTCCAGTCTCTTAATCAAATTTCAGTTAATTTCATGTATGGTGTTAAATAATGATCTAGGTTCTTTTTTTTAAGATTTATTTATTTATACAAGCACTGGGTACAGTCAGAAGCGCGGGAAGGTGAGAGAATTCACCAGAGCCAGAGCAGGGAGCAGAACAGGAAGAAGGACCGAAGTGCAGTGCTAAGGGGAGCAGTGGGCGCTGCAGGAGAGGTCTGCGCACCATGTGGGACCCTCGCCGATGGCCGGGAATCGAACCGGTGCTGCCAGGGATCGAACCGGCGCTGCAGAGGCTAAGGGCAGCTTCACAGCCCAGTGCTCAACCGCTGCGCTACCAGGGAGGCCCAGATCTAGGTTCTTGTTTGTTTGTTTCTTTGTATGTGACTGTCCGGGTTTCCCAGTAGCATTTGTCAAAGAAACTTCCTTTTCTCCATTGTATGATCATGGTTCCTTTGTCATAGATTACCTGTGAATATGTGTATGGATTTATTTCTGGAGTTTTTGTTCTATTCCATTGGACTGTGTATCTGTTTTTCTTTCTCAATACCATACTGTTTTGACTATTATTTATTGTTTAAAGTCAGGGAACAAGACATCTTCATTTTCCTCACTATTGCTTTGGGCATCAAAATTTGATTTTGATTTTTGAATTGGTTTACGGTTGATCTCCTTGTTTTGCTTTATTATTTCCTTGGCTTTTGTCAACAGTGAGGTAATTGTTTTCATGGTAATTATTATTACATAACTTTTCTGAGTAAAACACATTTGGATATAAATAGCTTCTAGCATGCTGGACTCTATTATATAGCTATTTAATTTTCAAATATTTCTCTTTCTTGTAAAACAGTCATTTATCAAGTGACCTTGCTTTTATAGTCCAACAGGGAGATAGTTATTGGACATCAAAGTCATTATTGCAATTATTGCTCAGGTTCTTTGCAGAAAAATTTTCAAGGTTTTATTCCAATGACACAATTCATCTTAAAAACCCCAGCCAGAAATCCTAATTCATAAGTCTTGTCATACAAAATTAGGTCTTAATTTTCTGTTCTCTGTAAAAGGTGACTAACTCCCTAATCAAGATTCTTTTCCCCATATTTTGATTGGTCTGAACTTTTCAAGTTGACTAAATGTTAGTGATTTTTTAAATAGCTTTCAACACAGTCCTTGTGATTGGCCACATCAAGATGGGCCCAGATAAAAAGAATGACTTTATTCAAACATTTATGAAAAGGGATTACTGACAATCAGCTTTTTTCTTTGTAAATTGGCTTTTAAAATAGAAATATAGTGGCGTCAACTTGATGCGTTGTTTCTACTGGGGACTGTGGACGTGCTGAAAAGGGTTCAAGAAGAACAAATCAAGAAACAAGCTTCTTGTCCCTACATGGTGTAATCTAGTTGGATATTTGGTGCCTCTGTTTTTTCTTCTTTAAAAGGATAAACCTGGATTAGATTATTGCTAAGAAGCTCCCACATCTAAAATTCTCTATTAAATGAAAAAGGAAATGAATGAAATAAAGCCAAAACTTTAATGATCTTGAAGCCAAAGTATGGTCTGCTATTTTGTTATTTGATTGAAAAATGTACCTCACACACATTATACTTGGATCTCCTAGAATCTTTAGAAACCACAGTATATCACATCATGTAAAACAAAAATCTTGGTACCATATTAATTCAGGAATTGTAGAATACTTTTGACATTTGTGTGTATGTGTTGCACACTGATGTAAAATATTCATTTTACATCACAGGTCATTTAGTTACAGAAACGGAATTCAAATTATAGATTTAATTTTCAACCCCAAAATGTTCTCCCATTAAGACCTACTTGCTTCTTTTTGCTAGTACTAAATAGCTTTCTTGTATTATTAATCTCTTATTTTCCTCCCACCATTTCATTATATAATCAATTGATGTGAAAAATAAAAATGTCATGGAGTGTCACAATCATTGAATACTCTTTAAAATTATTAACTGTTATTTCATGGAAGAAGTTTTTCACAGGTATTTTACTAAAATTGTTTTTTTTTTCTGTTTCATCAGAGTAATAGTATTATAGCTTTGTAAAAAAAATTATATTGAAAGAGAAATGACATAAATTCTCACATAGCATATTTGTAAAGGAAGAATATGTTGACAATTTTCCTTTTTGTGACACATCAGGAGTTGCAAGGGATTGAGCCATATGCAATTATTGTTTGACTACATAAATTACCATTTGAAAAGTATTCACTTTAAAAAGTCAAAGAAAATCAGTTTGAAGACACATATCAGAAGACATTGTACTTTAGTCTAAAAAATAGCTGAAGTTTTAACAAAATGGAAAGTTCTGTGATTTGCCATAGATGTAAATTTATCTACAAAGAGTAATGATTTTTTGAGACAGTCAAAAACTCTTTGTGGAGTGTGCTGAATCAGAAAAACTTTCAGGGTTATTGATCATAAAAAAAAAAAAAAAACCAAAGAAAGGAAAAATGAAATTTTATAAAATTGTTCTACCAAAGTATTCAATCCACTGTTAAAGTCAAACATAGGTTCATTGTTATATCTTTAAAAAAGACAAGCAAACAAAAAAAAAAACCTGCACTGATTCATCTAGAGGCAGTTTGTCAGAGTGGTTTAGAGAATGGGTTCTAGAACTAGCCTACTTAGTTTCAATATCTGACAGTGTGCCTTCAGAATATTACTTAAGGGCCTCCCTCGTGGTGCAAGGGGTTAAGACACAGCCTGTGATGCTTTCCGGGGCCACTGCAGCATGAGTTTGATCCCCGGCCGGCCAGGGACCAACCACCAACCCACATGGCTAAGCAGACCTCTCCTGCCTCGCTCCTGGCTCCCCTCAGCAGTGTATTTCAGTCAATCTGCCTGTTCTGTTCTCCACTGTCTCTGGTGAATCCTCTCACCCCCCACATCTCTGGCCTGTACCCCAGCTCTCATATGCATAAATAAATAAACCTTTTTAAAAAAGAGTATTACTTAACACCTTGCTGGATTTCACTCACTCTGTCTAGAAAATGTTGGTTACATTCTTACTTAGTTCACAGGATTGTTGCAAGGATAAAATAGGTTAATAGGAAAAAGGATGGAAGAATCAAGGCAGGTACAAAGCAATAGCTCAAGAAATGTTAGTGGCCTCTGTTGTTGTTATTATTTAATAGGATGTGAAAATTGAAATTTTTGCCTGATATCAATTCATGATAATTATCAGATACCCAGTTGAGTGTGAGGCAGAATACTCTGGAGGAATCTTTAAAGTGAAGATAATCCTAAACCTTCACCCACTTTGAGAATACAAAAGAATCTAAAATGCAGAAGCAGAGAGAAGCTGGCAAGAATTCTTTAGGGAGAGCCACTGAAATTTGCAATGTCTCCTCTTTCTCAGGTGGGGTAAGCAGGCTACCTTCTTCGCTACAATTCCAAGATTGGAAACTTTACTGGAATCATTTAGAGAGGTTAATGTATGTTTGCTAGAGCTGGGAAAAGCATGTGTGCTGATGGGGGGACCAAATAGAGCATATTTGGTCCACATAGAAGAAAAAGCCTATCTGGAGAGATTTTAAGAAATGAATCCTCAGGGCCTCCCAGGTGGCACAAGGGGTTAAGATGCAGCTTGTGAAGCTGTCCGCAGACTCTGTAGCATGAGTTTGATTCCTGGCCATCCAGGAAGCAACCCACATGGTGCAGCAGACCTCTCCTGACTCGCCTGCTGCTCCCCTCAGCAGTGTACTTCAGTCAGATCTGCCTGTTCTGTTCCCCACTCTGTCTCTGGTGAATCCTCTCACCCCCACCCCTCTGGCCTATACCCCACCTCTTGTATGCATAAATAAATAAATCTTAAAAAAAAAGAGAAATGAATCCTCAGAGACACTCGGTCTGAGTGAATGGTGACCAAGCAAACAAAGGTCTGTCACCATCTCAGAAACTTGGTCAAAGCTGGGAACCAATGACAAACCCACAGACATACCTTGAAGTGAAAGATTCAGCTTTATGTACTTGCCAGTCACCAACCAAATAAACATAGTTCTGTCTGTATGTCTCTTTAGTTCTCCCTGGCCTGGGTGTAATTATGATGAGAAAGGCAAGTAAGCTGGTCACATAGGTCATTCCCTGTAAGATGGGTCCAGGAGGAAAGGAACAGAGCTCTTAGTTTTGACAAGAACACAAAGTTGACTACTATGATCCCTAGACTGCACACTGAGGCAGTATTTGTAACTTCAAGTGATTGTATGACCACACATTTCCTAAGAGCATGGAATTATGGGAATGTCTGAGTTTTCATTCAGTAGCAGAACGTATCCTACTAAAATAAATTCCTTAGAAAGAAAGAAGTCAAAAGTTCCTCTAAGCTTGAAATGCTTATTCTGTTCACCTGGTTTGTTACAGTACAGTAAAAGAGAAAGCAATCATAAACTATATATTCAGACCATTTGAATGAATAGGAAGGGGCTTTGTTTAACACAGAATTGATAAATTAATAGTTACATGATTCCTTGTAAGACTACCACATGAGTTAAATGACCACACATAATGAATTAATTTCCAACATAAATATAATAAAAAGGAAACGTTTGCATCTTCCTACCTTTAATGTATACAGAGGTCATCAGAAGACATGACTTTGTGTCTAAGAGATTAGACTGTGTGGACAGTAAAGTACATAATTTATAAGTAAGCATAATAAGCCTAACTTTCTATTAGATCCTATTAACTTTCACATAGACATGTGGCATTAAACATTTTAGTTACTGTTTCCCTTCATTCTTGGAAAGTTAGATCCCAAAATGGGGTATCAATGTAGGTAAGACCTCATAAAAATGTATGAACTGATTGATAATACTTAGCACAAGGCCGTGCACATGGAAGATGTATTTTAATAATAACAATTCACTTTAGCTTGGTTTAAGTGAAGCAGATATGTGGAATTCATATACTTGCATATGTATACAAGATATTTAATTCAAAAACATGAAACAAAGTTTACTATAGTTTCCTGATATTTCAGATGTTGAAATTTCAAATGTTGAACCTTGAAATTGAGGTCTTCAAAGTCATGAATATTTTCATCATAATTATCACCAGAAATAATTCTAAATGTCATACCCTAAAAACTTCACTGTGTTAGTTTTTGTATTGATTTTTCTTTTTAATTTTAATTATAGCTATTTTAAGTTTCTTCTCATTTTAATAAAATCTGTTATCTTTAAATTAGTGCTTGAAGTATACAATACTGATATTGCCCATTAGAATGTCTACTAACAAGTTGCACAATACAAATAGAAACCCTATTTTACAGCTATAGAAATTTAATCAGGTTGAAGTAAGGATTTTCCTTAACACATTTAAGAGAAATTGAATGCCAGAAATTATGTTCAAAAAATAAATTCTATTTTATTAGAAATGCATTGTCTGCAAGATCTGCTTTGATCTAATTCTTCTGATAACTATAATTGCAATTTAACATTATTTCAACTCCATGAGTATTCTACCCTTCAAATATTAAAGTGATCATTCAATTTTAGTAAATTTATTCTGAGTTTATAAATCCATATTGAAAGACCCAAACTTTAATATGCAATGGTAAGAATTGATAAAATTGTTTAATAGTAATAACAAGCACCTGTGCTTTAATATCTTGGACTGTCCTTTGTGGGTTATATGAGTTACAAATATCATATTTCACTCTTGCTTTGTTTTTCACTTAGCGGGTGATAGTGTTTGCTTGCATCATTATTAATGTAATCAAATCTATCTCTTTGGCTTACACTTTTTTTCGTTAAGAAATATTTTCATTCCTCAAGATCATAAATATACTCATCTGTATATATTCTATTTTAAAACTTTGAAAAATTTTCCTTTTAATCTGAGTGTTTTCCATGTGAAATTTAAGTTTTTTATCTAGTGTGAAGTTAGAAACATACTTTGGTATTTTTCACTTAGTTGAATATCCCAGAACCTTTTACTTGAATAGATTTTCTTTTCTTCATTTCTTTTTGTGACCTTCACTGCCTAATATGTTTCCTTATAAGTGTGGCTCTAATCCTGTGTTATCTATTTTATTTCTTTGGTCTGTTTGGGTTCATAGCTGACTACCTTAGATAACAATTTCATGTAATATTTATAGTCAGTGTTGACAGCTGATAGATAACAAAAGAGGCACTCATTACCTTTAGATCCATCCATGTTATTGAAATAAGTCAGACAGAGACAGACTAACACCATATGAATTCACTTATATGTGGTATATAGAGAAAACAAATGGATGAGCTAATAAATCATAAATAAACATCCAGTCTATAAGACCATTTAATGGTTACCATATGGTAAGGAGGGTGGGTAAATTCGTTAAGAGGGTTCAATTGTATGTTGGTAGATAGAATTGGAGTTTTAGTGATGTATTTAGTGGAGTACATACACGTGTTGATTTTTAATGATGGACACCTGAAACATACATGTTATACGTTATACTGGTACCTCAGTATCTAAAAAGATGCACCACTTACTAGTCTTCTTAGTTTCTTAACCTTTACTATTAGATGTGTGTTTTAGGATCAATATATTATATTCTGTAAATATTTCCATCAAAATTCTTTTTTAAAGAATATTTTAATTTTTAATTGAATCCAATTCATAAATTAATTTGGAGACTCACTCTCTTTCCATACACAACATGCTGTATGTATTCCCATTCATTTGAGCCTTTAGATATGTGTATCTCATCTATATAAGTAGTTCATGTATGCATCTCTTTGGAAAAACTATACACTCCTTTGTTCATCAGGTCCAAGTTTCCTCATATAAATTGGAAAAAATTATTTTTTCTGCCTACATTTCAGGACTCTTGAAAATGAAACGATGCTTATGAAACATACATAAATTATAACACTTTGGTTTTTATTATTTTTAACTACTGGCATGGCTTTATTATATGATTACTAATTTCCTGAGATTCTTTTTGATTCTTTTCCCCTTCTAGTGTAAAGGCTTTTATCTCACAATTTTTTTAAGTAATTGTTAGTCTTCAACACTAAATAAAATCATTGTTCTATTTAATGATTTCTGCATTGCTCAGTGAACCATGACTTTTGGTAATTTTATGTAGTCTTTGATTAATGAGGAATATAAAAGATCATTTCAGCAAGTGTTTATTATATCACCTACTATGTTGCTAGCACTGGATCAGTTTTGAGAATTATTTTTATTTTAGGAGACAAAATACAGTAAGAAGTTTTGGGGCACTATTACTAATCAATATTTTTTTAAGTTATCAGTTTAGAGATCCTATTAAATTTGAAAGTTGTAAAATTATCTTTATTATTGCTAATTTTAGGAGAAAATTATCTAAAATTTTCTTTTTAAGTACCTTTGGTAATGAAGTGAAATATGAGTTTTTCTTTTCTTTTAATCACTTCAATAACATGTAATACCTAGACTATGTAATCAACAATGTAATCATCTTTTTTGTTTTATTTTTATCGATATATTATCTGAAACTAAGATATCATAATATATTCGCGTGTTGAGTGAATGAAGATGAGTTGAATATATATATACCTTTCAATAGATAATCTATGAAGAAAATACTACACCCCAAGGAATGAAATCATGTATTGTTAGCATATTAAATAATACTTTTGAAATAGGACAGGTAATTGGAGAATGGTATCAAGATAAAAATATTTTGATATATTTCAAATTAGGAATTAAAATTAATAAAGGAGATATTAGGTCACGATATTAAATTCTGCGCTGAAGTTCAAACACTCCATTGTAATGCAGACTTGAGTATACTACTATTGATAGGAGATAATGTGACCCTATTAAATGTACTGTGTCTACCTAAACATTTCAGGACTACTTAGCTTAGATGAATAGCAGATATTGCCAATAAGGGAGAGGATAGTCATTGTGGATTCAGCATTGGCATGCTGTGTTAAACTCTGAGGACCAATTTTTAAGAGAGCTATTGAAAAAAAGTCAAAGTGTATTATAATGTAAGTGACAGGGTTAACAAAAAAGATATCCGATGACTCTTAGGTGAGAATGGATTGGAGGTCTAGACAATATTGTACTGGAAAGAGAATCATATGCAAGGGACACATACATTCAAATATTTAATATTCAATATCTGTTACATGGAATCAGATTAAGTTAAATTTGCTCTGTAAGTCAGAACCATCAAACTTTTAATGGGCAGTTTCAATTCAACCAAAGTGTTTTGTTTTGTTTTGTTTTGCTTTTTTTGCTTTTTTGCTTTTTTTTTTTTTAGTCAATCAAATTACCTAAGCACAATAGTCTCCATTTTGACTAGTGGAGCAACTTATTTGAGCAACAGGTTGAACTAGATTACTCCATCAGCCATTTACTTAATATCTGTGTTGAATACTTACCATGTGCTAGGTAATGAAATTATTTAAATCACTAATCATTAATGAGGTGTGATTCTAGATTTTAATCTATAAAGAAAATGTTCCTTATAGCCACTTAATACATATAATTTTTATGGAAATGTGTTGTAATTATTATATTGCTGGTATTATATAGAGTTGGGTGTACACTAGGTCTACAGATCTGTTTCAAATAGGGTGAGGAATTGGCAAATACTAACATGAGAAAATAGTACTTCATTCAATTTCAAGAATGGGCTCAGCATTGTATTGATTTGTCCTAGAGCAAAAGTCTTCTTAGGGGAAGAGTGGGGAAATTGATCCAATGAATTGGTGGTTGAAGAAGAGCAGAGTGGAGGAGATAGAGCAAAGGACTCAAAGTGTAGCACCCTGACCTACAGCATAAACATCACCTGTCAAAAATCACTTGTTAAAAATACAAATGCCTGCATTCCACTCCAGTCCTACTAAATCAGAAACCATGAGGATGCCACCCAGCAAACTGGTTCAACAAGGCCTCCGTGTGCTTGTAATTCTTGCTCAATTTGAGAGCCACTGGTAAAGAATGCTGCTGTGAATAGATGTTAGATATGATTTGGAAAGCAATCCATGGTTACAGCACATCAGTGGAAATAAAAGATGCAGACATCCTATAGCTTCTTGTAGCAGTGTGATTTATTGGCTAACTTATGTAATGCATAATCCAGAGAGCACTTAAAATAGCCAGTGTTGAAACTCTTGCTCTAAAAAAAAAATTATTGATAGTTTTTTTTTTTCCATTCCACCATTTCAAATGATAGAACTGGGTATAGTTGTCTGCCAGAAACAAAGCCTATATATTTTGTTTTACAGATAATGAATTCTTTCTTCCTCTAAAACAGTGTTGGGTAATGTTCCAAAAAAGTAATTACAGTCCAGTTAGTAAATATATGCTGAGACAGTAGAGTGCCAGATAGCAACAGCTATATGTCTGCCACTGCTGATTAATCAGCTAGAGAACAGACCTATTTTTTGACTTAATGTGGAGCAGGGACTCCATTAAGGGCAGAATTTGCATCTCAGTTCCTGAACACATTTCCCCACTGTTTTGATCTTCATAGGTGTATATTTTCTTTTCTTTTGTTGTCTAATAGAATGACAATAAGGGCTGCACCCCTTTTACAAATTGCTCCTTCACCTCCTGTCACCCTCTTTTATTCAATAGGCTTGTCAAACTGTAAGAGATTATGAAAGCTTTGGGAGTTAGAAATCACAGCCAATTCAATCTCATTTTCATATAAAATGAACAGTAAATTATTATATTGTAACAGTTTATCACTTTGGACCTAAATTACAACAAAGTAGTTTGGAAATTCCATAACAAAGATAGAATAGCCCATTTATATAGGCATGTTTCTTAGAGTTGCTATAACTCTTAGTTCTAGCACATTTTATATAACATTTTAGTGTATTGGTTTGAAAGGGTACTCATGATCTGCTGGACTTTCCAATTTTGTCTCCCTCTAACCTTAATTACTGAAGCCAGTTAGAAACCCGTTGCAGGTTCAACTGCTTCATATTTTAGGATTATCCTATTTTGAGATCAAGGGGAATATAAGAAACTCTATGTCTGGAAATGGAAGAATCACCATGGAGCCAGTCTTGCTGCTTGTCTTCTTCTTACCTTGTCTTTTTTTTTCTAATAGAGTCTTGGCATGCCACTTGTCATTAGAACTTTTCTTTATACTCAGTAAGCTCTGTAGAGCTCCCCCATGATTCTGAAATTTGGTCCTGTATTCATTAAAGAAAATAAATAATAGGAAGTTTGTTGGTGCCTTGCCCTGTGACATTGGGATCGCTGCTCTCCCCCCGAGAACCTCTTTTTTTTTTTTTTTTTTAATAGAGGCATGTTTTTCTTTATTTATTTGTTTGCTTGTTTGTTTGTTTTGTTTATACATGCACTGGGCACAGTCAGAAGCGCGGGAGGGTGAGAGAATTCACCAGAGCCAGAGCGGGGAGCAGAGCAGGCAGAAGGACCGAAGTACACTGCTGAGGGGAGCAGCGGGCGGCAGGAGAGGTCTGCGCGCCATGCGGGACCCTCCTCTGGTGGCCGGGGAGCAGCCGGGGAATGAACCGGCGCCGCAGAAGCCGCGGGCAGCTTCGCAACCCAGCGCTCTACTGCTGCGCCACCGGGGAGGCCCACCGAGAACCTCTTGATCAGTCTGCGGGCTCAGACAGGAGTTCTTGCCATAATCTCCAATCAGGCAGCCTCCCCACTGACTGCTTGTCCATTCCAGGCAGGTTTATATCATTCAGTTTCTAGGTACCCCGAGTTGATTCTCACACATGGTGAGCCTCCCTGCTTTGTGATCTAAAGGATTTATATAAATATCGTCTTTTGTTGGCTCTTAAAATTTCCTTGATTGTCAACTGCAGTGGATGCAGTTGCTATCCCACCCAGATCTTCTTTTTTAAAATTTTATTTTATATATATATATATTTTACATCATTTTTCATTTTTTGTACAATGTATGCATTTTCATCTTGGTTATCATCCCCGTAAAATTCCCACCCACCCCTCTTGTTTTGATTCTACTCCCTTCTCCCCCCACCTGTAGTGTGTCTCTGGTAACCCGAAAATACAATAATCTCCTTCTGCTGAGAGTGTTAAGTTGTAAATCACAGCTGTCACTACCCCACTCCCTCCTTCTCTGGAGAATTACTTTGGACTAGTGGGTCTAAACTTTAGCTTGCTTCTTGAACACGGAGAAGACTTGCTAAAATCAAATGACTATGCTCAGCTCCCAGACTTTCTGATTCAGTAGGGCTAGATTAGGGTATGGGAGTTTGTATTCTAGTAAGTTCCCAATGATGCTGATGTTGTTGGTCTGGATAACAAACTTTAAGGGTAACTGGTCTCATCTAAATAAGAGCATCTTTGTCCCCAGAGACTATGTGGTCCATCTCCACACTCCTCAAAGCAGACCACAGCCAGTGACTGATTGCTGCCCTCAGGTCTCAAAGTGGGACTATCTTTGTGCATCATTCACACTTCAGAGTTGTCTGGTTGGATCAGAATCAAGTAGTCACCATCAGAAACCATGTTTTAATTTAGCTTTTTTTCCCCCTAACCTAAAATGCTTCTTTCACTCTCTTTCTTGTGAAAGCACTCTGCCAATAAATTACCCGAATGAACTCTCCATCTCATACCATGCTTCTAGGAGACATGACAAAAGAAGTGTACCTGTAGCTTTGTGGCTTCCAGTTTCTGTCGTTCAGTTGATTCAACAAACTTGTACTTAATGCCTTTGAATTCCCCAGGCACTATATTGTATATGGGAAGTAATTAAGACCCAGTCACTCTCTCAAGCAGCCCACCATTTAGTCAAAGAGTGGCTAAGTAAATGTTCAATTACAACAGTATGGTTAATGCTATGCTGCATCAGTGCTGAGAATTTGAGATGGTAGAATCTTTTATCTGGGCCTTGGAGAATGCAATAAGCTGGATAATTTGGGAAAAGACACTCTGAGATGGAGATTTGTGGGTAGGAAGTTTATTGGAGCATATACTTGGGAACACCAAGGAGGAGAAAGATGTGCAGATGGAAAGGTTGGGTGAGGCCTCCGTGGGTGAACCAATAGGGAGTTATGGATGTGTCTAGAATTCAGGAAGGAAATCAGTAGATATAGGCTGTCCACTCAGGGGGGATATAACATTGGGAAAAACAACTGTTTGAAAGAATACTTGAAGAGGACTCAGCTGTAAGGTATCATCAGCCGTTCCCCCAGCGACTGGGTAGTAGATGCCTCTACCCTACAGTAGGGGTCTAGGTTGTGAATCACAACATCCAATCCAGGAAACAAATGGATACAGAACCACAGAATGCAGGTCGGGCCTCATAAGACCAAGTTTGGGAATCCTGCATGAAAAGTATACACGCGTGCACATACACTCACACACACACACACGCATGTGCGTGCACACATACACACACACACACACACTCACATTCTAAAGCTTGTCCCTGGACACCTGTGTTGTGAATATGTCAGTAAAATATGTGCTTGGTTTTTGCCAGACAACCATTAATTCTTGCCAGTCCACCTCATGGGAATTTTAATTGTGTTTATTCCTAAGTACTGAATTTCTCAAATATCACACATGCTAAATGCAAGGTAAACCTGAGATTTCCTGAAAACATATTCCATAGACAGACCTGAAAGAGTTCCAAACCTTGTTGAAATGACTCTGAGGTGCAATGCAGCGGGTAACAAATCTGCCAACAAGCAGCAATCTTCAGAATAAACATATGTGGGCCCAGAGTTCAGAGGCTAAAGTCAATTTAATGAGAAAGCTGTCGCTATTCCTTTTTATGTGAATTAAATGTATTCCAAGTAGCCAAAGCCACAGCCTAACGGTAAATAGTCTGGCTGCAGAACTGAACATTTGTTTTACGTTGTTCTCAGGGTCACCTAAAGATGTATGTGAGTCACCTGAATTGAACAGAATTCTATCCAGTGTGTTCTAATATGTGATGATAAAACTCGAGAACTAATTAAAGGGAACAGATTTGAATGTAAAATTGTTTAATTTGCAGTACTTTTGTGCCAAACCTTCAGATGTATCATTGAGATGATTCCATATTATTTGTAAAGAGGAATGTAAAATCTTAGTAAATAACGGGCAGCTATTAACAAGTCTTCAAAAAGTTAATTAATCAATGTTAAGACAACATTGTAACCTCCTACCTATCCCGAGTAAACATCATAAAAGCATAAAAGCAAGCAGGTTTTCTTTTCCATATTAAGTGCCCGCAATCCAGTCTGTGCACACACATGGGAGAATGAAATAGGCCTCTCCTTGCAGTGACTTCAATCTGTCCTGATAGAATGGTCTCTGGCAATGTTATGAATCCACATGAAAGAATAGCAGATCTGGCCTCTAAAAACTATCTCCCCTCTGAAATGTGTGTTTAAATTACACCACAGCAAGGCCAGTGACAGTCAAGGATTGAGAATGGGGTTAGAAAAATGGAAATGGGACCTCCCTGGTGGCGCAGCCGTTGAGTGCTGGGTTGCGAAGCTGCCCGCAGCCTCTGCAGCGGCGGTTCAATCCCTGGCTGCTGGGCGAGGGTCCCACATTGCGCACAGACCTTTCCTGCCGCCCGCTGCTCCCATCAGCAGTGTACTTCGTCAGTCTGCCTGTTCTGCTCCCCACTCTGGCTCTGGTGAATCCTCTCACCCTCCCGCACTTCTGACTGTACCCAGTGCTTGTATAAATAAATAAATAAATCTTTAAAAAAAAAAAAAGAAAGAAAGAAAAGAAAAATGGAAATGTTTCTCCACTTCAGGGAAGGTCTTTGCCTGATCAACACATAAGTATTTTGCCAAAGATAGAGTAGTACAGAACTTTCGCAGGCAACTTATTATAGAACAGCTGACCATTCTTATGCTTCCAGGCTCTAGTCAAAGGGTTGGCAAACTAGCCCCTAGACCACATTCAGCCGGCCTGCTACTCATTTTGGTAAATATGGCTTTATTAGAACATGGTAAGGCTCATTTGTTTAGGTACCATCTATGGCTGGGTTTGTGTGACTCTTCCAGGGCCGAAGAGACCATGTGACCCACAAAACCTAAAATATTTTATTACCTAGCCCTTCACAGAAAAAGCTTGCTGATGCCTGCTCTGGTTTCCTCTAGGTCAGTGTATCTCAGATTTATTGCTGATAAGAACCACTGCAGTACCATTTCAACCTATGATTTCTCAAGCCGCTCTTTTGTTTTTTGAGGGGAATGATATATATATATTTTTTTATTTATTTAATGAAGTACAGTTGTTTTACATCCTTGTTGGTATTTGGACAGTCTAGGATTTCTCCTCTCAGGTGTGGTCACCATCGCTCTCCACCACAAAAGCACCGCTTGTCCTCCTCAGCCATAATTCATTTTTTCCTCACCCACCCCCTTCTCTGCCCCCTCTGGATGCTTCAGATCTGTGGTCAGCTTTCAAGTCAGGCCCTTTCTTTAAGATTCTGATTTGGTGAGTCCCAATGAGACATAAAATTCGTATCTTTAGTAAGTACTTGTCAGAAAAATAGGTCTAGTTATTTTACTCTCTGGTTCTCTTGCACAGCCTTGTTATCTTCATCAAGCCCATATTACTTTCTTCAAATTCTTCTTCATCTTCCCACATAAGTATAAGTTACAGGCTAATGGACTGCATGACATTGTCACAGGTAGGGCTTACTAGAAAGAAAAGCTTGACAACAAAGATGTGGGTGCAGGTTTTTTTTGAAGGTGTAGAAGCAGGAGAGGATAGAGCCAAAAAGCTAAGCAAGGAAGAGTCTTTTTTTGTTTGTTTTTTTTTAATTTTTATATTCCCCATACAATACAATTGCACCCCCCTTATTTTGGCCCCCAGTCCCTCCTTTCCCTGCCCCCCCATAGTTTGTATCTGGTTTATATTTGTTTGTTGATTTTGATTTTTTCTTTCTTAGAGTTATTCTTTTTCCTGGTCCCTTATTTAGGTTTTCTAAATTTCTGCTATGAGTGAGACCATCCAGTATTTTTCTTTTTCTTTCTGGCTTATTTCGCTGAGCATGATCCCTTCCAGCTCCACCCATGTTGCTGCAAATTGCATGAGTTTATCTTTTTGGATTGCTGAGTAATATTCCATGGTGTATATGTGCCATATCTGCAAGGAAGAGTCTTAAGTCTGATCCCAAAGGACTCCGCAGCATGAATTGCACCACAGGGCTAATCCCACCTTGAGGCTTGAGGACTGGCCTTCAGCAGGTTTCCATCTCATGCTTTCAGTCAGTCATTTGGATGTAGGGTGCTCTTGAAAAGGGGACATCTGAGAGCCATTAAGAGCAGTAAGTGGGGCCTTTGTGCACCTCCAATAAAAGAGGATGTCTGGAGCACAGGCTATAGAGTATCCAGCACAAGAGTTAAAACCTAAATGAGCGAAATTCATATTATGACTTGGAACATATTATGTCTACAATAGTCCTTTTTTTTCCAATGTTTAAAGGTCACTTGAAATATGTTTTTAAATTAGTGAATATTTGCAAGTAATAAAAATATTTGCTAGAATTGAGATCTTCAACCTTCTACCATCTTTGAGAAGAGGAAAATCTATGTCAAAGACAAGTGACTCTTCCAGTAAATAATCATTGTTTTGTTGACCAATGTCTTTGACCAGATAGTTGGTAAGATGTTTGGCTTATGATTACCTGTTAGGATGGCATGAATTTGAATGTGTGCAAATATTGGAGAGACTAACTTGGAATGGGACCACTGTTGGAGATCACATTTTCCCTAGTCCCAAACATTTCATAATAGATACCCTTGCATTGTAGATGAATCCTTCATTAAAAGATAATGGGACTGTGAAATGCATTTCAGTCCTCTATAATTAGTATTTGCTTTCCAAGGAATAATAATAACTACTACTAATTGCTAGTCCTCCCAGCCAACAAGGTAGGCACCAATTCTTCTATCCTCATCTGACATCAGTGGTAGGGTTGAATGTCCTATAGACAGGGTTCATAGACCCTATTATAAAGGTGTCTTCCTTGTTTAACCCAAGTTGTTTTAATAAACCTAGAACTCACAAGCCTAAGACAAAGACACTTTCAGACATTTCCACATTATTAATTCTTGATTTTGCAACATATACTTTTAAGCTCCCTGGAGAAGTTGGGGTGGGGCTGGGGGAATGGGGCAGGAGGGGAAATACAATACTGTAAGGGTTGTTCTTGTTCTATGCTCAGGCCTATTCTCACTTTCAAGATGCTCTCTCTGAAAAATGAGCAAAGATCTGTGGCCGTACAAGAAATTGTGTGACCTGAGAATTTTCCCAGGTCCTCTCTGCATCCTTCCCTCTGTGAAGACCCTGCAGAGCAACTCAGGCAGAAGGGTTGGAGAGTATTACACTCTTTTGTGGACTAGGCAGAGTCAAGTTTAAAAAGAGCACTTAGAATCTTCCTTCACTCTATTCTGATTTCTGTATCCTTGAGGCAAAGTTGATTTAGCTGTTTGTTGAAGTCAATACTATGTGAAATAATTTCTCCAAACCACTTAGATACTTTTAACAACTTGAACAGAAAAACAAGATATGGTTACTCACAGTAAATCTGTGTTTTTATAAGTTGGTGACAAAAATAGAACTTTAATTTTCTCTCATGTATTTTGAGTAAAGGGAACAAAAGACATAACGATCAATGAAGAAGAGAGAAGTGGCAGAGAACAGGACTTTCCCATGATTCTGCTGTGAACTTGGAATTCTAAATCAAACCCAGGTGACTTCAAAGCCAGGCCTCTTTCCCATTTACCATGCCAATTTCTTATAACTCTCCTCAGGCTAGGACTAGCAACTTTCTTTAATTTGTCCAGACTATTTTAGCAAGAGCTTAAAAATGTCATTGGGATTTTTGTTGAGATTGCATTCAAATATTTTGATTAATTCAGAAACAATTGGCAGTTTAACCATATGAACTTTCCATCCAGAACATATGCTTTCTCTAGTTTTCCAAGTCCTTAAAAAATTCTCTGACTGTAAATTGTTATAGTTTCTTAATTTAGATCTTACACATTTCTTATTAAGTTTATCACCATTCATTTAATAACTTTGTTGCTATTGCTAATAGAATTTTTGAATCCTATTTCTCATATTCCTAGTATATAAGATAACTACTGCTTTAGGTACATATTTATTTTTTAGTGTTTCATCAGATTGGATGGAGTGAGGATCTTGCCAATTTTAATATAGCTATGAATAGAACATTGACACACTGTACTTTCTCAAGGATTTTTAACAAATATTTCCTTTGATAATGAGTTGTACTTGAGAGCTTTCCATATAGCTCTGCATTTCTTTTTTGTGGGTGCTTTACTTTAGTTCCTATGTCTGTGATAAACAATAGGAGAAACAAAGAGCAATGTGAATAATTCTAGAACTGACCATCCATTTTTGGAAAACCATACTACTTCAAAATGAGATATTTCTTATTTTCCAGATAGTGTAGCAACCAACAAGTGGGAGATATTGAAATAAATAAACTTCATGGTCATTATGTTGATTTTGAAAATTTTCTGAGTCAAACTGTTGCAGGTATTTATTATTAATTAATATGAAGATATTGATATGCCTGAATGACATCCTCCCTGGGGCTGAGATAGGGGCTACATACCAAACATGACTCTGTGTACATCCTCTTCATTGTACCCTTGTTCAGATATTCCCCTGACAGATCTCTGAGGACCACTGACCACTCCCTCAGGATATCTCTGGTGCTGCATATGCACCAGGCACGGATACAAGTAAATTCTAAGCTATTTTTCCATCTCTCTAATTAGACTTCCCAGTTTAATTGCAGGAGATGAAATCAAAGGAGATCAAATTTACCCAAATGACCAGACTTCAGAATCATAATAAAGCAACACATCAATGAGTACAAAGCCCACATACTCCTAAGGGCTGAATCCTAACCTTCCTCTACCTCATCATTCAGATGGGGATGAGAATATCTTGTCTACCTGTTTCACATGCTTGTCCACCTGTTTGAGGACAAATACAGTTAAACGTGCTGCAAGGCGCTCTGTGTAATATTTAATTATTTTGACTCTGAAGTCACCTCTCAGTTCAAATCCTAACTCTACCAATGAACAAATTTCTTTAACTCGTTAATTCTTGTAAAAAAAAATAGGATAAGTATAGAAACTACTAAATATGGCTGTTTTGATGATCAGTAAGATTTTTTTTATATATAGTTTATGTATAGACAAGATTTATTCTGTATACAGGTTATAATTCTGATGCTTGATATGTAACAAGCATGCCAGAATATCCTGAAGTGAAAAGAATATCATTCATTTTTTAAAAAAATACAGTCTATTACTCAGGAAGGAATGAAATTCTTAAAAACTGTTTCCTTGGTAATTAATTTTGAAGAGAATTTTTTTAAGATGTATTTATTTATGCATACAAGAACTGGGGTACAGGCCAGAGGTGTTGATGGTGAAAGGATACACCAGTGGGGAACAGAACAGGCAGATTGACTGAAATACACTGCTGAGGGGAGCAGCGGGCGAGTCAGGAGAGGTCTGCCATGTTATGTGGGTTGTTCCCTGGCCAGGGATCGAACTCGTGCTGCAGTGGCTGCAGATTGCTTCAGAGGTTGTGTCTTAACCCCTTGTGCCACCAGGGAGGCCCCTAATTTTGAATAGAATTTTGATGAAAATCTCATATTTAGAGTGAGGGAAATAGTGATAAAGAATTATATATCTATATGCATATATATATATATATATATTTGACACACAGTTGATTCTTGTGATAAAAGAAGGTCTGAGAAAATGTTGCTCCTTTATTTTATCTTAAACTGATTTGGTCTATTCATGGTCTTCATGCATTATGTAATAGAGGAAAATTGTTTCTCTTTCTGGTTTAGGGTTATTATTCAGGGCACAGTCTTTCACAGTCATGACAGTTCAGTCTCTCACTCTGCCTCACTCTATCTCTGCTTGTCGCAAATTGGATGTTGCTCAGATATGTCAGGTAGATGGGTGGTTTCACCAGCCCTTATACTGCCAGGAAAAATCAGTATCCTTGGGCATAATGTCCCTTCATTTCTGAGAAAAAAAATCCCTTGTTCTCTAGCCATTGATGAATTTGTCAACTGGGACTAGTCAGCTTCCCAAATGGATTAGTGACCAATGTCACCTTTGGGTTCACTTGGGTTCTCCTTACATTGAAATATCTCCAGACCCCCAAGTCTCTGCTTAATGTTCTTCTGCAGCCTTCCAGCCAATGGTCTAGCCCCAGCATCCTCCAGTGGACCAACTAGTTCTAGCACTGCAGACCCACCACAAGCCTTTTGGCAGGATCCAGCTGGAATATTGTTAACACTGTACAGATTATAAATATACCAGCTAGGATGAATTGTGTCTTATGCCAAAGTAGAGATTATGTTTCACTCTTTTTTTGTCTCTACAGCTCCTCACCTAAAACCTGGACCAACCAAATCACCAATATATATTCTCTATCATTGGGAAAATGTATCCACTCTCACAAAGGATGTATTTGTGACCACACACATGCACATACTGTTAGTGTGAATGTAGAAAATATGGAAACTCTACAAATAATAATAATACATTTTGAAAGGGTTCACAAGATACATATTGATTCAGCTTCTGGATTTATCGTGTCAAATTGCCATACGTACTAAATCAATTCCTCTAGTCTGTAAAACCCTTGTCGTGATTCTGAACCAAAATTCAAAAAACACCATGAAACTAGCACTGTCTCTACTCTTTTTTTCTCTAGTCATTTTAATGTACTGCTGGGCATGAAAGTGGCACTTTTACAAGTACAAGAAACAGATCAAGACCCTGACGTCACATTCTTACAGAGACAGGCTTTAAAGGTTTTTTTTTAGTTTGTCTAAAAAAAGAAAGAAAAACCTCCATTGAAGAGAGCGTGGGGGGAAAACAGAAAACAACAACAAGGAATTCGGAGGCAGGTTGACATTTTGAGGTTAAACTGAAATGATGCGTTCATCACAGTGAGTGCATTCTCACAGGTTTAGGGTTCACAGTGCTTTGCAGTGCTGTGTTATTCAGAACTAAATAACTATTGTCACTGCTCTATAATTTGGCCACGAGATATCTGGTTACTTTCAGACAAAAGAAAATGTCTCCTAATAATGGGGTTTTGTATGAGTCTGCTCTTTCTTCCAGAATATATATATATATATATATATATATATATATATATATAAATACTTAAGGATTTATCTCTGTTCACATTGAGAAAGAAAATAAGCTTTAAAAAGTTTTATGCCTCCCTCCCCATAGCAATACTTGTCTGGCTTTCCATCGGGGGAAGTGTTACCTTCAGCATATTCTGCGTATGAAATAGACAGTGCCAGATGCTTCAAATGGCCATAATGGCGAAAGATATGGAAAAAGAGGCATCTTCCTACTGAGTTTCATTTAAATGCAGTGGGGAAAAAAAGCCCTTTGGGTAAATTAGCTCTTGGAGGATTTAGCAAAAGTGAATTAACTATGACAGAGTCCCCTAACACCTCTATTTGATGATCTTGCAAGTCTTGTTCCTGGTTACCTGGGATACTACCCAGCTTTGGGATGCCAAGGGGTCATTAAAATGTGAGACAGATTCTCCGGAAGAGAAAAACTAGATTAATCCTGACTTACAGACAGTATGTCTTGCTAAATAGCATTTCCTTTAACTGGCCATACCTTTCCCTTGTTGCTAAATTTGTCCCTCACATACTCATCTGAAAAACAAAGAGCTGACTGTGAATTTCAGCTGCCAAAGCCAGAGGACTGCTGGGAAGCCCTTTATGAGAAATTAGCTAGTGTGCTCTCAAAAATGAAATATGCGAATGATATGATATTTGTTATTTATACATTGGCACTAAAAGCTAACCTCTGTTTTTGCCTTAAGATTAAAGAAAGGAGGGCCTCCCGTGGTGGCGCAGCGGTTGAGCACTGGGTTGCAAAGCTGCCCACAGCCTCTGCAGCGCTGATTCGATCCCCGGCTGCCGGGCGAGGGTCCCACATGGCGCGCAGACCTCTCCTGCCTCCTGCTGCTTCCCTCAGCAGTGTATTTCGTCAGTCTGCCTGTTCTGCTCCCCACTCTGTCTCGGGTGAATTCTCTCACCCTCCCGTGATTCTGACTGTACCCAGTGCTTCTATAAATAAATAAATAAATAAATAAATAAATAAATAAATAAATCTTTAAAAAAATATTAAAGAAAGGAGAAAAGAAGGCAGAAGCAAGTGATGACTACCTTTAGAAAAAAAAAAAAGGCAAGCAAGAGCCCACTACCCTTATACATACACAGTATTCCAAAATCGAAAGGGAGCTCTGATAAAGCAAGTGTCTTTGATTCACCCTAACTGGAATGGATTTTGTGGTTGAGACATATCAGAGCTGCTGTGGATTATTTCTCTTTACCTCTCTTGATGTAACTGTTCATATGGAGGTAGACTTGATTCTGATCTCCAGTTTATAGATGAGGAAACTCAGAATTGTAGAGGTGAAATTAGTTGCTCAGGATCACTCTTCCACTTATATATTGTTGCGTAAGAAATATCCCTGACATGTAGTGTCTTAAAACAATGCTTGATTGTTTTCACACATATTTCTGTACTTGAACTGGGTCAGTGGAGAGAGTTTCATATGTGGTTGCTTTTAGGTTGGAGCTGGGGATGGAATCTTCTAGGGGTATCTTCACTCACATTAGCTGTGCCTCAGCTAGAACACCTGGGGCTACTCAGGCATCTCTTTCTCCATGTGGCTTCTCTGGGTCGCCACATCACTCCTACCAACATGATGGACTCAGCACAATCAGACCTCTTCCATGATGACTGGTACCCCCTAGACTGGAGGAAGTGACCCAAGAGACAAGAAGTGGAACTTATGAGTTTATTAAGTGCTGGGTTCAGGAACTGGCACCATTCCATGTCTACTTTTTTTTCTCTTGATAGAAACAGTGGCAGCAATCATGCCAAGGGAACATAGACTCCCTATCCATGTAGTAAATGAGGCTGCTCAACTCAAAAGAGAACATCTGAGACTCAAATTTAGGTCCACCTCTTGCCAGTCCATTCACACTGGAGTTAAGCTGCTCACTCATTTCTCCATCTGAATGCCACCCCAACCTTGAGGTGTTCTAATGCTTAGTATACCATTTTCCCAGTTATTTTCTTATAATGTCCATCCTCTACTAGACTATCCTGTAAGGACAATATTCTGAGGATGTCAATATAGAGTTCTTTGGCATATTTAAGCTGATGAATGGGAACATTATTTCTCCTTTCTTCATCCTGGTCTTACCTCAGTGATCCAGACTTCCTTTTCATTTTTAATATCCCCATCTCAGTAGGAGACAATGTGAAGAAAACAAACAGGGGTGAGAGACTCAAAGAAGAATTAATGGGGCCTCCCCGGTGGCGCAGCGGTTGAGCGCTGGGTTGCGAAGCTGCCCGCAGCCTCTGCAGTGCCGGTTCGATCCCCGGCTGCTCCCTGGCCACCAGAGGAGGGTCCCACATGGCGCGCAGACCTCTTCCTGCCACCCGCTGCTCTCCTCAGCAGTGTACTTCCGTCCTTCTGCCCGCTCTGCTCCTGCTCTGGCTCTGGTGAATTCTCTCACCCTCCCATGCTTCTGACTGTACCCAGTGCTTGTATAAATAAATAAATAAATAAATCTTTAAAAAAAAAAAAAGAAGAATTAATGTGAACAAGGGGCAGGAGGAGAAGGGAAGGACATACTTTCTGGAGCATTCCAACTACAATGAGCACCCTTACTCCCCTTCTACACCCAAATTTAAACGTACTCTTCCTATTTAATGGAGCAACATTCCATGTGTATTTTTGTAAATATTTGCCCCAGCTCCTAACACAGTGACTGGCATGTATTAGTTCCAATTTCTGTGGCAGAAATGTATGTTTGAACCCCTATAGGCCAGTGGATAGGCTTCCCCAACAGCTCACTTAT
This sequence comes from Talpa europaea, assembly GCF_964194135.1. Classification (NCBI taxonomy): domain Eukaryota; kingdom Metazoa; phylum Chordata; class Mammalia; order Eulipotyphla; family Talpidae; genus Talpa; species Talpa europaea. The sequence continues at coordinate 17,030,794 of NC_140081.1, forward strand.
AAGCCGTCTCTAGCTCTACCTCTATCCAACCAGAAAATAGAAAAACAATAGCTGGGTTTGTGCTTATTAGCTGACAGGGTTTTAGTTTTGACTGTAATGAGACCTTGAGCTGTTTTTGCCTTTGTAAGTTAATTTCAGTCTGGTCACTCAGAGACAGATCGAGAGGACCTTGAGAATTGAGGTTCCATACTGATTTATGGAGGAATAATCACAGTGCTGTTCAGAAGGAGAGTAGATGCACTTGAGGTCTCTTTAGGGAAAATCAAAGCTTCACTGGGATTTAACTAGCTGGCAGTCATGATTTGGAAGCCTATCCCCATTGGGCCAAACCTATCACATGTGTCAATATGACATGGTTTCTAGGAGACTTTTGGGAGCAAGACCCAAGGTTGGCAGCTGTGCTGATAAATTCCAGCTTAACAGTAGCGCCGCATGAGTCAGCCTTCCCCAGACGCATCTGGCATTTGCTTTCCAATTCTTTTCTCTCCCCACCTCACCTCCTGGATGCTGAACACAGAAACAGCTTTCTTGCCTTATCTCCCCCTACATTCCCAATAGCTAATGATTTAATTCTGGCTTCTTAAATAAGCTCCATAGTTCCCTGACTTCTCCCAGGTTTTCTTGTCAAATGAAGACTGTTAATGGCTCCTTTCTATAAAAACAAATGCCCCTGCCTGGCACATTTGTGAATTCTAGGTCTTTAGCACAAGGTACAAGCATCAAGCTTAGCTTCTTAGGGCTTATACCCCTCTTGTTTGAGTAAAGATGCTGCTGTGGCTAAGAACATTTTCTAAGAGAGAATAATGGTCCTTTGGGGCCAAGAAGGTAATTAGGTCAAACAGGCATGGCTGTTCCACAGACACCAAGGAGAGGCCTTGTGCCTTGCAGGTGGTAGAATTGTTACCTATCAACGTGGAAGGGCCTTCAGGATCTTTCCAAACAAGTGGCCCATTTTACCTGTTAGGAAATTGGCACCCTGGTAGGTAAAGCCATCTTCCCACAGATCTACAGTGACACCATGAGACTATAAGCCAGCCTTCCAGATTCCTCCCAGCTCAGTGACCCTTCCATGATGCTAGAGTCAGATCAGAATTCCTTCCTTTGTCCACTCCATCTCCTGAGTATTTTGATCTGACCCAAACTCATGCACTCGTATAATTTATAGCCCTGTCACTTCAAAGCACTTTTAATTTTCTCAATCTCATTTAAGGGGTTGGTGTGTTGGTCAAGAGAGCTTTCCTTGTTCTCAGTTCATTTACTACCAACATGGACATTCCTGTCTTCTGTCCTTATAGAGCAATTGAGCCCACGTTGCTAGGGAGACTTTCATGCCTCTTGGCCAAAAGATAAAAGAGAAGAGAGTAAGAATGGGTCTGCTGATAGCCATATAACATGCCCTTTAATCTCACCCCATTGGTTAATAGAGGAGATTGTCCCCCTCAGCAAAGATTATAGGTCCAGGTTGGATTGCACACTCTCCGATAGCTCATGAGGAGACCCATACAGTTTGCAAGGGTCCCTAAGTGCGGTGGAGCCCTTTACAGGATCTATGACAAAATTCCATAGTTAGGGCATGTGTCAGATCTGTTTGACAATGCCCTGTTTACCTGCACATGCTCAGAGAGATCGGGTCGGAGTCCAGTCCAGGTGGGTCCATGGTCATCTTAGCGAGGGAGCAAAGACAGGGCAGGATGATGCCAACTGCCTTTGATCTTTCAGTTTAATATAATAAACTGTCTTTCTCAGGTAAACAGGTTGGAGCTAGCATTTTGTTTTCAGCATCTGTGGTCTGGGTCTGGTAGCTCTGACAACAGAACTAGGAATTCCTCCCAAAGTTGGGAGCTGGAAGGGAAGCCCATCCTTCTCAGGTCCTTCCCATGCTTGAAGCTGAACACTAGAGCTTGATTTCCCAGCAGCTGCAACCCATTTAGGGAGCAAAGACTGAGGAAGGAATCTTGGAGTTCTAGAAAGGAACAGCCTCAATAGGCCTTAAAGCAGAACCTGGAAACACTAGAACTGGGACATAAATTCTCAGCAAAGAAACCTCATGCTTCTAATCAATAAAGACTCCTTTATTTCCTTCAGTCAGCTAGTGAACCACAAAAACAGGTATATTTAGTATTGACCCTTGAGGCCAGGAATTTTGTTTTCCTTTCTCTTCTAAATTTGAGTAGTGTATTCTTTTTTTAAAAATGGATATTTGCTATCCTCAGTGTAAGTGGCCAACTTAGAAGGCTAAGATGCAAGAAATGGCCTAAATGGGCTTAACAAGAGTCCCTCTGCTGGATAGCTACTGGACTTATCCTTTCTCGGAATGAATGTATGAGAGGTTTTTGTTGATTGCTATAATTCTCTCTTCACTTACCCTCTCCTATTTGTAAATGTCATGGTACCTAGAACTCCGCAACGTGGGATAAAGTAATTAATCTGATCATAGTATCACTGGTTTTTAGTCCTTATCCTTATCACTGGTTTTAGTCCTTTAGTCCTTTAGTCCTTGGCTACAGCTCAAGCTTCATTTTAGCTTCAGACTTTTACAATGTGTCTCTATCTTCCTCTCAAACATCAACTGATGGCGCTTCCTTTCCATCTGTGCCTGTGCCCTGACTTTTCCAAGATAACTGCAAATACTACTACACCCTCCCTGCTGCAGTGCAGTGCACACCACTTCTACCTCATCAACAGTTACTGATCCTGTAAGTTCCATCTTCCTCATTTCTCCTTCAGGCAAGGATCTTGTTATGGACAGTATCATGTCTTCCTTGATACAAGATACATCTTTATTATACACCTTGGAGAATGTCTCCTCCACTTATTCCAGACTCAGAGCAGTTTTGCTTCTCCCATTTATTCAGTTCAATTGAATAAATGTATCATTAAGTTTTGTCTCATCATAGCTCAGTAGTAATACCCACCAGGTTTTCCCTTAAACAAGGGTTGCCAGAACTTTCAGAGTCAAATTTGTAGCCCATCTACAATCAAGAGTATGACTCTTCCCAGCTACCTTTCTATATGACCCCAAGTTTTCCTTTACTTTTAAATGTGATATCTAGCCTTTTATACATATTTTTGTTATATATATATTTTTAACATCGTTTTTTATTTTGGTGCAATGTATGCTTTCTCCTCTCAGGTGTAGTCCCTGTGAAATTCCCACCACCAATTCACCCGTGTACCATCACCTCATAATCCCTTGTGTTCTTTCTTCCTCTGTTTTGATCTTTTCATATATCATTTTTTGGAACTCCTTTTTATTTTTTAAGAGTTATTTATTTATATAAGCACTGGGTACAGTCAGAAATGCAGGAGGGTGAGAGAATTCACCAGAGCCAGAGCAGGGAGCAGAGCAGGCAGACTGACGAAGTACACTGCTGAGGGGAGCAGCAGGCGGCAGGAGAGGTCTGCGCGCCATGTGGGACCCTCACCGAGGCCGGGGATCAAACAAGTGCTGCAGAAGCTGTGGGCAGCTTCGCAGCCCAGCACTCAACAGCTGCGCCACTAGGGGAGGCCCGGAACTCCTTTTTAGAACAAGGTGATGGTGGAAAGGAAGAGAAAGGAAGGGGATGGGAAGGAAAGGAAGGAAAAAGAATCCAAAACTTAAAACTTTCTTTAGGATTCGGTGACCTGGAAAAATTAATTATTTTCCCACTGAGCTCTCTTAGCACTTTGAAGACACCACTATTACACAGTTTACATCACTGCCTGCCAATTCCTTCATTCCTTGCAATTCTTTTCTAGTGACTGCAGATTCTTCACAAGAACAAGACACCAGGACTACTGATTACTTATCTGTGCATTCCTAGCTTCTGGCTTAGTTTCTGACTCAAGTAACTGCTCAATATATGTTTATTGAGTGAACAGTAGCTGAAAAGTAGTGCCAGAGATTTAATCCAATCACATAAATTGATTTAACTAATTGGAGTTCTGTTCAAGATTTAGACTCATTCTCTGAATCAGGCTTCTGACCTTCAGAACTTTGTATGTGACTAGTCACAGTCATATTTTTCATTGTACTTGTCTCCAACTGACTTTTAGCAAATAACCTGCAGCTTTATTTAATACAAATCAGATCATATTAAATATAATTAAAAATCTCTCCATGAAATAGGATAAGATCCCATTGGGGCACCACAAAACACAATTATACTTTCATGGCATATGCTCTTTTAAAGCAAATCCATTTGTGAGTATTAAAGTCTGACAATCTTTCCTCCTAGTTGGTATCATCCTCTAAATAACACCATACACCAAATGAGAATTAAGAAGCCAATGCATTATCTCTATCCTGGATTATTTCTCTAAGCAGAATCATCAGCATCGATACTTATCAAGGCCTTATTTGAATTTAATGGCAAATCAGCTGTGTCACTCTAACAACTAATTGTATTCATTCTCTTTAATAGATGATGAAATTCTACAATACATATATCCCAATTAGCACATGGTGGGTTCAAACTTTCTCTCTTTACAAGTGAAACAGGTTTGCCTACTAGAATGTTTGTTCATTTAGGTCTTCCAGGTCACTGCTAGGGCAATTGCCTGAAATGTCACTTGAAACATTAAAATACAGATAAAATAGTCTGAAGAAATTATTATCGATTCTGATTTTCCCTGTGTTATTTGGAGAAATCATAGGCACAGGAAGAAAGAAGAAAATGTTGCTAGCTGGGGAATGGAGAACTTTACATATTGTTTTTCAAGTTGGGAGATAGAACAATTTGTGAGTTTCTTCAGACAGTCATGGACACTTTGTAGATAAAGGGACAAGCAAAAACGAATTGACCACTAAGATATATGCTACATACACATGCACTCACGTGCATTAGCACATGCACTTGTGAGTCAGAGCTGCCTCTGGGTATATAATAATGACAGTCAATAATTGTAGTTCATTCCAAAGATGCGTAGTTGCCTTGATAAAGTGACATAACCATTTGGGGACATCTTTCAATACAGTGCTCAGAATTCTCCAAACACATAGATGTTTCAGGCAGATTAGGGCAAGTCACCATTCCTTTTATTAGTCTCAGCACCATCAAATATTGGAGGGCAGGGAAAAGGAGATTATAATGTAATAAAGGATAACCTAAGGTTCTGTGATAAATATGACCCTTTGTCCCCTCGATTCCTACAAGAAAGCACCTATTTTAAACCTTTCACAAGGAACCTCAATAGGTTGCAGCCTGATTTTCTCTTTATGCTCTGCATTCCCTACAATTAAATCATTCTTCTACAGTGAATATTTTTTTCTAAGGCATGTGCATTCATTTTTGATCACTGCCATAACCTATACCACAAACTAAGTACTTTGAAAAACCGGACCAAGATGTTATTTTATAGTTTGAAGGTCATTCAGCTAAAATTGAGATATTGACATGCCCGTGATCCTTTCTATATTGCCTGGGGAGAATTGATTTCCTTGCCTTTTCCAAACTCTAGAGGCTGCCCACATTCCTTGGCTCATGGTCCCTTCCTCTCTGTTCTTAAGCCAGCAATGACCAGTCAGGTCTTTCTCGTGTTGCCTCTGTCTCACACTAACTCTCCTTCCTCTTTCTTCATCTTGTATAGACTGTTATAATTACATTTGACCCACTCAGATAATGCAATGTAATTTCCCTGTTTTAAGGTCAGGTAATTCACAATCTCAATTCCATCTGCTACTATACAATTCCTCCTTGCCCTGTAATATAATCTATTAATAGGCTCCAGAGATTAAGATGTGGACATCTTTGGGAGAAGGGTGCATTACTCAACCCGATACCATCTTTCTCAAACTCGTATTTTCTACTTTGTTTTGTTTTTTATTGAGGTTTTTTATTGTTTTTATTGAGGTGTTTATTATTTTTATTGAGGTTTTATAACACTGTGTGTCATTCAGATACATAGGGTCACACCTTCCCAGATGCATGTCACCACACCACACCCACCTCCTCCACCATAGTCCCCTTTCCACTGTGATTTCCCCACTTCTCCTCCTGTAGCCTTGATTCCACATTCAGTTCTCTAGGGTTTATTATTGGTTTGGTTTTACCTGACCTTTGTTTTATTTTTTTTTTCAATATTCCACATATAAGTGAAGCTATCCAGCATTAGTGTTTCTCCTTCTGATTTATTTTTTCTTCAGATTATCCCCTCCAGTTCCATCCATGCTGTCACAAATGGAAAGAGTAAACCTTTTTAATAGCTGAGTAGTATTCCATTGGACATATATACCATATTTTTTAATACATGCCTCTGTCCTTGGATACTTAGATTGTTTCCATAGCTTGACTGTTGTAAATGGTGTTGTGATAAACACAGAAGTGTATATTTCTGTTCAAATTAGTGTTTTTTATTTTGGGGGTAGATACTAGTGGTGGAATGACTGGATCACATGTTAGATCTATTTTTAATATTTTGAGAAATCTCCATGCTGTTTTTCTCAGGGGCTAGCTAGACAAGTCTACATTTCCACCAATCGTTTACAAGGGTCCCTTTTTCTCAGCATAGTCACCAACACTTGTTTCCAATCTTTTTGATATGGGCCATTCTCACAGGTGTGAAATGGTATCTCACTGTGGTTTTGATTTGCATTTCACTGATGATAAGTGATGATGAGCATTTTTTACATGTGTTTATTAGCCATTTGCATGTCTTCTTTGAAGAAGTGTGTATTTGGCCCTCTGCCCATTTTGTGATTGGGTTATCTGTTTTCTTTTTATTGACTTGTATGAGTTCTTTATAGATCTTGGATATCAGCCCTTTGTCAGTTTTATGTTGTGCAAATATTTTCTCCCATTCAGTTGGGTGCATTTTTGTTTTCGAGAGCTTCATTCTCTGTGCAGAAGCTTTTTACTTTGATGTAGTCCCATTTATTTATATTTACTTTTGTTTCTCTTGCCCTTATAGATGAGTCAACAAAGACATCACTGAAGCCAATATTATGGAGTATTTTGCCTATGTTTTCTTCAATGTATTTTATGGTTTCAGGTGTTACATCCATGTCTTTAATTCATTTTGAGTTAATTTTTGTGGAAGTTGTGAGATGGTCATCTAGATTCATTCTTTTTTATGTCACTGCCCAGCTTGCCCAGCACCATCTGTTGAAGAGATTTTCCTTTCTCCTATGCACAGTCCTAGATGTTTTGTCATAATTAGTGTCTCATATATGTGCAGGTTTATTTCTGGGCTCTAAGTTCTAGTGCATTGGTCTGTGTGTCTGCTTTTATTCCAGTAACATAATACTGTTTTGTTTATTATAGCTTCTAGTATAGCTTAAAGTCTGGGAGTATGATACAACCACTTTTCCTCTTTTTTGTCAGGATTGTTTTGCTTAATAAGGGTCTTTTCTGGTTACATATGAATTTCAGTAACGTCTGTTCTATTTCTTTGAAGAATGCCACTGAAATTTGGATGGGGATTACATTGAATCTGTATATTGCTTTAGGTAAAATGGCCATTTTGATAATGTTAATTCTTCTAGTCCATGAGCAAAAGATATTTTTCCATTTCTGTGTGTCTTCTTCTTTTTCTTTTAACAATATCTTGTTGTTTTCATTGTATAGGTCCTTCACCTCCTTTGCTAAGTTTACTCCTTGTTATTTCTTTTTTAGAAAAGATTTATTTATTTATGCATACAAGAGCTGGGGTACAGGCCAGAGATGTGTGTGGGGGGGGGTGAGAGGATTCACCAGAGACAGATTGGGGAACAGAACAGGCAGACTGATTGAAATACACTGCTGAGGGGAGCAGCGGGCGAGACAGGGAGATCTGCTTCACCATGTGGGTTGCTCCCTGGCCAGCCGAGATCAAACTCATGCTGCAGAAACTGTGGATTGCTTCATAGTGTGGTGCTTAACCCCTTGCGCCACCAGGGAGGCCCTCCTTGTTATTTCTTTTTGTTGCATTTGTGAATAGAATTGATTTCTTGATTTCTTTCTCTTTTTGCTCATTGTTTGCATATAAAAATGCATTTGTTTTCTGTAAATTGATTTTTTATATCTTGCCACTTTACTGTACTGATTGTTTCTAATAGTTTTTTGGTGGCATCTCTAGGATTGTCTATGTATATTATCATATCACCTGCAAAAACGATAGCTTTACTTCTTTCCCAATTTGGATTCCTTTTATATCTTTCTCTTGCCTAATTAATTCAGCTAGGACTTCCAAACTATGAAGAATAGTAGTGGTGAAAGTAGACATCCCTGTCTTGTACCAGCTCTTAGAGGAAAAGCTTTTGGTCTTTCACCATTGAATATGATGTTGACTGTGGGCTTGTTGTAAATGACCTCTAATATGTTGACATGTACTCCATATATCCCCAGGTTTTTGAGGGGTTTATCATAAATGGCTGTTAAATTTTAGCAAATGCCTCCTCTGCATCTTTATATAACTATATGATTTTTGCCTTTCCTTTTGCTGATGGTGAATTGCATTGGTTAATTTTCTCTCGCCATCTACTTAAAGGGACTGATCCCAATATAAGGGCCACTTCTCTCTTCCCCAATTGTAAATTTGTTCATTTAAAGTCCATTCATTCAGTTGAGTGAGAGTAGGCATTTCAGGAGGTGAAGAAGCCACTGCCATTCCAATCTCTGCATAAGAAGAGTGTGTGAAGGATGTTAAGCTTAATATCTTTGTCTCTTCAAGACTAAGAATCTAATCAAGAATCTTATTTACAAATATTTCACTAGGATAACTACATTTTCTTGGCATTTTTGTGGTGTGTAACAGTTGGAATTATTCTCTGATAAATTTTTGCACCCAATTGAAAATTATTTCCTAGAAACTGAGACTGTAGATTGATGGGCATCAGGCCAGATGCATTGTGTAAGTAAAAAGTAATAAGAAAAAAGAAACACGATAAGACTGAAAAGATACAGTAGGCCATAAGGTTACATTGGTATGTAATTGGTAACTATCCTGGAAAGCCGGTGAAACCATTGCAATAAGCCAGGCCACAAGGAGAAAGGAAAGTTATGAGAATATTGACGCTAGGCACCGTGTCCTCAAAGAATATATAAGCATTTCTATATTCAAATCTCCATTATAAGGCCTTAATCTATATAAATATTTAAAATAAAGATTGACTACTCTTTTTCTCTCTTTTTCATTTGGTTTGTATTTCAACCACTCATATATCACATATGAGAATAAAGAATTTGGGAACAAGTTGGAGCGCCACCCTGGGAGAGAGGTTGACCAAGGTATTTCATTCAAATGCTGCCACCTTAGTGTGACTAATTGCAATACTCATGAAGCCACTAACTGGATCGATTGTTAAATTATCTTATTTTAAGTAAATTAATCCTCTTAAAATGGACTAGTGCCTTAAAAGTCGGCATGTGTTCAAAGGCTCCCACAAGGAGCTATGTATGAAACTACTACTAATAAGATGAGCACAGACAAACATCAAGTAAATGGAAAAAATGACATTACTCCAATTCCAGAGCTCTCTTCATCAGTCATGAATCGCCAATCTGACTAGATCTGACATATGCAATTCTGAGCAGAAAAAATATTGTTGATACTTTTTTCAATATGTGTTTACTTCAGTATTTTTTTTTGAAGATGCATTTACTTCTATATTCACACCAATGGAATTTTAAGGAAATGTGACAATATAAGAAAAATAAAGTGGCTCCATATAAAAAGGTAGCAAAAATTATGTCTCTTCATGGAAAAATGAAAGTAGACCACTGCTCTAGAGGACAGAGCTTTTGGAGGGAGACAGTGAGGTCCAAAAGCAAAGTTCCACGCGGAAAATAGTTTAAAAGGGTATCAAAAGAGGAAGCATGAGAGAGTCCCAGTGTAGGTTACAGGGCATGCTATACTAAGTTGTGAATTTGTCCAGATCTGTCCATGATAGGAACATAATTTTTATTCTGGCCTTTGTGTATCACTTCCATCCTATAAGAGGGCCCATGAAATAATTCATAATAATAATAAAAAAAAAACCTGTAAAGTCTCAGTGAGATCCTTAACATTTTCAATTTCTACTTTGCTTTCAATACTTTGAAAATGAACTGCTGCAAAGTTTATAGAAAAGTCTTTCTCTTAACTCAGTAGCATGAAGCATCTCAGAAATATATTTATTTCAACATTAAAATAACAAATAATCAAATTTTGTACAACTTAGTGCACCTAGCATACTATGAAGTCATCTAATAATTAATGAGTCTTCTTTCTGGTCACGGTGATCTTACATTCAGCTATTGCATTGACTTTTAAAATATATATACCAGTACTCATAGGATATGACTGGAGAATTCAGCTACAAAATGCTCCATCATATGAAGGTTGACTGTTTTATGGGCTAAGAGATTTTCATAACTTCTGTTCCAACATCATAGAGAAGCTTCCTTCAGAATGTTATCATTGAGATCACAGAGGCTAGGAGATTTAAATTTCAAAGTGAATATTACCCATTTTCTGTTCATTTTAAGCACAGCCAGGCAGGCTCTCTGATACCCCCAACATTTGTTTAATGCTTTTCAGTCTTCCAGCTACTTTGGGAATCAATTCCAGATCACAGCGGAAAAAAACTTTTTTCCTTCCTCCCGCCCCAAGCTTACCTTCCCATGAAAGATATTTTATCTGCATTAAATCTATTCACTGACCCAGGACTAGCAGCTTACCCATAAAACCAGCTTCTGGGGTGCTCAGTGGAGCATGGAGAAGGCACATAATGCCTGATTAAAGCCATCAGGAAAGCCTCAGATAATTTGAAAATGAAAATTCGGCTTGTAGGCCGAATGCCCTACAAGCCGTGTCATTTTGTTACCATGAATAATTTCCTTCAGCTCTTGTGCTCAATGCAGGGAACTGTGGGAATGTGAACAGGGCACACATAAAGAGTTGTACATCTTGTATATTAGGACAGAAGCGTCAATTCTTCTTCCCTTATAAGGCTGAAGTTCCTACAGGTGTTTCTCCAAGAGGCATCACATTAGTATTTACTTTCAGAACAATGTATTAAGTTGCGCCACGGAGCAACGATTGCTGAAATTATTAGAAATAATAACAGCCGACCTGAACATTGACAGAGTTTTCATGTTACCTCGTTTCATCTTTAAAGATCAGAGAAACCCAATTAGGTAAGATTTCCCCACTTCATAGACCAGAGAAACCCAATTAAGGTAAGCTTTCCCCCACTTCCTAGATGAGGAATAAAATTTCTGAGAGGTTAATTGATGTGTTCAAGGGCACATAGTAAAGTGTCTGACTCAATCCCACATCTAGCTCCAAATTCCTTTTTAGTTCTTCTAAAGTATGCTGTCCTTTAGAATGGATTATTAGGTCAGTAATGTGGCTGTTACCAATTCTGCCCAAATAATGAATAATAGGAATATCATACATTTAGTGTGTTGATATTTATCTCAATTTTATAATCACTATAACTGAAAATATGCAGAAATTTTCTATAACCATAATTTTGAGAAAAACGTAACTTTTCCTTATATATTGTTTACTTGGTATATTTTTCATTAAATATTGCCCCCATTTGGCTATTAAAATCCCTAAGATTTATTCTCTCTGCTGAAATCATAACTCTCTTCTCAACCAGCAGTCACCATGGAAATGCTGTGCAGCATCTCTTCCTTCTTAAAATTCAGCTTTTCAAATAATAATCATAAATAAACAAACCTAGCAGGCAACTATGTATCAGAGACATTCTGCAGGGGAGGGGAAGGTAGAGTGATCAAAACAGGGGAGAGAAAAACAGAAGGGACTATGGTGATAGTGCAGGGGTGAACTGGTAGTGGGAATTTTACGGGGACTACACCTGTACAAAAATGAACAATGATGTTATATATATATATATATATATATATATATAAACAATAATTCAACTTTTCACAAGTGGCAAGGATATACACAGTGTATTTCTGAATATTTGTTTGTTGAAATAGTGCATTTGTGCTGGAATTTAAGATGTCTTCACAGAACTCTGTGGTCATGACTTCACAAGGGACAAACCATCCTTGCATCTTGAGATTAAGAAATTACAAATTTACAGCATCTTGCTCTGAGCCAGTTGTGAATATGAAGTCCATAGCAAAATATTTTTAATCAGCTTGGAAGTCCCATGCATCAAACCATACCCCCTTTTCTGATTCTCTTCACACATTAAAAGTTCAATGTGATATCAAAAGTACTTTCTAGTTTGGCAATCTAATCTCAAGACTTATTCTTTCACCTGTATAAATGTTACTCTTAAATCAGATTCTATGATCTAAATGATTTTTTTCATAGCTTTAGGTCCTCATCTCTAGTTTCCCAGTAGAAATAGGGACTGATTGTCCCTCTGGCCCTTCCAGTTCTACTTGTTTAAAACCCAACTCATTATCTTCCGCCAAAGTTAAAATCTTGCAAAACTACCTTATGTCAGCCTGCAACCCAGTTATTCTTTTAATCAGGCTTAAACCTCTGTCATGCTATAGTCCCCCTCCCCCACTTTCTCTCATGTCCTCTATATCATTCTAATATTGTAATAGCCTTTCCATTTCCATTGCCACCCCTGGACCTTTCTGGAACTACATTACAGTGCCTTAACTAGGCCCCCTTCCCTTCTCTCTCTTTCTCTATGCCTTCCAAACTACCTCAAGGCTGATCAACATGTTGCATATAACCCTCACCTCTCAAAAAATGCAAAATTAAAAAAAAATTAAACCCAGGTTGGACCACGATTTAGAAATTCCTATTTAGGTTCAAGACCATCACTCCAGCATCTACATTGTTTCCCAGCATGCACGCAGCTGATCCAAACTCCTCATATACACAACATGCTCATTTCTGATTCTTTGCTTATTGCTTGCACATTGACAACATTGAATTTTCAACTCTTGATGCTGAATAAATGAAAGGTCAACCTTCTATCCCCAGTAGTTCCATGTTTTTTTTTTTTTTGGGGGGGGGAGGTAAAGAAGCAAACAGAAATAATCTAAAGAAACAAAAAGAAATATTCTAGGGCCTCCCTGGTGGCGCAGGGGGTTAAGCACTGCACTATGGAGCATTCTGCAGCCTCTGCAGCACGAGTTCGATCCCCGGCTGGCCAGGGAGCAACCCACATGGCGAAGCAGACCTCTCCTGTCTCGCCTGCTGCTCCCCTCAGCAGTGTGTTTCGGTCAGTCTGCCTGTTCTGTTCCCTGCTCTGTCTCTGGTGAATCCTCTCACCCACTGCATCTCTGGCCTGTACCCCAGCTCTTGTATGCATAAATAAATAATTCTTTAAAAAAAAAAAAGAAATATTCTAAGTGTTAGTTGTTTTTTTTTTTTTTGAAGATTTATTTTATTTATGCATACAAGAGCTAGGATACAGGCCAGAGTTGTGGAAGGATGAGCAGATTCACCAGAGACAGAGCAGGGAATGGAACAGGGAGATCAACTGAAGTACACTGCTGAGGGGAGCAGCAGGCGAGTCAGGAGAGGTCTGCTGTGCCATGCAGGTTGTTCCCTGGTTGGCTGGGGATTGAACTCGTGCTGCAGAGGCTGCAGACAGCTGCAGAGGCTGCGTCTTAACCCCTTGTGCCACCAGGGAGGCCCCTAAGTGTTAGTTTTTATGACTGTTACACCGTCATTCAATTAACTTCTAATTGGAATAAGATATAGGTTATTTAATACTTTTAATTTGTAAGATTTGACCATTTTAAATAATTCATTTATATCACTTTGATTATACTTTAGGAGTCTATAGTTTTCCAAAATTAAAAATAAAAGTCCATGGTATGGCATAAAGGATCCTTTTAGTTATGTTTAGGTCAACAATTATTTAAATGTGTTAATTTGGAAATTAAGGAGAGCTCCAGCTAACATTGTCAATCCACTCAACTGGCTGCATGAGCACACGGCTGGCCTTATGCCCACCATTTAGAATTTTTTCTATTTTTTTTATTCATTTGTACAAGAACTGGGGTACAGGCCAGAGGCATGGGAGGGTGAAAGGATTCACCAGAGACAGACTGGGGAGCAGAACAGGCAGATGGACCAAAGACATGGCTTGAGGGGAGCAGCGGGCGAGGCAGAAGAGGTCTGCTGCTCCATATGGGTATCTCTCTGGCTGGCCGGGAATCGAACCCGCACCGCAGAGGCTGACAGCCTCACAGCACTGCGCTCAACCCACTGGACCACCGGGGAGGTCCCCACCATTTAGCTTTTAGAAAAGTTAAGCAGGGGTCTCCCTAATGGCACAAGGGGTTAAGTCTCAGCACTGTGAAGGAATCGCATCCGTAGCCACTGCACCAGGAGTTCGATCCCCAGCCAAGGAGATGACCCACATGGCACAGCAGAACTATCCTATCTCACCTGCTGCTCCCCTCAGCAGTGTATTTCAATAGATCTGCCTGTTCTGTTTCCCACTCTATCTCTAGTGAATCCTCTTACTCTCCCACACACACACACCCCTCTGGCCTACACCCCAGCTCTTGTATGCATAAATAAATAAATCTTTTAAAAAAACAAACAAAAGTAAAGCAGAGGGCCTCCCCGGTGGCGCAGCGGTTGAGCGCTGGGTTGTGAAGCTGCCCGCAGCCTCTGCAGCGCTGGTTCGATTCCCGGGCTGCTCCCCTCAGCAGTGTACTTCAGTCCTTCTGCCTGTTCTGCTCCCTGCTCTGGCTCTGGTGAATTCTCTCACCCTCCCATGCTTCTGACTGTACCCAGTGCTTGTATAAATAAATAAAGCTTAAAAAAAAAAAAGAATTGTTTCAGTAGTGAAACACTTTAAAAAAAAAAAAGTAAAGCAGAGACCTACACTTCAGCCATCTCACAAACTGTGTTTCCATATTCTGAAGCCATTTTCTCTTTCCAGAGAGAGTGATAGACGAAACAGATTCCTGTGTTCATATCCCAGTGCTTGTACATTATTACGAGGCTGATAGGAAAAATAGCTTCATAGAAGAACTATAAACTTCATCTGGTGAAGATTAATAGCATTTGTGTGCTAAGACAAAACGGTACCTGGAACAGTTCTAGCTGATGTTTCTTAAACCAAAATTATAATGAAAACTCAGGTAAATTAATCTGTAATGACTATGGAAAATGAAACAGAAATATAGGCTAATTAATATTCAGTTTCTTTTCAAGTCAATTACCTTTACACTCTCAGAGAATAATTAGCTAATGGAATTAGTGGTCAATAGTGAGGAATGGAACTAAAGTCAGAGTTAGATTCTGTTGGGGGCTGAAGAGAAACCTGGCTTATGACCATAGTTTGTGCTGATGAAACTAATTTGCCCACTCTTATGTTACAAGGTTTATGGTAAAAAAGTTTGATTACTCCAAAGAACACTTAAATATCAAAACACATGTTTTATAATGGCTAGGTTTGTTGCAACATCTTTCTATAAAACAAAGCAGATTTGTAAAGAATCAAAAGCATGCACTGAACCAGCAAAGCCTACAGATTGGTGGTTCAATGTTGCAATGAAAATGCATCTTAACAAATGACCCAACATTTTTCATTTTTGGTAATTATTAAATATTAAGTCATCACACTTCAAATATGAATATTCAGTTTGAGTTTCTAATATATAAAATCAACCTGCATTTTTTCTATTTTTTTCTGGATTTAACATGAAAATTGGTTGTAGCAAGGAGAAAGACCAGAGGTCTTCAAGAACCTCAGATTTAGGTTCCAGCTCCAGTCTGCCCTTCCATGCCTGTGTGACTTTGATCTTGTCAACTAACTTCTCTGAATCCTAACCTTTTACCTGAAATTGTGGAAAATGGCTCGTTATAAATGGTCATTTATAAATATACATGACATAAAAAGAATACATATATAACAAAATTTAAGATAGTGAACTTCTGTATATTAATATCCTGTATTAATATAATATATTCATATTATAGTAACATAAATGCATGCATATTAGGTTAAAATTAATGTTATAGAATTATGTATGTATAATTGCATTACTCATCTATGACCTCATTTATATTATAATAATATATTGTCTATAGATTTTACATACACACATATGTATGCGTACATGATATGTATGGTAAAATATAAGATGCTACAATCACTATGTCCACTGAGAACTTTATAATTAAGAGCTTCTTAATATTTTTCAGAAGATAGGCCTATTTAATACTGATGGTTTGTAATGTAATTTACTTTAGAAACAGCCATTGATGAGATGATCTCTCTGTTTTTAACTTTGTTTACAATACCTGGCTTGACTTTTATGCTGTGATATTAGGTAAGCATTAATTTTCCACTGGAACAGATTGTCAACAAGCACACACATACAAATAGTGCGCTGAGGAGGATGGAACCAGTGCTTAAGTTCTTTTTCTGGAAGGTAATAGAGCTTTTCTCATTACTGCAAATGCATGAATGAATGAACAACATTGCAAGCACAGACGTTCCATACATTCTCTCATCAAACATCCCCATCACTTCCTCAGTACTTTTTTCTGTTCAGCATTATTGATTTTTCCAACAATTGAGTTTGTTTGTAATAAGCTGAACCGGAGCATAACCTTCCATTAATTAGAAAAAATGTATGGGTATTAGCTCGAGGAAGCAATAGCAGTTCTTGTGTGTTTTCCAGTGCAAACTCAGGGCGATGTTTTGTTTGATTGCTATTGTTTCTTTTTTCCCTTGTGACAGTGTTGTTAAGTCTGATGCAAAAAAGTCTGAAAACCTTTTAAAATAACTTGTGCCCATTCCAGAAAGAAAAAGGCCTACCAAGGTCAGCTGTGAATTGATGTGAAACTAGCATTTTAGAATACAAATCTGTACCATTACTCTCACTATACTTCTAAGACATTTTGATCGTTTACAATTGTTTTTATTACTCTAGTCCACACTGAAAGCAAACACCTTAATTGTCATCTTTGCTTTAGAAAAGAATTTAGAAAGAATTTAGAAATCTTCCTTGACTTATAGTTATATTCCCTAGCTTATTGTTGCTATGAAGTCATGTTGAATAAGAAGCTAGAAAAGGTATAGGTAAAATTTGCTGTTTAGTTTGTCACCCTTCCTGATCAGGCTGATTGAATTAGCCAGTGCAGATTTCTTGGACTCAGCAAAATTTAATCATGTAAGTAATTCCTATACTAAATAAAAGTCACGTTACCTCAGCATATCCAGTGATTTATTTTTGCTGCACTGTGATTAAGAATGAATCACTTTTCTTAAATTTTGAAATCTGATAATATTCCTTTTAAAAAAATTTTAATCTTTTTTTTAAAGATCTATTTTATTTATACAAGAGCTGGGGTACAAGCCAGAGGCATGGGAGGGTGAGAGATTCACAATAGGCAGAGCAGGGAGCAGAACAGGCAGATGGACCGAAAGCACTGCTGAGGAGAGCAGCGGGGACAGAAAGCACTGCTGAGGGGAGCAGAGGGCAAGACAGGAGAGGTCTGCCACGCCATGTGGGTGTCTCCCTGGCCGGCTGGGAATCGAACCCGCACTGCAGAGGCTGCGGACAGCTTCACAGCGTTGCGTTCAACCCACTGCACCACTGGGGAGGCCTTGATAGTATTCCTTGAATGAAATTATTTATGGTAGAAAAACTGAAACTGAGAATAACAGTGGTCACCAAGATGCCAGCAGATGCAATAAAATAAAATGCAAGTTCAACTTGGAATTTTTGACCAGAAATCAAGGTGCCTGTAAAAATATAAATTAGTCATTTTTAGGGAAATTTCTAGTAGGAAGAGAAAAGCCAGAAATCATCACTTTAGCATTAGCACAACATATCATTGTTTCTTCATAGTAAAGATGAGAACGTATTAGCTCCACATTCATATGAACAAAATTAAACAAATCCTAAATCAATTTCCTTTTGAGAATCTTAACTGCATAGGTTATTTGGTGATGTGTTTTTGACTCAATAAAATTTCTCATTACAAATCGGGTGCTATCATTAAAAAATGCTAAAAACTATGAATAAATTGATTCCTCCAAGTTTTTTTTTTTTCTCTCAGAGCTTCTTCATTCTCTGAAGATCATAGTTCTAAAGGGAATTCCATGTGTGACATTTGAGAGCATGTAACATTATTAGTTGGACTCTAGTGGCTCTATGAGAATGAGTAGCAGGGGCAAAAATGACCCTTCTCTGTCTTCTCTGACATTTAATCACTTTTGGTCTTTACTAGCATTACCAAGCGCTATACATAAATAATGACTGTTGATGTGTATATACCCCGTTTAAAATGAATTCATAAAGTGGAGGTCTCTGCTACCACCATATCAAAGTAGGCCTTAGTTACCATCAGATTAATTTCCAGGGCATAAAACTACCATATTCATGATTTATTGCTACATTATTAAGATACACATTCCTTGGCACATTAAAAAAAAAAAAATACCAGAAACAAGGCGTGTTGACAAGCTTGTGGAGAGAAAAAGGAACTCTTGTACACTGTTAGTGGGAGTATAGATCATTCTAGTCTAGTCTCTATGAAAAACAGTGTGGAGGTTCTCAAAATGTTAAAAATACATCTGTCACATGATCTAGCAATTCCACTCCTAGTTATCTACCCTAAGAATGCCAAAACACTAAGGGATGTATGCACTCCTGTGCTCATTGCAGCATTATATACAATAGCCAACATATGAAAACAGTCTAAGTGTCCCAAGATAGATGAGTAGATCAGGAAGAGGCATATATACACAATGAAATACTATTCAGCAATAAAAAAGAAATGAAATCTTGCCATTTGCAACAACATGGATGGAACTGGAGGGTATTATGCTAAGCAAAATAAGTTAGAAGGAGGAAGATAAACACCAGATGCACTCACTCATATATGGAATATGAACAAACAGAACAAAGGAACAAATCTAAGCCAAAACGAACCCTAAGAAATCTCACTGCAGAACTGAGGCTACCAGAGGGTGAGGGGGAAAGGGAGGAGAAATGGGTAAGGGGAATTATTGTGGAAAATTGTAGGTGCCTTGGTGGTGGGCACAATGTAGTAACATACCCCTGAAGAGGTATTAACCTCTACCCTAAATTGTATGCGGTGTTGTAAACCAGTATTACCTCAATAAAAAGCTGTACAATTAAAAATACATGTACAGTATTTTTTGACATCAAAATTCCTAGTCTGTTATATCAACTTAGCACAATGTCAGATTTATGTTTCTTCATTTACTTTACATTTTTATAATATGAGTTCCCCAGATAAAATAATAATGGTAGCATATTTTAGCACTTGTGGAAGTAAGTAGCAATATGTAAATTTCCAAATAGCATACTGTTAAAATGCTTCTATTCTTCAAATCCTAATAATTTTCTGTGAAATTATAATAATATATTTTTAAGGAATTTTTGCTCAGTGCAAAGAGAACTTTGAAATATTAATATATTAGCAAAACATATAATTTAGAGAAATAATTTTATTATAAGAAAAGAACTTAGACATTTGATAATAAGCGTAATTTAATGAATAATTTTCTGTAGTGAGTCATCATTTCTTTGCAATAAAAAGGATTTTTCTTTGTGTGCATGTGTAGCACAACTTTTGTAAAAGAATCCAAAACTTCTAAGGAAAAGAAGCTGAAGTATTACCAAAATATGTCCCTAGGTTCTTTGAGGTTTCATATGATATTTGATAACACACTGAATGCCTCTTTGTGGAACAGTTAATAGCAAAGTGTGTGGGAGAAAGTTTATTGTTTATTAATCTTGGAACTGTACCTTTTTTTTGCATAGAAGAACTGGGGTGTGGGCCAGAGGTGCAGAGAGGTGGGAGGATTTACCAGAGACAGAGTGGGGAGCAGAACAGCAGATCTACTTAAATACACTGCTAAAGGGAGCAGGGGGTGAGACAGGAGATGTCTGCTGGGCCATTTGTGGGTTAGCTCCCTGGCTGGGATGGAATTCAGGCCGAACTCAGGCCATCGAGGTGATGGTGCTGAGACTTAACCCCTAGGCCACCAGGGAGGCCCGGAATTGTACTTTTTAAAGTAAACCACAATAAGCACTGGGTTGGTTTTGTACACTAATATAATCAAAGCACCATAGTAATATATGGACCATAGCAGGTCCTCAATATTAATTGTTTTTTTTTTTTTTTTTTTTTTTTTTTAATAGAGGCATGCTTTATTTATTTGTTTGCTGGTTTGTTTGTTTGTTTTGTTTATACATGCACTGGGTACAGTCAGAAGCGCGGGAGGGTGAGAGAATTCACCAGAGCCAGAGCGGGGAGCAGAGCAGGCAGAAGGACCGAAGTACACTGCTGAGGGGAGCAGCGGGCGGCAGGAGAGGTCTGCACGCCATGTGGGACCCTCCTCTGGTGGCCCGGGAGCAGCCGGGGATCGAACCGGCGCCGCAGAGGCCGCGCGCAGTTTCGCAACCCAGCGCTCAACCGCTGCGCCACCGGGGAGGCCCCTCAATATTAATTGTTTAACTAGACATATGATTAGAGTCTATCCACAAAGTCTGAAGTGAATTCAAGTATTTCAGAATGGAAGGCACTGAGTAATCAAGCACAAAACGCCAGCCTTAAATTATGTGACTTTCCCAGAGTTGAAAGGTAATAAAGGGACCCAAACAGCTTAAGATTCTGACCACTGGACTACTTGGATGACCTGGAGCTTTTTTTTCTTACTCCTTTGGAGATTTTTTTAATAAGTACAGCTTAGTTAGGGATGGAGCAAATATTATAAATAAATTGCTATAGTGAATGCAAACATTTCATATAGAGAGAATGTTTCATACCAATTAGCAGTTAATTCATAATATTATGTCAATAAAATTTGAAGGCCATTATTTCATTGACTGGACCATGAAGGCATATTTGTTTATTTATCTAGAGGGTTCTTATTGAACACTGAGCTATCAGTCACCTTCCTTATATAATGTGCCATTTCATTGTGAGGATTCCACAAAATAACAAAGATTCTCTTTAAAATTAATTCATTTCAACACAAATCCTGTATAAAAAGATTTATGGTAAGCGCTCTTTCCCCATGGGGCCTGGGTCATCTTTTAGGAATTGGAAATGAATAGATAAAAAAACATATAGGGACACTTTGGTATTCTGAATAATTTCTCAAGCACTTCAAACTTTAAAAACTGGAAACAATGGCTTTAAGAAAAGCCAGTAATTAAATTAGTCCTCAAGCTATTTTGTATGCTGTAGAAGACATTTGAAAAGTAAATGTATCTAGTTATTATAAGCTTCATCTCCATATTTGACTTCACTAGCAAATGTGACAACTTACAAAGACATTAGGCCATTTTAGAGTTTAGTGCTACCAGCTGTTTTTTTTCCCCAATCTTAAGAGACTCCAATAACCTTTTAGCATGAGAGTTTGCCATTTAACATATTAAGACATGATTATAAAATACTGATAATCTGTGTTTCTTATGCCTCAATTTCATTATTGTGATATACTCTTGGACAAGTGACCAAGAGTAAAGCCAATGAAAAAGCAACTGTAATAGATTATGAAGCACTAGCTGCCATAAGTTTCATTGCTCAAAATATCAAGCATGTTCCAGAATGTTTGTTGAAAAGTAGCATGCCTCCACCTTGACAAAGATGTTTTTTTTTCCTTTATTTTCCTAAAATAGGTATCACCCATGGCAGTTAGCATAATGAATCAATCATTCAATAAACATATTTGATCAACCAAATATATTCCAGTCAACAAAAACTTTCTGGGAAGACACAACAGAGGGCCAAACATGAACATATCCAACTATAATACAATAAAATGGGCAATAATGGAATTATGCAATGAGTACGCTAGAACACAGTTGATTATGCTATTTTTTTAAAATTTTTCCTTGGGAAGTTATAAATATAGTGGCTGGCAGTAACTGAATAATTATCCTGGGTCACATTTTCTTTTTAGTGCTTTGTATTCACTAATATAAGTAGGAAGGAATGGATGTTATCACCATATTTTTAGACTATAAATGATAATGTATTTTGCCCAAGGCCTTGGGGCTACTAGGCTGTGCAGCTAGTATTTGAACTCAGGAATTTGGGCTCCAAAGGTAATGCTCTTGACCCCTAGATCACAACACCTCTCTGTTTTCTTTCAGAGTCATCTAGAAAGGTTCAGAGACAAGTTCATATTTTAATTAAACCTAAATATAAAGGATGACTTTATGAATTACAGGCAGAAAGGAACAGAATCTTAAGCAATTGAAATACAGTGAGCAAAATTAGGAAGAAGTAAAAGGGATGTGACACAGATGGGAAATTGCCCGAAGTCTGAAAATATGGGTTATATCATGGCAGGTGAGAATCTGAAACTAGATTCTAGTTAATATTTCAAAAATATTAACTAAAACTTACTATGTGGTCATAAATGGTTGGTACAGATATAAACAAAGTAGACTTAATTCCTTTCTAAAATGTTCAGTCTACCTTGGAGATAAACATTAAATAAATTATCATGCATCACCAAAAAAAATAGTAATGATTACCGAAATTTTGAGGTTTTTGCTAAAACAAGTTGACAATTTGAAAAAGAAATCTGTAAGGGTAAACCTGCTCCAGATTATAGTATGGTATTCACCCTCTAAATTGAAATCTACCACAATATCTGAGGATGAAAATATAATTTAAGGTAATGTAAAAATGATACATGTTTTGAAACAAAGACTAACCTTCTAACAAGTGATTTTGCTTTTCATCAAAGAACCTCAAAATAAAGAAAACTGTAAATCTCAATGTGTATATGTAAACTTATTCCATAGATCTAAAATATTTTCATATGCTTTTATTATAAATGGGCACTATTGGAATTACATATCAAACATATTGTGCTATTAAGACTTGCAAAATATTAGAAGGTTAACTGAGAGATATCATCAAATCTCTAATTAAGTAAGATTCTCATTCAGTTGGAGCTCATTCCTTTGGAGATACATGAAGGAAAGAAGATAGACCTAGTTCATGTTTCTCTTAATGCTAAATCAACTCTCCCCAGAGTAACCTTGAATTTATGGTCCCTTCACACTTTAGAGTTTGTTTTATATCTCCACATATTTTCCATTAATTGCAATTTCTCCACTAATTGGGTTAGAAATAATACAGAGGACAATTCATAAAATAAACCATCCTGTGAGTCATTGATGCTTTTATCTTTTATCTGTTTGTAAGTTAAAGAACTGAAAATCAAGCAGTAAGATTTTTCCCAGTCATCTCAAACACATTGGTTAAAATATTCAAACCAAAACTATATAGTATCATTGACCTGGTGCCTGTAAGGTTGGGGGTTCATAAAATGAGACCATGTAAAGAGAGGGATAGAGTCTCTT
This sequence comes from Talpa europaea, assembly GCF_964194135.1. Taxonomy (NCBI): domain Eukaryota; kingdom Metazoa; phylum Chordata; class Mammalia; order Eulipotyphla; family Talpidae; genus Talpa; species Talpa europaea. The sequence goes on from NC_140081.1 coordinate 17,054,013, forward strand.
CATTTTAAACGTGTGCTTTGTGACATAATCAATGGGTTGATCAGTTCACTGAAAATCAGATAATCTATGTAAATTGACTTAATCTGCCTAAAACACTCTGACAATTCAAAAATAACTGGTAAGTAAAATCATGCGAATCATGGAAGTTATTTTAATTACCAGTCAAGAACACATAGAAAAATTTCAACCCTGTTAATACTTCATTCAAGCAGGTGTTTCTTAGACACCCTTCATTGTTTATTTATCATAACTCCTAATAACCATGTGCTTGAGTTTCTGTCATCTGAAAATAATTGACGTGCCCTACAGAGACATGGCAATCTGATATGGGCATATACCTGCCCAACATGTAATGACCTTCAACCTTCTCAATGACTTGCATTTCTATTTAAATAACCAGTTTGGAATGTGATTTAGCAAAATCAACTTTTGTAGCATTATTTCAACAAAGAACAGCCTTTTGTGTGACACATTATAATATTTAGCTATCAAAAGGCCCACCGTATTTTTCTCCTACTGTGAACTATTTGTTATCTAATGTCACCTATAGAGTGCATATAAATCAAATTATTATTTCCAGCTCTGCATGATGCAATGCTGATTAAAAACTTGTCAAACTATTAGAAGAATAAGGCCATTTCCCAGCATGGAATGATGTCATTTATTCTAGGCCCACTGATGGGTACCAGGATCAGTGTTTAATGTCCATGACTAGGGAGTGAGGGGAAAGAATCATTTTAAATGATCATTCTTATCACAATTCTAAGACATTAAAATTTCTGACAGCACTGAAATAATTGTGCAGCTTTAAATTAATATATAAAAAGGTAGCTAAACTCCCCCTGAACTCACTGAAGTCAGCAGACACTATGCAGTTATCATCACTTGTGGCTTCTCGAAAGCATTTATTCACTGCTGATAACCACTGTTCTTTCTCTTGACGTGTTTTCTTCACTACCTCCCAAACTCTTTTGATTCTCTAACTTTTTCTCTTGGTGTTCAGTTTCCTTGGCTGGTCCTTTGTATTCTGTTCCTCTGTTAAAAGTTGTTGACCCCTATTATTTGCCTTGTATTCACTTCTCTTTTCGTTTTGTTTGCTGCCCTGGGAATTCTTGTTTCTTCACGTGTTTACTGTTCCCTATATATTGTCCAGGCAAGACCACTTTCTTGACCTCCAAGCCCAATAGCAACAGTGAGACATATCCCACTGATAACTCCAATTCAGCTTGGGTAGTATAACCTCATCTTCCGCTTTTCCTAGTATGTGGCTCCAAAGTTCACGATGCCATGTGGCAAAATTCACAGGAATCCCTAGGCTATCTTGACCCCATTCACATTCTCATTCATTACAGCCTGGTGAGTCAGCTTCTTACGTACTGCTCAACTCTATTCTGGACCCTTTTTCCCCATAGCTCTAGCTTGTGCCCCCACCAACTGGCCACCATCACTATCCCAAAAGGCCCTCTGTCTGCATTCTCCTACCACTCTAACCCTGGCTTCCAGAGTGTTTTCTAAAATACTGAACAGATTATTTCCATAATACCCAAGTGCCTGAAGTTCAAGCTCATTATTAGCAGGTTGTCATGGTCGCATGTTTGTCTACTTTTCCAGGTTCAACCCTTAGTTTGAATACCATTGTGGTCTAAGTTCAATAAGTATATAGAGTACCAAAGGCATAACAATATACTTCTCACTGTTTGTTGTGTGTTTTACAAAGTTCTTATAAAACCAACTGTGTTACTTATCTATTGCTACATAACAAGTTACCAAAAACTTTTCTTTAAGATTTTATTTATTTATCTATCTATTTATTTATTTATTTAATATACAAACACTGGGTATAGTCAGAAGCACGGGAGGGTGAGAGAATTCACCAGAGCCAGAGCGGGGAACAGAACAGGCAGACTGACTTAATACACTGCTGAGGGGAGCAGTGGGCACAGCAGGAGAGGTCTGTCGCACCATGTGGGATCCTTGCCTGGCGGCTGGGGGTCAAACCTCTGCTGCAGAGGCTGCGGGCAGCTTTGTAGCCCAGCACTCAACTGCTGCGCCAAATTACCAAAAACTTAATGCCTTAAAACAACACACATATATATTATCTCACAATTTCTGTCGGTTGGAAATCCATGTGAAACAATGTTGGGTCCCCTATTCAGGGTATCTTGAAAGCTTCAGTCTAGGCATCAGTCAAACTAGAGTCTGATCTGAAGGCCCACTGGGAAAGGCAATATTTCCATTCTCATTCATTGGTTGTAGCAGAATTTTATTCCTCAAGGTTCACATTGTAACCAGCTATTGCCTAGAGACCTTCTTCAGCTCCTTGCCTTACAGGATTATTCATGGGCTGCTCTTTCAGAAATGTGACAACTGTTTCATCCAATCCAACAAGGAAGAGAATCACACACAATCTTAAATAGCATAGTCACAGAAGTGATCTCCCATCACCTTTATTATAGTCTGTTGAGTAGATGCAAATCACTAGATTCAGTGACAACAAAAGGGAGGAGATTCACAAAGATTCAAAAACCAGAAAGTGGGATTATTAGGAGCAGTTTCAGAAGCTCATGCTCCAAACACAGCTTCCACCTGCCAACATGTGTAAAAATTATTGAAGACTCATCTCATTATCAAGACTTTGTTTCCTCAGTGCAGATTTCCCTCACTCAATCATCCTGAAGTTAATTATTCCCTTAATTTTACTTCCATTGCACTTATAGAATTTCTTTTTCTTTTTTAAAAAAAGATTTATTTATTTATGCATACAAGAACTGAGGTACAGGCCAGAGGTGTGGAAGCTGAGAGGATTCACCAGAGACAGAGAGGGGAACAGAACAGGCAGATTGACTGAAACACACTGTTGAGGGGAGCAACAAGTGAGTCAGGGGAGGTCTGCTGTACCATGTGGGTAGCTCCCTGGCCGGGGATCAAACTCATGCTGCAGTGGCTGCAGACAGCTTCATAGGTTGCTTTTTAACTCCTTGTGCAACTAGGGATGCCCAGCATTTATTTTTCAATTAGCTGTTCATATAGCTTTCTTCTCTACTAGTACTATAAAAGATGAGTTGTAATTTATTTACCAATGTCTGGTAGGTTGTCAACCCAAAGAAAATGCCCAATGAATGTGAAATAATAAATGTTTAAAAATAAATGAGACTGTAAATATTAAGTACATGAAATTATCTGGAAACATATTATCCCCCAGGGATACTTAACATCGAATAATCCGTCTAACATCTGCATGTTGCATTCACTTTAATTATAGTACAAAAGATAATCTTATGTGATTGACATCACAAAGTGACAGATTTGTCTGCCTCTATTATTATTTTTGTTTCTTCAAATTAAAAACAACTGAAAGGAAATGTCATATGGTAAGTATGGTGTAGTGGCTGAGATTATAGACTCCAACATCAGACAGTGGAATAGAATCCCAACCTGCCACTTACTATCTGTGTGGCCTTGGGCAAGTTACTTTACCTATCTGTACATTTACTTAATAAAATCTGTAAAAATGGGGATAATAATCAGAGGACTGCTGCAATTATTAAGTGAAATGATTCTTGAAAACAATGTTAGCAAGTTTGTCATTGATTAGACTCTCAGTGAATAGCAGTCATCATTATTTTCTATTGTACTACATGGAAAGATGTCCAGGGCATAGTGGAGCTTTAATCATCTTTCATTTAAAAAATGTATATATTTAGTTGATTTATATGTTTTTATGAAGGAAAAAATTTAAAATGTATACGCTTGACTTTAAATGATGATGATTTCCAGGGACTGGGGGAAGTGTGAGGGTGGTTACCTTCATTCATTACTTTGCATACTTGTGGATTGTTTGAATTATATTCAGTGAGCATTTATCACTTCTGTAACCTGTTACAGGCTGAATTTGAAACCATGCAAAGCCTGGGGGATGTCATGGTTTGTGGGTCCTCACCCATGCACTTATAACTGCATAATAGGACTTAGGCTCAGGGTGCAACAACAAGGATGTTTATTAACAAAGGAGAAACTGGAGAAAAAGAGTTTCTAAGGCCACAAATGGCCAGCTCTCCTACCCCAGATAGTGTCGACAGTGTCCAGTACCCAAACCAAATGCTGCTCGTGCAAGATGGCATTGTCCATTCAATGAGAGCCTGGTGCTGGTGGCACACTGATTAGTTCTGAACCAGGACCCAACTCATGGTGGCAGCTGGCAGTAGTCATAGGTGGCACTGTTGAAGTGGTACCAAAACAGCCAGCAACACCTATCCAGAGGCTAGGCCAGACTGAACTGTGCCAGATGCAACAACACGAGGAGGCAGTGCTAAACAGTGACCAGAGGATCAGAAGAGGTAAACAGTTCTAAGAGATGGTTGGCCACAGCAATGTGGATCAGGCACCAGTGTTGTAGCTCTTTCAGTGATGTCAGGCATAGGCCAGTAGCATCTGTCACCAGGTAATGTGGAAGCAGAGCCAGAGGCAGGAGCAGCTTTTAGTTGGCAGTTTGAAGCAGAGATCGGATCTCTGAGATTCTGAAGTTCTTTCCATGAAAGAGTTCAGAGCTGTCTCTCTTGAGCTATCTGAAATCCTCACTTATATCTCCTTCAGGGAGCCCATCTTTCAAACCTGATTGGTCCATTTTCAGTACCAATCCCATTTGCAAGACTTGATTGGTCCCAGTGCAAGCTTGAAACTGGATGGTTTCAAGACCTTGAATGGTGCCTGTGGGATCTAGAACCTGATTCATCCATTTTCAAACCTGGATGGGCTTTAAAACAAACCCTATCAGTAAGTCTAAACCAAACATATGCTGAGATTGGGCATTCTTGCATCAGACGTGAGCCCCACAGTGGAACTGGGGCACAGGTCTGAGCAGCTGGAATGTGGGCTGCTGGTGCCGCCAGAGAACCAGGGGCCACAGGGGAGCTTCCCCAAATATAGATTGACATACTGACCCCCAGTATCTCAAAATATGACCTTATTTGGAAATAGTCATTGCAAATGCAATTAGTTAACAAGAGTAGGATGGGCCTTTAGTCCAATATAATTATTGTCCTCATAAAAAAGAAAAGTGACACACATATTATCAGTGAGAATACCATGTGATGACAGAGGCAGAGATTGGAGTTAGGCAGATGCAAGGCCGGACATGCCAAGGATTGCTGCCAAAACACCAGAATTGGTCTCCCTGGTGGTGCAAGGGGTTGGGACTCAGGCTATGAGGCAGTCCGCAGCCACTGCAGCACGAGTTCGATCCCCAGCCAGGGAGCTACCCACATGGCACAGCAGATCTCTCTTGACTCGTCTGCTGCTCCCCTCAGCAGTGTATTTCAGTCAATCTGCCTGTTCTGTTCCCCACTCTGTCTCTGGTGAATCCTCTCACCCCCACACTTCTGGCTTGTACCCCAGTTCTTGTATTGATAAATGAATAAATCTTAAAAAAAAAAAAAAAACACCAGAAGTTAGGAAGAAGCAAGCCCTCCTTGGCTTCAGAGGGAACATGGCTCTGCCAACACCTTGATTTTGGACTTCTGGCCCCCAGAACTCTGATACAATGCACTTCTAGTTTTTAAAACCATCCAGTTTGTAGTACTTGGGCCCAGCAACCCTGGAAAACAAATATACAAATACAATATTAGTTAAAACATCAGTATAATGTTAAAAAACCAGCAATTATCATCTCTTGGGGAAGACAGGTTCATCTTGAGTCTCACCCTCTGCAGCCTTAGCAATAGAATTATTTTTGGGGACTCTCAACCAAGTCTTTGTTAAGTGGTTCTTATACCAGTAGGAAGTACAAAGAGATTGGCAAACTATTGCTTCTCACTCTCTTCCTTCCTAAATTTCTTCTATTTGATTTCCAGTCATTTAAGTCCTATTAAAAAGGCAGATGGCCCAAGCGCTAAGCAACATTTGATTGCACAGTATATACCAAATCCTAAAGAGAAATAGCAAGTAACTTTCCTTTATTATGATGATAATAAATGATACATGTTTTAGAAAAATAATTTTTAAAAAAACCAATTAGTTTCTTCCCAATCCCTCAACTGCCTAAAATATTATAGCAGTAAAACTAACGAACAATTTTTTCCCTAACTACATCAAAGTTATTAAAATGGAGAGTCAATTCAGAAAATATACATTCATAATTTTAAATACTACGATGCCCATCAAATGGACAAATTGTTTGATACACATATCCTATTTTAAACTTGTTTTCTTGTATTAGAATAAATACAGGGTCAGGAATGAAGTTTTTTTCTTTTCTCAGCATGTATATCTATGCAAGAGTGGAGAGTGAGAAAAATGCTATATCATGTAAACCAATAAATCGAAGGAAATAATGGAACTGATAACCCCAAAGAGTGGATCATTTATTATTTATTTTCTTTGTCTATCTCATTCTCAATACAGTTGTTCATCAAGTAGGCTTTCCCTCCAAGGATCAAGGCATTGCTAAAAATTTAAATTTCAATTAATCTATCATTGTTTTATTATTTTTTCTTAGTGACATTACACTGGTTCTTAAGATCTTCCCAAATCAATCAAAGTTATTTAAGGTGGATCCTAGCCTTGGACTTCCAATTTAAGAGGTTGTAAGGAATATATGAGAATTATATTATAAAATATGGTTAGAAACAAAACAGGAGAATGAGGGTGGGGGATGAGAGGCACAGGGGAGGTTAGATAGTAGGAAGGGAGAGGGTGAGAGGAAGGAAGAAGGAAAGAAGAGAGGGAGGAATTTTCTGTTCATTTGCACAAATGTGAACCATTTGCAATTATCAGTATAGAAGGAAAAAAAAAACGGTGTCACCTAGTTCTGAAGTGGTCCCTAGTTCTTACTGGGAGAGCAAACCAACAATGTTCTCCCGTGGTGCTAATGCAAAAGGTTAAATCGCCTGTGGATCAACCGGTACTATACAGATGTATTCTGGGGCTAATAAACAAAATGTCCAGGTTTGAGTTATTTTAACCACTAAACCCTAGAGGCCAAAATTAAACTAAAGGACAATAAAGAAATATAATTATGTCAGGCATAATGTCATGAAGGGTTAATTAGGCTTCAATGGGTCATAACTTATTTTGAGGATGTGGCATTTCAGGAAACCACCTAGCTCACTTCATATTACCTTTAGACACTAACAGTCTAATTGTTGTCATTATCATTTTAATCGGTGCTACAATTTAATAGTTTTATATGTGATTGTTGTAACATCTTTTAAGCTCTTTGGTATTTCAATATTTGACATATAACCTGAAAAAATAATTATGACAGTTCATAGATTTAACATTGCCCTTTGCAGTTAATGATAATGCCTTTTCGAAATGGTTATTATTGCTGGAACACATATTCAGATAACTTACAGAGCTGCTTTGCACTGTGCCATATTTCTTTTTCTTGGAGGTCACTAGGATTATCTAATTAGACCACACTGCCACCCTATATAATGTATGGTAGGTATAATATAATATACTGAATGAAGAAAATGAAACACTTGCAATAGTTTCTACTTGAAAAACAATAGAGTTACTACAAATTGTGGCAGGGATAATATTTTATTAACCATAGGTCTTGATTTTCTTGATTGCAAATGCTAGGTGCCATATTAGGCACACAGCTTGAAATATATGTAGCACAATGAATAGAAAACCTTACTTTCCTAAAATATTAAAAGAAGGAGGAATAAGTTTTTGATTGTCCATTTAGATGTTTTCAAAAAGGGTCATTTTCCACCCAGCAGTAGAATAATTGAAATATAATTACAAAGGAAGACTATGCCAGAAGTATTGCTAGACCCTTTGTATTGCGCACAATGGTCTTTATGTAGTGTGTGGTGGGAAATCTATCCTTTCCCTTGGGGTAATGGCCGGTTCTTTTTACCACTGTAACAGCCTAATACATCTGTTTCTCAATTTCCAGTTAGCCAATACTTGCTAAATCTTAAAAATAGGCAAAGGATATATTTTTAAGATGATGGTTTACCGTGCTGTCTTCTCTCTTAATCTTGAGGTTTGTTTCAGCTTGTGGGTCTGGCTGCCTTTCTAAGATAAGGAAGGAACTCAGTGTCACAATATGTTAGGCTGCACTTGAGAATCTGTAGAAGCTGGGGTGTCCAGGACTCACCCTCAGTATTTCTGAGCTAATGGGCCTGGATCTGGGACCTGGACTTATTTTTGAATAAAGCTCTCCAGGTTTTTCTAAAGGGGAGCCAAGGTATAGTGATTTAGATAGTTGTCAAAATATAGTTTGCTCAACACTGGTGAATTGTGCCACTGTCCATCCATAGCTTGGTAACATTAAGGTGCTCTGATTTTGCTTCTCTCTGCATCATTGCTCACAGCTGCGTGTGAACATACAATTATTTCAACTAAGAAGTTTAACTTAATTTTTCAGATTATTTTTATTTTTTATAATTATTTTTTAATTTATTTATTTTCTTACATCATTGTTCTTTTTGTACAGAATTTGATTCCTCCCCTCAGGTGTAGTCCCTGTGGTTCTCTCACCACCATAGCACCCGTGATCCATCCTTACCACAGTCCCTCGTGCTCTTCCATCCCCTGTCTTGTCCCTTCCCTGTTTTGACCCCTTTCCCTCCCCCCTCACCCCCCTATAAATAATCTAATAAACTCACCTGTGACTCTTAAAAGTGTACAGTCTGGGCTTCAGCTATTCAGACTGTCTATGGATGGATCCTAGAAGCCACATTTTTAGATCTCCAAATGTCACTGAAATTCTGGAAACACTAATTGAGGGCCTTACCTGTTTCGATTTTGAGGAATTCTGAGCACCTGGCAAGTTCTGGGAAGGTGAAATTAGAAAATGTGGCTTTCTAAAGTTCCCTCCCCCATTCAGTATTCTCCTGGCTGTTCCCATGTCACTTATCTCCCAAGGAGGGGGGAGGTTTGTATACCAAGGTGTTATGGTCATACTAAACTAATATATAAAAACAATACATGGGGCCTCCCCGGTGGCACAGTGGTTGAGCGCTGGGCTGTGGAGCCGCCCGCAGCCTCTGCAGCACCGGTTCGGATCCCCAGCCGCCGGCGAGGGTCCCACATGGCGCACAGACCTCTCTTGTCGCGCCCGCTGCTCCCCTCAGCAGTGTACTTTGTCAGTCTGCCTGTTCTGTTCCCCACTCTGTCTCTGGTGGATTCTCTCACCCTCCCGTGCTTCTGACTGTACCCAGTGCTTGTATAAGTAAATAAATAAATCTTAAAAAAATAATACATGACAAATCATCCAATCAGTCCTACAAAAGCACATACACTGTGCCAGGAGAGTTCTATGTACTGCATTTAGGAATGGGAATAAAAATAACATTGTGAGGTCATCACCTCAGGCATTGTGAGCTGCACATGCATTTGCATTTAATCCTCACAACCACCTTGGGATGTAAATTCCTTTATTCTCTTACTTCACAGAAGAGAACACTGAAGCTTAGGGAGACTAAATTGCTTGTATATATGCGTTGCTAATGAGTCATGGATCTAGAATTATAATTCAGAATCTGAAATCAGAGGCTGGGTTTTTGGTGGCAAAGTACACATAACATAAAATGTGCCATTTGAACTATTTTAAAGAGTTCAGTTCACTGTTGTTATGTATAATTGCACAACCATCGCCACCCTTCACTAGTGGAACCGTTCCAGCTTCCCAATCTGAAACTCTGTCCATTAAAAACTTCAGTGGCTGTTTGTATCAGGTAATATATGATACTCCCCACCAAAAAAAAAAAAAAATCTGGAGATAAAATTTCAGGCAAAAGGCAAAGAAAACAATTTAGAAGAGTGTCTCGCCCAAGATGCCCTAAATCACACCATGTAGACAAGTCTCTGTGTAAGGCCAGTTTTGATTTGGCTATATTTTTATTGAATCTAAAAGAAGCAATTATTAGCATTATTGTATACTGATTTTAAAAAACCCAGTTGAACTAGGCTACCCAGTTTCACAATCGAGGGGACCACTTTTTAGCTGAGTAACTCTGGCTAAATAATTTAACCTATTTGTACTCCAATTACTTCTCATTTGTCAAATAGACATACAGTGGTAGCAAATGAAAGATGTTTTGTGAGAAGTGACTAATGCATGTGAACCGCCTAGAGCATTGCCTGGCTCCACCTAAGCCCTGCCACCCAACTCACCTAATGCCAGCCACAAGTTAGTAATTATTTCCCCAGTTGTCAATGTTGTGAATTTAATTTTCTCACATCTGTTTCACTGACTGTTACTCTTATAGTTCCATAATAAACACAATAACTACCTAAATTTATTTTTCTTATAATTATTATCAAGGAGCTATAGTAATACATCCTTCAATGTAAATCTTGAATAATTTCACCTGAAAATATGTTTGGGCATTGAAACCAACTTGAGAATATAATGTCATCCTCCTGTGTAGCATGTCTGAGCACAAAATTAATTGCTATCATGAACATTTGTTTCTGTTTTTCTTCCACTTGATTAGAAAATGCAGGGTTGATGGCAAATCCATGAGCAGCATAAATATATAATTAATTTGAGGAACAAATTAAAATTGGCCAACTCTCAAATCTTGAAGCACTTTGAAGAAAATGACTTTTCAAATGGTCAAAACAGTTACTCAGACGTTAGACATTCATTTAAATGCAAGTCAGTGCACAGTGGAGATACAAGGGAGAAACCAGGTCCCACGATATCATAAATGCTAACCCTGTTCCTTAAAGCAAACTGAAGTCTCTTTATATTGTCAGCAGCTCTCTTCTAGGACAAATAGTTTGGTGTTTTATAAAAGGGGAAGAAAACTTATCAAAAACATTTTCATGAAATGTATCTTTTTTGAAAAATTACTCCTTAAATTTGAGCAAAAGAATTCTTCAGAAGCTAAACTATGGTGATGATTCATCTGCACAAAAGAAAAATACGACTTGAGAAGCACATTTGAAGATATGTCATTGAAAATCAAAGATGATTTTAAAAATAAGTCTCAAATAGCAGAGACAAAGAGAGAAAGTCATAGATGATTTAAGTTTGGAAATTTGTGTCCATTTGTTACTTTATTATATTATAATATAGTGGTAAACAAATCAAAGGAAGGGCTTTGTCTGGCTTTCTACTCTCTAGGAAATAGAAATATGTGTGAAGCTTAGCAGCTGCTAGGAATTTTGCTTTGAGAATAATTATGAAACAGAGCAAGCAGGGGTTTCACTTTTAGATAAAGATGGACAATGAAGGTCAATTTCTGACCTGCCTTTTTGGATATTCAGTGCCAGCACAATTTAATTGGGATCAGGTAATTGGCTGGCAGGCTGCACTGAACGCATTATCATCCCTCAGTGCGACTCATGCACACCTAGTTATCCTGACGCTGTTTGTCAAAAACTGTCACAAGGGAGTGCTTCTCACTGAGAAAAATAACCTGTATGTCATTGCACAGAGCTTTAAGACCAAAGCCTAAAGTGAGGAGAAAAATATTTTTAAGCAAAACTCCTCTTTTCTTTGAACTGATTAAATTGATCCATCATGGTAAGATGAGAGACTGTTTTAATAAAATAAATTACTTAGGGCATGTCAGTGATCTCTGCTCTTGCTTATGGATCATGGTTTCAAATGTCCCTCTTATCCTATCTTGGAATTCAATAATATTTTATTAGATTTTGAATATCTTTTGTGCAATATTATGAATAATGTCAATAAAAGATATAAATACTATTTTAAGAGTATAGAACTGTGGATTTTATTTTCATTGCAAAAAAATCCATCTTTTGTGTGATTTTTCTCCTTATTGAAATAGAAGCAAAAAATTAGAAATTGTGATGGTATTTATATATTTTATAATGAAAGATAACTGAGCTAAGGAAAAGTTTGTCATCAAAATAAAAGCATTCATAACACACAGTGATATAAATATATATAAAATTCATGTGATTTAGAATAACTATAACCTTAAATGTTTCAATTGACTTTAAATTTTAATTGCCATCTACGAATTGTGACTTCTGTCTATTGATATGAGGACTAAAACAACTGTTAATATTAAGATTTCTAGTCTATTGAGTCTAGACAATGAACCAAACAAAAAATGAAGTGGTGCTACATTTATTTCTGCCTCAGGATATGGTATCAAAATAATTTCTGATTTTGTAAAATCAAAGTAGTGACAGAGAAACCAGCCATTACATTTCTTCAGAATGATAGTACAGAATATTATGTAATAAGTACTTTACACAAAGATTAGAATGAAAATGAAGAAATATTAAAGATGATAAGTTTATTACTACTAAATAAAGTAGCCTTAATTCTCAGGGGATATAGATTAATTTCTTTGCATGTGTCCTTACTGAACACATGAGAAGAGAATAAAAAATTTAAATGAGCCCCTGCAATTAACATGATTGGATTATGTAAATGATAGTCTTAAAATAAAGAGGCCCTCAGAGCATGTTATATAGGAGAAAAATTAAAACTTAAACTTTGCTCACACTAAAAAATTCTGCACATGATTCTTTTCCTGGTCAAGATTTCAGGCTTTTTCATTGACACTCATAGACTTTGAGTAAGTTTATGAAAGAAACTTGTGCCCACATGTAACATGCCACACATAGGGAACACCGAAGCTACTTTATTGATTTAAGTTTCACGTGTAGAGCATTATAATTCAGCATCTGTATATACTTCATCATGGCTGCCACCAAAAGTCTAGTTTCCATCCACGACCATACCCACTTCACCCACCCAGCCTCTTCCCCTGTTTTGACCACCCATTTGTTTTCAGTAGTTAAGTTTGTGTTCTGCATTGTCTGTTTTTTTTTTTAAGATTTATTTGTATTTATTTATGCATCCAAGTCTGGGGTCTAGGCCAGAGGTGCGGGGGGCCAGAGGATTCACCAGAGACAGAGTGGGGAGCAGAACAGGCAGACTGACTGAAATACACTGCTGAGGGGGGCATCGGGCGAGACAGGAGAGGTCTGCTGCGCCATGTGGGTAGCTTCGTGCATCAGTGGCTGGTGATAGCTTGATAGTGCAGAGACTTATCCCTTGCGCCCCCAGGGAGGCTCTGTTTTTGTTTTTTTTTTTTTTATGAAACTTTCCTTTTAAAAAGGCTTAACTTGTTCAAGTGTTACTTAAATTTTTATATTCAGAGAAGATATGAAATGGGTGTAGTTATGGTAGAGAATTGGCTGTGCATAGTGTGGCTTTTTCTTTGCCTCTGAGTGGTAGCTCCCGAGAGGTTTTAAGAACCCTTACTCACTATTGTCTGACTTGCTTTTAGTAGGAGACACATATTCCAGTTTGCTATAAGGAGCAAGTGGTAAAATTCAGATGACTCTAATGAGAAGCCACATTCCTTAATTTAATTTGAATGTTGCTATCAAGAGTCTTTACATACTGTCTACAGGAAGAGCTGAAAGGGTTTGCCAGTCTTTAGCATGAGTTAGAACTTTAGTATGGGTTGGCATAAGTTAGAAAAACATGCACAAGACATACATGGATGGCCTTTTTTCTTTAATAATTTTGCCTTGGTAAAAGAAATGCATTCCCTTTGAAAAAAGTGACTTGTGTACTCCACATTTAGTTGATTTTTTAAAAAAGATTTATTTATTTATACAAGAACCGGGGTACAGGTCAGATGTGTGGGAGGGTGAGAGGATTCACCAGAGACAGAGCGGGGAACAGAACAGGCAGACTGACGAAATACACTGCTGATGGGAGCAGCGGGCGAGACAGGAGAGGTCTGCTCGCCATGTGGATTGCTCTGAGGCCGGCGGGGATCGAACCAGCACTGTAGAGGCTATGGACAGCTTCACAGCGCTGCGCCCAACCGCCTGCGCCACCAGGGAGACCCTCCACATTTAGTTTTTATAGAAGCAGCAGGTAGGGGAAAGCCCTGCATTTGCAGTCAGGCTCTGGCTCTTGGCTGGACCCAATGGTAGGAGTGCACATTTGTTTAGCACTCAGAGGCCTGTCACGATGAGACAGTGGTTTATGGTCTTTCTGCCATCAAAAGCATGTGTGCACTTCATGGCCAAGTCAGCCCCTGTGAACAGAGCTCACCAGCTGCTGGAGAATGAGATACTAAACCAGGACAAGAGCTTTTGCTGAACAGCTCAGGGCCAGTATCAAGTGAAAACTAATTAAAATTACTATTACAATAAAAGAGTCCTTCTCACATTCAAGTGACAACCAAGTGAAAAAATACCTTTGTTTCTTTTGTTTCATGCAATGGGTTATGTGTTACATTCTTTATATTCTTTGTTCTCAAGTGGAATAAAACAGGCAAGTGAAAGAAGAATTTTCTTCCATGGCTTCAAAGTGGTTTTCCTTTTTTAACAGGTACAACTCAGCTTTCGATTGCTTTTAGGTGTGAAGTTAACAGCAGTAATTCTATGCTTTATTATCAATGGCTCCTTAATTGTCATCCCAGTTATTTACATGTGAATGTGGAAGCTGTATTCTCCCAGCTGCTAGGCCACGAGGGCATTGCCACTGGTATAATTTATAACATGCCTAATTAAAATGAATTTGCTTGCAATAACATTCCATGTGCTATTTGTGGGAAAGAAGTTATTAAAATATTCAGTACAGCAACAGTAAACTTGAATGCAAAGTAATAATAATCATACATTTTTAATTACATGTTTAATACCCATTTGGCTAATATAGGAGTATTCTGAAAATTGCTTAGGCTCAGCATGTATTTTTGTGCTTAGTAGTATCCAAAGACATCCTTCTGAATGGGTTAGCATATGCACTCTCATTGAGAAATGCTATTTAATAACAGACAGGCAGTGTGTTCCTATGATAATTTACATAGGAGCAGCTATGATCCATTAGAATTTATATTGCTTGTTGCAGGCATATTCATATGTGATTTTTAAGAAACCACATATGAATCCTTTGAATCTGAATACTATTTTAATTGAGATAATATTGGTTTACAATGTTGTATAAGATTTAGAGGCATAAGATCTGCATCTCTGTTATGCCTCAAATACCTTTTCAAATTCCATTGCCATTTGACACTATTTCTCTGTTAACTAGGATGTCCCATGTGAAAAGATCAATGCAAGCTTTAAGATTCCCATTTTCCCACCAACTTGAAAAACAATTCAAGCCCCTAGAAGTTGCAGGTCTAGCACAATCAATACCCATATACCCTTCACCCAGAATTAATTTGTTCTGGGTGAACTTTTGTTTACTTGCTCTCTCTCATACATAGTTGAGCCATTTGAGAGTTAATTGCAGATGTCATGATATTTCAAATCTACATGCTTTACCATGTATCTTCTAAGGACAAAATATTCTATATAACCAAAGCATACTTATCCCATTCAGGAGGTTTGGGCTACTATTATCCAATATGGAGACTATATTAAATTTCATCAACTGTCCCAATAACATTCTTTTACTATTGTTCCTCACTCCTATCCTGCTCCAGGATAGAAGCAAGTACCATGCAATTTATTTAGTTGGTATATCCATTTGATCATCTTTATTCTAAAAATAGTTCCAAGCCTTTGTTGATACTTACATTTGATGTTTTTGAACAACTGATCCCCATTTTAAATAGCATCTGATGTTTGTTTCCTCTAAGCAAACTTCCTGACTTGATACAAATTCATACACAACTGTGAATAAAGAAGTGTCATTGTTAAGGATTGGATATTAGCAAACTCCATTGTCAAGCCCTTTGTTATTTTAGCCATAATGCCACAAGATATTTCCCCCCACCCATTTGGAAGGTGTTAAAACTTGTACATGGTGAGCTATTCTCTTACCTCATGATAATACCATTAATTAAGATATTCTAATATGTAATTACGTGTGAAGTGCTATTTTGTATTACAAAGAAAATTATGATCTAAATGGTGAAAGGAAATGGTAACATGGAGGAAATCAATATAACAAGTGAATAAAGTGTAAAGACACAGGCTAGGTGGCATGGTGCATTAGCATTAATTGTTAACTAAGTAGTGTAGGAAATAAGCTTATATTATATGAAATGTATACAATTATTGGTTTTTATAAGGATAATGTAATAACACGTGTCCAAAGTGGATAGCAGTTAATATTGGCTGTAATTATCATTTACCTAAGTATCCATGTGCTTTCAAGGATAATAAAGTAATGATGACTCATAAATATGAATTTTTTTCATTGATCAAAATTGTGCCCACAAACTTCTGGTGTCTGTTCTTTTAAACTATTACACAGCATTAAAGTAATTAGGAAAAGAATTGAGGCAAATAAGACTGCTTTTAAAACATATCTTTGCATGGTGCTTCATCTTGAATTAGATCGTTACAAATGTGACAAATCTCTCTCCTGAGTTTAGTCTTTTTCATAGTTGTAAGTTTTTAAAAAATCTCCATTATATTTATCAAGTATTGCAAGCTTTTATTCACCATTTCAAAAAAGTCTACTTCAGGACCCCAGCCAAATAGTGTACAATGTTTAACTATAACTCTTTACAAATTATACTTATTTCTTTATATTATTATGACAAGTTCTATGATAGATCTTTTAGAATTCAATAACCTAGAAATGAAAAATTTCTTTAAAATCAGTGAGTCAAACTTCATGAACCTTCTGATTAATAAGCTTTCTCAAATGCACTTTAAGCCAAAGGAAAATGGCTGAATATAAACTAAATATGCTCAGAGAAGTATTTTTCATTTTGGTTTTTCAGATAAAAGTGAATGTTTGGGCCTCCCCGGTGGCGCAGCGGTTGAGCGCTGGGTTGCGAAACTGCGCGCGGCCTCTGCGGCGCCAGTTTGATCCCCGGCTGCTCCCCGGCCACCAGAGGAGGGTCCCACATGGCGTGCAGACCTCTCCTGCCGCCCGCTGCTCCCCTCAGCAGTGTACTTCGGTCCTTCTGCCTGCTCTGCTCCGCTCTGGCTCTGGTGAATTCTCTCACCCTCCCGCGCTTCTGACTGTACCCAGTGCATGTATAAACAAAACAAACAAACAAACCAGCAAACAAATAAATAAAGCATGCCTCTAAAAAAAAAAAAAAAAAAAAAAAACCTTTAAAAAAAAAAAAAAAAAAAGTGAATGTTTGATGATTCCAGTTCTTTCTTTAGTGTCAGTGCTGCTCAGGGCTTCAGTGTTAGCCCAATGACACCTCCAAACCCCCCACCCTGATTTCTAGCTAAGCAATTCATTTTGACTGACTAATAGATTATATACTTGACATAGGTGATTACTGAGAAACATAAATCTGTGTGCCAACCTGCAGGGTCATTGTGTGAGCCTAGTACCTCCCCAGAATCAACAACAAAAAATGACAATTTTTATCTAGAATACAAAATGTGGTCTTGGTCTTCCAGTGTTGACATAGCTTTGCTTAGTGATTGTGTTTTCCCTAGTGACAAATACTAATTTTGTATCTCTTCCAAGACACAAAAGAAAAGTTATATCGTATTTCACTTTCTCTTTCCTTTAATCTTTATTTTTAAAAAGACTATACTTTTTATTTGTGCTATTTAACAGCATCTCATGTAGAGCACTTTGTATGTTCAAGGTTACTACTTGAATCTTTTATTTAAGATAATTGCTTTCAGGCTTCATCCATCCATGTGGTAGCTAGCATGTGTCTGGACTTCATTCATTTTTATTGCTGACTAATACTTCATAGTATATCTATTCCTTATTTTGTTTATCCAAATGGTAGGTATTTTTCTTCTTTTTTTAAAAACCAAGAATAATACTGCTATGTACATTCATATACATGTATTTGTTGGACACATGTTTATATGTTTTCCTGGTTATATGTTATAACCAAGTGTATGTACTTGCAATATGTGGAATTCCTGGGTTATGTTTCTGGGGAGCTGCCAAATTGATTTTCAAAGAATTTGTACTTTTTACCTTCCTAATAAATACACTTTTGAATTTCAACTGACTGATAACATTTTATCATACAGAGCATATAAAAAGATTTTCACTTCAGGTTACATCTGAAATATTTGGCTATAGTATTTGAATGTGAATATTCAGTATTTAACAATAAAGCCTAATAGCATGCATTTTTATATGACTGACATTATTATGCTGGATGGCAACTACACAATCATTGGTGAAGCACAATTTGAAGGATTCCAGAAATAAAACTGATGGAGGCATGTGGCAGTTCAGCCTTTCAAAGCCCAATATGAAACCAAATAGCTAATTTTTGGGCCAAGACTATGGTAGAAACTGAAATTCCATGCATCTCTCTTTCTTCTCTCCTTCTTTCATTTCCATGTCAAAATAAAAATAAACTATCAAAGTGCTTCCTTTCAACTTGTTTTTCAGTTAAAGAATAAAGGGTATAATGAGAAAGCTAAAGGAAATACTGGTAAAGAGCCTGATATGACACACATTTTGTCAAGTATGAAATGATAGAGTAGATTTATTGAATGTTCACCATATCCTAGTCACTCTTGTAAGTTATTTATGCGATTGGCATAAGTCTATGAGGCAAGTTCTGTCGTTCTCCACATTGTAGAGATGTGGGAATATCAGATGCAATAAGTGACAGAGCTAGAATTCAAACCTAGCCAAGCTAGCCCCAGAGTCTGTCATGTAATTTCTATTCTGTCCTAAATGACATCTGTGACTACCGTTATCTTACTAGCGACTTTAAATGCATTTCTATAACAAATGGCAATCTCACACCCTATAGCAATTGGTATGCAAAATTAAACAAATGTCTCTAATATCTGACTTTCTGATTCAAATTTGCAGACCTATTATTGATATCTGCAGGATATTGTGATCCACTGACAAACTGTTGATTTGTACAGTTCAGTATAGGGAGAGCAGAATTCAGTAAGAATTTCCACAGGAAATTGAGTACCCACAGAAGTGATCATTCCATGTCAATATCCATAGTTCAAGTGAATGATTGTTTCTGGGGAAATATTCTTCAGGTTGTTTCTGTGTTTTCCTTATGCCTTTTACCTGAAAAATAATACTCACCTTGTGCTTTCTATGGTTTGAAATATTTGAAGCAGGAGACTATGTGAGTTTTCAGAGAGAGAATGATGTACCCCCCCAAAAAAAAAATATGTCCACCTTTGCTGGACATGGGTGAGCATGAATTTGTGTCAGAGATTATAGTTTTCTGTTGACACCATTTCCCTCCAACAAGGTCCCAAGTTTGTCAAAAAAGAATGTTGCTATATCATTTCTGATTTAAAGGTTGCACTGAATGATGTTTTCTTAAATAAAAGGGAGGAAAAGTAATTCTTTCATGTTTTGTAGATTTAAACCCTGTCATTGACAACATATCTGCACATGAAATCAGTCAAGGCTTTGCAGCAGATAAGATATTTAGTAGGGCTTCTCTGCTCTTTGAATTCCTATTACAGGAAGGAAAGTGTAAGCAGAATAAAATGCTCTTCAATAGTTTGAGGTCACTGTCGGAAAATCATAAGAAACTGTAATGGCGTGAATAAATAGGAGAGAGCAAACCACTTTAACCTGTGCTATTTATTCCACCATCAATTCCAGTTTTGTCTTTAAGAGAAAAATACAGCAGAAATCTCTGACTTGGACCATGTTGAAGTACTGTTTTTCTCCATCCTTGGAAGATACCTCAGCTTTGCTTTTCAAAATGTAAAAATAATTCATTTTTGTCAATTTTGTTATAGAATTATTATATGAGATTGTTATGGTTTGACAGAATCTGATCAGTCTCTGTTCATCCATAAAGGTAATACATATTAACATTATATACTACTGACTCCATCATCATTATAAAGCATTGATGCTCCTTTTTTGTACGTACATCTGAAAGTGTATGTATTTGTGCCTGTGCCAACCTGTTCGAAGGATGTCCAGACCCAACAGAGTCCTTCTCATCCTTTTATTGGTGGTTCTGCGGTCTGTACTAAGAGCCAATGTCAAGGAAAGCCTTTAACTTCATTACTGTGCTGCATGTTAAATTCAAACAGTACCAGCTTATTTTATTTCAAGTTTAGAGTTGACATGTATTTTATACAAGATGGTGGGTAGAAGTCATTTCTTTCTTTTTTTTAAGATTTGTTTATTTATGCATACAAGAGCTGGGGTACAGGCCAGAGATGCAGGGGGTGAGAGGATTCACCAGAGATAGAGTGGGGAACAGAACAGGCAGACTGACCGAAGCACACTGCTGAGGGGAGCAGCAGGCTGTACCATGTGGGTATCTCCCTGGCCGGCGATTGAACTCGTGCTGCAGAGGCTGTGGATTGCTTCATAGTGTGGTACTTAACCCCTTGCACCACCAGGGAGGCCCAGAAGTCATTTCTATTGTTTGGAGTGGAAGGTGGAAAGAAAGGGGTTGGCAGTGAAAGTAAATGTTGATTAGTTTCCCTTCCTCTTGTTTGCTCTTAATAAGCGACACCTTCCACATTTACTCCCAACACTGTCATAACAAGAATGCAGTAATCTTTCTATTGGTTGGGAATCCCTGTGGGTCTTTGTTATTTATCATTTCTTTGTGAATTATTTTAAAGGATCCTGCAATGATGTTATAGCCTCAGAGTCGCTTTACCCCTGGCTACCTATTTGTTTATTTATTTTTCAAAGAGAGATTTTTTTTAAGAGTTTATTTATTTATTTATTTATTTGTTTGTTTGTTTGTTTGTTTATACAAGCACTGGATACAGTCAGAAGCGTGGGAGGGTGAGAGAATTCGCCAGAGCAGGGAGCAGAACAGACAGATTGATGAAGTACACTGCTGAGGGGAGAAGAAGGCGCAGCAGGAGAGGTCTGCATGCCATGTGGGACCCTCGCCTGCGGCCAGGGATCGAACCAGCGCTGCAGAGGCTGCGGGCAGCTTTGCAGCCCAGCGCTCAACCGCTGCACCACCGGGGAGGCCCAGCCCCTGGCTACCTACTTAATGCCATCTCTAGCTTAAACAAATACCTTGTTAGAGAGTTGTAATATTACAAGGGAAAAATTATTTTTTTCCTGCTTAAAATGTGAGAATTTGAAATAATACCAGTGGAGGGAAATGCAAAGTAAATGCACAATTAACTTTACCTACAACTTCACTGAAATTGTGAGGAAATATTCCACAGCTACTTAAGGGGAAGAGTTTCATTTAAAATGTTTGTCCCTAAGTTATTGTTTCTTTTCTGAATTTGTTGTCTACATGCAACTAGAGCTGCACTGAAGATACAGTCTCTTCAACCTTATTTTCACCACTTTCTGTCTGTTGGTTTCCAGCAGTGTCATGGGCTTTCATTACTTATTCAAGAATTGGGTTATGGAACTACCATTTTTCTCTCTGTCTGCACCCACCTATTTATGTAGCTCAGAAATTTGCCTTTGAGTTTATGTAGTGAAGATCTTTTTATCTGTCACTGTGTAGTAGGTTTAGCATAATTGCATTTAGATTTAGAGATTAAAGCTTATAGCTTAATTATGAATCCAACTACATAAGAAAGAGTAATTTAAATTTAATATTTTGATTCAGCACAACTCAACTCATATGTGTTCTTGTTAAATTGTCTCTCCTTGAATTCATCCTTGTCATTACCTCAGACATGAATGCTTTTAAAAGTTGCAGGCTGTAGCAAGATAACAATGTAGACCTGACTTGGGTCTAAGCTAATCTTCAGAAGGGATACAGGCTAATGATGACATAGGTATCTTTACAGTTTGTCTAGGTTTATAAATGTGTTGGGGGGGTGTATGTGTGACATGTACATGTGTACAGACATGTGTCTTGCAATGTTAGAACCTGAACAAATAACATAATTAAAAATATACCTACAAGATTGACCTAAAATGATAAAAAAAAATGAGGTTTAGGTGGGTACACTTGTGGTTTCCTAATTTTATTTTCCATGAAAACATGGTACTGTATACATATATAGGGCACTAGTTACAGACATATGTATACGTACTCATAGCAGTCTAATAATACAGGTGTTCAAACAGGAGACACTCCTATTTATTAGAATCCCACTGTAGTATCTTCTGTACTTCCTCCCTCCCTCTCCCCTTCTTTCCTTCTTTGCTTCCTTCCCTCCCTTCTTCGCTTTCTTTTTCTGTTAAAAAAAAAAAGGATGGGGCCGCCCTGGTGGTGCAGGAGGTTGAGCACAGCACTGTGCAGCTGTCCGCAGCCGCTGCAGCACGATTTCAATCCCCAGCCGGCCAGGGAGGTACCCACATGGTGCAGCAGACATCTCCTGACTCACCCGCTGCTCCCCTCAATGGTTATTTCAGTAGCTCTGCCTGTTCTGCTCCCCATTCTCTCTGGTGAATCCTGTCACCCTCCTCCCACACCTCTGACCTGTACCCCAGTTCTTGTATGCATAGATAAATCTAAAAAAAAAGATTAAAAAAAGGGATGATTTATTTAGTCAGGTAAGTAACTTCTAAACTAAGCTTTTAAGAAAAGATGGACTTTATAAAGGTGATTTAATCTAAGAAAGGACTGTGCTTTCAGGACTGCAGGGGGCTGATCTGTGTATACAAAGTATCATAGAATTTTTCCATTTGTCATTATGTTGTTGTTCACAGAGACATCAGAAGCAGGAATATGTGACCCAAAGGAAAGTTTAGGGAACTTTGGGACTTTGTTTATAATTGAAGAAGTGATTCATAATGCAATATGTAAGTGTATCAGGTGGATAGGTTACACACATTTAAACTCACACAGAGATTGTATACCTTAAACTCACATAGTAACATGTCAATTACATCTCAATAACGAAGAAAGTGAATAATAGCGAAGGACATAAATAGGTCTTTCTCATAATATTCAAACAACAAGCACTTGAAAACATATGCGTAACATACCAAAGTATAAACTGCTTTTTTTCTCCCTGTATTAAAACCTTAGTTTATAAGGTTTTAGTGGATATAAACTTTTTATGTAAAAATTCCCAAATAGATAAAGAATTGTTTGGCATAAATGTTGGTGTCAGAAATTTTGAACTAGAAAAACATTTCTATAAATATAATGTTTCTCCTTCTTCTCCAATTACGAGTGAGATGCTGGTGTTGAAAAGGCCTGAGTCTGAGATGGCTCTGTTGACTTCACACCAAGTAGCTCCACTTTGATATTTTCCAATTGGATCCTCTTCAATGTATTTTTTTTTTAAAGAACATGTTTCCATGATTTTTTAAATGTTTGAAAAATTGCTGTTAGAATTCATGGTTAAGTTTCCAGCTTAAGCACACTTGTCCTTGCTTTACTACACATGAAATACAGTGCCTTGGCAATAAAAATAATAGCCAGGGGCCTCCCCTGGTGGCGCAGCGGTTGAGCGCTGGGTTGCGAGGCTGCCCGCAGCCTCTGCAGTGCCGGTTCAATCCCCGGCCACCGGCGAGGGTCCCACAAAAAAAAAAAAAAATAGCCAGGCACAGAAAAACAAATACTACAATCCCTCTTATATGAGGTATCTAAAAGAGTCAAATTCATACAAATCTGAGTGGATTGGACCCCCAGTGTCACTGTATTTAGAAATAGGGTCTAAAGGCAGGAGATTAAAAGGTCATAAGGGTGGGTCCCTAATCCTATAGGAAAGGTGACCTTGTAAGAAGAGGGAGAGACCCCAGAACTTAATACATTCCTGCACACAGAGGAAAGATCATGTGCAGACGCAAAGAAGTACCCTTTTGCAAGCCAGCAGGAGGCGCCTCTCCAGAACCCATCCCTTATGGCAGGTTGAAATGGGAATTCCAGCCCCCAGAACTGTGAGAAATTTGTTTTTTTTAGAGTGGAATGGTGGCTGTCAGATATTGGGGGTTGGGAAAATGGAAAGGTCAGTAATCAAAAAGCTTAAGGTTTCAGTTGAGCAAGCTGAATAGGTTCTATCAATTTCTTCTGATATTCTACATATAGCCAATGATACTCCTTTGTACACCTCAAAATTTGGGAACAGGATAGAACTCATCATATTAAGTGCTCATACCACCATAAAATAAAATTTAAAAAGTAAACGAATAAACTAGGAAACAAAACAGAAAACAGCAGAAACCGGGCCATCAAATCAGGGTAATTGAAACCTAGACAAAATCGTTGAGTAGGATTTTTATTTCATGCCTTTAACATGATGCTTAAAGAAAGCAGATTTAATGAGGGGAAGACAGGAGGCAGATGAAAACTTTGGTGGGAATTGTAAACAGAACTAAAGCATTTTCAAGGGCTTTGAACTTGAGACACTCATTATATCCCAATTCACTTTCCATTTCCTAGTGGTTATTTTCATTCCACCTACACTTACAATTGGGATCGTGTGGGAGCTTACAAGTGAGTTAAAGAGCTTGGGGAGAGAAATCTAAGATGACTAGATAAGCAAAGAGGGAAACAAAGCAGTTGGGAGAATGGTGTGCATTTTTGTGCTGATGTTCTTGGAGTGAAAGTCCTTATTCTGGGCAAAGCAAAAGAAAAACACCGAGAGGTCATAAAATGTTGCTCACCCCTTTGCCAGAGAAACTCATCAAGTACTCGCTTGCTTACTGTATATTTACCAAACAAATTAGTCTGCACACTTTGTCCAAGGTAAAGGGCATTCATTGGCGAACAAGACCTGCCTGGAGCTTTCTGTGTTTTGGGATAACAGGTATACCATAAGGAAGTAGATATTATAATTGCTTTAAAGAAGTAGAGCATAAAGTGAGAACCTATGATAAGGGCACCAATTATTGGCTTAGTGCTGAGGTAAGATGTCTCCAAGGAAAAGCTGTTTTAGCTAAGACCTGAATGACTGACCGTTGAGAATTAACTTATACGCTAAGGGTTGGGAACAGTGTTCCTGACAAAGGGAATAGCAAATAGTAAGCTGGAGAGTGGATGGCACATTTTATTCGTAAAACTAAGACTCTTTCTTTTGTCTTCACCAGCGAATGGGATGAAATCAGCATCCTCACAATTACAGACTCTTTGCAGTATTTTTTTTTTACCCTACCCTCTCTGCTACCCCTTATTCCCTTTACCCTACCAATTTGATCAATAATTCTTTCTCTTCCTATCTCCACATCTCCCTCAATCACTTCTGCTGCTCTTCATCTTCAGCTTAATTCAGGTCTCAGCCCCTTATTGCTGAACTTGTTGCTTTCTCACTTCCACCAGAACTGGCTTTCAGAATTATTTGATCGTGACATCCTCAGCACAAACATATTTAGCAACGTAGCCCTGTCTACGATTGTGATATAATCTAGATCCTGCCTCATCTCCTCCCTCTTTCCATCACAGGTTTACCCCATAGCACCACCTTCTCTCTTCCCTACAATAGCAGACACTCGGGGCCCTGGGCCTTTGTAGATGCCAAGATTCTCTTCCTCCCCTAGTTACTGGTCACAGTTCTTCTTGTCCAACCTGTTGCTTTTCTGGTCATCGCACTCAGAAGTAATCTTGCCTTCCTCCTTGGAATCCTCCTGCTTTAACCTGACTTTCCTGCTCTGTGGTATGTACTTTACTGTCTTATATTATGTTTCCTTTATCATATTCAAACTAGCTTTTAAATTCCATGAGATCAAGGAATTTTTCTTACTTCTTTACATACCCCTTGTGCCTCGTTTTTTTGTCATTGGAACTGTTTCGTGGTTTACGGTTCTCTTCTTCAACAACTTGTAGATACCCTCATGGGTTGTTGATAATGATCTCAGAGGTCATCAAATAAAAGAGATTCAGACTTTGTTTGTAGCTAACCACCCACAAATGAACGTTTTTAGCAACTGCATTTAACCTACTTGATGAGTTGGATATCTGGGTTAGAGCAAATATCTTTAAATGAATGTTTTCAAAGATTTATGTTATGAAACCAGAAGATTTATGATTTCAGACACTATGGCATTGAGTACAATTCATTCACTCAACAAATACTGAGTCACTGGGGATCAGGTACAATAAAACCCAACACTCACTCTTGGCTTTGGTGATGCTTGGATTATTCCATTGCTAATTGAGTCTTAAGACTCACGCCGGGCCTATTAATTGCCTCACTTCTGTTGTTGGCTTCTTCGCTAACATTGGCACTAGGTATACATGTGAATCCAGGAATGGAGAGCTACAAAATTTTCATCCTTCATATTCCAACTCTTTTTTTCTGATCTGGTCCCTCGTACAAATCAAACAACATGCAGACAGAATAACAAATGAAAATCCTTTTGGGCTTTTCTGCCAACGATAAAATATTTCTATAAAAATCCAAGTGTACAAGATGGCAGCCATCTGTTGTTTAAAAACAATATAACTATATTTAAGCCTAATTATTGTTTAAGGTCTGTGTCTTAAAAGCAAGGGAAAAAATGTTTGCATTCATCTAAATAGAGAGAGCTTTTGTATTCTACTTTGTCCTTGTAAATGCTGGTATGAGATTGGGCAGCTATTACTGAATGAAAATAGTAACAAGTATTTAGTTACAGACAAGATTGGTTGAAAATTTTGCCCTAATTTATTTTATGTCTTACAAACCACGTGGACATGTCTAATAGAAGATTCTGATTTTTCCCCTTTCTTTTAAATGACTTAAATTAAAAAAAAAAAAGAAATCCAGATGGATTGACTAAGAAAGTCCATAAGAAATTGGTGATTATTGCAGAGACTAATAAGCTATGTCCAGCAAGCTTATATTGCTCACAGTGGATTTTGCTTAATCTGTATTATAGTCTAAAATCATGCAAACATGTCAACTAGTTGCCAGTATTTTGCCAACATGAAAATCAGATTTGGGCCTTCCTTTATAAAGTATGGGAGGGGTTCCTCCCTGGTGGTGCAAAGGGTTAAGCACAGCACTGTGAACCCATCCGCAGCCACTGAAGCATGAGTTCGATCCCCAGCCAGGGAGCTACCCACATGGCACAGCAGACCTCTCCTATCTCCTAGCTCCTCCCCCTCAGTATTGTATTTCAGTCAGTCTGCCTGTTCTGTTCCCTGCTCTGTCTCTGGTGAATCCTCTCATCCCCCCACACTCTGGCCTGTACCCCAGCGCTTATATGCATAAATGAATAAATCTTTTTTAAAAAAATTTAAAAATTAAAGGTTGGGAGGCTAGCATTGCATGCCCAGAGTGGGATGTAGACCCTAACCTCAAAATACCTAAAATAGGAAATGTTGGGGGGAAACATGTTGTTCTTTTAAGATGGTTGTGCTCTCTGCGGTCATGATTGAACATGCAAAGTATTTCTACCTGACTGAGAGGACTTATCAGGTAACATTTCACATTTTCAGTCTCCCCTACTAGAATGCAAACTCCATGAATAAGAAATTGGTATGCTGCAGTAGGTAGGGCGGTACTGCTGTATCCTTCTCATTACCACAGTGCTCAGCAATGTATGAGTCAATGGACACCCTCTCTTTCTTTCACCCTCATCCTGATACTTGTCTCTCCTACCAATCCTCTGCCTCCCAAAATTGCTATACTGTTCTTTGGTAACAGAAAATGCCCCAATGTGAATACTTCATGCTCTTCACTTTTATATCTTTAGCATTAACATCAAAGAAACCAAAAATCCAGTGACATGTGTTTCTGTCAGACATATTTAAATTTTAAGTGAGTGCATTAAGCCAAATAGGTCTCTCTTTAATAAAGTTATATTAATAATTTCAAATTCTATTAGAGAAATTCTTCGGGGAAGGAGGTTAGTACTATGCCTGTTTCCTGAATTTGCATGTTCATAGAAACCATGTAGGGATCTTGTTCAAATGCAAATTCTTCTGGGCTAGATCTGGGCTAGATCTGGGGTAGAGACTGAAAATCTGCATCTGTAATAAGCTCCCAGGCAATGCTGCTGGTCCGTGGACCACATTTTGAGTAAGAAGATATTAAGCAACATCGTAAACTGTTCATCAAAAACCGTCATAGTTTGAAGCTCTAAGTGATCAAATTGATGGGCGTTTATCAACCTGCGAAAAATTTACATTGCTAAAAATTTCCAAATGGCATACATATTTGGAATAAGAACTCTATAGTGCTAGACTGGGAGGGATCTGAGAAATATTGTTACCTCATTTTTTCATAATAGGACACTGGGTTCCCCAAATATTCAGTGATATATGGAGGATACAACCATTTTGATGCAGCAGCCAATGGGAACTCAGGTTTCCTTATTCCCACACCCATCCTTTTTAAAATAAATCACGGTCCCTCTTAGGTATTGGAATTATAGTTGTATTCTTTAAATAAAATATTTTAGAAGTTTTTGCACTTTATTTTTTAATTTATTTAAGATTTATTTATGCATACAAGAGCTGGGGTGCAGGCCAGAGAAGCTGGGGGGTGAGAGGATTCACCAGAGACAGAGTGGGGAGCACAACAGGCAGATGTACTAAAACACACTGTTGAGGGGAGCAGTGGGTGAGACAGGAGAGGTCTGCTGCACCATGTGGGTAGCTCCCTGGCCGGGGATCGAACTTCTGATGCAGTGGCTGCAGATAGCTTCAGAGTGCTGCATCTTAACCACTTGCGCCACCAGGGAGGTCCCTGCACTTTAAATTGTATTTATTTCTCTTACTATTAAATGCTTGAACAAAGTCAGTCAAAATGAAAGGAAATGGTGCATTTGTGAAAGGAAATGGTGCATTTGTTTCACAGTAAATTTTGTTACTTATGGGCAACATTTATTAAATTTGCAGTTATTAATCTTCATTAAAGATTGAAAATAATATTGAAAACATTTAGAATGTCTTATGAAACATTAATGAATATTATGATGAACAACTTTGATGGACTCGTTTGTTTCTTCCCTAAGAGAGAGTTTACTTTTTATGACTAAATACATAAAAATGTAGAAAAAGAAGCCAGCAAAAATAACAAAAAGCAATATTAGTACTTCTGCTAATGAAGGATATGTTTTTAGCTAAATTTAATGTATCTTAAATTTTTTAAAAATCCACACTGATTTCTCTGAACTCTAATATCAGAGAAGTTTCTTGGCTGTTTCCTTTCATTGAGCATTGGCTTACAACATTCTCTCTGATTCAGAGGCACAGGTTCACCCCTTCACTGTATGTCTCCACACCACACCCAACATCAAAGCACCCATATCTCCACCATAGTCCACTGTGCTACTTCCACTCCTTCCTCTTTTCCCTCCTCCTCTTACAGCCTCGATTCCACAATCAGATTTCTAGGGTTTGTATTGGTTCTCTGTATTCCACAAACAACTGACCCTTTGTTCTGGTTCTCTGTATTCCACAAACAACTGATACCATCAGATGTTTGTCTTTCTCCTTTTGGCTTATTTCACTTAGCACAATCCCCTCCAGTTCCATCCATGCTGTTGCAAATGGCAAGAGGTTTCTCATCTATTCTATCCTATAGTTTTTTCCACATCTAATCAAAAACCATCCTTCTTTGAATGTATGTGTGTGTTTGTGTGTGAATATATAAATATGTGTTACAAATTCTTAAAAGTAAAAAAGAAAATGATTTTCCCCAATATAGTATAAAATAATGTGAAAAGTGAAATCTCATCTGAATTACTTTGATACAACCCTTTACTGGAATTTTGTCATACTTGAAACATTTCACCAGTCTCAAGATTTAATCAGATTGTGTTATCAATTCAGAGATCACATATATTCATGAGGACTGAGTAGAACCTCTTGAGTTTTCCTGGGAAAAAGAACATTTTCATGAAGAGTAGAATTCATTTCTAGCTCTTCTCCATTCTCCCCTGTCGTCTATATCGCTGACCCATGTTAGCATTATGATGGCAGCACAGGCTGTAAGAGCATGCTGCTATGATGTGAAGGCATAAACGGAAAACCAGGGAACATAATTGCTTTACTAATTAGGCTCAAACCATTAAAGATCTTCTAACATCCATAATGTTGTTGTTAATATCACCTGAATATTGTCTCACAAAGTATTTCCTCATGTTATTTTCATATCACAGATTATAAATCATATTTAGAATATTATTAAAATATTACATGAATCCCCGAATTTCAGTGATACATTCTTGTTTCCATAGTGGCTATGAGTAACTAATTGCTATAGATTCTCAGAGTATTTCCTTTTGCGAGTTGACAGCATATGTTGACTTTTTATGAAAGAGTAAACTAAATAATCCATGGTACGCTCAGAGAATTCACATGGTTGCCAGAACTTTAAAAAAAATCATAATGATGGTTGGGTGATGTCTAAAATTTTCTGATATATATATGTTTATAAGAGAGCCAAGCAGACCTTTCCTGGCCCTTTACCTGGCAATCATACTGATGACTGCGGGAAGTATATGCCTGTTAGCTACCTGCCCTCTTTTAAATGCACAGATAGTGGTAATGCACTAAGCCATTTTATTTACACTTCTCAATTTGCTGTGAGCTAATTTCATTTATTTGCTTTGGTCCAAAGTATGAGCAAAAGTTAATTCACAGAGAATAGGCATATTATTAATAGGGAAAGAAGATGGAGCTGCAGAAAAGCAGTGTTCTGAGGTGCTAAATGTAGAGTATCAAGATGTATTTAAAAGTGAAAGTGCAGCCCCCAAACCAGATTATGCAGGGTCTCTTCTTTCCTTATACTTGAATAAAATTCATAATTTTCAGATAAAGTATATTGTTATGGTTGAACCATAGTAACATTTTATGTATGGAATTCTGTGTTCCTAAAATTATCGTTACACTTCTTGTTGAATGTATTTAAAATGAATTAGTTGTTGTCACGTGCTTGTGAATCCTAGTCTGTCTTGCAGAGTAACTCAGAGCTCTTGAAAGGTCAATAATTTTGAACTTCTTCAGCATCTTTAAAATCAGTTGAAGACTGGTACTGCTGTGTATGTGCCTTGAGGATATCTTTTGTGTAAGACCATACAGTCCTTCTTATTCTGTGTCAGGTGACTGCCCACATTCTATAATTGGGAGGTCTACTAGAAACATCCATTTTTCCTATTGAAAATCTGAGAATACTGAACTCACATTCCTCTGAAGCTAAGAATCACTGTCTCCTTTGGAAGGGAGTTCTGGTTAGCAGAGGAAGTAGGTGATGTCTAGGTGATTGGAATGGCCAGGGAAAGAGACTGTGAATAAGAAGAGGGAAAAAACAGAGAAGGAATTGAAAGGGGCGAAGAGTGCAGTGGACTAGTGTAGAGGACTATGGGTGCTTTGGTGGTGGGAAAACTGTAGTGACCACATCTGAGCAGAGAAATTCTATATTGTGAAACAATAAACAAGGATATTAAAAAAAAGAAATAAAATATTAAAATGAATCTACCATATGATCCAGCAATTCCACTCCTATGTATCTACCCCAGAAATACAAAAACACTAATATCAAGGGATATATGCACTCCTATGTTCGTTGCAGCACTATTTACCTTAACCAAGTTATGGAACCAACTTAAATGTCAAAAGACAGATGAGTGGACCAGGAAGATGCAGTACACACAGACACACACACACACCCTACTATTCAGCTATAAAAAGGATTAACTCTTGCCATTTGTGATAATATGGATGAAATTTGAGGGCTGATGCTAAGTGGATTAATTCAGAAGCAGAAAGACAAATACCACATGGTCTTACTTATTTGTGAAAAAATAAAGAAACAAAACAAAGTGTCAGTCAGAATCAAACCAATAACAAATCCTAGAAATCTGACTGTAGAATTGAGGCTACTTGGGGGAGGGAGACGGGGGCAAGTTAATAGCAAAATATAGAGGGGCCCCAATGGACTGTGGTGCCAGGAGTATGGGTGCCGTGGTGGTAACATGTGTGGTGACATGCATCTGAGGAGATATGAGCTTCTACCTCTGTATCACACAGTGTTGTAAACCAATGTTACCTCAGTTAAAAAATATATTTAAAAAGATGTAACTGAAAGCCATCTTTCCAGAAATATTCCCAGTTGGATGTGGGTATCAGAAGGCAAAATAAGTTGAAGTTGTGTTGTTTGAGGAAAAGTGAAGAAATCACACCCAAAACAAAATTATGATATCTAGAAAGGGAAGAATTTTCTACAGCATTACTGACATCTCCTGACTCTGAGAACAATATTCTTATTACAAATTGTCCCAGATCAACCACTTTTTAGCTAATCTAGGCAAGTAATTTAACATCTTCAAACTTCAATTTCTTCATCTATAATAAGGGAGTAATAAACTACGTACCTCATCAAGCTGTGGCCATGAGCTAATGCCTAGAAAATACCTAGTAAATTCCCTGACCTTCTGTTAAAGCCCAGTGAATATTAACTATTACTATTATATTGGACCATCTTTTCCAGCTGAGAAATGTATAAACCCTGTCATAAAATTCTGTCCCCCACTGATATCAACTGGGTGTTTCAAACAAAAATTATTTGGCATTCTTTAACATTTTTGCTATGATTATTGCTATTATTAATAATAATATTTTGAAATTGTGAGTGACATTATGTCAAGGACTCTAGGAATACGTCTAAAAACAACTGCCACCATAATTTATGCAAGAAATGTGCACATTAACTTTATCTTGCCTTTTCTGAATTATCCTAAAGAATCATGAACCAATTTTCTTTAAAAATCCAAACTCTTGACATCCTGGTGAACACTTAAATGCAAAGAGTTACTCCGAACAAAATTCAATTGAAGTCTACAGCTGCTCCAGAGGATAACAGCCAATTTCTTTTAAGAGCTGCCTGAGGCCCTCTCAATTTGTGTATATCATATGCACTATATTTTATGTCAGAACATCCCAAATGTGGCATCCAAGTTTGGTTAAAACCTGTGTCACCAGTGCACATAACATAGAAACTTACTTTTATTTACATAGGTTCTTTTTATCCCATTGTTGCTACTTGCCTTCCTGCTCCATGATTCCAGTTTCTCTGTAATTCCACTTTTGCATGGATAAATACCCCAAGTGTTTAATCCCACTAAATATCCCATTATTAAAATAGAAACAAACCTCAGGCGTTTTCACTTCTTTGGTCCCCCACTCTACTTCCCATTATGTTAGTTGTTAACACATTATCTTGAGCAAAATATCTCATTGAATACTTGTACAGAGGCATATATCTTGTATTCAAACTGCAGTAGCCTTTTTTTGTTATAAGCATACTGATCTGATTCAGCAATCTTTTCATTGTAAGATGAGCAAAAACATAATATTGTGCTTTTGAAAAATTTCTGTGGATACGAAGTATGAGTAGCTGATCTACTTTATCAAATTCAGAATTAAAATAGGATTTAAGTGATTAAAAACAGAGGCATTTTCAATTTATGAACTTTCTTATTATCTAAAAAAAAAAGTAATAGCGTGGTTTCCAGCTGAGAGGAATGGTTTCAAAAAACATTTTGTTCCAGTTAGTTAATTTTTCCCTACATGTGCTATATTCATCGTATCCATTTTAAAAGCAAATGAGCCATCTCTAGCTACTCTCACATTTGTGGTAAACTCGTGCTGTGCCAATTTCAGATTACATGTATTGTAGGGAGAATAAGATGTTCTAATCCTGATTATAATTTTAAGTTAAAAGAATAGAAATAGTTCAATATGAGGATATTGATAGGTTACACTAGCCAGACTGGCTTTGTTCCTTTCAATCAAAAAAAAAAAAAAAGTAAGGAAAACATGCCTATAAATAGGTTGCTGTATTAAAATGCATAGAAGTATGAATGCTAATAAATTTCAACTCAATCGAGTAATCACTTCATGGAAGCTAAAATTTGTTGATACACATACTGTATATTTGAAAGTTTAGCCATTTTGCAAGTAATTGCAGCAGTCAATGAAATTATTTTTGTTATCAAAGCAAATACTCCCCAAATGAAGTTGTAACAATGGATAAAAAGCACATAAAGTCATCAGAGAAATGAAAGAGAGAACCACAGTAAGATATCATTCCGTATTTATTAAAATGGCTAAAATGTAAAACTGATCATACCAAGTGTTCTTAAGGATGTTGAACAAGTGGAATACTTAAACATTGCTATCGGGAATGAAAAATTGCATAAATCAACTTTAGAAAAGTTTGATAGTTTCTTAGAAAGTTAAACATATAGCTATCTCCCATAACGCTGCATTCTGTTCATGAGAATTTACCCAACAGAAAGGGAAATGTGCATCAACAAAAAGGGTTTGTCCACAATTTTCATGGAAGCTTTAATCATAGTATCTCCGAACTGGAAACAAATACAATGGCTATCAACAGATGAAAAAAAATGAAAAAAATGTAGTGATACAGCCATACAATGGAAAATGACTCAGCAGTAAAAACGGACAACTATAATACACATAGAACATAGATGAATCCCAAGCCCTTATGTGTAGCAGAGAAGCCAGATACAAGAGTGGATAAGCTTTAATATGAGAACTAAGTAGAGGTAATAGAGAATAGATCAGTCATCACCTAGTCTTTGGGGAAATTTCTGAGGTAATGACAATATTCTATACCTTGTGTCTTGTAAGAAATGTTATTGACCTCAACACCTGAACATGGAGAAGAAATAATTTTGAATTGCTAAGACATCTATGTGTTCAGGTCACAGAAATAGAAAAGAAAGGCATTGTACCAGTTAGGACTAGAAATCCCTTGTGAAAATGGAAACAGGATTGAATGAAGGCATTCATCCATTTGGTCAACAACCAAATAACTATTAAGTGTGAATGATGAGCCAGATCAGTCTAGGCACTGGGGATATAGATGAAGTCTCTAGACTCATCTAAATTACACTTCAGTGGGCTGAGACATACCATGAACAAACACAAAATAAACAGAATGATCACAGATCGGTGCTAGACAGGAAATAAGAACACCCCAGACAGGAAGGATGGCATAGATCCATTTTTAGAGAAACTCTGTGAAGGGTATTCCAGGTAGAAGAAAGAATGAAGACAAAGGTTCCTAGGTAAGAAAGAGCTCAATTTTTTGAGGCACAAAAGAAGAATAGTATGTCTATGATGTGGGTGGGCCTTGAATGATGAGTGTGGAGAACTGGAATCTGTTGGGTTTTGTTAATGAACAAATCAAACTGTTTATCAAAAATCTCTGATACATTCATGCTTGTTAAGTTAAACTTTTGGATTACTGAATAAATTTAAAATAGCAAACCAATGTTTCAGTTTTCATTAATAAATGACATAATTACCAGTGTTCTTCATGATAAAGAAAGCAAAACAAAAAAATAATGTAATTTTCTTTTATACTCAACTCAGGATATGTTTATTGTAGCTTTTTATTGGTACATCATTTGTCTTATTTTTGTGCATATGCTTAAAGCAGTAAATCTGGAATTAAAGTTCTCATGTTTGGTTTTTGGATGCATTCTATTCAGATGAATTTTAACCCACATTGATGCCTCTTCTGGTGAAAAGACTCACCAGAGACAGAGTGGGGAGCAGAACAGGCAGATCTACTGAAATACACTGCTGAGGGGAGCAGCGGGCGAGTCAGGAGAGGTCTCCTGCATCATGTCGGCAGCTCCTTGACCAGCCGGGGATTGAACTCGTGATACAGAGGCTGTGGATAGTGTCATAGGTTGTGTCTTATCCCCTTGCACCACCAGGGAGGCCTTATACTTGACTTCTTTTTAACCAGATTTATTCTTTGTTTAGACACCCTTTTTTATTGCCAAGCACACTGGAATATATAAGAAAAGGATGATCTCCTTCTTGTAACTTGGGAAAAATTGAATTTGTTTGGCAACCTTTTGGCAATAATTTGAAGTAAAACAACTGTTTTTTTCCAACAAATTGAAAAAAAAAAATCTTTCCTCCAGAGTATCACAGTTGGCATTTGATACCAAATAAGTGATTCTTCTAATTTGTCTAATCTTTCAGAAAACTATTTTAAAAACTCACCATTCATAAATTTCCCTCATTCTTCATGATATTTTCTCTTTATATCTCTAGGTATTCTTGGAATTTGGGGGTTGGTTATGTAGCTCATTATAAGTCTCTAACAGAAAATGTACCAGTAAGCATTTGTGATTCTGAGATCAAAGTCAGTATTTAAGACCAAAATAATATTATGCAAGTTTTTCTGATCATAAAAAAAAAGTGATTCTGGGCAGAATAATTCTAACTGTTACCATTGAATTAACATTTTAAATCTCATATTCTTGATGAATTTTCCTCTGTCTGCTATTTTTCTATCAGATGCGCTTTAGCTCATGAGGCTTTAGCTCATGCATGGATTTTCTGAGAACTTTAACTCATGAGGCTAAAGCCCTATCAAATAAGCATAAGCATTTTATCGCTGCCATATACTTGGTGCCTGTTTCCTGAAAAGAAATAAAGTGACTCTTTAATGTATGGGTGAATTTATCTAATTTCTTTGGAAAAGTTACCACTAGGATACACCATGAATTACAGCAATATACTTAGTGCTGTTCAGAAAACATTTCATCCCTTCCTCTGTTTTTGTGAAGCTTTATTTCCTTTTAATGTCTCCATAATTCCCCTTATTTAAAGCCTAAGTCTCAAACATTCATGGCTCTTATTACAAACCATAAAATATGTGCTTAATGCCATTATCCTTTCTAAAAATTGTCTCGGATCCTTATAGTTTAATCACACATCTTGCCTGTAACTAAATTCAAAAAAATATATGTAAACTGTCAGAGCTCTGGTAAAACAAACTGACTAAAAATATTATATAATGACATGGTTTTCTAGCAGTACCTACTTCACTTGTTTTGCAAAATTATTTTACTTTTTAAGACCTACCTGTCCATTATGTGTAGTTAATAAAATTGAAACAGGATTTACATATGGAACATTATTAAAGCCATCCTTGTTTTTCCTTTTCTCTCACTTTTGACATATAATCCATCAAGTCAAATTGGTTACATTTCATATTTGGTCTTGTATATCTCCCTAAGTCTTTTGTGACCTGTATTCCTTTTATTCCAAGCTTTCTCTCTGGTCTCTCTGTGCTCCACACGTAAGTGAAAGCCACTTCTTAAAAGTAAATCAGATTGGGCATTTGGGTTGTTTCCAAAGCTTAGCTATTGTAAATAGTGCTGCTATAAACAGAAGATGTAGTACATATATACCATGGAATATTACTCAGCATTCAAAAAAGATAAACACATGCAATTTGCAGCAACATGGATGGCGCTGGAAGGGATCATGCTCAGCAAAATAAGCCAGAAAGAAAAAGAAAAATACTGGATGGTCTCACTCATAGCAGGAATCTAGAAAACTTAAATAAGGGACCAGGAAAATGAATAACTATAAGAAAGTGAAAATCAAAATCAACAAAAAACTATGAACCAGAGACACTCTATGGGGGGTAGGGGGCAGGAGGGGAGGGATTGGGGTCAAAATAAGGGGGTTGCAATTGTATGGGGAATATAAAAATAAAATTGATTATAAAAAATATAAAAAAATAAACCTTACTGCCATTCACTGGAAAAAAAAATCAGATTGAACTACTTTCTTTCTTAACACTGCTCAGTAACTTTCTGTAATCGAATCCAAACTCCTTATCATCACCAACTAGTCTCTGCATCAACTGGTCCCTGCTTCCTTCTCTGACCTCATCTCCTATCCTGTCCTTTTCTGGTCACATACCAAGTTCATCCCCACCTTGTGGCCTTCACTCTTGCTTTCCTTCTGTGCCCCAAAGCTATTTCTCATCTCATCACTCAGGACTAAACTCAGATATCACCTCCCCAGAAAAGCCTGCTGACCGTTTAGCCCAGTGTAGCCTCAGTGCTGTTTATTTCAATGCAGTTATCTCCATCTGAAATTGCTTGTTTATTTATCTGTTTACTTCTTTATTAAGTCTGTATCTCCACTTTTCCCAACTTCCTTATTAAATCCAACAGAGAAGGACCCTTATCTTTACTCAATGTGATAGTCAACATCTTAAGTCAGAATCTGGCATATAGAACAAGAGTTCTTCATAGATGTGCTGTATAGTTAATACAGTAGCCTTTCAGCATTCAAGGAATGTATTAAAAATTATTCTTATTGAGATCTAGTGGGCAGATAACATATCCATTTCAGGTGAATGGCATTGTTTCTATAATGTTGATGAGGGGAAACCTATTCATGGCCGGGGCCGCTATCTGTGCGGAGTTTGCATATTCTCCCCAGTTCTGCGTGGATTATCTTGGGTACTCCAGTATCCCCGCCAATGTCCCAAAGATGAGTACATTAGGCTCACTGGCATGTGTCAGTTGTCCTAGTTGGAGTGTGTGTAAGTGTGTATGTGTGGGTGTGTAATTCACTCTGTGATGGAAAGGTGTTCTGTCCAGTTCTGGCTTCTGCCTTGAGCCCTGAGTTTCGGAGATGGATTCTGGCCACTCATGACCATAAATTGGAATAGGCAGGTTGTGTAGGTATTTCATTCCATATCTATCCATAGTGTCCCATGACACATGTTCAGACATGAATGCATGTCTGTGCACACTCATGTGTACAATACCTCTTTCACTGAAAAATTACAATGCTATGATATGTTCAGAGTCACTTACTCTAAGATGAGTGAAACAGAAAGTACTACTGTCTTCTACAATGTCCAATAGGTGATTCCATTTCCTAATTTTCTTCATTATATGACATTTTATTTATCAACGTGAGATTGAGCCAGAATGCACAAAACCATAGCAGCTTGAGAAGGTTAGGAGGATACCACCTATTTCTTTATTCAACTCAGCCACTTCTCAGGTAACTCTTACTTAGTGATTCTTTTTCAATTAATTTCCTTTCTTTCACACACTCACTGATTGAAGTAGACCATAGAATCAGTTGTAGATACCCTGGCAATGTAATAACAGTTCACAATTGTTGCACTAAACTATCAAAAGAAAATATTTTGCTAAAATTTTAAATCTCAGTAAAGGTTACCAGTATACTTATTATATTATTATACTTAAATGTTTAATTCTAAATGTATTTATTATAATAGTTGTCATCAAAAGAATGATTCACTGATTCTGACTCAGTAGACAGTCAACAAATATTGGGTGAACGAATGAATGGATATAATCCTGGAATAAGGACACTAAATATTTCAACAAAAACTTTCACTAAAAAGCATGAGAGAAGTCTGGGTAGGAGTCTGTGCACTGGAAAGGTTGTGTGTTTTTCATAGTGTGAGATCCTGTCCTCATTAGAATGCATATAATGTGAAGCTGTTATTCTGCAAAGACCTGCTGTGTCCTGTTGAAATTACCCTCACCAATCTGTGGATTAGCTAGCAGTAGGGGAGGATAGGACTGATGTTTGTCTGTTTCTGTTTATTTAAATGACTGAAGTCAAGAAGTATTAGAAAAAAAAAATTAAAAAAAGAAGTATTAGAGATTAACATTCTACTTTCATAGGTACACCTATAAGTTGAACACAGAGACAAGTTTATTTTTAATGCATTTCATCGCTGCATTGTGAATGATATGTTCAGGTCCAGCTTTCTACATTCATTTTCCATTTTTGTGGACTTGGAGTAAACTCAGCCAATTTGTACATTAAGTCCAAAATTGTACTTGAAAAAAGAAGGCATTATTTTTGAAAGGGTGACTATAAATTATCAAAACTAATAGCATTCAAAAAAATAGTTTTAAAACTACTTAGCCCATTATTTCTTGAAGTAGATGCTTTTTTTTTTTTTTCAGTTAGCCCCTTGTGAATGAGTCGAACACTTTGCTCTTTATCAGTGTATCCATTCCCTTACCCTCAGGAAGGCCATCTCTAGTCATATTCCTAGATCTACCTTTTTCCTATAATTAGCTATGTGCAGGCTTTGGAAATCAACAGAACCTCTTTACAGAATAAATCTGCTTGAAATTTGAGTGCTCTCCAGCAGAGTCACAGTTTTATACTACCTACATACTTCAGACTACCAAAGTTTTGTCTCTTAATCAGATCGTGCTGAACAAAGATTCCTATATCCAAATGACTACTAGAACACCCCTTCTGAAAATCTGGCAGGCGACTCAACAGTTGCCTATAACAGTCATCACCAAAATGGTGGTTTCTTAGTCCGCCAAATGGCTTCCCATTCCCCCCATCACAATAAGTGTTTACGACACACCTGCAGTTATTTGAACCAACCCCTAAGAGTCATTCTTCTCCATTCCCTTTATCCCTTATACCCCACAGCCAGTTAACATTTTCTGTAAGCTCTAACTCACTATCTCTGCAATTCAAGTTCAATCCTACATCAGCTCTCAACCTGAATATTATATTTTCCATCTACATCTCTCCTTCTTCTTCTTGAACTGTGATTCTCTCATCAACATAGCCACTGAATAATCATGAACAGGAAAAATAAGATCACATCCATCCCTTAGTTAAAGCTCTTGTGGCTTAAAGAATGAGTCCAATCCCCCAGGAATGGCCTGTAAATCCCCTCCACAACCTGTGACCTCTTACTTCTCACTAATTTCCTGCTTGCTCGGCCACGATCTTTTCTCCTAATCCAAAGAGAAAACTAGCATAGCTCAGCCTCAGGATTTTTGTACTCACTGTTCCCCCTACCTGAAAAGTTCCAAACTCTGATTTTCACACATCTGGTTGCCTGACATCCCTGTCGTAAGTTAAATGTCATTGTGCCACTTGGGAGGACATCCCTACCACTTTATCTCACGTAGGTCAGCGATGCCTCCCAGCCAGACATGGTGTATTTGTACCTGCCTTCTAGTTTTTAGAGCATGTTTTATAAATTAAAAGCTAGGCAGGCAGTTGTTTCCCTCTACTCTAAGTATAATGTAAATTCCATAAAATCAAGGATCTTGCCTCTCTTTGGATCTATTGTACTGGGAATATAGGAAGAGTCTAATTTGCTGAATAAACAAGTGGGGGCTCCTGCCTGGCAGAGTTCCTCTCTTAAGAAAGGGAGAATCATAGCAGGAATTTAGAAAACCTAAATAAGAGACCAGGAAAAAGACTAATCAATACAAAGTAAAAATCAAAATCAACAAGCAACTATAAACCAGAGACACACTACGGGGGTGGGGGGGAGGGAGGGGAGGGGCAAGGAAGGACTAGAGTCAAAATAAGGGGGGGGTGCAATTGTATGGGGAATATAACCAAAATGAAAATGCATACATTGTGCAAAGATGAAAAAAAGATGTAAGAATTATATAAAATAAAATATTAAAAAAAAAAGAAAGGGAGAATCGAAGTCACCTTTTCCAATGTGGTTATGTCCTTGGTATTATGCTGACTTGGCAGAGCTGTTCTGAGATCCCCAGAAAATAGACCATCCTAATTAAATCCAACTCAGAATCTATGAACTGCTCATGAAGCCACCAGGGTGCCGAGTGCTTCTCATTCCCTCAGGCCCCCTCAGCCTTTCACTCGGTAAATCAGTGCAGAGGAAGAAGCCTGACATCCCACTCAAAGACAAGGGTCACCTGTGATCATTTGCATCCTCTCCGAAGACAATTCAAAGGAATTAATCAATCTCAGAGCCCTAGGGCAGAGGTTCTCAAAGTGGGTTCCTGGACCTGCAGCTTCAGCACCACCTGGGAACTTGTTCTGGATGCAGATTCTTAGGGCCCACACCTGCCTTGCACATTCAAAAGCATTAAATATGCTAATATCTGAGAACTACTGTGCTAGGACAACAATGTCCTACCTGGGTTGAACTTTATAATCACCTGCGGAGCTTTGAAAATTCCTTCTGCCTGAGCACTCTGCTAGAAGTTCTCATTTAATTGGCCTGTCATGGGCCAGAACTCTGCTTTATTTAAGTTCTCCTTGGTGATGCCGATGGATCTTCAAAGTTTAAAATTATTGGGTTAGCGTGGGAGCAGGGTAATTTCAGGTATATCCAGGTACTTTGTAAAGGTTCCTCTGAAAAGGATTATAACTTGGAGTTCAAAAATAGTTTCCTTCCCAATTTTACAGTAGGGGAGGGGAAAATGGCCTGGCCTAAAACTCAGCATATGATTATAAATGCTAGTGTTGTATAGCATCAATTCTTAGGGAGTCTCATTAAAGCACTGGAATGTTCAAAACCAAGTTCCGTGGTAAGCATCTGTTATAATAGAATGACTTATTCCAAAAGGGAAGTTTCATTTCAGGGGAGCTTATCATGATATCAAATATGTTTTGAGTTAATGAAAACGCAGGAAGCACCAAGTTAATAGGGCTATTTTAAACCATAAAACCTAATTTAACTGCAGTAAGGATGACAATCTCGGCACAAAAGGAAGTTTCACAACCTGATTGATCAAATGGAGAATTACTGGGCTGCTGTATGGCATCTTCTTTGTAGGAGCTACAGTGACTGAAAGAAGCAGGCTTCTTTAGAATATGGTTATTTACTTCTTAAGTAAACACAAAATGATTAAGAAGAGATACCACTTTATATGGCCATAGAACAGGTTGTTTGATAAAATTGTTACAAGTCTACAGACTCACATTACTATTTTAGTATTGATTCCTTGTATTTGTCTTCAGAAATATTTAAATACAGGTCCTTCAGATTCTGTTTATTTCTTTTTAAATTGTCATTAGAAGTAAAATATAGTTTAAATGACAGGGAGATGGTGTTTGTCTTCACAGTGA
The DNA here is from genome assembly GCF_964194135.1 of Talpa europaea. NCBI lineage: Eukaryota > Metazoa > Chordata > Mammalia > Eulipotyphla > Talpidae > Talpa > Talpa europaea. The sequence goes on from NC_140081.1 coordinate 17,096,354, forward strand.
AAAACTTACTGTAAAATTTGTGTAATACTAAAACTCTCTTGTTTGATACAGATAACCCTCTATTTTATCTACTTAATTTCAAATAAAATTATTTAGTGGAAAAATTAAAAGCCAATACTAATGAAAAAAATATTTACTTGTTTCTCTCAAACCAGCAGTTTCATTATAATTTTCCTGAATTGAATCTCCTTAAGGGCCTTGCTATAATTAGATTTGATTAATAGTTCTTTTAAAACTTCCCCTATAAAATTTACTTCTGAATGGTATTTTCTCTACATATAAAATTAATCACTTTGTTGTATGTTAGAAACTTATGTTAGGTCACCTTCATTTGTTAGAATGTCCATATTATGATTAGCAAAACCAGTTCAGTCATTTATTAAATAAAGAATATTGATGGGCCTCCCCTGGTGGCGCAGGTGGTTGAGCACCGCACTGTGAAGCTGTCCGCAGCCTCTGCAGTGTTGGTTCGATTCCGGCCGGCCAAGGTCCCATATGGCGCAGCAGACCTCTCTTGTCATGCCTACTGCTCCCCTCAGCAGTGTATTTCATCAGTCTGCCTGTTCTGTTCCCTGCTCTGTCTCTGGTGAATCCTCTCACCCTCCCGTGCAACTGGCCTGTACCCTGTTTCTTGTATGTATGGATAAATAAATAAATCTTAAGAAAAAAAAAAGAATATTGAAAGCATGCTACATACAAAGTGCTATGTGACAACTAGTTCAAATTTCTAATTTTGAAACTAGATTGGGAACATAATACATTTAGAAAATATGGCTAGTTAGATTTAAAATAATTTAAATTGAGTAATATTAAAAATTAATTTTTGGTCACCCTAGGTGTATGTTCAATGTTCAATAGCCAGATTTTGCAAGTGGCTGCTCTGTTGGACAGCAGCGATACAGAGGACTTCCTCGTTACAGAATGTACTACTGAGCAGCACACTATAGACTAGTTTGTGAGGACATATATTTTTTCTTCTCACGTTTTATTGACTTGCCAATCATTTACATAACTATATAATTTTGGGAGTACAACTTCATACCTCCATATGTGCACATGCTTCACTCTCCAAAGCTCCAGTGTCACACCATATCACCCTCTCCCTTCTCTCTCCCTTTCATCCCCTGTGGTAACCACTATAGTTTTCATAGAGTTTAAGGTTTATTTTTTTGTTGTGTTTTGCCAGTTTGTTTTCTTTGGTAATTTAAATTCCACAGATGAGTGAAACTATCCGGTAATTGTCTTTTACTTTCTGACTTATTTCTCTAGCGTAATCACCTCAATAGTCAGCCATTTTGTCCCAAAAGGCACAATTTCATACAGATGGCCTACAGGCACGTGAACAAGTGTTCAGCAGCACTTATTATAAGGGAAATGCAAATCAAAACCACAACATCACCTCATCCCCTGTGAGAATGACCCATATCAAAGAGATTGGAAACAACAAAGGTTAGCAAGGATGTGGAGAAAAACAAACTCTCATCCACTGTTGGTAAGAATGTAATTTGATGCAGCTTTTTTTGGTTTTGTTTTTTTTTTTTAGTTTATTTTTAAAATTTATTTATTTCTATATATATTTTTACATCATTGTTCATTTTTAGATAATGTGCAGCTTTTACAGAAAATGGTATGGGGACTCCTCAAAAAGCTAAAAATGGAAATCCCATATGATCCATCAATACCACTGCTAAGGGTTTACCTGAGATTATGAAAACACTCATATGAAAAGACCTGTATACGCCTGTATTCACAGCAGCACTATTCACAAGAGCCAAGTCATAGAAGCAACTTCAATACTCATCAACAGATTAGTGAATAAAAAATTGTGACATGTATACTCAATGGAATACAGCTTAGCCATTAAACAAGAGCATTGTTTTCCGGAATATTATAGGATGATTTTTAAATCATTGAATAGAATTAATTATTAAATTAAGGAAATAAGAACACACTCTGCCATACATGAAATATACTTTAAATAATTGACTCTCTAGAAGAGGAGCCCTAAGTTCATTTCCTGTCAGAGTTGGTTGCCTAAAGCTATTGTACATCTCAGCTCCATAACTAGTCATAAGGCTTTTGAAGACCATAGCCTCTATTCTATCCAGTGTCCTCATAGCACCACCTAAAAGTGCCTTAAGAGAACACTCAATGCAGCTTTTCTAAAAGCACTGAAGCAATTTGTATCAAGGAGAGACTCCATCAATATTGACTTTGAACTTGAATAGTACTTCTGGCCCAATCTAGTACTCTACTGCAAGGTCATTCCGAACAGCAGTAGACCACACCTTCTCTCTGGTCAGATGCTTCCTGGTAGTCACAAGACTAAGTGTCCTCAACTACTCTCTGAACTAGAGGCTATGTACATAAACACAGAGCTCCTATTCACCATCATACCCTCCTTACATCTGGTCCAGACACAGCCAACATGAACATAAATGGCTCTCCAGGCTTCTGGTGATTTTATTATTCAGCTTGAATTATCATAGAACATCATCTGAAAACATTTACTCATCTTTAATTCTCTCTAATTCTTTCCTTATTACAGAAGATTATACTCCAAATAAACACACATACACACACACAGAGTAAAGCAGTGATAAAATCAGCAATATAGTTTTGTTTCAAAATATTTGCAATGCGTAAGTTTCACAAGGTATTCTGACCTTTAATTCAAAATGTAATTCAATAAAGATTATGCAGAAAAAAATAATCTTTGAATATAAGTTTAAAAATTAGAGAAGCACAGAGGGCTTCACTCCTAGATTCAAGCCAGGCAAATATTTCCAAGTAGTTTCTAATCTTTTTGGGATTATTTAACCCAAAAGTACCATAACTCCTCTCCTACTAGACTGTGTGTGTTTAAAAGATAGAGAGATTAGTGTGGAAGAAGGCAGAATAGGGAGAAAATATTGACACAACTTTGGTCTGCCAATCTTCCCTTAATGCATAATATGTGTTTTTGAAACAGATGTTTGGAAGACATGTTTTTAGGGCAGAATCAGCACAAGTGTGAAGCTATATGTGGACAACAGTTAAATCCGCCTGTGCCATCTGCTTATAGGAATGTGTATATGACCTTAAAATAGTTGCTGCTTTTGGAGGTCATTTTACTAGGGTTGAGACTACACCTCCTAATAAGCATAAGACTTAAAAAAAAAAAAGATTTATCTCAGAAGTCCCTGTTGCCTTCAAGCATGAGCTTCATTTTTATGACCTGAGCTTCAAGTCCCTGACATTTGGAAATGACAGTGTGTCAGTGTGAGGTTCATTCAAATAATCCTTCCAAGTTTTATCAGCCTTGCAAAATGTTACTAAGTGCCAGTCTTCAGTTTATGAAATGTGTTTACTGTTGGGAGTGTGATGTTGGCCAGAAAGGGTAGAGCCTTTTGCTAAGATTGATCAGAGATACTTCTGTGAATGACTGTTTTATAGGTGGGATGGCAGTGATATTGTTCAGTGGCTCTGGAGCGAGATAAGAGGATTTTCTAGTTGAGGTTTTAAGATATTTGCTCATTCATATCTTTTTAAGGTTTTTGTGTCATAACATTTTTAAATTGATGCCTGGAAATTAAAGGAATCAGGTAAATGTTTAGAAAAATATTCATAGTTAAAGGAAATAAATCAACTAATAAAAATGACTTTGACAACTTTCAATGCATCTTAATATTTAACATTTATATCATCTTGAATAGTACTTGGGAATTTTATGAATGAATATCCTAAGAATGTACATGTTCTTGTTTATGTGGGTGTATATATCTGTGTTGGATTTAATGGGGACCCTTTTTCATATTTCTGTCCCATTCATTTGAACAGCTTGCTCAATAAATGCATCATTGAAAGAAATAGGATTGGAAATGTCTAATAATTAGGTTCTCATGTTCATTAGAGAAAAAAAAGTGGTAGATAAAGCCTTAAGAAAGCAAGATTGATGATGTCCAAGCTGATTCTTAGATGAGAGAGAAAAATAATGTTTGAAAATAGATGAGGTGCCAAGCTTCTCTTGTTTTGCTTTAATTTCCAATCCCTCAGAAACCAATACTTTGGTGAAATATTATAAAAGTCAATTAACTAGAAACATTTTTTTTAAAAAAGCAAAGAAATGGGCCTCCCGGGTGGTGCAGCGGGTAGAGTGCGGCGCTGTGGGGCTGCTCCCAGCCTCTGCAGTGTGGATTCGATTTCCGGCTGGCCAGGGACACGCCCGCGTAGCGCAGCAGACCTCTCCTGCCTTGCCTGTTGCACCCCTCAGCAATATATTTCAGTCAGTCTGCCTGTTCTGTTCCCCACTCTGTCTCTGCTGTATCCCCTCACCCTCCCGCACATCTGGCCTGTACCCCAGTTCTTGTATGCATGAATAAATAAATCATTTTTTAAAAAAGCAAAGAAATACAAAAATATACTCCTGGTTTTTATTTTTTTTTTCATCCAAAAGACATTATCAAATTGCTATAAAATTTACTAAAATTCTTAACCTGACCCTGTATACTACTTTTATTGAAGAACAATGACTCTGGTCTGGGAAACAGTTACTCTAGGTCATTGTGTACTAAACTTGGCACGTGGGTGTATTCCCAAGGAGTTTTAGTTACAAAAACTCTATGTAAGTTATATCATTCTGAATGCCTAAGTCTGATGAATAATGACAAGAGGAAGCTAAACCACTGATATTTTGAACAGCCACCTCTATTCAGTGAGAAACTGGACCATGAATCCAAGTTGCTTAATTCCTAATTTAATGTGCTTTGTAGTTCTCTTTTTTTAAGGTAACAAATTTCTTTTTACTTATTTACCTTTATAGTTAGCATCTCATGATTTTGCAGCCTACCTATGGAAGTGGTAGGGAATTATTTTATTTGATTGCACACACACACTTACATGTATGCAATATTATAAAAAGCCAACAACCATCCATTGAAGCCTCTCCATTCTTGTGTTATTTTAAACAATCTGTTTTTTTTTTTATTGAGATAACATTGGTTTGCAATATTGTACATGATTTGGAGGTATAGGATCTCCCCCTTTAGGTGTTGTTACCACACAACACCCACCACCAAAACACCAGTAGTCCTCCACCATAACCCATTGTGTTTCCTCCCCACTTTGTGCTCTTCTTCCAGCACTCTCTCTGGCAGCCTCAATCCAATAGTCAGAACTCTAGGGTTTGTTATTGGTTTGGTTTTATCTGACCCTTTGCTTTGTTTCTCTATATTCCACATATAAATGATACCACAGGTATTTGTCCTTCTCCTTCTGAGTTATTTCACTTAGCATAATCTCCTCCAGTTCCACCCATGCTGTTGCAAATGACAAGAGTTTATCTCCTTTTATAGCTGAGTAATATTCCGTTGTGTATATATCTTCCTAACCCACTCATCTGTCTTTAGTCACTTAGGTTGTTTCCAAAACATGGCTATTATAAACAGTGCTGCAATAAATATAGAAGTGCATATATCTTTTTGAGTTGGTGTTTTCATATTTTGCTGCTTAGTTTTTTAGTTATTCTCTTTCATTTATAAAAGGTGAATTATTATGGCTTTTTGCAGCTAATATTTGTTTAGATATTCACTGGAATATAAGCTTCATGACAGGAGAAATTTTTGTTGTGGTGGCTGTTCAATGCTGTACCTCAAGTACTTAAAAAGAGATCCTACCACATAGTGATTGCTTCATTATTAAATCAGTCGAGTATTTGACTGACTAATATCAGTCAGATATTAAATATACTCAAGATTAAATATTCTCAAATATTTACATTTATTTTCCTCGTCAGACCTTCTGTATTTTCTTTCTGCCTAAAGAGTAATCCTTTCTAATTCCCTTCACTGAGTGTGTTAGTACCAAATATGATCTATTTGCTTATTGTTTGAAATGTTTGTAATTTGCTTTCACTCATGAATAATACTTAGACAGTGATTTAGTTCTAGTTTTCTCACCACAGTGAAATATTATTTCTTTGACTTTTGACTTTCTTTTCTGCCTCTAAGAAGTTGGTTGTCCATATGTTATTCTCTTAAGGGTACTCTGTCTATTCTCTCTTGTTTTAAATGTTTTCCTTTCTGTGTAATTTCATACGGTTTCATTATATGTACCCCGCACTAGCTTTTCTTTTATTTATCCTTCTTGAGGTTTATTAGTGTTCATGAATCCGGAAATTGGTGTTTCTCACCAATTATGCAAAGTTTTTAGATATTATCACTTCAAATAGATGTCAGCCCTATTCTGTTTCACCTCTTTTTATGGAACTCTACTTAGAATAAGATATACCTTCTTACTCTGTTCTTCATATTTGAAGCCCTGTTTTATGTTTTCCATCTTCTTGGTTTTCTCCTACATTCAGGTCTAACTTTCAAATCATTAATTATTTTTAGGTGTTTCTAATCAGCCATTAACCTAAAAACCTAACCATTCAATTGTTGTAACCAGTCAGTTATTGAGTTATTATTTTTTTTCTAAAGGTTACAGTTCCTCACTTTTAAATCTGCTTAGTCATTTTACAGTCTCTTCTTATTTATATATTCAACCACTTCTTTTTCTTTTCATAACTTATTAAACGTGTTTACTTTATATTCAATTTTTAATTATTTAAATAGCCCAAGACTTTGTTCGAATCTGCTGGCTGTATTTTCTGCCAATTCTCAATACAGTGCTTATTCTCTGTCTTTCTGTGTGATGGCACGGTGCACCTAGGGAATGCAGTCTAACATTGTTCTAGAGTGTCACTGATGCCCAGTGTCTGGGTTTGAGAGTGAGAGGAAAAGAGAGGAGTGGGAAGATGGTCGGAATAATACCAAGGGACACAAGTAAACTTTTTTTTTTAAAGATTTATTTATTTTTATACAAGAACCAGGGTACAGATCAGATGTGCAGGAGGGTGAGAGGATTCACCAGAGACAGAGTGGGGAACAGAACAGGCAGACTGACGAAATACCTAGCTGAGGGGAGCAGCGGGCGAGACAGGAGAGATCTGCTGCACCATGTGGGACCCTCGCTGGCCGGCCGGGATCGAACCCGTGCTGCAGAGGCTGCGGACAGCTTCACAGCACGGCGCTCAACCGCCTGCACCACCACGGAGGCCCCATAACGAGAAAACTTTTGAAAGTGATGTACACGTTCCTAATCTTGACTGTGGTTATAGTTTCACTGGTGTATACATACGTTAAAATGTGATAATTGGGGCCTCCCCCGTGGCGCAGCGGTTGAGCGCTGGGTTGCGAAGCTGCCCGCAGCCTCTGCGGCGCCGGTTCGATCCCCGGCTGCTCCCCGGCCACCGGAGGAGGGTCCCACATGGCGCGCAGACCTCTCCTGCCCGCTGCTCCCCTCAGCAATGTACTTCAGTCCTTCTGCCTGCTCTGCTCCCCGCTCTGGCTCTGGTGAATTCTCTCACCCTCCCGCGCTTCTGACTGTACCCAGTGCATGTATAAATAAATAAATAAATAAATAAATAAATAAATAATACATGCCTCTTTAAAAAAAAAATGTGATAATTGTATGCTTTATGCAGTTTAGCATATGCCAACTCTACCTCTCTAAAGTTGTTTTTGAAAAGTTGGATACAGAGATACCAGAACTTTACTAATGGTTTGTCCTCTACATGCTAAATTGATAATTTTAGTTCCACTTTTCTCACTTTTTTTATGCTGAAAATAATACCCTTTGACACAAGGGATTTCACATTATTCTAAGCAAGTCCACAAATGACCAAAAGATCACATACAAGCTTCTGAATAACAATACTGTTATAAGAAGAAAAGTTTAGAAGCAACTTGAATACCGAACAACAGAAGTTAAGTAAATAGATTGTGAAATACATATAAAGGAATGTATTATAACCAAAATCACCTGGGAGGGCCTCATGATAAAATGTTGAGTAAACAAAATAGCTTAATAGACCAAATTATTTATACTGTAACAATTTCATAAAGATTCAAAGATATTGAGAAAAGAAACACCAAAAGAGTAACAATTGTTATCTTGGAAACATGGAATTGTGGGTAATTTTTATTTTCCTTGTTATTTCCTTTTCTTCATATCCAAGTTCTCTACAGGAATATACACAACTTCGCTCATAAAAAATTTTTAGAAAATAAATAAAAGAAACCTTCCTCCCAAACTTTCTTTTATCTTTCAATGAGATGGCTTTTAAAAGAATCCTCTCATAGAGGATTGCAAGCACGTCAAGAAAATCGTTCAGAACTGCTGAGAGTCTTATGGTGAATGTGACAAGGTTATATTCCAACTTATGACATGTTCATCATTAATGTTTTGCTGGTCTCTAGCCTATCTGAATGAAGAGATGAATTCATTAGAGATGGGTAAATAAAAAAGTGATTTTCTCTCTAAATTAATATAATGACATACTTTCATGATGAATTTTCTGAATCATTTTGGGTTATACCTTCCTCTCTGTGAGTTCAATTATCTTTGTCATAAAAAGCTCTTTTTCCATAGACAACCTTTACCCATTTTTCATAGCCTAATTTAACTATAAAGCTGTTAACATCCCATTTTAAAGCTGATGATAAATTGCCTTTTAACCTATCTGAAATTTTTTAAATTAGGTGGTATAATATTCATAGATATAACCTTACCAATTATGAAGAGAAAAAAAGAAAACATAAATATGGCTTTAACCTTGAAACCTGACAGGCGTTTGGATAAGATATGAGATGAGCTATTTCATGTATTTAAATTCCTCCAGACTCCTAGCTCTGTGTGTCACTGTTTTGATTAGTACTTCTTAACACTTATCTTTCCCTAAATGTGTGAAAAAACTTATGTTCCCTATTGTTAGTGACTCAATAATGTTTTACTCAAGAATTGCATAATCTGAGAAAGTTTCAATACTAAAGAAAGTGTACATTAGCACTTCCTGGTTATTTATATGTATATGTGTTTCACATCTTTCTCTTTATAAGTAATCAAAATAGTATGAACATTCAGACTGAGGCTTAGAACTACACTGTCTCTTACTCTAAATATCTTAGCACAGGTCACTAAAATTAATCACAAGTGAGCGCTGTATTTTATATTTTAAATTAGTACTTCTAACACCTTTTTTCTTTTGCCATGCCATCTAGTATCAAATGCCAAGATTCTGACATAAGAGAGTACATAACTTGTAAAACCAAAATAAGAGAATCTTTTTAAAAATCAATTTGTTTGGGGCTTATGTGAGTCATTTATTTTCTAGCATTTCACCAACTCATTTATATTCAAATTATCAATAATGCCTTTTTTTTTACATGGCCACTTTTTTTAATGGCATTTAATGTGCCTCTTTTTTCTCTTTTTTTCTGGCATTTGCTTCTACCCCATGATTTCTCTTTTATCTAGCGTTGAACAGGTGTCTTAGGAAACAATCCATTTCAGAAAAAAAGTTCTGCGGTAGCATGTATATTAATATAATTTATGCTTTTTTCTTGTTACCAAAATAATACACAATTTAATTCTCAACTCTCTCTCTCTCTTTCTGTCTCTCTCTGTCTCTCTCACATGCACACACACAAAGAGGCAAATTTTTGTTTGAGAAAATTTAAGCTTTAGTCAGACATTTTAATTCCTACATGCCACATCTAGTTTGGGAACTGTGGTTACATAATAATGTATTGTCTGTTTCTTCCTGTTTGCTTCTGCACAATAGCTTTTGACTTGGTGGTAGTTTTCTTCTATTTGCTGCACAATTAGTCTAACATCCAGTTCCTTTTCAGGGTTTTTTCGTTGCTTTGGTGGTATGTTTTAACAACCTCTTGGCCATGTGGATTCCAATGCATTTCACATAACCTATCTCTCAGTTTTGCCAGTGTAATATACTAGTGAATTTGCACATGTTTACATATTTTGTGGAAATGTTTCCCAACTGATATGAACGGCACTTGTGGCTTATTTCCCTCTGTTGGCAGAACCCTGAACTGGAAGGAGTATGAAGTATGATGCTTTCTTTTTTTTCCCAACATGTCAGTAATTTCATTAAATATTACTGGATTATCATCATAAAATTATTTTTAATTTATTCATTATTATTTTTTAATTTAAAAAAAATTTACATCATTTTTTCATTTTCGCACAATGTATGCATTTTCATCTTGATCCCCATACAATTCCCACCCCCCCCCTTGTTTTGGTCCTACTCCCTCTCCCCCCGCCCGTAGTGTGTCTCTGGTTTATAGTTGTTTGTTGATTTTGATTTTTACTTTATTATAATTAGTCTTTTTCCTGGTCCCTTATTTAGGTTTTCTAAATTCCTTAACTCATTCTTGGTAGTAAGTTGGCTGTAAATGGGCTGATGCATATAATGGATTTCTGGAATGATGCCTCTCTGGGAAATCCCATTTAACTTGAGTTATAAGCAGCAAAGATAACAGCAATAGTATACACTCAAACTTCTCAGAACATTTAAGGACAAAAACTCAGACAATTCAAAAAATTAAGATTTTTGGCCAAAAGCAATAGAAATCCAGAATCCAACAGACTAAAACAATAAGGATTTAATGGTCTTATTTAACTGCAAGTTCAAAGATGGGATGGAGGCTGGTGGCCCTTAAGCCAGGCTGACTTAGTAATGTCATCAAGGGCCCAGGTGTCTTCTTTCTCTCTGCTTTGTCATTCTAAGCATTACTTCATCCCAATTTAGCAATATGGCTGCAGCTGTCCCAGCCAGCAGATCTACAGCCAGTAATGTACAGGGGACAAAAAAAAAAAAAAACTGTCTTTTCCTCTGACTATCTCATCGATACATGGAAATTTTTCCTTAGTTCCTGGGAAACTTTCCATCACACTTCAGGTCAAAATAGGATCATTTGCTGGTTCTAGAGCCAATCATAGGCAAGATTACTCTTGAAGTAATCCTGCCCTAAAACTGGGGTGAGTACAATTTACCTTGAATCCTGTAGTTACTTGAACTTGGGGGGATAATTGATCAAAATTTGACTTCAAATATTAGAAAAAAGTGGAGAAATGAATGCTGGGTAGGCAACACCTATCTGGATAAAACATTGCATATATAACTAGCACCAGAACCGCCACAAATTTCACAAATCAGCAGTTCAGTTTGAACCCACATGTCAGTCTAATTAAAACAATGAATGCAATTTAACTGAACAAAGAAGTTAATTATATCTTATCATGTAAACCAATCCTAAAATAGGTCTGAAAATATTAGCATGCATAAATGGGGTTGTCTTACAGCAAGGAAGTGAAAATTTGTATTAAGGATACTTTGTTTAACAATAAGATAATATTTGAACTCTAAATAGTCAAATAGGAAGCAAACCTTCATTTGATGGAAAAAAAAAAAAAAACGATTACTTAAAAAAATTTACCTTTTAACTACATGCAACCAGATGACAAAAGATATTAACTGCAGGGAAATTTGTTCTCCATCATTAAATAAAAAGTACCTTTTAAATACAACATTATAGGGGAAAAACTATTTTCAGTTTACAATTACAAACTTCTTGACTGTTTTAATACCACACTTTCATTCCATTTGCCTCTCAGTCATTCCATCTGGGGCTTCTACTACAGTCTACTGACAGATAAGGGTTTCCATTGCCTTTGAAAAAAAAAAAAACCAGCAATCATTTTTCAAAAGATGCTCCATTGTCAGTATGTGACTTCTGCTGATATTAAGCATTCCGTATGTTACTACATTCAGTGCACACTCATTGTCCACTGGGACAAACTTATATTCCCCTAATGGAGGGGGGCTATTAAAATTAAGACTCAGAAAAAGTTCTCCAGAGCAAATGTGACCTTAATTAAAGTTGAGAAGAAGAGGTCCCTGTAAGATGTTTTACCAAAATACTTATATTAAAGATAAATTTCTGCTATCTGGTTTTCATCAAAATGCCTCACAATTATCTGATTACCTATAGGCAAAGCAGGAATTTAAGAACTAATTTAGATCAATATAAAGATATTTTAATACCTGCCAATTCATACAGTTAGAAGCTGTTATGTAATACATGGATAATTTATTTTCTTAAGCAACACCAGCCATTCACATCATATATCATAAGAAAGAAATGTTTAGGATTCAATAATAACCTGGGGCATTTGAAACGAATAGATGTATGCAAAATGCCAATTCTGAAATTTTTCATATTACTATTTTTAGTGTGTAATCCTTTCTTTAAACCATAGCTTACATGAAAACCTAAAGCAAAATACAGATAAAAACAGCTCTTGGTGGAAGCAGAGCTGGCCAGTGTAAAAGCTGGTTTTCATAGCTCACCTGTTTCCCTTGAATGGCCCCCGGGAGCCTGCTGCAGAACCATTAGAACCCTTCATAGGCTCCCAAAGAGACTTGGGACCTAATGTTTTCTTCTGTGTCCTAATAATTGTGTCTATTTTAGCTTCCCCATGGGGATGATTTAGGTAGCCAAAAACTGGGAAGAAGGAATCTTCTCCTGGGAAATAGAAAGCGTCCTAAGTTCCAAACTACCCTCGAGCTGTTTCTTTTCCTCTTAGGACATATGAGTACATGTGTAAAAGGGATGTCTTAGGGGTCCTTGGAATTTCCAAATTAGAAATTTCAACTTGAACTGTACTGCTTTGACAGCTGTGTAAACTAGTTGCTGCTATCAGATTATTACACATTAGAGATCTTTTCCCTTCCTTTTCCCCTCTATTTTCCATTTGGCCTTCCATTTTCTCTTGTATCAGTACTGGATATTTCCCTAGTTGCTGTGTGTATCTGTGCACACATGTGTGTACGTGTGTATGTTTCCTTACCTGAAGTTTAAAACCCTCCAATTAGCTTCGGGTCAAATCTCAGAAAACTGTAATGCTTATGATAATGTTGTTCTGAAATTTTATTGGTGAAGGCTGTCAAAGAAGACTGGATTCAGAGTCCAGAGTATTCTGGAAACGACCAGAACTACTGGAGAGTGGGGTAGGAGTAAGGACAAGAACAAAGTAGGGAAGAAGCACAATGGATTATGGTGGAGGAATGTGGGTGTTTTGGTGGTAGGTGTGGTGTGGTAACAGCATTTACCGGGGCGGGGGGAGAATCCCATACTTCTAGAGCACAAACAACCATGTAAACCCACGTTACCTCAATTATTAAAAATGTCAAAAAAATTAATAAACAAGCAGACTGGACTTTAGAAATGGACTGATTGCACTGTTGTGTTCTACTGAGCTAAGTCCTCTGAAACAGAGAAAGAAGCTTCCTTGGCATACATAAGGCACCACACAAGACGTGACACAGGCACAGCTGCTGCTTTGGCAGACCAGCTACAAACTGTCTGAAACACACTCATATTTCAAGTCATTTAGTGTCCTTTTATGCCCTAACTTAACTCTTCAGAGTGTTTACATACACACCTTGATTTTTCCTGGTTCATGCCTGGGCTTCTTTCAGATACACTAGACTCTCTGAATCCAAGCATACACTTTGATTTGATGTATATGAGTATATTCAGTCAGGAAAGATGTGGCAAAGTCAAAGGGGCCACAGGCAGGAGAAACAATATAGGAGCAGTCTTCCCAACCTAACCTGTGGCCTTTCATCAAGAGAAACAGCCAAACAAGGTGCGCTCAAGAGGGAGCTGGGAGAATAAATAGTGTCCTCATTTCGTTTTGTTTTTTTTTTTTTTAAGATTTATTTATTTATTTATACAAGCACTGGGTACAGTCAGAAGCGCGGGAGGGTGAGAGAATTCACCAGAGCCAGGGCGGGGAGCAGAACAGGCAGACTGACAAAATACACTGCTAAAGGGAGCAGCGGGCACAGCAGGAGAGGTCTGCGCGCCATGTGGGACCCTGGCCGGCTGGCCAGGTATCGAACCGGCACTGCAGAGGCTGAGGGCAGCTTCACAGCCCAGCGCTCAACCGCTGCGCCACCGGAGAGGCCCAGTGTCCTCATTTCTATCCCACTCTTCTGCTAGCACCTCCAATTGGCCAGACCCAAACTAAAGACGTGAAGTGGAGGAGGAGGTAGAGAAAGATTAAAAACTGGAGGAGCAAACCAAAAAATCTAGCATTTGTGGAAATGTCTTTCCTGTGTAAACCTTTGTATCTGGGAATGCCTAATATCAAATTTTAATAAGTCATTATCTAAAATTTACCTTATTCAGGCCTCCCTGGTGGCGCAGTGGTTGAGCGCTGGGTTGCAAAGCTGCCCGCAGCCTCTGCAGTGTAGGTTCACTCCCTGGCCACCAGGCGAGGTTCCCACATGGTACTCAGACCTCTCCTGCCACCTGCTGCTCCCCTCAGCAGTGGACTTCGTCATTCTGCCTGTTCTGCTCTCCCCTCTGACTCTGGTGAATTCTCTCACCCTCCCGCGCTTCTGACTGGACCCAGTGCTTGTATAAATAAATAAATAAAATCTTTAAAAAAATAAAAATAAAAATAAATAAAATTTACCGTATTCCAAGACTCTATACTAAGTACTCTACTCTATATGTGTTATTTTCAGTCGGCCCATCTGATAGCTCTAAAATCTAAGCACTATGAGTCTTCCTCTTTTACCCCCAAGGGAAATGAGGTTTAAAGAGTTTGAATAACTCCCCAAGGTATTATACAGAAGTATTAGAGCCACACCTTGAAAGTAAGTGTAACCCTACAACTTATGCTCTTATTTAATGTTATTGTAGTTTTCTGTGTTACTTCAGTAACATTCAGCCAGCTCATTTGTTTTTGCGGCTGAAATTCTTGAACTCGTATGTGACATTGGACAGTCCCTTCCTTTAAAATATGAGGTTGGACCTAGAGAACTCCATATTGTCTCTTAATTGACAAAAAAAAGCAACAATTTTCTTTGTCTTTGGTGGGAAGACAATATATAGAGTTTTTGATAGAGAGTTCAAGAAGTTTAGAAATACGTAACTAAGCACTTTGCATTTTAAATGAGTGGACTTCCAGAAACCGAAGCAAAAAACCCTAAATTCTTATTCATCGAGGCAAATAATAATGTGACTAACCTGGCATTGTCCCATTAGTATCCCGTCATTTCTTTCTGACTTAAGTAACACAGAGAATGAACTTCGAAGATAACATTTTTACTTAGAATTTTGGTTTATTTTCTCCAAGACACTTCCAGGACACCACTTATTTATCACAAATTTATATCTTGGCATGACCCACGCTATTAGCCTGGCATTTAAGAGTCTATATTGAAGGTTTTTTCTATTCAAATGGCCATGACTAGATCTATTTAGAAAATTCATCTAACTTTTTAATGTGTGAAACTCCTTTCTTACTGCAAGCAATAATGATTTTCTATTTCAAAAGGGAAAGTTTTGTTATCTAAAGACACTCATTTTTTGTAACTAGAACAGACATAATCCTATGCTGTAAGCATTTTATCCTGGTCCTCCATCTTTCTATTGAATTACAACAAGAGATAGGTTGGCTCTGGACAGGACTTCATTTTCTGGTGAGAGCAAGTTGACATTGATCTGAATTATTTTGTATGTTTGTTGAATATGCCATCCAATCTTCCAGCGATCTGTGTGTACAAGCACCAGAGTGAAGCAAAGTTACCTTAGTAATCTTCTACCTCCTGGCTTATTACCATTCATATGAAAACCAGAAAATACATTTATTAGTGCTTCTGAAGCAATTCAGATTAAAATTCATGTGGAAATATTTACGGAGAAGTAATGTGTGTAGCATGCATGTGAATACTGTAATACAAAAGAACTACTGGAACTAATACTGGAAGTTTACCAGGTTGGAATCATAGAAGATAATGAAATTATTAACATTAATGTTATATCCGTTATATTGATATATATATTAACATTATATTGATGATGTTATATCAATATATATCTAAGTTATATTTAAAGTAGACTTTAAAAGTTTTCAAACTCCAATTATCTTTATGTTTAAAAATTGAGTATGTATATGCCTATTTTTTCATTTTTATGTTTGCATATGTAACATTTTGATATCCTAGAAGCCAATCTGATAAGTCTTCCTAAATAGAATTTTCTGTTAATTTATCATGTTATAAACCAGGATTTATGTTACCGTAAGCAGGCTACTCACTTATGTATTCCACCTATATTTTTTTCAGTACCAACTATGTCCCTGACATTATACCACTATGTCCCTGACATTGTACCAGATAGTGGGAAGGCAAGAATTAGGTTTTATACAACTTGGCAGCTTCCATAATATCTAAAACATCAATTTGAAAACTATTGCTGTTTCACAATATTTGTTGAAAGAATGAATGAAGACAAGGTCCTTGATTTGTGGAAATTACACATGCAGATGATGCTAATATTGTACTCCAGTAGAGGTGCAGTTCTGATATTGATAGAGCTCAGAACTTCTGGTAGAAGGAACAGAAAGTTTCCATGGGGGCTAGGAGGAGATATTCTGACATGACATTTAAAAGGTGGGCAGAAATGAGTATGGTAACAGGAAATAGTGTGGCCAAAGGTGCTGCTTCCAAAAATAATGAAGCATTTATATTTTTTTAAGTTTTTAAAGATTTATTGATTTATTTATACAAGCCCTGGGTACAGTCAGAAGTGCAGGAGGGTGAGCGAATTCACCAGAGCCAGAGCAGGGGACAGAACAGACAGACTGACGAAATACTCTGCTGAGGGGAGCAGCGGGTGCGGCAAGAGAGGTCTGTGCGCCTTGTGGGACCCTCGCCAGTGGCCAGGGATCGAACTGGTGCTGCCGAGGCTGCAGATAGCTTCACAGCCCAGCGCTCAACCGTTGCACCACTAGGGGAGGCCAGAAGCATTTATATTTGAATAATGAAATGAAGAGCAATTGGACTGGACCTAGTCCCATGTAAGGGAAACACACTTGGGGCTGGTATGTTCTCAAATGCAGGTTCAAAAATTTGAACTTTATTTAGGAGTCACTGGAGTCTTTTAAGCATATGCATGCTAAGAATGAAGCAGTCCTTCATGAAGATTCATCTAGCTGCAATGTAAAGGATGAATTGTTGCACTGGACGACAATCAGGAAATCCACTATGAGATTAATGTCATTGTTCTCGTGGAAGGTAATAATAGCCTGAGTAGCCAAATTTGTTCCTATATTTAAGACTGATCTTATTTCTCCAAAATGCTTTCAACTGTTTATAGGATTTTCAAAAAGTCTCAATTTTGAAGCAATCACTGTTACTCCGAAACAGCAAAACATATGTGAAACTTCTTCACCTCCTCACTATGGTAGGATGTCAGGAATCCTAAACTATGGAAAACAATGGGACACAGTTGTTAGTCTGCCTTTTGCTAGTCTCCATTGAAGACCCTCTTAGGCCCTCTCTGAGAGTCTGTTTAAAGTTTAAACACAATTGAATGAATCATATTACATTGATTTCCATAATAGATGAGATTAGAAAAAGTTAATCAGAAGGTGACAGCAAGTGATCAATAAGTATAGGCCATTCTGTGTGAGCATAGCCACACCTTAATAAACTCTGAGGCTACTAGTGTATTTGGTAAAAAAAAAAAAAAAAAAAAAAAAAAAACAAAAAACTGTCTTTTAAACTGTTAAAAGGGCTAGAATCTTCACATAGAGGAAACTGAAACTGTGTATATATACTTTCTGTTTCAAAACCAGTGACAGTGTCTTAAAGAGTGAAAATTGAGGGCCTCCCTGGTGGCGCAGCGGTTGAGCGTTGGGTTGCGAAGCTGCCCGCGGCCTCTGCGGCGCCGGTTCGATCCCCGGTTGCTCCCCGGCCACCGGAGGAGGGTCCCACATGGCGCGCAGACCTCTCCTGCCGCCCGCTGCTCCCCTCAGCAGTGTACTTCGGTCCTTCTGCCTGCTCTGCTCCCCACTCTGGCTCTGGTGAATTCTCTCACCCTCCCGCGCTCCTGACTGTACCCAGTGCATGTGTAAACAAAATAAATAAATAAATAAATAAAACATGCCTCTATTAAAAAAAAAAAAAAAGAGTGAAAATTGAAGTTGGAGAGTCAAATAAAAAGTCTATAAAGCTCCTTCTTTAAATGTTCAAGTCTTTAAAAGTATATTCCAGCTTCTTGCTAAACATATTTCCAAAGTAGAACATTTATCAAAAAATAAGAAAAGGTGAGGTGTCATGATTTCACGTTTATGCAAACATTGTTTCTCCATGCAGGAGCCTTAGCATATCAATTGAGGTTTAAAATTTTTAAAAATTGATTTCATTCACTATCATTTAATTTCCCTATGTGTATTTAAAATTTTTCTAAAGAACACCTGAGAATTTTCTCTAAAGAACAATAAGTCAATAGCTCTTCCATTGGGATAACAAAATTTTGATGTCAGGAAAATGTGTGTGTGTGCGTGTGCGTGCGTGTGTGTGCGCGCGCCTGTACTTGTGCGCCCAGACTCCCTTTTTCACCTTCCTGGATACCCAGTGTTCATATCCCTCCTAGCAGTTCTCAAAATTTAAAATACCTAAGTATCACCAGAAACTGTTCTTAAAAATATGTCTTCCTAGCTCTACCATCTGGCAATCCAGATTCCATGTTGTAGGAAACGTAAATCTGCATTTTTTAAAATTTCAAATCTCTGCATTTTTTGTTCATTTTTATGCAGTATGTGATTATATGCTTTTTCCACTCAGGTGTACTCCCCATAAAATCCCCACCCCCAGTTAACCCGTGCACCATCATCATAGTCCCTTGTGTTCATCCCTCCCCTGTGCTGATCCCTCTCCCTCCCCTTCCCCTGCAGAATGTCTCTGATTTATAGTTGCCTCTTAATTTTGGGGTTTATTTATTATTATTTTTCCTCTGATCCCTTATTTGGTTCCCCTGTATTCCTCCTATAAGTGAAATCATCCAATATTTTTTTTTCTTTTTCCTTCTGGCTTATTTCATTGAGCATAATCCCTTCTAGCTCTATCCATGTTGCTGCAAATGGCATAGGTTTAATAAGACTCACTAGATGTTTCTGAGTTGGGAGTTCCAGGGATCATACTTAGAGTAGCTATAATATAAATGATTTTTCTCTTGTATTAGATGTGAGTATAAGTAGATGCTATTAATTATTTAATTCAGTTAATGAGTAAAGTCAAACAATATGGATAGCCAGGAAATTTTCTCTCGTAAGAGTCAGAAAATATGTTGCACCCAACTAGAGTCTCATCATTAGGAACATTATCCATCCCACATCAAGAACTGCAGTTTTACAATGTCAATCCAGAGGTGTTTTATATACTAAGTTAAATGATCTAATTTATAGTATGTGCTGACATACTTCCAAAGACAAATGACTTCCAAGGCTAGTACCTTTTATGCATTTAATTACACTTGGAATCCAATCCAATTCAAAACCATGTCTACAAAGGCTGGCATTTAGTCAGCTAAACAGTTGAATGCTTCTTTGTTCCCAAGGAGGAAAGCACAAGACTAATTTCTGTACAAGTAATTGCAGGCACAGGTAATGTTTGCAATCTTCAAAAAGGAAATGTCTCAGTGAAGGGGAAATTAAATGAGAGGGTTAAGCGCATGACCTGGAAAGGGTATTTGAATCACCTGTGATTTTCCACCCTGTTTTAGAATTCATCTTTCCTTTGAGGTGGAGCCAAATTACCAGCTGTGTTCTTCTTATTAGGAGGAAGTTGGTGACTGAGAAAGGGGGGGGGAATGAATAGCTGAACACAATCACCAGGACACATTAAGTCTTTTGTAAAACTATCAGGAAGCAGGTGAAGATCTATACAATAAGAGGATAAATAAAAACACATTAGCAAAAAAAGAAAAAGGATTTTTTCCCATCCACTAAAGATAATCACATTCTATTTTTAGGTCTCTGATCAGTTCACTTAGGAATTAAATTTTTCCATTGAAATTCCACCTGTAATTTTTGTTGTCAAAAAATGTTTCCAAGTTATAAGATCTCATAAAGTGACTCTTAAAGAGTATGAATATTAGTAAAACAGGTAACTTGACCCTCTTCCCTCCAGTGTGGATTCCATGGCCACCTTTGTCCTTCTAATAAGCCCCCAGGGAATGCTGATGCCCCCTGTCCATGAGCCACACTTTGAGAACCACTGGTCTGAAATGTACTGCTTGCTCCTAATAGATATAGTATCTTCTGCACAATTAACTTTCCTTTATACTCAACGTCATTGAGCTATATTTTGGACATTGAATATGAATTTATTCCACAAAGTTTTATTGAGGGCCTAGGAAGTACCAGGCACCGTCCTAGACTTTAGGAAATATGTCTCTTAACAGAGACAAAGTGGAGCATACAATCCAGAGGGAGAAAAGGGATAATAGATAATTGTTCAACAGGTAACGTATCAGGTGGTGATAGATTCTATAAACAAACATGAGAGAGGGTATAGTGCTAGAAATGGGATAGTTGGGAAGGGCACAGTGGCCAGGGATGGACTCTCTGAAGAAGTAAGTTTGATCAGGACTTTGGTGGCAGTAAAAGAGCAGGAAATGCAGATCCAGTGCATATTGTGGCAAAAGTGTGGTCCAGGCAGAGTTAAGATCTTAACCGGGACCTTTAATAACGAGGACGAATTATTTAACTACTCTTCCTCAGAGTCTAAATCTATAAAATGGGGATAATGTCTTCCTCATAGTATTGTTGTGAAAATTAAATTAAATTTGGTAGTATATTTAAAGCATTTACAGCAGTGCATGGCATAAAGTGTTATATTTAAGAGATAGTTGTATTTACTATAAGGATAATGAAGCTAAAAATTCAGTGTCCCACTTATATAGACCTCATCTGAGACCCTCCACTGAGTTTTGTGTACAGTGTCTTATTCTTATTTTAAAGAGATCCCCCAAATGGTATGAGCCTCAGGTCCTAAATAACCTGAACTTGCCCCTGATCTTAGCTGCTATTTTTTTCTTTTTTTATTGAAATAACATAGGTTTACAACACTGTGTATGACTTAGTAGAATAGGTTGATACCTCCTCAGATGCATGTCACCACAGCACATGACCACCCAAACACCTATAGTCCATCACCATAGACCATCACCACCACTTTCCCCCATCCACCCCCATATTCCCTCCTCTTCTAGTACTTAGCCACTACTTATTAGTCTCTGGGATAAATGATTCTAGACAAAGGCAACAAGAGCTACGAAAACCCAGAGGCTGAGAGAACATTAGAGAGGATGTTGGGACTGGAGGACAGTCAGTGAGGAACAAAGGGACCAAGTGGCAGGGGTGACCAGAGGAGACTGGGGGAAGATCATGGGTATGAAACAGGTCTTGTTCAAGTACTTGTTATTCTGAGTGAGATGGGGAGACACTAGAAGGTTTTGATAAGAGGAGAGACATGAACTGGTTCACATTTTAGTGGATCACTCCCACTGACATTTAGAGAATAGATAGCTGGGGAGACAAGATTAGAAACGGGACGATCCATGAAGAGGCATCAATCTAGGGAGGAGATAATGGTGTCCATGATTAAGGTGAAGGTGGTAAGATCTCTGAATATATTTTGACAATGGAAAACACAGGATTTGCTGACAGGTTAGATATAAGATTGAAAGAGCTATTGTGGATGATTGGACCGGTCTGAACAAATGACTGATGAGGATCAGGATTGGACTTTCATGTGAAGTGGAAATCAAGAGCTTGTTTTTGCACATGTTTTGAGATATTCATTTGACATATTATATTCTACTTTATTCCCAGGCCATATAACCTTGATGGACTTTTTTTTTTTCAGAATTGCTGTAATTCAATTACTTTATAGTCATATATCTATTCTAAAATTTTATGGAGAATGTAGTCTATTGACTCTTCAGAGTTATAACACAGATGAATTTTATGACAAATTAATTTTTTGAAATAGAATGAAAGTAGTTTTCTCCTAGTAAAGATTTACTACATTTGTCATATCCCTTGACATTTTGGAAGCATCCAAAACATTCTCTATTGCTTTTACCACCTAACACAGCATTCCAAGTCCACCATCTTGTGAGCCTCAACACATTTGACACATTGCACAAGCTCTAAGGTTTACCACAAAAATGAGACCATTAGGAGTCTCAGATGCTGAGCATTTACTATTTCAAAAGAGCTAAGTTTATTATTATTTTAGAAAGTATTTATTAAATTATATGATCCTTGACCCCAGAGTTCCAAGTGTTAGCCTTTCTCTACTCAGAGAATCATCCATTCTATTTTTCTTTTTCCTATAATTAAAAAAATATTAAATATTTCAAACTCATAGAAGATTTAAAACATGATTTAAATAATATTCCTATATTTTCTCATTTCTCCTGGACTTTGTCAGTTTCACCTTCTTGGCATTGCCATGAGTCATTCCCTTTTATGTCACGTAATATAGAAGGTTTCAATTTAAACTCTCATCTGACTGGCAAACACTATTCATATTATTAAAAATGTTTTATTCTCTTAGGCATTAGGCCCTGGGGAAAATGGCCATGTTACTCATCTTCATAACCTACTGCTTGTCCCTGGACTTGACAGCAGTAGGGGCTGAAGAGGTTACATAAATAAAAGGTACAATAATGTGTATGAGGAAGAGGTCTTTGAGATAATTGATTTTTCTCTAGAAGAGACCTAATATCCCTAAGTCAATCAATAACAGCTGAAGATTGGACAGTGTGGTAAGAGAATGTCTCTTCAAGGTCCAAGTTCATCAATTTGGGGCTTTATTAATTTGGCTAGTCACTAATCTATCTGAACATTATTTATAAAATAGAATTAGTAATATTTATCGTATATCACAATGTTGTAGTCAGACATCAATAAAATAATTTATAGGAAAACATGATTTAGGAAGTACCAAGGAATTGTATTTGGATCTACCTTATGTGGAAGGGCTTTTATTTTTGTTTATTCTTTATTCTAAGAATAATGTAGTTTGCTATAGCTTCCAAATATTTTTCATAGAGTTAGTAAAATGGACTTTTAAAAAATTCATTTGCCTTAATACAAATTACAAAGGTTTGGTCATTTATTTTCTATTCATTAAAATGTAAGGCTCTTTTAAGGCTCAATTTATTCTCTTTTGAGATTTGTATGTGGTGGGGGGAGGGAGAAATCCAGTATAAGAAGACCTACTGCAGAATTTCTCTGACTTTTGATTTTGAATTTCACATTTCAGTTCAATTATTCTGAATTTAAGGTTTGTTAAATCAGTGAAATCAAATTATGTGCATGAAATGTCCATAGACCTTTGCATATCTTTTATAACATCTTACATATTAGCTAGGATTAGAAAAAGAAATAGTCGTCTTTCTTTTTCCTTAAGCTAAAATAGACTAGTTGGCACATTTGAACAATAAATGATAAAAAAATGACATTGATAAAAGTTTTACTGAGTCATTATGAAGTCTATCATAGCTCCACTGGGAGATAATGTGCAAATTTCCAAATAATTCAAAACTTTATCCTAATCATAATAATATTTCAAATAATATTTGTTCTTTAAATATCTTTCCTTAGTTCCCATCATTAAGCAAGTATTGATTCACCTTTTATCAACTCTTAGGCTCAAAGGAAGAAGCTGGGAATACCTTATGCCCCTATCTCTACTTCTGTGGTGGTAGAGAGACAAAATCATGTTTATAAGAGTTTCAAGTCTCAAGACTTGAAATGCTACCTTCATCCAAGTGATTTTCAAAGCAGGAACAGTGTGAAACAGGATTTAGGTGTGTTTTGGTAATGGGCCTGACAGAGTACAGTGGAATCAAGCATAACGGTTCTAAATTAGAATCAAATTAGAGACAATGTCTCTGAAAAGTAGGAATCCTTTTTGTCTTCCACTGCTGTATTCTCCATTCACAGTGGTTGGGGCATGAATATTTGTTGGCTGGTTAAATGCCATGGGTGAATTATGTTTGTGTGTTCCCCTGCTAAGGTGCCCTGTGACCTTACCAGACATGGAGGAAGGAAAGAAAGAACAAGGTGTTGGTATCAAAAAGGTGAATTAAGTGTGATACTTGCCCCCCAACCCTGAGGGATTAAGTCCCCCGTGGAACTCAAGTTCGAGGAAGTAGTACTTACCTTGTCTGGGAGAGAAGATTCTCGAAGAAGGATTATAAACTGACTAGCAGACAAAACAGGAATGGGATTCCAGGAAGAATCAAAAGTATGTGTAAAGTCTTGGAGCTCATTTGGAAGATATGTTGAGGTTTAATAAGAATGTGATATAAGAAAATAGACATGAATCAGATTATGAGCTAAGGAATTCGAACTTTATTAAGAGTAAGTAAGCCACAAATAGTTCATTCTAGTAAGCTGACATAAAGGTATGACCCAAATATTTTAATCTTGTTACAGGAAAATTTAGCTTGTTAGTGAAAGTATTGTACTGACCTAAAAGAGTATTCTAGTCGTGAAGGGGGATAACCTTTAATTCTAAGAAGGAAGGAAAAAGTATATATTTTGTCAGAAATAGTGATAAAATAAGCCCTTTTCCCCTCCCTCTCAAGCATTATTTACTTCCTATTTTCCTCCAGGGTTATTAGTCCCCCAAATGATTACCCTCTAGTTTTATTAAGATTATTAATAACCTCATGTGTATTTCAGGTTATAGTTATTTTATAATGAGGACTGAATTTATGGTAGTTCAGTTTCAGTTTTTGTTCATACAGTGTTTTTCATAATATTGTCATCCTGTAGAGCCACCAGTGACAACCAGCATCACAACTAAGATTGTATGTAACATTCAAGTAATAGATGGAGCTGGTCATGAGATAAAAATAAATGTCATTCTATTTCCACTAGATTTTTTTTTTTTTGAGGTAGGTAGCATTGGTTTACAACAGTGTGCCTATTCAAAGGTCTAGGTTCACACCTCTTCAAAGGAATGTCACTATACCACACCTACCATCAAGTTACCCATAATCCACCATGGTTCATTGTGTCCCCTATTCTCTTTGTTCTTTGTCTTTCCCCTCCCCCTCTGGTATTCACAGTAATTTTTGTATTCACAGTTTACAGTCAGATTATGAGGATTTGTTTTGTTTGACTTTGTGTGACCCTTTGTTTTGTTTCCCTATGTTGCACATAGAAGTGGCATCTCTGCTATTTGTCTTTCTCCTTCTGACTTATTTTGCTTAGCATAAGTCCTCCCAGTTCCATCTGTGTTGTTGCAGAGAACAAGAGTTCATGTCTTTTCTTTTTTAAAGATTTATTTATTTATACAAGAACCAGGGCACAGGCCAGATGTGTGAGAGGATTCACCAGATACAGAGCAGTGAACAGAACAGGCAGAGCGACTGAAATACACTGCTGAAGGGAGCAGCGGGTGAGACAGGAGAGGTCTGCCGCTCCATGTGGGTTGCTCCACGGCCAGCGGGGATCGAACTGGCGCTGCAGAGGCTGCGGACAGCTTCACGGCGCTGAGCTCAACCGCTTGCGCCACCAGGGAGGCCCTCATATCTTTTTTTTTAAGCTGAGTAGTATTTCATTGTGTATATCTATACCACATCTTCTTATTCCACTCATCTGTCCTTGGATACTTAGGTTGTTTCCGTAATTTGGCTGTTGTAAATAGTGCTGCAATGAGCACACGAGTGCATATATCTCTTTCAATGGGTGTTTTTGTATTCTTCATGTACCTACTTAGGAGTGGAATGGCTGGATTATATAGTAGATCTATTTTACATGTTTTGGGAGACCTTCATACTGTTTTCTATAGGGACTGGACTAGTCTGCATTCCCACCAACAATATATAAGGGTCCCTCTTCCTCCACCTCCTCATAAACACTTGTTTCTGGTCTTTTTTATATGGGCCATTCTCATAGGTTTGAGATGGTATCACATGGTAGTGTGAGCTGTATTTCCCTGATGATAAGTGATGATGAACATTTTTTTTTTCATGTGCCTATTGACCATCCATATGTCTTCTTTGGAGAAATGTCTAATTTTAAGGGCTGGCAAATACGTCAGATTCTAGATACAGTGGTGCAGATGATTTAATGAACATGTACCATTAAGACAAATAAGAAATGAAATTAAATCTATATCTGCCTTACAAATGCCCATATTATATCTCCATCATAAAATAGTGATCTATTATTTCTTCCTTACCCAGTATATCCAAATTACCAAATATAAGCTTTGTTTTCAGTTTGAAGGAAGAAAGAACAGTCAGCAGCAAAATTTGGGAGTGTGAGTAGGGAATTTGGGCCAGAAAGGGCAAGAGATGGAAAAAAGATTTTATGAACATCCCTGCCTTTCTACTTAGAAGGGAAATTGAACATTTCCTGCATAAAACAAAGTATCACTTGTAAGGCAGCATACAAGCATATGAAAGTAGTAGCAAATATCACCTGCCATAGACTGCCTGGTAAAAGGGAAATGTGATAAAGTGGGTCAAGATTCACTTGTAAATGCCACACAAACTTCCCCCACTTATTTCTTCAGCAAATACTCACTGTCAGTAAACACACACACATACACACATACACACACATCATTCTATACTTTTCTCCTAGATATATTTATTGTTAAAAGTCCTCCCTCACACCCCCTGTAATGAATATCTGTTCACTTTGATGTTCACTGTTGGGGATCAAGAAATTTCACAAGTATTTTGCTGCATGCTGCTCAAACCTTACCATTGAACAAGGTGTTACGCATTAATAAAGAATGGAGAAGAAGCTCAAAGATTAATAAATGTTGTCATGGTTATGGTTGCCGATGGAATAGGACACAAGAAGAAAAATACCCACAATTGCTCTGTTGCTAGTTTAAAATAAAATATTGAGGAAAAAAATAGGTGGTCTATTAACATTCTCTCTAGACATAAAATAACTATTATGCTGGACTGTAGTAAAAAAATTTCAACACACAAATCCTTCCATAATTGTCTGGTATAATAAGTTAATATTCCAAGCATATAGTTGCATATATATATATATATATATATATATATATATATATATATACACACACACACACACACACAAACACATACACACATATATATGTGGGAGAGAGAGAGTGCGAGAGAGGATATTCTCTGTTTCTTGCTGCATTAAAGAGGAAAGAACAGAAAGCTAATTATATTTAGTGATTGTCAGATTTTAATTATACTTATTATGGGTTTGGTGGGTTCAAGAATTGGGGTGCAGGCCAGAGGTGCAGGGGAGGGGGTGAGAGGATTCACCAGAGACAGAGTGGGGAGCAGAACAGGAGAATCTGCTGAAATACACTGCTGAGGGGACCAGTGGGTGAGACAAGAGAGGTCTGCTGCACCATGTGGGTCACCTCCCTGGCTGGGGATCGAACTCCCACTGCAGTGGCTGCGGATAGCTTCATAGTGCCAAGACTTAACCCCTTCCGCCACCAGGGAGGCCCCTGTTTTTTTTTTTTTTTTTAATTGTCTTTGTTGCTTGGTCCTGGATATTATGACCTACACTTATGTAGGCTGAGAAGCCATGGAGTTGAAATTTGTCTAGTGACCTTACAGTTCCACACCTTTTCACATGCATACCCTAAAGTGCCCCTCCCAGGATGGCTCCAGACACCTGCCAGAGACTCTTAGGAAGACCATGCTAGTCTCAAAGCGACACATATATAAGGGTTGAATGTCTGCCTCTAGGACACATGGTTTTATTCTACCTGGAGCTCACCTCAGAAATTGTATATATTCCTCAGATGACAAATAGGTTTCATCTCTTGGGAAAATCCTGACTAGTGGTGACTCTGTCAAGTGTTAGGAACAATTCTAAGGTGTTTTCAGTCTCATCAGGAAAGAGTGATGCCTACCATGGAGCACGTTTACATTGAGTTTAATTCTTACTCCCTGTGAAATTCCTTCAAATACGTGGACATTGCACCACTTACCTTTTAAGGAATATGTTCTACCTAAATCTCAAATCTTCCAGCTTCTGTCATCTCCATCATTCTGGCAAGGTATAGGTGGTTCTACCCTTTTAGCTAGCATGTCAACCTAACATAACTTCTGTGCTTGTAGATATTCCATAGGAAAACCTTTTTTTCAGGGTCACAAGTGAAGCTTGAATATCCTTAAAAGTTCTTCTGAGTTCATATCTATATGCAATTCAGTGTGCTAAAAGCAAAACATCATCTTGTCATTTGACTACTAAGATAGCTTGCCATAACCATCAAAATTTTGCTTAAAAATGCATTTTTATTTCTCACACTGCTTTTAAAGGGCATTGCTGATTGACTGCATATTCTGTTCTACCTTGAATATTTTGTATCCTTATGTCTGTGTGGACATAGCTAAGGGTATATTGATGACTCCAGTAGTAAGTGCAACAGCACAGTTGACACAAAAACTGCTTACATTTGTTAAATGGAAATCTAGTTCTAGAAATATCACAGCATAGCCCCTCACCCCTATCCCCTGCCAAGAGGCTGTAAAACATGCATGATTTTTTTCTTTCTATTTCTGTAAGGTGATGTTCTTTAAGAACTAGTAGGACAAAGTAGACTGTGATCACTTTTAGTTATTTCAACTCCAGAGTCCATGTGCCCTCATATTATCACCTCCTAGAATAACCCTGCATCGATCAATAAAACATCAAATCATCTACTTTGAATTCCAAATCTGTCAATGTAAAATGTGTACGATTCAACTATGAATATCCCCATGCCCTCTACATAAGTGATTAAGTGAAACCATGCTGATACCATGATGGACATTCTGCTCACATGTTATTTGTGATGTGCTGGTTTATTTGGGATCCTATTTTTCCATTTTATATACTGGGTTATCTGGTGTCAGCAATGTATATAAAACTGCTCACGTTTCTTATGATGACAGCTGCACAAAGTCCATTCTCAAAGCTGTATATCAAAGTGGCAAACATAATAACACAACACAGATCTGTGTTGACACTAATATGGATTTCATGCTTGTTTCACGGCCCCTTGGCCAAACATTCAAAAATATTGTAGTACCCAGTAAATAACAGTCCCGAAGCAAAATCCAAAGGTTGTATATTTTATTTCAGAGCAAAAATTATGAGCTAAAAGAATGATCAATCCTTTTCTACGTTTTACATTTTCTTTCATATCCTGTGTTGGTAGGATTGAAGTACGTGTTCTCCAAATTCAAAATATCACTGAAAGTAAAATAAGAGGCATCTTCAGAAGTTTTTCTTGTAAAATATATCGATCATCTTGTTTTCTTTCTGCTTACCATGCACTAGGATCTCTATCTACATTTTTATAAGAATGAACTTGTTTAAATCTTTTAAATGACCTATTAGGTAGATTCAACTATTGCTCCATGTCACAGGTTAAGGAAGCTGAAACTTAAAGGGGTTAAGTGACATACCCACAATTCAAAATTAGTAACAGTCAGGGTTTAAACCTAAAAAGTCTGGCTCCAGCACCCACAGAGTTATCAGCATATCATTTATTCCAGTATCTAAATTGTAGTGAAGGGGGAAGGTTGAGTAAGGTTTTAAAGTTTGTGGGGCCTTTAATATCGACCAGGAATTATGACAGACAGTCAACATTGACAATCTCTAATCCTCACAACAGTCCTATCAGTTAGGAATAAACATTACTCCCTTTTGTAAGTACAGCTGGAAAGGTTAAACAAATAGGCAATAAAATTAGGAAAGTAAAGACAGTTACACAGAAAAGCTGGCTGTAAACTCCCATTCACCTCCAGCTGAGTTAAATGGTCTTTCTGCTACCATATCTTATCTCTTCTAAAACAAAATCTACCCTTAATAAAGTGGTTAAAATAATTTCCTTACCTATTTTTTCATTTTCATGCACTTTCTATATTGAAATTCAAAAAACTGAAGGGCTTGGGGTGAAATACAATCTCCCACTGTGTTTATAACTTTTTCAAGTTACAGTGAAGTCATTTTATAGTCATCTTGTGTTAATTTTTTCTTGAAAATTGAGTGGCATTGTTAACATTTTGAAAGGCAGCACATATAACTGCATATTATATCATAAGAATAGACAATTATAAAAAGAGTTTAAGATGAAGTACCTTTACCCGAGCTGTAATTGCAGCTGGTAATTAAACTGAAGTGTTTCATTTTCCTAGTCAGGTCATCAGTGACACCAGAAAATAAACAATTTGAAAGTGAAATCCTTAAGGGCAAACAATTATAATTAATTGCATTTTCCAAGAGAAAAAAGCATTCCTAAAACCTGTTTGGGGTGACCCCTTGACTAACATAGACAGTGATTTACACTGTGAGCAGGAATATTGGGTTTGGAATCCGACCTGATTTAACTTGAATATTCATGTAGTCTCCAGCATGATTTATGCTTCAAATCCATTTCCATTGTCAAACTTTTTCTCTCCAAGGTAAAAAAAAAAAAAGGCAGATTTATATTCTGAATAATTCACATTACGCAATGAGATGATCAGTATGAAAAGATTTCATCACGGTGGAAACACTTGGAATCTCCTCAAATATCAAGAGTATTTTTTTTTAGAGATGCTTAGGAGCTGACATGAAAATATTTATGCATATAAATTTGGGTCCATGTCTCATAAGTCTGTTGAATTAGAGCCATAAAATTCAGGCAGTCTGGTTTTCTACTGTTCATTTTCACAAAGAGCTACATTTGGGATTTGTGCACATATTTTGGCTATTCAGATTATATGGAACAAACTGCTGTGACTTTAACTCTGATTCTTGCTGCTTGCTCTGAGATCTAACTTGAAGTGGATTTTCTCCTCTGTACTGTCGCATCACTTAGTTAAGAGTTCGACTACTAATTTCTCTTTGTTGGTTTTCGTATTATATGAACACAGGATCTCTCTGTCAGATGTGACTAGCTACAGAGCTCAGAAGCACTGCTTACTAATACCCTATATCTGGTAGCTTTAACCATGCAACAAAGAACCTTCAGACTTGGTGGTTTAAAACAATATTTATTTAGCTCCCTAATTTCTTTTTTTTTAAGATTTTATTTATTTATTTATTTATTTATACAAGCACTGGGTACAGTCAGAAATGTGGGGGGGGGTGGGGGTGAGAGAATTCACCAGAGCCAGAGAGGGGAACAGAACAGACAGACTGACAAAATACACTGCTGAGGGGAGCCGCGGGCATGGCAGGAGAGGTGTGTTGTGCCATGTGGGACCCTCGCCAGTGGCCAGGGATCAAACTGGCACTGCAGAGGCTGCAGGCAGCTTCACAGCCCAGCACTCAACTGCTGCACCACCAGAGGAGGCCCTAGCTCCCTATTTCCTAGGAAGGCTACTAGGTAGGGTTTGGGTAGGTGATTCTTCTCATCTAGGCCAGGTGCACCTGATAGCTGGGCCTCCCTGATGCACCTGCAAGTAAGTGCCAGGTTGGGTGGGTCGGATGGTCTAGGGAGTCTTCTGTTGGCATGACTTGTCTTTGCTCCCAGTGGTCTTGCATATTCTAACAGGCTACCCTTATCTTTGTCACATGGTGGTGTAGCAAGGACTTCTAGATCAGTAAAAGAGGGCAAGTGTAAATGTGCATGCACTTTTTAAATCACTAGTGTCCTATTTTCCTAATGACCAAGCCCAGAGACAGGGTGAAGGGTACCACCAAAAATTGAGGGTACTTAGATGCATGAACACATTACAGGATGTCACTATGAGAATCGGCTACCTACACATATAAGAGCTTTGGGCTATATTCTTAATCCCTGTGTCCCAATTTCAGCATCCTCTTTAAGGTTGGTTTGAGGATTAAAATGAACTAATCTATGTAAATTAATGGGTGAACTATTTGACATGTGGAAGACACAATTAACATTGGCTACTTTTCTCCTTAAGTTATCATTGTAGATTCATTTATGGGTTATACAATGTGGGCATTTTAAATATGAGAGCAAACTGTTAGTGACATGTCATCCCACCGAGACACTGTTCAGTATTTTGTTGTAGAAGCTAGTGTCTTCTTCGTCCTTAAATTCATGACAATCTCTGCTGAAGTTATGCATTAACTTTCAGGATAAACTTCTACAAAAAAGTGTATTCCTAAAATATAAATGCATACACATAGGTAAAATGTCTTTACACTTATTTAGCTCCTCTTTTACTTCCATACAACCTACCAATCAGAGGCAAAACTAGGCTAATTATAGTCCATACATTGGATCAGGGGTCACAGACTAAAGGGGCCATAAAGACTGAAAGTTTTCAGAGCATTGATCATGGTTATTGAAGCAACCAAGGTATTTTTAAAGTCAGCCTGACATCATAAGCAAATAATCAAAAGAGCCCTTAAAATGAATTCAACTTTGGCCAATTGTCTTTTAAAATCTGGCTCCAATATTGATGCGTGATGGTCACATCTTTAATTTGGAAGTAGGCCACTGACACAATAGAGTAGATGAGCTTCCATAATTTTCAAGTACACCTATACTTTTCCCCATTGATCTGTGTATAATAAATCATTGTGTTGGCCTGCGTGCAGCATTCAAACACAGTCTGCATAATTCAAAACTGGTCAGTGAATGTAACACAATAAAATACCATGACCTAAAGATCAGGTAAATGAAAATCCACTGAAAGATCACAGATCACTGTACTTGTCATATTTACTCTATGAAATACATTATTTGTTCATTTCACCAAAATACTCTTATCATAATTATTATTTTGTAGGTCATTATAATAGAGCAGAACATATCCTTCTTATTACAGTATGCAAGGAAATACCTTATGTATCTCCTGGGTGTTTCAGGACTGATGGGATCGCTCTGATTTTTGCTGACTTTTTAGCCAAGAAAAAGAACATGTAGTCAGCATGGACTGAGACACATAGAACAATGGTTCTATTTGACATTCTTTTGATATTGAGTATATTGGGAGTGGGGAAGAAAAAGAAATTGAAGACTTCATTGGGATAATATGTTAATAGGGGATGCAAGAAGAACTATTTTTAAATATAATATTGCTTGCATTAGAATAGTCTTTTTTTCTGTTTTTCCATTGATTGCATATAAGATATACCTGAGAAAATCTTGTGGTGTTCTTTTTAGTTTTGATTAATCTGTTTCAGTGAGTAAATTTGCTGGACACCAAAGTGATTGGGTCTTTCATCTAAGAGCTCTCTGAGATGAAAAAAATATAATTTTATTTTTATAATTGCGTTAATATTAATCACTTCTGGGCCTCCCCTGGTGTCACAGCAGTTGAGCGCTGGGCTGCGAAGCTGCCAGCCTCTGCAGCACCGGTTTGATCCCTGGCTGCCAGCGAGGGTCCCACATGGCGTGCAGACCTCTCCTGCTGCACCCGCTGCTCCCCTCAGGAGTATATTTCATCGGTCTGCCTGTTCTGTTCCCTACTCTGCCTCTGGTGAATTCTCTAACCCTCCCGCGCTTCTGGCTGTACCCAGTGCTTGTATAAATAAATAAATAAATATTTTTAAAATATATTAATTACTTCTGACCAGATGTAGGATTCCAGGTGGCAAACATTTTTGTTGAGATATCTGTATTTCTTACTCCAACCTGATTAACTCAAAGGCATGAAAAATCTTCAGTAAAAAATGAACATCAGTTGTAAAATCTGTTTGAAGGAACTAACAGAAACATTAATGGGGTATTTCTAATTTGTGGGCATTTATTAAGAAACAGAGTTTTTTAAACATAAAACTGTCAATGCATTTACTGAGATTGTATATTAAAATATGACATGAACACTACAGGGTTTTCTGAGGTGTGTCCTATATATATTTTTATTTTTGATAATTCCAGTCTCTGGTGCTATACCAGAAGTCTTTCTCCAGATATATATTTAGTAAAAATAAATCAATTTAAAGGAAAATATGGGGTGTCAAAGCTTTAGATGTTTATATAGCTAATCATAGAAACTCAGGCATATAGGAAAATCAAAATCCTATCACAAAACTTTTATTTGCTAATTACAAATCTCAACCAAGACCTTTGGGGGAATAAAATTCAAAATGTAAATAAATCTACTTGCCTGGACAGTACATGAACTTCATTTATTAAGTTGCTATGATTTGCTTTATAACTAAAGTCTGCATGCTGAATAATTTTGCTCACACAAAGTGTTATAAACTAATAATGAAAAATAATACTAACTATAAATAATTTAGTGTGGAAAAACTGAGAATCTAAGGATGCTCAAATTCAAGTTTTTGGTTGCATTCAAATGTATTGCATTCAGTTCTCCTTTTCAATTTACACCACTGATGACAGTTCAACTGAACCAGTATTTATTGAGAAATTACTGAGTTTATAGTCACTGTGCTAGGACATGGTGGACAAAGATGAATAAAGCATGGCCCCAGTCCTCAGAGGAGATGGCCATATCACAACTGTAATAGCTCACGTAAGAGCTGATGTATCAATGGATAGCCAATGCTGCCCCTGGATTGACCAGTGGAACTCATAGGGCTTAACAAATAGCCATATTCATGGCTATAATTTATTACAGCAAAAGGTTACAAAACAAAAATCAGCAAAGAGAAAAAATACGTGCATTCCAAAGGAAACCAGGCACAGGGTTCCAAGAGCCCTTTCCCAAGTGACTCTCACAGGATCCATTTAATTTTTCCAGCAAGGATTAACAATGCAAAATCAACAAGCAAC
Source organism: Talpa europaea (assembly GCF_964194135.1). Taxonomy (NCBI): domain Eukaryota; kingdom Metazoa; phylum Chordata; class Mammalia; order Eulipotyphla; family Talpidae; genus Talpa; species Talpa europaea. The sequence goes on from NC_140081.1 coordinate 17,130,774, forward strand.
TATAAACCAGAGACACACTGGGGCGGGGGGAGGAGAGGAGGGGTTAGGGTCAAAATAAGGGGGGGGTGGGAATTGCATGGGAAATATAACCAATATGAAAATGCATACATTGTGCAAAAATGAAAAATGTATATAAAATAAAAAAAAAAACACAATGCATGTGAAAGGTCTAAGGGGGAAGTTCATTCAAGACTCAACACAAAGTATTTTATCAGGGGCTGGTCATATAAGCACCTTTGCCTACATATCAAAATTCCAGACTCTCAGAAAGAAAGCAGGCACTGAGCATAAACCATATTGTTGCACAACCCATTTGGGCTTAGGGAGCCATTCTTATCAGGGACTGGTAGAAGCCCTGCTATACTCTATGTGCCTAGATGCCAGTTAAGAGCTAGCTTTGCAATTTGGCCTGGTAGGTTAACTTTTTCATGCAAAGGTGAACAGGATCTATTCAGATAGTTGGGGGAGAAATGAATTCAGATGAGGAAACATGGAGAAAGATCTCACAGGTATGGAAAATGGTTCAAAAGATTTCATTCAGTAAGATATTGAGGCCCAAATGATAAGGCCCTGAATTGATGCCAGCATCCGTGAACAGGCATCACCTTGTAAAGAGGATAAAAGCAGTGATTGTGTTAATTCAAAACATTTTTGCCGGGATTATCTCCTTCAGTTGTTTGAAGATGTGTTTCTAGTTGGCAATATGTGGATATTTGTCTCAGTTCAGTGCTTTATTTTCAGTGTGTATAATTTCTGACCCTAACACATTTGCAGCTGTATAGTTTAAAGGTCTCTGTTACAGTACAGTAGAGAGTTTAATGTTGTCCTGGGGGGAGTGTGTACCATCAAAGATGACATTTCAGAACATAGTACATTTATAAAAGTGATTGAGGCAAAACATTTTTATCACTAGTACTTACCGCATTAGCTATAAACTGTGGAATTGTATTATTTTTCCGGAGCCAGATTAAGACATGCTTCAGTGTCTATCAGATACTATAGTTGGACAATCTAAAGCAGAGTCATTCCTCTATTTCACGAAGAGAGAAATGAAAACTGTTAAGCTTATAAATATTTCACTACAGATTGCTATGTATTAGCTCCTCACTGTTTAATTCAGCTGCTGTGAAATGCTGATAATTCTCTACTGAAGGCTTGAGGATAACCTCTATTTCAATAAATATTATGGCTGGTACTGATTTATGAGTTCCATGCATTCAGTGACAGACAAGATGGAATGTGTTAGCCTTATTAATGCAATTGGTGTAATGTACTCAACTTAGGCCTCAAGTTTAAAGATTTAGCTGCTTGGGTCTACTACCCCCATGCATGGGCCTCAGTGGTAAAGAAATATATATCTTATAAAATACTCTATAAATGATGTTTCTACTTTAGTTTAGAAGTATATTAGAAAATACATGCATTTTTGCATATCTTCCATTTTGTTAATATCTTAGGTCATTATAAATGAATCCCAAAACTTAAAAAAAAGGCATAAACAGTATTGTTTTTTATTATCTCTGAAAAAAAAAAAACGTTAACCCTCCCCAATTTTTGCTTCTGCATCAAATTACCACAAAACGAGTGCTTCACACAGCACAGATAAAGCATCTTACAGTTGTGAAGGTCAGAAGTCCAAAATGGGCTTTGCAGGGCTGTAATCAAGGTGCGAACATAGCTGTACTCCTTTCTGGAGGCTCCATGGAGAATCTGCTTCCCTACCTTTTCCAGCTTTCAGGGGCTCCCTGCATTCCTTGGCTTGTGAACCCTTTCTCCACCTTCAGAATTATGAGTGTAAACACCTTCAAATCTCTCTCTGTCTCTCTGATCTCAGCTTCCTTCATCACATCTGCCCCTCCTGCTTCCTTTCAGTGGAAATCTTTGTAAATCATTGGACTCACCTAGATAATCCAGGATTATCTCTCCATCTCAAGATAGCTAACTTAGCCACATCTGCAAAGTCCCTTTTGTGGTATAGGGTAACATATTCACAGGGTCTGGCTATTAATGGGAGTCCATTATTCTGTACCACAACCTCCATATATATCTTTGTTTTGTGTGATTATCTGTACTATGACTAATTCAATACCAATCAATGGTACTCAACCAAATTTGGGGCATTCCATAAGTATCTATTGAATACCTTATGCTTTCTTGATGCTAATGAACAGCAGTTAACCAAACAAAGTCTTTGCTTTTATGGATCTTATATTCTAGAAGGGGAGAAAAATAGGTATTTGATGTGTTCTGAATATTTAGCACTATGAAGAAAAATAATAAAAGGTTAAATGGGAGCGTGAGCTAGTATGTGTACCATGAGAAAGTGTTATTTCATCACTGACCATGGTCAGTAATGGCCCTCTGAAATGCTATATAACAGTTAGAATAGTTGCCCACAAAAGATTTGTCCAGGTCCTAACCCCTGAACGCTATGAACATGACCTTATGTGGAAATAACAGCATCTTTGCAGAAGTAATTAAGTTAAGGATATTGAGATGAGATCATCCCAGATTTAGGGTGAGCCCTATGTCCAACAATGAGTATCCTCATAAGAGACAGAACAGGATTGGACACAGAGGAAGGCATATGAAGATAGAGACAGATTTTGAAGTGTTGTATCTACAAGCCAAGGACAAGAAATTGTTGCAACCACAGAAGCCAATACAAAGACATGAAAGGTTGCTGCAAATGGCATGATTTATCTTTTTTGATAGCCGAATAATATTCCATTGTGTATGTATACCACATCTTCTTGATCCAGTGGATGGAGCTAGAAGGAATTATGCTCAGTGAAATAAGCCAGAAGGAAAAAGAAAAATATCAGATGGTTTCACTTATAGCAGGAATATAGGGGAACCAAATAAGACATCAGTGTAAAAAAATAATAACAGTACAAAACACAGCAAAGCAAAAATGGACAATTATAAATCAGAGACATACTGTAGGGGAGGAGGAGGAAGAGGGATTGGGGGAGGGAGGGAGGCACAGAGGGGACTTTGGTGATGGTGCAAGGGTGCATTGGGGAAGGAAATTCTATGGGGACTAATCCTGAGGGAGTGGGGGGAAGCAAATATTGTTTAAAAATTATCAATGATGTAAAAAGAGAATAGCATTAAAAATAAATTTGAAAATAAATAAATAGGGCCTCCCTGGTGGTGCAGGTGGGTGAGCACTGCACTGTGAAGCTGTCCGCAGCCTCTGCAGCGCGGGTTTGATCCCAGCCAACAGAGGAGAATCCCACAAGGTGAAGCAGATCTCTCCTGTCTCGCCCGCTGCTCCCCTCAGCAGTGCATTTCATCAGTCTGCCTGTTCTGTTCCCTGCTCTGTCTCTGGTGAATCTTCTCACTCTTCTGCGCATCTGGCCTATACCCCAGTTCTTGTATAAATAAATAAATCTTTAAAAAATAAAAACAAAGGGCCTCCCCTGGTGGCGCAGGTGGTAGAGCGCCATGCTGTGAAGCTGTCTGCAGCCTCTGCAGTGCCGGTTCAATCCCAGCAGGCCGGTGATGGTCCCACATGGTGCTGCAGACCTCTCCTGTCGTGCCCACTGCTTCCCTCAGCAGTGCATTTCATCAGTCTGCCTGTTCTGTTCCCCGCTCTGGCTCTGCTGAATCCTCTCACCCTCCCGTGCATCTAGCCTGTACCCCAGTTCTTGTGTAAATGAATAAATAAATCTTTAAAAATAAATAAATAAATAAAATGGCAAATTTTATGTCATGCATATTTTAATTATGTTCTGCAAATTTTACGTTATGCAGAAATAAAGAATCATTTAAAAATTAAAAAAAAAAAGACATGAAAGGGACTCTTCCTACAAGCCCACAGAAGAAACTAACCCTGCTGACAACTTGCTTTCCAGTTTCTGGACTCCAGAACTGTGACAGAATGCAGTTTCATTGTTTTAAGCCACCCAGTTTTGATAATTATTTGTTACAGCTACCTTAAAAGACTAATACAGGCAATGTCTGAGCAGAAACATGTTTGAAGTGAGAAAACTAGCCATACAGATATTTTATTTATTTATTTATTTTTATTGAGGCAACGTTAGTTTGCAACACTGTATGTGATTCAGAGATACGGGATTATATCTCAGATGCATGTCACCCAGTACACCCACCATCAAGATATTTTAAAGAAAAGTAATATAAGCAGAGGGTATAGTAAGTGAGACACATTTTGTGATATCCAAATAAAAAGAGCAGCCAGTGTATCTGGGGTCTGGAAAGCAAGGGGGAAGAGTAAAAATGATTATAAAACCATCATATAAACCAGATCTGTTCAGAGTACCTTGTGGGCCATAGTAAATATTTTGTATCTTATTTTGTCTATTAATATAATTTTGACCTAAGAAAATGTAAATTTTATATTAAATATTTTATCTTTTTTGTCATGCATGACAGTTTTTAACTGTCAGACAAGAGTAATCATGACAAAACGTGAAGGTTGCCTTCTGGTAGGTTCCAGTATATTCCAGTAACTTAGCTGTCAATTTCTAAGTAATGTTGGCCTTGGCCTGAACTAAGAAGATATATTGGTCCCTCCATTCCCACCACATGAGCATTTATTTCCTTTTGCTTCTGAGTATATACAATCTGTTGCAATCGGTTTCTTAAGCAGTGCTGTTCCGTATTTTAGTAGAATCAATGATACACTCTGATGTTCACCCAAGATAACCCTGTCCATTAGTGAGAATGGAGGTCACAGATGGCAGCATGAGAATCCCACACAAAATCTACTTGCTCTCCCAAGGTGTGAGTTAGTAGTAAAATGAATTAATTTAAGTTTCATCTTCCCTGCTGCTGTCTGCTAACTCTGACCCTAGAAAGCCATAAAACATATCAAGAGGTGACAAAAGAAATAGACTAAAAAAAATGAATTGCTTATTAAAACTTGCAATATGTATGCAAATTGTTGCTAGAACTGTATTAGAAATAAGAAAACTGTAGTGCCATAGGAAGTTATAGTTCTAGGCAGATGTCTTTATGTTAGGAAGTAAGGTCAAGTCTTAGAAAATGTTTTAATGGCTTTGAAACAATGTAATTGGTAGGATGGTCTCAAGGGAATTAGTAATGCATGGAAACATAACCAATGCAAGTTTATTAGGCGATGCTTTTTTTCCTTAACAATTGTCCCATCCACTACTATGCACAATTGAAATATTTTACATTGAATATCTGTCAAAGTACAACTGACACACATATATGTGTGTATATTATATTATATAGATATATAAATGTAATGAATCTTAGCTTACATTACTATGGGCAAGAAAAAGAACAAAAGATTCACATAAAATTTCATCTCTTCTCATCTTCCCATGCTCCTTCATTTTGTTTGTCATCTCAAATACAAATTAAAATACTCTAAATGACTAAAGAAAATATCAGACATGGGAAATTAAACATCAAATGTGAACTGAATCTCAGTTGTACAATCTTAACTGTTACTTAAAATAGAATATTTCACACCCTTTTCCAGGAAGCTCCTGAAAAGTTCATTTGATTCCAATGTAGAGAAACCCTGTAATTCTTTGAGTATATAAAGATAACATACAAATACGAACTTGGCCAGAGGAATGATTCAAGTTTCTTGGAATTAACAAGGCTGAAATATGCTTACATAAAACATTGTTTTAATAAGAGTCATTTTATTCCAGAGGAATTTATCCAGTGCCCATGAAATTATCCTCAGAGTATACAGAATACATAGGTATATATATGGGCTACTACAATAATTAAACTCTTAAAAGACTTTAGCATGAGCTATCTACTTTGATACGACTCACACAGAGTCTGCTCTGGAAAATTTCCCCCCAGGCCGAGGATTCACCCCTCAGATTTACAACAAGGGAAACATAAATGAATCTGCTCACTTAGGGGTGACCAGGCTGTGGAGAAGTGATGAATGCCAAGCCAACTTGCCAGAAACTAATTTATAAACCAGAATGCTGATTCATTAAATGAAATGGGAGATGAATCTGGTAAGATAACTGGTATCAATCATTTGAACAGGGCAATCCCTCTTATTGAATAAGTCCACTGAAGAGACTAAATTGCAGATCAGAAGGATTCTTAGTTAGAAGTGAATGTGATGGGGTATCCCTTCAAGTTCAGGTTGCTCAATTTGTTTCTCCCCACTCTGAGGGTCAGACAGTGCAATAGTCTGGCAGCTGAAAGTGCCAGTTCATAACCTTTGGTTGACTTTTGCCTCTTGTCTACCACCCTCATCTTGGCATAACAAAGCCGCTTGTTAGAAAGACTTAGGTCAGAGTTTATTTTGCATTCAACATATAGTCTCCTGTGGTTTTAGGAGATAAACTAGAGAATTCAGTAAAGGTATTTGGTAAGCACCTTAAACTCATCAGCTTCCTTTTATCATAAACCATTTTTTATAGTGAGTTATTTCAACAGATGGATAACCACATCAGTTTCAGCTTAATGCTTATTGACTTTCATTTCCAAGAGGTGATAGTTTTACCCATTCAATTTAGCAGCTACTTACTGAGCTCCTCGGGAGCAAGAAAACTCCCAGGGGAAATAGAAATAAGCAAGACAGTTCTCTACAGAAGCTGATGAAAATATTCCAGCAACAACAAGAGGTGCAAAGAATTATGATACGAGTTAGGAAATCATATAAGAGAGTTTGTTCCAGGAAGCGAGGTGATAACACATTCGAGTGTGAGAATTGCATGGTTTTGAGCTGGAACTTCCAGGGCACTTGGGGTTTGCCAAGAGGGATGCGAAAGAGGGGTTCTGTGCAGTTGAAGAGATCTTGGTCAGCGACAGCTTAGAGGAATAAAAGACCCAGGCACATTCCAAATATTGAGGGCACAGACCCTATTTGTAGACTCTAAGGAATATGTAAAGACCTTCAATTCTAGTATGACTTTAAAAAAATCTCAAAGTCCAACAAACAGAAATCACTCATAGAAACCCTATCCTTAATTGTATCCTCGCTGATTAAGTTAGCGGTTGCATTTGTCCTTACTTTTCTTGACAGTGCTTGAATTTGAAAAGTCTAACAAATCAAAAATTAATTATTAAGGCTATAAGCGTAACATTTAATGATTAAATGTTTCGAGCAACTTGATTATAACCAACTTGATTAATTGTTTGTCCATATTTAACTATTTCTTCCTGATATAGTGTGTAATTAGTAAAAAGAAACCTGCAAAAATATTACAAAGCCTTTAATTTCTGAATTCATGGCAATTCAGTTCAGCTCTGGTATGCCTGATTATATGGTATTTTCTATTAAATGACTTCACTCAGAGATGCTATCCTTTGTGGTATTATAATTACTGAGAAATCAGTAGTTAATAAGAAGATAGATTGGGCCTCCCTTGTCGCGCAAGGGGCTAAGCACCACACTATGAAGCAATCCACAGCCGCTGCAGCACGAGTTCGATCCCCAGCCGGCCAGAGAGAAACCCACATGGCGCAGCAGACCTCTCCTGACTCACCCGCTGCTCCCCTCAGCAGTGTATTTCAGTCAGTCGGCCTGTTCTGTTCCCCGCTGTCTCTGGTGAATCCTCTCACCCCCACATCTCTTGCCTGTACCCCAGCTCTTGTATGCATAAATAAATACATCTTTTTTAAAAAAAGAAAATAAATTGAACCAAGTGACAGGCTGTTTTTCATTCATTATTTTTAACTAGGTAAAAATGAACTACTTATTTTGCTTTCATCTTTGTGCTTTCATTTGCTTGCACTGCTTACAATGGGGAAGAATGGGATATGATCAAAAGCTTTTATTTTTTTAAAGATTTATTTATTTATTTATACAAGCACTGGGTACAGTCAGAAGCATGGGAGGGTGAGAAAATTCACCAGAGCCAGAGCAGGGAACAGAACAGGCAGACTGACGAAGTACACTGCTGAGGAGAGCAGCGGGCGGCAGGAGAGGTCTGAGTACCATGTGGGACCCTGGCCAGCAGCCGGGGATTGAACCGGCACTGCAGAGGCTGCGGGCAGCTTCACAGCCCAGCGCTCAACCGCTGCGCCACCAGGGAGGCCCAAGCTTTCTTTTTCTTTTTTTTTTTTAAGATTTATTTATGCATACAAGAACTGGAGTATAGGCCAGAGGTGCAGGGGGTGAGAGGATTCACCAGAGACAGAGTGGGGAGCAGAACAGGGGGATCGACTGAAATACACTGCTGAGGGAAGCAGCAGGGGAGACAGGAGAGGTCTGTTGCGCCATGTGGGTTGCCTCCCTGGCGGAGATAGAAATCGTGCTGCAGTAGCTGTGGATTGCTTCATGGTGCTGACGCCTAACCCCTTGCGCCACCAGGGAGTCCCACTAATCAAAAATTTTTTGTGGCTCTTCCTTTAGGCTACCATCAAATAACACATACTGGTTGGTAGCTAAATGCTGAAGGGCGTTGAGATATAGTGAACAGACCTGAGTGAATTAAACCCGTGGAGACAGGGCTTTCTAAGGTGAAGTGGGAAAGGTGTTGATGAAATAAGAACCACTTTGGAATATATGTTCCATATTTGCATATATGTAAATTTGAATTCATTTCTGGTTCAGCCAAAAAGTGCAGAAATATTGGAAGTATATCATTCCACTGGATCATTAGAACTGTCAAACCATCCAAGGCAGGATTGTGGCTGGTCGGGTTCTGAAATCAGGTGGCCTCATTTGATTCCCAGTTCCCCCTTTGTTACTGATTTTGAGCAAGTGCCTTACTTCTCTACCATTCAATTAATTTTCTCACTTACCCAATGGAAATATACTTCCCTAGTTTTATAGTAATGATTTAACTAATGGGGTGCATAAAACATTAGCACAATGACTGGCACAGAGTAATCGAGCCATAAATAGTAATTATTATTAAAAATGAGAGGCATTGCTTCCTTCTGGCATCTATTTATTTTAAAAGGGTGTTTTTATACCTTTAAAAAAAATCTGCCTTTATAGACTATAAACTACCCATGGCTGCCCGGTGAAGAAATAGAGAGGAATTAGGGGACAAGTAACCAAATCATTGAATCATGAAGACAGTTTTGGTGCAGGGGATTTCCATCTAGTGAATTTCTCTGTGTGTGAAGATATCCTTTTATGTCATGGTAGGAAGAGATTAATTAACCATTAAATCTTTAATGAGGCAAACAGTAAGCATCTGCTGGAAGTCACCTATGGAAGCATAGTATATATGTTTGGGTATGTGCATTTACACAAGTACAGTGCCTATATTTATGCTCATACACAGAATGGAAGAGGGATTGGTTAGTTGATTCTTCAATCTTTAAGTATACTCCCTTTTTACCAATCTTTAAGTATACTCCCTTTTAGATGACACTAACTGACCATTTGCGAGTTATTTTATAGGTGCTCAGGGTATTTATAATTGACTCAAGATTCCATATAAAGATTCTGGGGCTGCAAACCTACCCATCAACTATCTGATGTGAGTTACTTATTTATACAGGATATCACAGAGAAGGTGTGGTCTTAAGATGTAAGTTTAGAGAACCCTTTTTTCTAAAGAGTAGTTACTCTAAAGAGTAAATAATGCTGAAAATGCATTGGGGGTGTAATAGAGTGACAGCTGAGCACTTAAAGCAATAATACCCCCTTATCCCAGATTTTTGGTGTTACAGCACACTTTTGAATACCTAAATGTTAAGACATTAAATTATTTCCACATCCATCATAGTGTTTACCTGTGCCTCCTTGTGAATTCAAATATTAAAGCATGGAGTACAATGTCTGCCCCAGAAAATGGTAAGTGTTTTTATTTCACCACCTTAGACTGTGCCTGAGTCGCTCAGTTTTCCACCATCGGTGTTATTTTCTTATTGCCACTACATCCTGTGAGGCAGTTTTTTACCTTTTCTGGGTCATAGGCCCCCTGGAGAATTTGATGAAAGCTATGTATCCTGTCTTAAAGAAAAGTGCATATACCTCCATGGACACAACATGCACAAATTCTATACATATTTTAGAAGGTTTCCCTATACCATGCATTGAGTCTCATGACACTAGGTTAAGAACTCTGGCACTGCTTCAAAAACCACTCTTTCCTTTTTAAGAAAATGTTTTCTGTTAGTGAGATTGTGGAGAAAAGAGAACCCTTGTGCACTGTTGGTGGGAATGTAAATTGGAACAATCACTATGAAAAACACTGTGGAGATTCCTCAGCACTTAGAAATAGAACGGCAATATGATCAAGCAATCCCAGTTCTGGGTATATATTCAAAGGGCATGAAATCGCTATCTTGAAGAGTTTTCTACACCCCCATGTTCATTGCAGCATTATTTACAATAACAAAGACATGGAAACAGCTTTAGTGTTTATAAACAGAAGAATGTATAAAGACGATGTTATACACACAGGAATATGATTCAACCATAAAAAGGAGAAAATCCTGCCTTTTATAATAATATGACTTGACCTTGATGGATTATTCTAAGTAAAACAAGTCAGATGAAGGAAAACATGCTGTGTGCTTTCATGTATATGTGGAATCCAAAAAAGGACCAACTCAAAGAACTGGAGATTTAGGGCGGGGAGCAGGGAGGTAGAGGACAGGGTGGAAAAGAGTGAGAGGTCTTGGTCAAAAGGTACAAATTCCCAGCTATAAGATGAGTAAGTTCTGGGAATCTAATTTCATGGTGACTATAATTAACAATACTATGTCATGTACTTGACAGTTGTTTAGAAAGTAAATCTAAAAGTTATCACCACAAAACATGGTGATTATGTGCGAGAATGAAGGTGTTAGTTAACCTGATTATGGTAATCATTTTGCAGTATATATGTATATCAGATCATCATGTTATACACCTTAAATTCACACATATTGTTAATATCTCAATAAAGTTGGAAAGACAGCAAATATATATTGAATATTCATGAATGTGAATATATTTATATATATGAATATATATATTTTTAGTACCCTAGATTTGCTTTTAGAAAATACTAGTCAACACACTCCACACTACTCCCTTGAATCCTTTCTCTTGTGTCTGGAGGTGAGAGCCTAATTCAAAATTATCCTCAATATAGTATGATAATATTGTGCATATATGACATGAATTAAAAACTATTCCAAGGACCTCAGGGCAGCCCCCCATAATCAGAGTAATATTTTTGAAGCAAAACATATGAATAGTCACTAAGTAGGATAAAGACCAAATAGCCTTACAGCATTTTCAAGAAACTTTGCTAACAAATGAGTTACATTAGCAATAATCAACATTCAGTTTTCAGAGATTTTAGGAATTCTGAATTAAAATAAGGAATTATGGATCTATGGCTAAATTCAGGTATCCAAGGAATCCTTGTAAGTCTCACATCCCTTTCTGTTTTTACGCTGTTCCTATAGGATTGTAAATAGCTACTAATTGGCTTCAGATACCCTGTTGTTTCTTAGCATGGATAATTTGTGAATTATGTAATATAAGCACATATAAATTTATGTATTCATATATATTACATCATATTTATCATTCAATATACTTCTTTTTTCAGCAGCATTTAGCAATGCATCCCAGTAGCTCCACTTGAACTAATATAAATTGCTTGCCTGACCCAATATGAACATATAAATCATTGCAAAAAGACTTGAAAACCACAGCTGGAAATTAGAAACCTATCTCTGCAATGAGATATTTTTATGCAAAGAGAAAATGAGTTGAGTACTTGAATCTGGAGCCCCTCTCAGCTTCACTTGAAATAATTTTGCCTGAAAACTGCATAACATGGTTCACTGATAAGAAAAGCAATGAGTTTTAATAAAATAAGTATATCCAAATTTAAACTACCTATCAGATTTCAAATAGTGCTAAGAAAAACTTCCTCAAAGGTTTAAAACCTACTGAAAACATGAAAGGAAATGAATGATAATAAAGTCAAACCTCCATGCCTACAGCCTCATTTGTATTTATCCATCTATTTGTATTTATCCATCTATTTGTATTTATCCATTTGTATTTACCTGTCTAGCTATCTAGTTGTCTATCATACTGCATTCAAGCCACTGCTAAATTAATGTGTTATCAATGTCGAGATGCTGTTACTCCCTTTCAAGGAAAATCTGACTATTATGTAGGAAGAATACCTTCTTATGTCATCTTCAAGAATTGATTGTGTATCTAGTGGTACTCCAAATGTGACTTTATAAAGCTTTAAACCTAGGAGTACCAGAAATACCCTTTCACTAATACTTGAAATATACTAACAAAAGATGCCACTAGCATCCTATGGATAAACCAGCACACAATATGCCCTAAAGTGTTTTGCACAAAAGAGTTGCTTGATTATCACACATTCATATTCACAGCTGGTACCTCCAAACCCTTATTTTTCAATTTGGACTCTATTCAGATCCCAGGACCACATGTGTCTTGGTGAGGGAAAAAAGATTCATTATATTGAAACATGAAAATTGCCTCTCTGTAAGTCTCAAATGGCCAAATACTAGCAATTTCTCATAGTTCACTGTAAGGCTAAATGACTCCATCTAGGATCTGTTGCCCTGGGTCACTGTTTAGTCTCTCATTTAACCTTGGCCTTGGCCTTTGTCCTAGAGTCAATAGCCACTCCCCAGCATAAAACAGTTCCTAAAATTTGTGTACCTCAAGACCTCCCCAGTGCTAACTGCATTTGGCTAATGGCTAATTTATATCTGCCTAGTCTTTACTCGATATTTGCATGATCTCAAATATCCTAATTTTTTTTCCCCTAGGTGCCTTATATACCTCATTTTAGTTCCAGCCCTGTATGACATCAAACATGATCATCAACCCAACCCAGAGCTGTCATTAAATGTCCAAATGCAGCCATCAAAATTCAGCTAGAATGCTCTCACTCCTAAATTGTTTTCACCCTAATCATATTACCTCTTCTGCTGTATTTGACACTGAATCAGTCTACCCTTCATGAAGCTCTTCCTTTCTATGTCATCCTGAAGCAGCTGTCTTGGTTCTTAGTAAACCCGGGTTACACTACAACCATCAGTCACATCTTGGATCTTCCAAGGCTTGCTCTCCTGTCTTTTCATTTTAAATTCCCTCTGAGCAATTTCACTCCAGAATGGTTTTGACTACCACCTAGCACAGACTTCTGTTTCCACTGGTGTGTTAGTCCAGAGGTGTCACAGGATCATAGGCTCAACTGTTCCTCCTCCAGTGTTTTCTTTCTCTTTTAGATAAAAGCTTCTTAAAACTGTTTCTTCCCACCCATGCTTTACACACTTGCAATGGAGATCACCCAAGGTTACCAAAATTTCTCCTCCTATAAGACTTCTGACTGATCTTTTCCTCTTTTACCTGATACCAGCATGAGAAAAATCTAGAAACTGTTGCTGTGAATGACTTTCATACAGCTTTGCATATAAATTGTCCCCACATAACAAAAGGTTTCCCATATTGATTTTTATTACACATGTGAAAATTTTAGATAAAAACTGTGCTTTAAAAATTTTTTGAACATATTTCTAGAAGAGCTAAAGATATGCCACACACAGTGAGTCCAATTACTGTTGGCTTTTACTATAAAACACTATTATAAAATGCTAATCCTGGAATCTGTATGTCTTCTTTAATGAGGTGTCCTTTAAGGTTTTTGGTTCCATGTTTAAATCAAATTGTTTTCTCATAGTTGAAGTTTTAGAGTTCTTTATATATTTTTTCAAATGGTTCTTTATCAAGTGTAGCTCCTGAAAATACTTTCTCCCAGTCTTGGGCTTGTCTTTTCAATCTCTTGACAGCGTCTTTCACACAAGAGAAACTTTTCATTTTAATGAAGTTTAGCTCATCCAGTCTTTCTTTCATGGATCATGCCTTTGATGTCATATCTAAAAAGGCAGTGCCAAAAACAAATGATCTAGATTGTTTTTCCTATATCATCATCTAGGGGTTTTGGTTTGTATGTTTCACATTTGTATCTATGTCTCATTTTGCATTAATTTTTGTGGAGGGTGTAAGGTCTCCATTTACATTGATTTTTTTGCATGTGGATGCACCATTTTTTAAACAAATGAATGAACTAAATAAAACAGACATAAACTTTTGGATTTTAAGACCAAATTAGTAGTTATCAAAGTGTAAGCGGAAAAAGGGATAGGTAAATCAGGTAAAAGGGGTCAATTGTATGGTAAAGTATAGAACTGGACTTTTAGTAGTTAACTTAATGTAGAATATGCAGATGTTGATTTATAATGCAATATTATTTCAATATAAACATAAAAAGGAGACAAAATAAATGTACAATTCAGGGGAAAAAAAGCAGCATTTATTGAAAAGCCTATCTTTGCTCCTTTGCCAAAAACTAGTTGACTGTACTTATGTGGTTCTATTTCTAGGCTCTCTGTTCTGTTCCTTCTATTAGTCTGTTCTCTCCACAATACCACCTTGTCTTGATTACAGTTGCTTTAGAGTAAGTCTTGGTATTGTCTGTCCTCCAACTTTGATTTCCTTCAGTGGTGCGTTAGCTAACCTGGATCTTTTGCCTTTTCACTTACAAGCATTAGAATCACTTTGTATATATCTGCAAAATAACTTCCTAGAATTTGTATTAGTATTGCATTAATCTAATAGATCAAGGTGTAAAGAACTAACATCTTGACAATATTGAGTCTCCCTATCCATGAACATGGAATCTCACTAACTATTCATTGTAGTTTTCCTCATAGAGATTTCATACATATTTTACTACATTTTTTTCCTAAGTTTTTCACTTTGGGAGATGCTAATGTAAATGGTATTGTGTTTTAAATTTCAGATTCAACTTGTTTGTAACATATACAGCCATATATCCTGCAACCATGCTATAATTTCTCATTAGTTCCAGCAGGTTATTTTTGTCATTTCTTTCAGATTTTCTAATAGGGAACCATGTCATCTGTGAATAAAAACGGCTTTATTTATTCCAAATATGCATATTTTTTATTTCCTTTTCTCTATTTGTTGCACTAGTTCAGGCTTCCTGTACCATATTGAAAAGCAATGTCAAGAGGAGACATCCTTGTCTTGTTCCTGATCTTATTGGGAAAGCTTGGATTTTCACACTATCAAGTATGATAACTGGAGGTTTTTATGATTCTCTTTATCAAATTGATGAAAGATCCATTCAATCATTTTTAGCTTAGCGAGTAGTTTTCTTTTTTTATAAAAGAGTGTTAGATTTTGCCAAGTGCTTTTCCTACATCTATTGAAAGCCTATTGATGTGGACATCTCAATGGTGATGCTATTTTTTAAATTAGAGTTCTAACATAGAAAATTGAAAAAACTTCATTTTTATGGAATATATAATTATTAAGACATATTGAAAGTGTTACAAATTATGCCCAAAGATTCTTAAAAAAAAAGCTATTGAGCATGTCATACTATGTCAAGTTAATCCAACAGTAAATATGAATTAAGAACTCAGTAGGAATAGTGATATGAAAAGTAACACAAGGCATAATACATTATTGTTATTACAAAAGATTTTATAATTTAGTAGTATAAATGAAGCATATAAACAACTTTAATACTCTAACTCCATATGATATGAGTTGTACAAACTGGTCACAGAGAGTTTGGTGACATGACTTGCATAAGATCACTCAGTTTCTTTCTATTACTTGCCTTTGGGACTCCCTTTTGAAAACTCTTTCTAAATCCCTGTCCAAAAATATTGTGGAAGAAGGGAGTATGAAGAAGAGTAGAAAGAAGAAAACGTAGTGAGGTATGGTTAAATATTAAAGTTTTCTGTGAGGGTGAAGGGCATTTGGGAAATCTCTGCGACTTCCTCTCAATTTTGCTGTGAATCTCAAACTACTCTTACAAAATAAAGTCTTTTTAAAGAAGATTAAAGCTTTTTCTGAAGAACAAGTTGTCAAAGGTTTCTAGAAAACTCAGGGTTAAATTGGACCCACTGTTGCAGTTTTTAGATGTCAATGGATAAAAATGACTTCTGAAAAGTACTCCTTTCTCCTTTGCGTGAAAGAACACTATTACACTAAGTGAATAAAAAAGAATGTTTTGCTCAAATATTGAGGATTTGAAGGTAGAAAATAGGAAGCAAAATAACTATTGAATGAAGGTAGTTTGTACCCTTTTCCTATGAAGAGGTTCTCAAAATTCGAATTATCTGTGGGAGCTTTTAAAAATTCCTATTCTTGAGCTCCACCCCAGAGAAATTGAATCCGAATATCAGGATAGAACTCAGGCATCTGTATTTTAGTAAACTCCCCAAACAATTCTAATAGGCTTTTATCATGAAGGACCATTACAGAAACAGACCTGGAAAAGGGACACTGAGGTGGACTTTAACAAAAATTTTGAGAGAAGATACATAATATTACCTTTAGCTAATGGCACTTACCCAGCTGATTCTAGTAAGATTGGTAGGACTAGAGCAGCCAATAAACAAGAAGGATCTCATATCTATACCAGTACAAGAGGGTTAGATTCCACGATCTCAAAAATTACCACTTGCTAGAGCATTTTGAACTAAAAATGGATATATATATATATATGTATATATATAGAGAGAGAGAAAGAGAGAGAGAGAGAGAGAAACATTTCCCTAGCTATTAAATACCTGATATATTCCAGCCTGCATCTAAAATGTTCTGTCTTGGGCCACTAATAAACATACACTCACTGAAATACACATTAAATGATCTAAGAATTTGGGAAGATGATAATGTGGAAAGTCAGGTGTGAGGTTAGTATGTGGGTGGATAATTTCAAAAGCTCTTAGCTCTTGATATCAGTATATGTATTATATTTTTCCTCTCATAAAATCCATGTACTGTTTATTGCTTGCTTGGTACTTTTGGTGTGTAAAGGCACCTCTCACTTATTCTCATTCTGAAAATGTGCCAGTTCCTTGGTGGATAAGAGGAAAAGCTACAGTTGGTTATAAAAACGTGATGGATGATTTAGGTGGTTGTATTCAGCTGTAAGCAGTAAACGCTGAGCTCGGCAGAAAGTTCTATAGGCAAAACGCGAGTGATTTACTAGCTATCTAAAGCACATGAGATTTGTAATGCATGAGCCCCTCAGGCCCATCACTTCTCTTCAGTAATGGGAACCCATATTTTGGTGAAAAATGACACATTTAATTTCAACTTTGTGTTGTAAAACAAAAAGGCAGCCTAATTTTCGTTTTATTATGTTTTTTTTTCCTTTCATAAAGCATCTTTGCATATTATTGGGGTACAAATGGTTTTTTAAGAAACAGGAACACAGAGTATTAGAAACAATATCTATTGGTAGACATTAGGATTGGCTGCATGTTTGTGTGTAGTTGGTGTAATCAAAATGACAAAGCAGAAGCGCGGGGAGGGGCTGCTGTGATCTGGTGGATTCTCCAGAGTGTGAATCCACACAGGTGTGTAGCCAGGTGATCGCCATGGTTTCATATGGACGCTGAAAACAGTCTTGGCAAAACACACACACACAGAGAGAGAGAGAGAGAGAGAGAGAGAGAGAGAGAGGAAAGAGAAATGTACCACGCAGAACTGAGGCTAAAAAATGTAGTCACAGGGCCTCCCCTGATGGCGCAGGAGGTTGAGCGCAGCGCTGTGAAGCTGTCCGCAGCCTCTAAAGTGCAGGATCGATCCCAGCCAGCCGGCTAGAATCCCAGATGGCACAGCAGACCTCTCCTGTCTTGCCCGCTGCTCCCCTCAACCGTGTATTTCAGTTAGTCTGCCTGTTCTGCTCCCCGCTCTGTCTCTGGTGAATCCTCTCACCCTCCCGCACATCTGGCCTGTACCCCAGCTCTTGTATGCATGAATAACTAAATCTTAAAAAATAGTTATAAAAAAATGTAGTCACAAAAGACCATGAACTCAGATCCCAACCCTGTTAATGATTTCTAGGGTGAATGCCATAAATTTTCTGCATCTCATTGTATCAGCCTGTGAAATACTGACCTATTTTGCAATTTCAATGTGAGGGATAAATAAAACCTCTTCCAAGGCACTTTGAAAATAGATTCTGCATTTCCAAATAAATGTTAGACAATAATAATGATGATGGAATAGCTGACACAAGGCAAATTTTAAATAGAGCAGAGTAACTTTCTAATTATGGGCTACATTTTATTCTTTGAAAGTGTAATTAGAAAGCAACCGTGTTCCTTTAATTAGAAAGTTAATTAGGTTGTGACCTCTTTTCCTGCCTTATTGTCTTGGACTGTAGGTCAGATGTAAATTACAAATCCCAGTACCTACATGTACATAGCCCCCACACACACCCAATAAAGCTGGTTAAACATAAATATGATTATAAGGAATAATATTAGGATTTACAAGTCTGATAGGACCTTTGTAGTCTATGAAATAAGTCTCCCATTAGAAAAAATTTATCTGGATAAATGAAAAGTATACTTGTCTATATCAAGGGTGTATGAGTTAGGCCCGGAAATCGTGTTCTTCGGGATGCTGGTTCTTATACTTTAGTGTGTGTGAATGAGAAACACCTGAATGACTTGCTGAAACACAGATTTCTGGACTTCACACACAGTCCTTCTGATTCAGTGACTGTGGAGTGGGACTTAAAAATTTACACTTCTGGGCCTCCCCTGGTGGCGCAGCGTTTGAGCACTGGGCTGCGAAGCTGCCCACAGCCTCTGCAGTGCCGGTTTGATCCCCAGCCGCCAACGAGGGTCCCACATGGCGCGACAGACCTCTCCTGCCGCACCCACTGCTCCCCTCAGCAGTGTATTTCATCAGTCTGCCTGTTCTGTTCCCCACTCAGGCTCTGGTGAATCCTCTCACCCTACTGGGCTTCTGACTGTACCTAGTGCTTGTATAAATAAATAAATAAATCTTAAAAAAAAAAGAATTTACACTTCTAACAAGTTTCCAGGTGATGCTGAGGCTGCTGGTCTAGGGGCCACACTTTGAGAAGTACTACCTTAAAGTATGAATAGTGTTAGTCTTCAGTATCTAACTTGAGCACGCTTAGAATTAAACAAAGTGAAGCAAGAGTCTTTACTGTGTAATAGCACCTTTTATATGTTATTGTGCTTTGGGAATATTTAAGAAGGATAAAGTATGGAATGTTGCTAAAATGTATCTATGTCCTTAAAGCAATAATTTCCAAAGGTGATTCCTACAGGCACTTTGGCACTTTTTCCTCAGAGCTATAGCAGAGGTGTTGCTGTTTCATCTACTGTTGTTAGAATGAGTTGCTAGAATGGTTTGTTAACTAGCATTAGACAGCAGAATGTTAGAATGGTACCTGGTGTTAAAACCGTGCAAAGGCTGAGAAACGGGTCACTGTTTGTGGATTCTCACCCATGCACTCAAAATTGTAAGACACCAATCAGACTCAGGGTTCAACAATAATGGGGTTTCTTAACAAAGGGGTAATTGGGATAAAGGAAAGTGTTTCTGAGGCCTCAAGTGGTTGGCTGGCTTATCTCTGAGATGTCTACAATATCCAGTAGTCCAAACTCAAGCCAGCTCACACCATGTGGTGTTGTCCCTTTGACAACAGACTGGAGCTGGTGGCACACTGCTAAGTGGTGGACTAGTGGAGGTGATCACAGGCCATGCTGCTGAGGTGGCCCCACAGCAGCCAGCAACACCTATCCAAAGGCCAGACTGGCCAGTACCAGATGTCTGACCAGACAATGCCAGAGGTAACAGCACCAAGAGGCAGTGGCAGAGGATCACAAGGGGTGGACAGCTCTCGGAGGTAGCCGGACACAGGTCAGCAGTGCTGGTCACAGGTCAACTGTGCTGACAGTGCCAGAGAACAGGCACTAGTGTCACGGCCTTTTAAGAGCTGCTGGCATAAGCCAACCAGCAGATAGCCCCTTTAGAGACACCAGGCACAGGCCAACAGTGCCAGGTAGCCAGTGGTGCCAGAGGCAGGGCCAGAGGCAGGAGCAAGGGTCAGGCTGTAGTTTGAAGCAGAGATGAGATGCCAAGATCTCGGAGGTCTATGCTTAAATAAGGGACCAGGAAAATGAATAACTATAAGAAAGTGAAAATCAAAATCAACAAAAAACTATGAACCAGAGACACTCTATGGGGGATGGGGGGCGGGGAGGGGAGGGATTGGGGTGAAAATAAGGGGGTTGCAATTGTATGGGGAATATAAAAATAAAATTTATTTAAATAAATAAAAAAAAAGTTCTTTCCAGGAGGTCCAGACAAGTCTTCCCGAAGAATCTGTCTGTAAAGGTCTTTCTAGGAGAAGGTCCCATTAAGTCTGGAATCTCTAGCTCTATGGAACCTCAGCTTACACCCCCTACCTTTCAAGCCTGGAATTTACAGTTCCATCTTTTTGATTGGTGACAGTCAAATTCAGATCAGATTGGTCCATTTATAATCCTGAATGGTCTCAAAAGTCTATGCCCGCCCTGCTCTAATGTCAGGCGATCTCCTCGGTGGTAGGCTGAGGGAAGCCATTGCCAGAGCTGGCTTTAGTGGGGCCAGACACCTGTCTGAACACCCAGAACCAGGCCAACCCTGCTGGAGCTCGGGGCTGGCCACAGGCTACACATGCACCAGCCCTCAAACCCAGTCACACCCCATGGTAGCAGCAGCTGCTGGACTATTTCAGTGCCATGAGTGATTTTCCTATGTAAGTACTGGTTAAATATTGTAGAGACTATCCCTGCCTGTGCAGGACCAGTAAGGCTTTGTCCTTAATGTGAGAAATGGTGTGTTCTAAATTTGATTCTTTATTCTGGAAGCTTCCTGATTGCTTAGATCCTACTAGCCTAATTAGCTGGATTCTTTCTCTAATATTATCATATTGCCTCAGGTAAAATTTTCATGCGAAATACTGGATCACTTTAAAAGAAATTTGTGATTTCATGGACTTGACTGCTTGTGCTCACTTGTTAATGAATGTCTGTGGAAGAATTTGCTCTAAGAGTTGCTCATGTTACAATCTAGGACAAAGCTCCTAGAGGAAGAGGATAACCCTTCTCCACCTCTAACCAGCGGCAGTTATGGTTATCTACAAAAAAAAAGAGCAAAATAGTTGTTCAATTTCTCAGAACATAAGAGACCTACGTCACAGGAAACTAAACTGTATTAGTAAACTGGACTCTAGCATCTGTAGTGTGCTGCATGAAAATTCCATGCAGAGCAAAACAGAAGTGCAAAAATCACATAGATATAGAAGCAAATAAGTAGAGAAGAGGCAATGATTTCATGTTTTCATTCTTGGTAGCAGTTTCCTAGAGAAATAATAACTTGGGAGAAATAGTCCATTTGCTTTAGTTGGTGGTATAAATTATAGTTTGCTAGAGCGGGAGGGTTTTGGCTAAAAAGGTGTACACATGAACAGTACTGGCAAATTCAAAGGTCTTTTGGTCTGTTCTTCTGCTTCATAGAAAGAAAATGCTCATAGGAACATAATCTCAGTATTTAGTGAAACTCTGAAATCTCATCTCTAATATAATGTTACACACAAAACAGATACGGTGGATTTATATCTTGTCTGCTTTGGGGTCATATCTTTCTGTTCATGCACTGTTGTTATTTCAATTTCAACTCATTACATTGTCTTAGAATGTGTAGAGAATCAGAAATTTTCATGGTACAGTGGCCATGATCTATAGTACACCTCGACTGGGTGCCATTTTAGGCCAGAATTCATGAAGAGCATTCTATTTCAGAGTTAGATTTGAGATCAGTGTTGGCCATATCTCCTCCCAGCTCAATTGGGGGAAGGATTCCTTGGAAAGTTCCCTGGTTTATTTGAGTTTCAGTTTGATACATTCAAAATGTGACTAATGAAACCTTAATAGGAGACATTCAGCAAAGCTTTATTGACAGTCTGTATAGAGTGGACACAGATCCAGAACTAGAAGTATGGCACTAAACAAGCATCAGCAACTGTCCTGGTCCTCCATCTGGGGATGAGGTATGCTATGAAAATAAATAAGTTGGGATAAGAGGACAAGAAAGAATTGTAAGGATGCCGTTTTCTTAGGAATCAAGTACAACCTTTTCAGTAAGCAGACTTGATGAAAGTGAGGTCTTCTTTGCTGCAAGGATTAAATTAGGTGGACTGTACATGAAATACATCGTAAAATACCTGGCACAGAATAGGGATGTAGAGAATGCTAGATTCTATTCTGTTATGATTACTGTTACCAACGTTATCACTGATTTGATGCATTTTCATACATGCTTAACTTATGCCTATGTTCAGTAGACAAGCCTCAGGAAAGAATTCCTCATTAAAAACCTTCACAAATGAAATACTTCTTAAGAAAGGGAACCAGGCTTCTTGACATCGCTGAAACAGAGTTTGAACTCTGACCCCTGCTTTAGGCAAGAGCCTTATATACTCATCGCCATAGTTTGTGCATCCAGGACTATTGATGGAGAAAATGTATGTGATGGGAACTAATTAAAAATAATTTCAGAAGGCCTCCCTGGTGGCGCAGGCAGTTGAGCGCCACACTGTGAAGCTGTCCGCAGCCTCTGCAGCACGGGTTCGATCCCTGCCAGCCAGCGAGAATCCCACATGGCAAAGCAGACCTCTCCTGTCTCGCCCGCTGCTCCCCTCAGCAGTGTATTTCATTAGTCTGCCTGTTCTGTTCCCTGCTCTGTCTCTGGTGACTCCTCTCACCCCTGCACCTCTGGCCTGTACCCTGGTTCTTGTATAAATAAATAAATCTTTAAAAAAATAATTTCGGAAACCACCACCAATTACTGACTTTTTATGCATCATGCAATGTGCTAAGTGCTTTGTATTCACTATGGCTTTGAATATTCCCAACAGCCCTATAAGCATAGACAGTAATAGTATGTTCTAAAGTAACTTGCCCGCAGGCCTCCCCGGTGGTGCAGCAGGTTGAGCACTGCGCTGTGAAGCTGTCGGCAGCCTCTGCAGCGCGGGTTCAATTCCTGGCTGGCCAGGGAGATTCACACATAGCACGGCAGACCTCTCCTCTCTCGCCCGCTGTTCCCCTCAGCAGTGGTGTATTTCAGTCAGTCTGCCTGTTCTGTTCCCTACTGTCTCTGGTGAATCCTCTCACCTTCCCATGCCTCTGGCCTGTACCCCAGTTCTTGTATAAAAATAAATTTAAAAAAAAATAAAGTAACTTGCCTGCAATCACACAGACATTCAGTAGCAGACATGGTATTAGAGTCTGGAGTGGTGTAAAAATGGTGCTTTGGCCCTTATTCAACACATTCACAATGTAAAATATATTGACCCCAAAGAATATTATAACATTCTTGAAAATGTATATATTTCAGTTAACATTGTGGACAAAATAACTCAATTTTCCCTCCAGACTTGAAACCCAGACTTCTGTACAGTTTTTGTTTATTTGTTTTTTATGAAAAATCTATTTTTAATACCAAGTAATAAACTTTTGGCGAACATATTTGTTCACCTCAATTTTCCTAGAAATAGCAATTGTTGGAATACCAAGCTCTGAGGGGGGTTAACAATGTACTTTGGCTTTTTTAAATAATGCAGGCTCCCCTCCACTCCATATTTATTCTTCATCTCTGCACAGTGTTGTAGGTCACAATCAAACTCCTGAATAGAATCATTCATACAATTCTAAATCATCACTAAGCCCTATTTAAGACACATGTGGAGATTTTATAATCTAGGTGTTGTTTGAGAAATGGAATGCCAAGCCAAGACAGCTTATTAGATTTTTGAACTTTATTTAGTGGAATGACCTCTGGTGGCACAAACAATATAAATTGGTTTTGAATTATTATTCAGGGTAGTCTGTAGCTGGCCATGAATAGACAGAAATTGGGTAGCAAAATTATTACAAAGTAAATCCCTAGTGACCTACTGTTTTTCTTTTCTACTGAAGTTTCTCAAAGCTTAATCCTATCACTTTTGACTTGAATGAACTGGTCACTGTCTCCTAAGCTGAACTATAACATGGGGTAATTTAATTTCCATTTTATTTAATTTGACTTTAAATAAGCTGAATCATAAAAAGGCAATATAATTTCCAGTTCTAAACTTTCAGCATCATGTAACTAATCCACCCAGGATGTTTCCCAAGAGACCTTGTAAAATTTTTAAAAAGAAATCGGTGAAATTAGACAACTCTAATTCTGTACCCTCAGATATTTTGGCCTCTCTTTCTTCCCATCATTGCATCTCCGTGCATGGTGGAGAAACCAGCAATAACTTGTAATTCTTTCTAGTTGGGCCCTCTGCTCTAATGCCTACCACAATACGTGGCACATAATTTGAACACATACAGCGTTAGAATCACTTTGTTTCAACCACTAATTCAATAAATTAATGAGTATATCATTCATTCAATAGACTACAAAGAGTTCACCTACTTTCTCTGTTTGGAGTTCAATTCAGGGCCAGAGAATCAATTGGGAAAAGTATTGTATATAGATACACTAGCAAATGATTAATGATATATATTTTCTGGAAACAGATTTATCAATTACTCTGACTTTCTGTAAACATCAAACTAAAGGAAAGCTGAGCTGAAATTTCAGGATCTCATTGAGCAAAATTATGAGGGAAACAGCATGGAAATGTGATTTCATAAGGTTTTCTTGCGTCCTTTTCAACATCCAATATCCTAGAGTGCAAAATATGGATTTGATTTTCACTCAACCTGTTGGAATTTCAGATCATTCAAACTATGCCCTCTGTTTCCATTTTATACTTTCATCTGCAGATACACAATTCATTTGGAAAGCATAAAATAAGCCCCCTCTTATGTAGAGGGTATCTAGTAGAAAGGAAGCTATTGAAACTTTCTTTTGAAATAACAATCCTTATTCTGCACATTAGCACACAAGAGTTTATATCTCCTGCAATTTCAAAGTAGTAATTATAGTGTGACAAAACAATGTTAAGTAATAAGACACATTTCAAAATCTTAATGAATACTTAGAATACATCAGTACCCATTATTTCATAACTATGAGATTAATGTACAACCAAAAAAAATGTCCTTGGCATTATACTGTTGTGTAGTGTCAAATGCTTATTGCAGGTTAGGACATCAAAAGGCCCACATCCCCACCTTTTATTTTAGGGAGATTTCAAGAAGGGCAGATCCTGTCCCTGTGCTTCTTGAACAAGGCCTGGTGATGGTTAGCACTGTCCATAAGCAGCAAAATTGGCATCACCAGATGCAGGTCCTTAAATTTGGATAGAACAAGGAGCACTGGGTCAAGACTTGTGTGCCATGGTGTTCAACAGTAGCCAAAAATCTCATCATAGAACTCTCAAATAAAATCAGATTGTTTTAAGCAAGAAATGGGTAGTGACATGAGCTTTTTGCTATAGTTCCCTCCCTATTGTAAAGAATTTGGCTTCAAGGATGGGTACAGCAGCAAGTGCTATTTTGTTCATGACCAGGATGAGCACTGTACATTCCCTGTCAGTTACTATGAACTGTTTGAGAACTGTTGAGTCAGTTGAACTTGAAAAAAAAAAAAAGAACAAGAGACCATCTTTGCCATAGTCTAGAAGAAGCTACAGAGGCAAAAATGAAAAGTTCAGATAGAGGACGGGCGTCCCTAAGTTTAATAGCGAGAGTGCTAGCCAAAGAGTTGGGGAACTAGGAGTAGGGTCACGGTAGATAAGTGTGGCTTCTTTGGCTTGATTATGGAAATGTGATAGAAAACTACTGCGGGAATGAAAGACAGTGACATAAAGGAGTGACTGACGAGATGACAGCTACTCAGAGAAGCTGCCTCAGAAAGTAGCCAGTCACTCTCAGTCTGGAAAAGTACTGATAGAAAATATTTGACATGTTGAATGGACATGGCTTGGTGGTAGATTGGATAATGAGAACAAAAGATAGAGTGGTGTAAAACATTATACAAAGTCAA
The DNA here is from genome assembly GCF_964194135.1 of Talpa europaea. NCBI lineage: Eukaryota > Metazoa > Chordata > Mammalia > Eulipotyphla > Talpidae > Talpa > Talpa europaea. The sequence continues at coordinate 17,156,545 of NC_140081.1, forward strand.
TAAATCTGATTATTACGAGTGACAGAGAGACAGAGATGAATAAGAGGGGAAGTATGAAGGGGGAAATAAGAAATTTAAAAATGGCTGTTTTCAACTTCTGCATTATTTCTTCTGCTTTGGAGTCTCCCCATAGCTGGGGGGAGAGAGATAATCCCAGCTAGAGGATCCTGACAGAGGCTGAGGGTATCTAGGTTGCCATGACCCTTCCTACGCAGTGAAAGGCTTAACACTAGTTAGGACATGAGGGTTATAGTTGCTGACTTCAAAAATCTGCTCTCCCTCTCAAGGCCTACCAAATCATAGCTTGCATAAATTCCCCTGTGCCCCAGCCCCCAGAGAACCTCTTTCAACTCCTTTCCGGTTATCCTGGTTTGCATTCCTCATATTTCCCCATAGACAGAGCCCTTCCTTCTTGTCCTCTGATGATGGCAGTCATCTGCTTGCCTGGTTCTCCAGCAATCTTACCATGGATTTTCCACTAGTCAGTCTCATTCACTTGGCCAGAACCCGCTGTCTCACTTCAGATTCTTTCTATTGATCAATGCCAAGGAGAGAACCAAAACGTGGCTTGAAAACTGTTCTTCATAAACACTGTGTCTTGGCTTCTGGCTGTGTCTGTAATTCTGCCTCAGTCCCTAGGTCATTTTCTCCAATCTCTACCTCAACCTAGAGTGCTGCTATTGTTTCCTGGTAGTTGCAACTACTATGTGTAAGACAGTATGAGCAGAATTCCCTGCTATGTACTTTTCTTGTGTTATCTAATTTAATCTTCATGGCTATCCTGAAAAGTAAGTGCTGTTACTTTTGCAGAAACAAAGCTAATTTTACAAATATTAAATAAGGTCACTTTTATAATGCAGGAAATAAGTAGTAGATCCAAGACTCAAAGCAGGGTCTGGCTGAATTTGAGACTTGCCTTTTTCCAGTGTGCTACAGGAAAATATGGCTGTGGAGAAGTGTTGTCCTGGCTGCCGCCACCTTTCCTGTTTGCCAGGCTGAACTATGAGACCATCTACCTCAGATTCAGGATCATTATATTATCCAGATTAATTCAAGAGTTATCTATACCTGATATTCTATAATAAAGAAGAAAATGAGAAAAGAGTGGGTGGACCCAGAATCCTATAAATATGGATTAGAGATTTGTCTATGTGCAGATAGTATGATTCCTAATATGGCTTTAACAAAGGACCACAAGCTTAGTGGCTTAAAAATGACACAAATTTATCATCTTACAGTGCCAATAGGTCAGAAGCCTAACATAGGCCTCACTGGGATAAAGTAAGTTGTGGGCATGGCTTTGTTCCTTTTTGGGAAGTTGAAAGATTTGGTTTCCTTCCCTTTTCCAGTTTCTGGAGGCTACCTACATTCCTTGGCTTGTGGCCCCATTTCCATCTTCAACAAGCAACATCTCATCTCTCTAATCCCCCCATCAGGATAGATGTCTCTGACTACAGCATGAAAGATTCTGTGCTTTTAATTGCTCATGTGATTGCAGTGAACCCACCAGGGTAATCTCCCATCTCAAGATCCATAAGCATCATAACATGGGCAAGTGCCTTTTCCCATTTGAGGTAACATATTCACAGTTTCTACACGTTAGGGTGTGTATATCTTTGGGAGCACATTATCCACTTTCCACAAACATGTTTTCTGAACCAGTAAAAACAGGTGAGAGTCTTGTATCCAGTGTCAATAAGAGTCATTTTAATTCAAAACATAGCCAAAGAAATGGCAAGGAAGTCCTCTGAGGTGGTATAGACAGTAATATTCCATATTTAATTCTATAGAACTACAGATTCTACCTGTTTGATGGCAATGGTGTTTTGTCTGAACTGACAGTGACTCCCACAACTTGCTCTAGATACCGCCACATATCCCAGTTCAACCCATCTAGCCATTAGAAGGTAAACTTTTTTTGCTTAATTGGAACAAAAGCATTCCACACTGTTCTTTCCACAGGCTTATCATTTTGTGGAGATTAGACTTCTAGAACATTTCTTTTTTTGTTTTAAGTTGACATTTTCTTCTTTCTTGCCAATTTCCTCCTATTTGAGCAACCACAGGCTAAAAGAACACACACCATGCACGGAATCTTCTACTCATTGGGTCTATCAGAGAATGAGTATTGGCAGCATTTTCTTGCCCTGTCTCATATACACAAGCTATCCTTTTGACCTGGTTGCCCATGACAATAATTCAGTGTATGCTAAATTTCCTTGGAAGGAATAAAATGTCAGGTAGATTTTCAGCACTACATCTATAAATACCCTACCTTTTATAAGAAGGAAGTGTGTAATGAGTGCTGGGTATCTGTCATCAGCAAGCACCTGGCATTTCTTGCCTGTAATTTCTCCTTTTTGCCTCCATGAACGGTTTCCCTAGGGTTGACACCCAGGTGCTCACACAGAGCACAGCCCAATATCATGTTAGACACTCAACCTAAGTCAAAATGAATTCAGGGTCGTTATCACAAAACATCTCAACTAGATGTCACTATCAAAATCAGAATTGTAATTCTACCCTGTCATGGCCAAGAGAACAACATTTCTAATTTAAAATAAAAGGCAGGAGGAAAAAGTAACAATATGGAACAGAGCAGCATGTGTACTTGTTCAAATTCTTTTCTGTTTCTCACTAATTAAGGCAGATTACAACAGAGCCCTTGGAATTTAACCCCACACTCTCAGGTGGTTATCTTTGATGATGCAGTATCACGGGAGAGGATGTGGGGAGTCATGGGCTGGAGGATTAGGAAAGCAAAAGATGACCAAACAACGTGAACCTTAGTAGCGTCCCTGCTCCATGTCACTAATTATCTCTTTTTTACACGATATGTTAAATAAATACCAAGTGATTCTGCTTCAGCATCTCTGGTCATTGGTTAGTATAGGTTGGTTTATCCTGTCTTTTCTTTGTACCTTGATTGGTAAATGCTAGATTATTCCTGTCTTAATGTTTAATTGCCCAGGTGACAATGCCCTAGTCAGCCTCTGTCCAACTAGAGGGTCATTCCCGTCCATGCCAAGTACACCCTTCTCTCTCTACCAATTTCAGCAAGACAGTGAAGTGTTGGTTAAATTTTTGTGTGTGAGAGAGGAAATTTGCTATCCCTAAAAGGGTTTAAATCTCTTCTTCAAAATAAGAGGAGTTACTCACCCCCTGCATCTCTGGCTTGTACCCTAGCTCTTGTATGCATAAATAAATAAATCTTTTTTAAAAATAAGAGGAGTTATATAAATAACAAAATAAGAAAAGTTAACCCTCCATCCCTCTCCTCCTCAGCTACATAGCATGATAAAATGGAACTTCCAAATTTTCTTCTATACGTTCATGCTTTATCTACTTCATTATCAGGACAACATCAAATTATGTTACCATTCCTGAGATCCTTGAAGTCAGGTATTTGGTAACTCACAGTGTTGACAGAAACTATTAAATAAAGGTGCTGATAAAAAAAAAAGATTGCTTGTCAAATATTTTTAGATTCAGATTGAGAATCAATACGCACACATTTTATCTCTAGCTTTTACTAAACAGTAGTTTCCATTGACTCTTTCACAATAGGATATTGATACACTCTGGCAAAACCATTTTGCTAGGACCTTTCCAGCAAAATGAACAGAGAAAGGGATCCTGACATAAGTGATATGAGTATCTATTTCCACCCTTAAAAATTCCACTTTATCATTTATCTTTGACTTAAGGTGGTCAATTTAAAATATAACTGACTCTGTTGACAAAACACAGTACTTTCAATTTTTTTCTTTCTCTAGAAGAAAGTTTGTTTTTGTGAATTGGTTAATGGATAAAACACTTACCACCACCCCCACTTCCCTGACAGAGACTTACACAGATGGTTTTTTAATTCCCAATTCTTAAAAAAATATTCTCTGGTCAAATGCCTTCTGGTGGTGTGAATAAGTTCTGTTCTAATTACCTTTTATCGCCTCCTCCAAGTGATTTCTATAAATACATCTGTGATAGCATCATTATTTCATAAGGGTTAAATATTCAGAAACCAAGTTATTTCAAAAATGGCAAATTGCCTTGAAAAGCACACATTTAAGGGAACCATGCAAAGAATTCCCACTGTACGCTGCATGACAATGAGGGCTACAAGTACGGCCATGATTTGTCAGGCCATCCTGTGCTAGAAAGTCACTCTCATCAAGTAACCTGCGGACCTCCATCAGCTTCCCCTGAGGTGCTTTGACCAAAGTTTATTCCTGAACCTGTAATAGACTTACCAAACCAGAATGTCTGAGGCTGACGTCAAAAAAGGAAATTTTCTCTGGTAACTTTCATACACACTAAAGTTGGAGAACTGTTGTCCCTCAAAACCATTAAAAATCCAGTTTTCTAGGCTATCTGGGCTAACCTAGAAATCTGCAAGAGTCAACCACACCATGCCATCTAAAAAAAGCAGTATTTATGTTACTGACACCAGCTCTGTAAATTTCAGTTGATTAGTTCACCCCTAAATTCCTTACCCTGAGCAAAGGGCAGAAAGGAAGAGTGGGAATAGCAGTGAAACAAATCTGTTATGATCAAATAGTATGAATGCGTGTACGATTTGACATTTTGATTCTCTCAAGGAAGAGAGATTCACTTTGATTCTCTCAAGGAGGAGAGAAATGACAGAGAAAGCAGATTCATACCCACTCCAGTTCAGAGTTAGTTCTGCCCTATTTGGCTATGTGACTGTGTGACTCGGGCAGATTAGAAGACTTTGAGTGTTCTATGGGGGGTAGGGGGCGGGAGGGGAGGGATTGGGGTCAAAATAAGGGGGTTGCAATTGTATGGGGAATATAAAAATAAAATTTATTATAAAAAAAGAAGACTTTGAGTGTCAAAATACGAATGGTAATATATACTGTTGTATCGTGAAGATTTAATAACTGACCAAATGTTTCCATGGCACTAGTAGACGTATAATAGCCTCCCCACACACGTATTAATTACCTGTCTTCTTCTTTGCTATCACCACTACTCAAAAGGGAGACTTTAAAACTTTCAGTGGGATCTGTTACAAGAGTCCAAAATGTCTTAAGCGATGTCTCTAGGTCATGTCATACAGAGAAATAGTTTGTTTGCTAAACCACGTAGTCTTCTGTACGATTTAGGATGTGAGTGCCAAAATGCTTTATTAAGTAACATCAATGACTGTGTAGTATTTACTGCCCTCAATATGGGGGCTTCTCCTACAGAGTCACAAGGATCCAATCAGAAAAGTGAAATGACTGTACTCAAAGAATAAGCTACACAGAGAAGACTTTCTGAGAAGTAGAAATGGAGTTGTAGTATCTTCAAGAAGGAGAAATAGCAGGAGAGAGAAGAGGAAACAACCATGGAAAATGTCAGGAAAGGAGCACAAATAGGATAAATGAGACTAATAAAATAAATAGAGCACAGAGAAACTAAGTAGGCTGACACCCCATGATAAATGGTCTTCATATTTTGACTCCTGATTCCTGAATCCAAATCCTGCACTAACAATTGACAAAATGGATCATCCCAAGTACCTTTTAGCACTCTAAGAATAGTGCCATCTTCCAGACAGAGTGACCCAAAAATAACACCATCTCTGCCTTCTAGTATCTTGGAAAATAGCATGAAACCTCAACAAATTTGGCAAAGGAAATGGGTAGCTGATCAGAAAAAAAAATACCTTTATATAAATGTACTTAAGCTGAAATGAAAAGGGCGCATACTTCTTGTTAAAAATAAATGTGATTTAATTGTTCAAAGAGATCCCAGTCCAGAGATTATCACAGCAAATAATTGTAAACCCATCTCTTGCAAATCATAAAGCGACCTGTTTCATGCACCTCAGATGCCTTTCCAGATCACTACAGAGGGAGACTTTTAATCATTTCAAACGCCAAAGCACCAGCTTTGTTCTCAAATAATGCTGGGAGGTTTCTCACATCTGTGCTAGCTGAAGTGCTATATATACCTCTTTGGCTTTACATCGGCAGAGGTTTGGTTTTGTTTGTTGCTTGCTGTGTGTCATCATATTCCAGAAACAAAACAGGTATGCAGATCCAGGCGTGGGTACAACTACACATACATACTCCTCTTCCAATTTCTACGTGCTTGATTGGGACTACAAAGTGCCTAGAGGCACTGCCTGCGTCTGCCTTTCATTCCTAATTTTGCAAAATGAGTGGAAATCAACTCTTATACATGCTTTTCTTAATTGAGGATCTGAAATAAGCCCTGACTGTACCACTAGCAGCATGGAACCACTTGGTAAGCACTGTCACCGAGAGATCCGCATCCCATCTTGTTTATCCCTAGGAAGGATAACAAATTGTGGACCAATTAGCATCAATGTGAACTACTCTGTAGAAGGGTCAAAATACAAATACAAAATACAAAAGCCACAGAAATGAATCTTTTTAATCACTGCATCTTCAATAACATTCTGCTGAAAATAGTAATTAACAAATTATTATGCTAGCCTAGAAAAAAAAGGATATAATCACTATTAATCACTAAGAAGACATTAGGTACAGATAAACAAGCAGGTGTTTGCATGTTCACACATACATATTCGTACCTCAGGAATCTGATCACTGACCCAAAAAAATAAGTAAGATAACAGATAATTGGCAAGTTCTTGCAGTGAGAGATGTCTAAAATGAGTGCAAGTTAGCTCTATTTTCAAAATCATCTAAAAGGGAGTCAAAACTGCTTTAGTAATTTATACATAAATTTCTACACCTTAGAATTTTGTTTTAAGGCTTAAGCAAAACTATTATGGAGAAAACAAAAGTATCTTGTATTAAGCATTTTGACTTATATGATTATGTCACCTCCAAGAGGACAGATTTTTTTTTTTTACTCTTTTTGATCACCAGTGTATCCACAGCGCCTAAAAGAGTGTTTGGCACATTGTGGACTATTAGTAAATTTTCTCAAAATAGGCAAATGAATAATACTTATCTGTTCATTACACTGTCTTTGTCATTGATCCAGTCCAGTAATAGGCATGGAATTCTCTCTTGGGAAGTAATAACCATGGGATAATATGGTCCTGAATACTAGCTCATGGAAGATTCTGTCCCACAGAACACTACACTACACAACCTAAGTTCACACTAACTAGATAATAAGGACAGTCATTTCTCTAGCACCTTTCACACTCCGTTGCCTTCCAGAAACAGCTCAGGGAGTTCTGTTTACTCTTCAGCTCTCCCCCACTGTGTTTATATGCATTTAGGAAGATTATGTGTGTTGTTCTTATAACCTCACTTTTGCAGTTGCTGCAAGAACAGAAATTGAGACATTGACATGAAAATGGGCAGATTGTCTGAATCCACCCTCCCTTTCCCAATCCATTCTTCAGATTTTCAGATTCTTTTTTTTTAAGATTTTATTTATACAAGAACTGGGGTACAGGCCAGAGATGCAGGAGGGTGAGATAATTCACCAGAGACAAAGTGGGGAGCAGAACAGGCAGATGGACCAAAAACACTGCTGAGGGGAGCAGCGGGTGAGACAGGAGAGGTCTGCTGTACCATGTGGGTAGCTCCCTGGCCAGCTGGGAATCGAACCTGTGCTGCAGAGGCTGCAGACAGCCTCACAACACTGCGCTCAACCCGCTGCACCACCAGGGAGGCCCAATTTTCAGATTCTTAATGAGGACAAAAAACATTTCAGATGCCTTTGTAACCAGGAGGAAAATTCTGGAATAACCATTCATGGTTCTGTGTTATTGACGATCATAATCCTTTTTATAAGTGACATAAAGGGCAAAATAATCTTCTTTTCTCTTTCTCAATGAAAGGCAACTATGTTATTACTCTGTCCATTTCTAGAATATTACTTCTAAGAAATGGCATTGAAATGCATCAATTACAGAAGAGTACTTTTGTTTGTCCTTTTGGTATTTTATCAGTGCATGATTTAATCTTCAAAAATATATTGTGTCTCTTATGCAGTTAAACATACACTTACCACTTGTCCTGGCAATCACACTGTGCACTTTTTATTTATTTTTTTAATTTTATTTTTATATTCCCCATACAATTGCAACCCTCTTATTTTGACCCCAATCCCTCCTTTTCCCACCCCACCCCCCATAGTGTGTCTCTGGTTCATAGTTGTTTGTTGATTTTGATTTTTTCTTTCTTATAGTTATTCTTTTTCCTGGTCCCTTATTTAAGTTTTCTAGATTCCTGCTATGAGTGAGACCATCTGGTATTTTTCGTTTTCTTTCTGGCTTATTTTGCTGAGCATGATCCCTTCCAGCTCCATCCATGTTGCTGCAAATTGCATGTGTTTATCTTTTTTGAATGCTGAGTAATATTCCATTGTGTATATGTACCACATCTTCTTGATCCAGTCATCTATTTTTGGGCATTTGGGTTGTTTCCAAAGCTTAGCTATTATAAACAGTGCTGCTATAAACATAGGGGTGCAGGTGCTCTTTGGAATTAAGGTTTCTGTGTCCTTTGGGTAAATACCTAGGAGTGGAATTGCTGCATCATATGGAAGCTCTGTCTTTTGTAGGTTGAGGAATCTACCAGCTTTCCATAGTGGTTGGACCAGTTTGCACTCCCACCAGCAGGAAATGAAAACTTATCTCACACAGAAACCTGTTTGTGAATGTTGAGAGAAGTATTGTTCACAGTAGTTAAAAACTGGATACAAGCCAAATGGCCTTCATTGGGTAATTGGATAAATAAATGGTGGTAAATCTATAAAATAGAATACTATGGAACAGTGAAAAGGAGCAAACTCTTGATCTTGATACAGGAAATAACTTGAATGGATCTCACAGATATTATACTGAGTGAAAGAATCCAGTCTCAAAAAAATCACATACCATATAATTCCATTTATGTGATCTTCTGGAAATCATACTGGAAACTGTACTGATGAGAAAAAAAACAGTGGTTGCTGGGATTAGGAGTTGGGGAAGAAAGTCCTTCCAAAAGGCACTGTTCTGTAACTTAATTGTGGTTTTGAAACATGTATCTATCTATGTATAGAACAGTACACCAACCAAGAACAAGTCAATTTGACCATAAGAAAATTTTAAATGTGAAATTATAAAAATAAAAAAATTCATAATGTTCCTTATGAATCTATGCCCATAGAGAGACAGAGGTAAGGTATTCACCAAAATGTTATCATCTTCCACAACCAAACCAATAACAAACCTTAGAAATCTGACTATAGAATTGAGGTTACAGAGGAAGAGCACTATGGGGGCCTTGGTGGTGAATGTGGTGTGGTGACATACATCCAAAGGGTGTGAGCCTGTAACTCTGAATCATATACAGCGTTGTAAGCCAATGTTACCTCTAAAAATGTTATTTGCATGGAGAAACTTCAGAATAAGAATATATTTCCTTTGCTGTTTAACCTAGCTGTTTTCCTCTTTTCTGATTTTCATTAAATTATTTTTGGTTTTAAGACACTGGTCAAAAAACATCAACTTGTTTCAAAAGCCTAAAGGTGGATAGCAATTCTATCATCAGCTTGTTTTAGAGTGGTAAGATACTTGCTAATTTTGGATATTTGCAGGTGGATTGAAAATAAAGTTCTTCAGTTACATCTTGAATTTACACTAACTGGCTTTCTTTTTCTATTTTTATTTAGTTCCCCTCCACCCTGTCATTATCCTCATCATCATTTTTCTCTTTTTTTAATTGAAATAGCACTGCATTTTAACATTATGTAAGTTTTTATGTGTATCATTAAAAATCACTCTATATACAACTATACTACATTTATTTCTCTTTTTAAAATATTATGAAGTACATTTATTTTTATTTAGAAATGGTCTGGTGCTTTTTATTGCTTTTGGTTAATACAAAAATGAAAACCATTAATTATTTTATACAATATTTTTCTGGAAACATTAATAACCATTTCTGGATGGTGAGCCTTACATTACTTCCTGCCAAACTAGGAAACCAAGATGAGTGCCACAGTGTTAAAAATATATATAATTAATATTTTCGTGCCTAAGAGCCTCTCTTTGCACATGAGATTTGTACAACATTTTTAGTTTCATTTTGTAATAGAATTCACCTCTTCAGAGAACTCACTTTATTCCATTCAGTTGCAAAGCTGGAATGGTTGATATGCCTATAATAAATTTAGAAAATTAAGTTATTATTACAATGAAGTTTTCAAAACTCCATCAACTCACAAGTATTTTAACCACACTTTCTATAATACATGATGGAACAGTAATGTTCCTGAATTTATTCAATAAAAATAATATTACTGTTATATATATAGAGACATATACATAATACAATATTACAGTAATATAATAAAATATGATAATATAATTAATAATATAATTGTTAGCGATATAATAATACTATAATATTATAATATAGTTAATAATATAACAATATAGTTATATATTAAAATAATATACAATAATATAATATATTATAATAATATCATATTACTGTAATATTATAATACAATAATACTGTTTCCTGGATTCATCCTCTTATGCCTTAAAAATAAGCATATGGGGTGAACACATGTGGGTGCATATTGAAAAAAAAGTGAACGAGGGCATACCTTCATAACCGTATCTTCTTGCTCTACACTTTAATTTCAGCATATAACTACCTATTGTTTTGTTAGAATTTCAGCAAAAGAAAATTAAATAGCCTATATAATTAATGTTTGTTTCCCTTTCATTCCATGGTAAGTTTATTTTTGTGTGTTGTACATAATGTAACACAGTTTTCTTTTGTATTCATTCATTGAGATATATTAAAGGAAATCCTTAAAATGATCATGAAGCATGGTCTCTAGAAGAATGACATACGCTATGTAATTAAAACTAAACAAGAATAAGCAAATGAGGTACCCAAGTGGATACTGAGAAGCAAATGAATTATCACTTCCATTTTACGAAAACACCCAAATATTTCATGTTTCCACTTTATGTCAAATATTAAAGTTTAACTGGAAAAAAATATACTTTCTTGGTAAAATCAGTTGATTTAGTAATTTTATATGTGAGCTGAAGCTTTCAATCAACATTTTTTCTGTCAAATTTTCCCTTTTATGGGAAATTCTATGCCTGATTATTTTTAAAAATCTTTGAAAAGAATAATAAAAAGTACCAAATTTCTTTTTTGTTGAAATAGTCTTGAAAGAGGCACTACAGAAAAAACATCGTTTCCCTGTTTGGAAGCTGCCTTTATAAAAAAAAAAATGTTTTATACTGAACTCTAGTATTAAAATTGTGTGACTAATGTTTCACTATGAATCATGGTCAAAAGTGGGGTCACTGTGTGTGTCAGAACTGAGAGAAGCTTGTCAACACCCATTAAAAATAGCTATTTGTGTGAATTCTGATTCAACATCCCATTTTCATGTGAAAGATCACCTTCCTTTATTTTTCCCCGAGAGTACTCCCTTACCCTGCCTTTGCTCTCCTCACATCTGACCCCCACCCCACCCCCCTTCTCACAGACTGTGGTACTCTCCAGCTTCAATGGCCTGTACATCTGGCAGGTTCCTTGAGGGAATTCCAAAAATCCCACACTAGTGGTTGAATGCTCATGGAAGTTCACAGCCCAAGGCAAACTGAAAATGAGGGTTAATTGATCATAAATAAGATGGAGCACCCAGGGAAGCTGCCAGCCCACTAAGTCGATGTAATTCCACACAGTCTTAGAGGATGTCCGGAACCACAGGGAGGGCTGCTTTATTTTGATTTTGGAGTCATCAGCTGAGGGCTCAGGAAAAAAGATTCTGAGAATTTTACTCGGTCAAGATTCATAATGAGATTTTCGAAGAAAATAAGAATACCGAGCTGTAACAAGACTTTCAGCAGCTGCTTTTGCCTTTGGCTGAAACTCTTGAATTCTTCCTCCTCCTTCATTCTCTTCCATTCTCATTTTTGACCTTCAGAAATCTCTGTCCCATATTATTAGGAACTTAGTGATATTAGTAGATTATAAGTTAGCATTTGAATCATTTTTATATGAAAAACAATGATTATGTAGGAAGAGATCTGGGTTCAGTGATTTACTCTGCCACCTGCTACTTGGTGACTCAGTCAAGTAATCAGAACTTCAGATATTCCATCTGTGGAATACCTACTACCTACACTGCGAGAGAGATGTGATTCCCTAGAGGGGGTTCTTCTGGAAATCATATGTGCTGTACTAATAGATCACTCAGGTAGTAGAACCAATCATAGATTGTTGCATTTATGCAGGATTCATGACCAGAAGACTTACTTTTTTCTCTAAGCAGTTGAGGATTCTTGCCAAGAAATAATCTGTCCATGTCCATACATTTCTTTGAAGCTGAATAGTAAAATGATGCTAAGTATGTCTAGGGTCATACTGTTTTTCTAAACAAAAAGTTTTCTCTACACTATGACACTTGCATTACTTCTGGTAACAAGGCGGCCTTCGGACATTGTTGGGAGGCACTGCATATGGCACTTTAGTTCCTAAGTTTGGGAGCTAGTCCTTGATAAAAATTTAGGGTCTGTTACATTCCAGTTTGTCATCTTGGGCTACTTATTTAGTTACTCTGACCTTCAATTCCTCTTCTTACATGAACTGGGATACTATTAATACTAATATCAAGGGAGTGAAGGTCAAAAAAATTTTTCTATCACAGACCAAATAGCAAATATTTCAGACTTTACAGACAATATAATATAGTATCTTTCAGCAACTACTTTATTCTATCTGTATGGGGCAAGATAGAGCTAGATAATATGTAAATGAATGGGCATGTCTGTCTTCCAGTAAAACTTTATTTACAAACACAAGCAGCAAGCCACATTTTCAGCCCACTAATCCTGTATTGTTAATTCC